>NC_092340.1:263987500-265225000 GCF_046630445.1 Rutidosis leptorrhynchoides | reverse complement strand
TTTCATAGTAATAATATTAATAATACCTAAATGATAAAATTAGCAATAATATTAATAATACTTATAAAAATATTAGTAATAGTTATGTCTTAATATTTACAAATCTAATCATGATAATGGTGATAGTAATAATTATAATGCTAATAGTAGTTATAATACTAGTAATTATAATAGTACTAATACTACAATTATTAATAATCTCAAAATCTTAATAATAAACATGACAAAAATTAATAGGTTAGTAATAATAATAATAATAACAATAATAATAACTTTTGTAATGAAAACTACCTTCCAATTAAGCTTTTAAAAAGAATTGTTCTGAATCGAATTCGAACCCGTGACCTCCCGTACACACATTGTGATGCCCCGTACAAAACCATCGTGTACGAATCATCAACAACAGGATCATTACAAGGTTAAGTACTACATGCTGTAATAAAAGAAGTTGCATTCATGATAAAAAGGTGACGTCATAACCGACGTCAATTGTTTTACACCAACAGTATGCTTCTATGAATAGCAAGCATGAATAAATGTATGCGACCCTTAGGTCGTTACAAAACATAGTTTAAAAGTATTAAAGTTTGAATGCAAGATAAACAGTTCATGCGGTGATAACACTAGAGCAGCGGGTGTCTACGGCACGACTAGCACGACAGCGGAAGCAAATAACCTTAACCACCTGAGAAAAACATGCTTAAAAATGTCAACACAAAGGTTGGTGAGCTATAGTTTAAGTATAACAGTATGTAAGGTAGGCCACGAGATTTCAGTGCTACAAAGAGCGTTTCAAAGCAGTATGATAAAGTATATGTTAACCGTGGGCACTTGGTAACTAACTTAACGTTTACACCCCCTGAAAGTACACTTGGCAAGTGCGTATGTTTACGAAGTATTAAACACTCATTAAATGCTAGCGCTACTAGCCCGAGTGGGGATGTCAAACCCTATGGATCCATATCTAAGATTCGCGTTCACGGTTCAAAAACCAATGATTAAACGTTACCGAGCTAAGGGAATGTTTATTCCGTTGTATAACCCACACATATATAAGTTTAAGTACTCGTGCCTAGTATGTAAAACATAAAATGCGCATGTATTCTCAGTCCCAAATAGTTAAAGTAAAAAGGGATGCTATAACTCACAATGATAAAGTAGCGGTAAAGTATGACTCGGAAAGTAAGCAAGTAATGAAGGTTGTCCAAATGGGTCCTCAACCTAAGTCAAATAGTACTAAGTCAGTAAATTGTCCAAATAGGTTTAAAAGTATGTAAATAAGGTCTTAAAGGTCATCATAATTCATCATTTAACAAAAGGTGTAAAGTAAGTTTGGTTTATGAAAGTAGTTTAAAACAAAGGCTGACTTCGATCAGTCACCACGGCCTCTAACCTTACTAAATTAAGGTGAGACCAGTGGCCATGGCTCTGTATATGAGTCCTTTAAGTGTGGTAAAATTTACAGAAGCAAACTCGTCTTCGTTTGACTGTGGCGACGGTCTAAGTGCGAGTAGGTCAGAAATTTCTGCACAACGTTAAAAGGACATAGTGACGATCGGAGGGCCATAAATCCTAAACCGTAACTCAGATTAAGACGAGTCCTATATGAAAATTATCTACTCGAACAGAGATATTTGAAAATTATAATCACAACAGCCCAGGTCTTACTGATTAGACCCAGAATACAGAAAACAGACAGGTCAGTAGGTTCCGGTGGTTCTTGGTGTTCGATGCTTATCACGGTTCTTATCCTTGATGGATGTAGCTTCAAGTGTACAACTCGTTGATGTGTTTGCATAATTTTCACCAAGGTTTGACCATCATAACCCAAGTGCAAGTCTAAGACATGAAGCACAACTCACTTAAGTGTTGCAAGTGTTTTGATGAACCAAAGTTACATCAAAGTCTTAGATCTAACACATACATGAAATGTAAAAGTAATATTAACCAAGTTTTAACTATTATGACACAAGTGTAGGTCTAAGACATGTAGCACAACTCACTTAAGAGTTGTATGAAGTTTGATGAACCAAGGTTACATCAAAGTCTTAGATCTAACACATACATGAACTTTAAAACTAATAATAAGTTACAAACTTGAAAGTAAACTTATGAAATCATGATCTTGAGTTGTAGAACATAGTTCTTAGTTTGATCTTGAAGATCCAAGACTCAAAAGTCTAGATCTAACATAAGTGTACCAAGTTATAATAATAGAAAGTTTACTTACATGTTCTTGAACTTTTAAAGTTAATCTTAGTTCAAGAAAGTATGAGATCAAGACTAACTTGTAATACTTGACCATTTAAACTAACAAACATGAAATTAAAGTGCAAGTAAATGAAATAACAAACTAATTTAAACAAGTTAATAAGTTCATGGGTTGCATACTTTAAAGATTCAAGCCTAAGCTTGATCTTTAAGGAAAGTAAACTTTAAAGTTTACTTCATGAATCACAAGTACGCTTTCAACACATGAACTTTGATCTTTTAAATCTTTAAATGTAGAACATAAACTATAAAGTTTAATCCTTGTATGTTCTTGTTATGAACAAGATAAAGTGAAGAATCAAACTAGAAAGTTTGCTTCTTAGTAATTAGTAAGTAACCAAACAACAACTAGTAATTACAAGTAAGTAAATAATAATCAAAGATAAGTAACATTAAACAAAAGAATGATGATGATGTTCATGTAGAAATCGGTTTTAGAAGGAAAGAAAAGAAGAAAATGTTCAAGATACTTACTAAGTTTAGAGAGAAAAAGAGAGTAAAAGAGTTGCAAGTATGAGAGTGTTTTTTGGAATGAGAGAAAATGCAAGTAAATGTAGTGGTAAAAAAATTAAAACTCCTTCTAATGGCCACAAAAGGCCACGGCCAGCACAAGGTAAAGGGGAAGGGATTTGTTTGTTGGTCACTTGCATGAAAAGCTTGAAAAGAGTGGTTAATAGATGGGGTTTCATGGGGATTATGAGCTAACAAGATTCCAATTGTTCTTAACTAACTAGTTTCCATTTAATTTGATACTTACATGCAAGAGTAGGCTAGTTAGTCCACTTAAAATGTAGGGTGGGCTTATAAGCCCAATATCATGAGTCCATTACACTAATAAAGCCCAAGTTCAATTAATTAACAAATAAATCCAATTAAAGCCCAAGTAATTAACTAATAACTTTAGTTAATTAAAATGATTAATAAAATAAATCATGAATGTAAATAATATTCTAAAAATATTATTCGTGAAAGTTTCGTGTGTCACAAAGACGTTTCGGGCATTTAAAGTCAAGTACGGGCAATCATGGCAACATGTAAATGTAATAACATACATTCGTTTTATCACACGTATTAATAATAACAATTATTAATAAATAAACGTTGGAAAATCCAGAGTTGTTACACACATCAACACTCATAACCATTGAACCATATCCGTTTTTCTTGATTTATATTACACCCAGTTAAATAAGACCCGAATATATCTGTACTAAATTCTTCTTCTTCTTCAAAGAATTTGATCGACAAAAAATTATCAAACATCACAATTACTATCAACTAAGTTTTGCAGTATAAACATAAACTACTTATAATATATACCTTGTTCAATGAATCGAAGAAGAAAAAAAATATATATATAAAATAAAATAAAAGCTGTTGGACAGTCGCGGGTATAAAAAAAAGTGATCTTCGATTTTAGATGGTTTTAGACCAATGTTTCTACACGAAATATTTTGCAATTCGATCATAAAAACTTTTAAAATCGTTAATTGAACTTGAAACATTAAAACGAACTCGAATTTTGGGATGAACGATTTGTTTGACTTTTTGATAAATATCTTTAACTTGAAAATTCACAATGGCTACAACGAATTGAAGCTTGATATTTTGCAGATAGTTTCATTAGAAGATTCCTAACTCGACTGCATTCTTAGATTTTGTTAATTGCTTCGATTATTGATTTTGGCCAAAAAGTGAAGATGCAGAGGGTCGCTTGAAAGGAAAAATAAAAAAATAAATTGTTCTCTCATGTTTTCGTTTCATTCCTCAAATGATGACAGTTAAAAGGATTTATCTTTGATACATATGAAAAATTCGATTGACATCTTCCATAAAGTGAGTTGGTTATTTTTTTTATGCAAAAAAAATGGCTCGACATATGCTCACGAGAAAGAAAGAATATAGAAAAAAATAAAAATAACAAAAAAACTGATGGTGATATATATATACATGTAATCTGTTTTCTTTTTTTTTTACTTATTTTATATATATATATATATATATATATTAATAACTAATAATTATTTTAATAATAATCATAAATATTAATGATAATAATAAATTTTATTATAATAACATTAATTATACAAATTTTTAGTAACTAATCTTAATGAAACAAAATAATAGTAATAATAGAAATAATAATAATAATAATAATAATAATAATAATGAAGTGATAACATTAATATTATTAATGATAATAATAACACTTATATTAATATGTATAAGTATTTTAATGAAATAATAATAATAATAATATATATATAAATGAATAATAAGATTTCCTAATATATAATTGTATATATATATATATATATATATATATATATATATATATATATATATATATATATATATATATATATATATATATATATATATATATTGTATTTATATATTTCTTTATATGTATAACTCTTACATTTATATATTTTTTTATAGGTTAAAATTAATGTTATTAGTAGATATATAACATTAATAATATTGCTCTTAATATTGTACATACAAATTTATAATAATATGATTGTAATGATAATGTTACTAATGATAATAATAACAATTACCATAGATGTATAATATAGTTATAGTTAATAACAATAATACCAATTATACTAATATTATTAATAATAATAATAACATTGATAATAATAATAATATATCAAATTATATATATCAACTTATTCATACCAATTTATATATATATATATATAATTTGTACTAAAAAATAATTTCATTAATGATACAAATATTAATATTAATATTAGTAATAATAATGCAAGTAATAATAATATTGCTACTATAACAATTTACATTTATCACACATCATATTTATATAATAATACCCCCACTACTAACATTAATATTAACAGAAATTTTTATATATATTATATATATCACAACATACATAAGATATTAATTATGTACATAATTCATATTTATACATATATTAAGGTTCATTTTAATAATAGTTTAATTTACTTTATAAATAATACATTACATTTTTAATTCAATTGATTGATTTGTAGTTTATTAATTCAATTTATTATATATACTTATTTTTATCTTTATATATATTTTTATTTACATTTTTATTTACACACCATTATTCGTGAATCGTCGGAAATGGTTAAAGGTTAAATGCATTCATGAATAATAGTTCAAACATTTTGGAACTCGGTTTAATAGACGTTGCTTATCATGTCGAAACCATATAAAGATTAAGTTTAAATTTGGTCGGAAATTCCCGGGTCGTCACAGTGCCTACCCGTTAAAGAAATTTCGTCCCGAAATTTGAGTGGGATCATCATGGCTGATAATAAGTATGTTTTCATGACGAATACGAGTTAGAAATTTGAGTTTTATCATTAGTGAGCAATTTAGATAAAACGATTCGATTACTTGAAGCGTCTGAGTGAAGTTATCGCAAAAGATTGAAATAGGAAAAGTAAAGATTCGTCTTAACTTTTGACAGAGTCAGGGTTGAATTCCGGAATTCAAGGGATTCTACAGAAAATCTTAGAAATCTATAAGATCAGATTCTTCGAGATTTAAGGAATTTAGGATCTCTTTAATTAAATGCGATGATCTGCCTCGATTACTCTATCTGATACTTCCATTATAAATCAAACTCTTCCGTTCTATTATTTTCACCATTCCTATATTTTCTTTCTTAGTTCATATATCCAAAAGATTATGAAAATACTTAATCCCATTCTAATCCTTGATATTTTTCTAATTATCATTTCTGTCATCCTTCTTTTCAATCTTCCACCAAAAAAATCTATTTACTTCTACTATTACCTTGGGGTGATACTATTCTTAATTATACCGTGTCTTTATATTGCTATTCGTATTAATATCCAAGGTTTGTAACCTCGGTGTTGTTATTGAGCTTTATACTTTCTCTTATATTTTGGAGCTCTTTGCCTTTTTATTCTCTTCTCGAACTCTAGTAAGGCGAGTAATGGTCCAGAATTCGTAAGTATGGAGTTTCGAATGAACTTAATGTTCTAAACGAGAAAGAATGTAATAGCACGATTTGATTTGTCAAATTACCAGAATCATTGAGAATTGAAATATCAAGAATATATTTTCTTGATATGTTCAGAAGTTAATCAGAATAGAAGAGTTATGTAACATGACACATGATGACGTTATAGTCTGTGAATCATCATGTTCCATTTAGAAACTCAGCATGACTTACTGTAATATAATCACGTTGATCAAGTGTCATTATATTATACTAACTCATGCATCAGTTCCCAACATTACTTCAATAATGTTCATATTTTAAGCTCGAAAGTTTACAGAATATAGAAACTAACGGTTTATATATGATGTAACACTGATAGCACGAAGAGATTAATGATTTCAAATAAGAATAGTTATAAAAATATCTTTAGAAATATGGAGGATATTTATAATGAAAGATACGATGATATCTTGGAATTTCTAATATCGAAGGATGGTGAAGAAAATTTGTCTGCAAGAGTTTGGAGTCAGAAGCAAGGTATTCGCTAAAGATTTCATCAGAAACAGAATCATCAGGATTCTTAATGTACAAGTTTAGTCCTTGTGACTTGTTCAGAGACTCCTTCGTTGTTCGCTCAATCAGTTTTCCAGTTCCAACTTTTTTTTTTTTTTGAGTTTTTCCAACATACTATTCTTTATCATTAAACTTCCGATGATTAAGGTCGTTTACGGTTGCCTACAGTTTCTGCTGCTTCATTCAGCTTTTTCAACATTCAGAGTATTGATTTGTAGACTGAGTGCTTTTCAGAATTTTAGAATGGAAGATCATAGTTCTAAGAGATAAATGTTATATGGATACATATAACTGTTGATGTGGAATCGTTGCGAGACTCAATATACAGATTTGCTGATTTCCGGTAATTGGTATGGCAATTCTTGTTACAAGATGCGGATGAGTACATGATGAGACTTCAATAGATAAATATAGTGATTTGTCGGAGGGATTTAAACCAAGGAGCGACGAGGTTGTTGGTACGTCTGCTGGTAATATGATGGAATATAAAAGGTTCCCCGGTAACAATAAAAGAGCATGCATATATATCAAGGTTATAATAAGGTTGTTTAGAACGAAAAGTCGAAGTTGACTAGTTGGAGCTGTGACAAAATTGACTAATTTGAAAAGAATTTAAATGTTATTTTCGGTAATAACAATGCCAAAGGAGCTAGCACTGATATGTGTTAAACGTTTACTCAGTTTCCGAGAGTTTTTCAGGTGCATAACTATATGTATCAATCTTTTCTTCCGTAGATAAAGTGCGGTTGGTTTATCCTCTCGATTGAGGTGTTTTCAAGAATCATGAAATGTTTGAACGCAGATTGTGATCGTCAAGATACAAATGAGGTTTAAGATGACATCAAGTGGCAAACTTGAAGAAATATTTAGTTTCATATGTTATAATCAATATTTTAATTCATTTTATTTGTCCAATGCTATTAGTCCACAGTCAATAGTCCACAGTAATAGTCCAATAATTCATATATAGTTTAATATATAATATTCAAATTAATTAATACGTATCGTGACCCGTGTACATGTCTCAGACTCGATCACAACTTAAATTATATATATTATTGTAGAATCAACCTCAACCCTGTATAGAGAACTCGTTCATTACTGCATATAGAGTGTCTATGGTTATTCCAAATAATATATATAAATGCGTCGATATGATATGTCAAAACCTTGTATACGTGTCCCGATATTTAAAGTGCGTAATATAAATAACAAAAATTAAATGACGATAAATAAAATTGCGAGAATTAAAATTGCGATAATTAAAATGCGATAAATAAATTGTGGTAAATAAATTGATATAAATAAATTACGATAAATAAAAGGTAATACGGAATTAACAGTTAGCTAGGAACAGTTAGCGTGGATTCTTAACAAAGTTTCTCATAGTTAATTTGTTTGTTTCTAATAAATTTTATTTTGTCCAATGTTTTCTTCATTATGCCACTTATTGGATTCTGAAAGGTCAAAATCCAAATATGAAATTGAATGAAAAATGGTTATTCTGTGGTGAACGGATACGTATATTGGTGGCTGTAAGTAGGATAGTAAATGACTGTTGAATTAGATTTGAAAGAATGTACAGTGTACTTATTAATGTGAAATCTAAATATTCCTCGGGTATTACCTACCCGTTAAAATATTTTCACCATTAACAGTTTGTACGAAAGAATTTTTAATTACAGTCTTTATGAAAAAATTTATATACATATATATTTTCTTCAGATGTAATCATGGATTTAATGAGTCAATATGATATTAAACTCATTTGATTTACCGTTAGAACAAAAATATATAATCTCTAAAATATTAGAGATTACATAATCTCCATGTCGAACGAAGATAAATGATATAGAACGTCAAGTAGAACGATGATTATGTTCCAGGTACAGAATGAGATGTTGATGCATGGATTGTTGATGGTACGGGTGCTGTTACTGATGGTACTGTTGGTACCGGTGATGTTGCTGAAGCTGGTAAATTTTGCACCATATTCTCCAAATTGATTACTCGAGCGCGAAGTTCGTTGACTTATTCTATTATTCCGGGATGATTGTCGGTCGAAACGAGCGGATGAATATGGTTCAGAATTTGGGATATCATATAATTGTTGTGGGATATCCTGGCAATGAGGGTGAATATGGTATTTCGGACAGGTTCGTCGGTAAGTGCTTCAGGTTCTTCACCAAGAGGTGAATTCGGTTGGTGAAAAGGATCGCCTTCTTCGCGTTTCCATTGATTAAGTCGACTACGAATCCATCAGATGAATTTGGGATAGCTGATTGGTTGATTCATTCTGGTGACGCTGTTTTCGGAGCTTAGGTGAACATTCGTGTCGGAATAGCTGTCGGAATAACTATCGAAATAGCTATCGGAATCTGAGGGACTCGAACTAGTTGAGGGATTCATCTCGTACGATCAGATGAAGGATTTTCGATAAAAATAGATTATAAGATGTAGATTAGTACCCTGCAATACATAATTTACATATGCATATATAATACTAAAATTCCATAAGTTAAGGAGGAATCTGCGGAATCTGTCAGGCAAAGGTAACAATAACAGATACGCTAAAATATGAATTAGCAGATACGCTAAGATATGAATTTTTGTCTATACACTATTCATGCAATCAATGCAGTAAGATGTGTCTAGACTAAGAATGATTAGCAGGTAATTTTTGACACGAAATGATAAGCAAAACTTTTGACATGCAGACATGGTCGAAGTCCAGACTACCTAATGCATCTAAACAACTATCAGTTAGACACACTAATGCAAGACCTGGTTCGCTAAGACCACCGCTCTGATACCAACTTTCACAACCCGTCCTAATCCATCCGAACGAAGTCCATATTGATTATAGACGATTCGTAATAGTTGATTACATCGCGAGGTACTTGACCTCTATATGATACATTTTACAGACATTGCATTCATTTTTAAAAGACAAACTTGCTTTACATCGAAAGTTGACGGCATGCATATCATTTCATAATATATCCAACTATAATTAACTTAATAATAATCTTGATTAACTCAATGACTCGAATGCAACATCTTTTGAAATATGTCATGAATGACTCCAAGTAATATCTCTAAAATGAGCAAATGCACATCGGAAGATTTCTTTCATACCTGAGAATAAACATGCTTTAAAGTGTCAACTAAAAGGTTGGTGAGTTCATTAGTTTAACATAAATAATCATTTCCATCATTTTAATAGACCACAAGATTTTCATATTTCATAAACATCATTCTCATATCAGGCATTTTGCAAACTACATAGAGATAAAAATCATTCATATGGATTGAACACCTGGTAACCGACATTAACTTAATGCATAGAATATCCCCAAAACAGAACCTCTCGTCTGTATAATAATCTCGAAGTACTAAAGCATTCGTACCTCGAATGGGACTTGTCAAGGTCCATAGATCTATCTATAGGATTCGCGTCAATCAGGGGCCATTTCCCTAAATTCTTAGGTTACCAGACTTGAAGGGCGATATTCGGTTTAATAATCCAACCATATAATGTAGTTTTTGATCACTTGTGTCTATTTCGTAAAACATTTATAAATGCAGCGCATGTATTCTCAGTCCCAAAGATATATATTGCAAAAGCATTTAAAAAGGGAGCAAATGAAACTCACCATACTGTATTTTGTAGTAAAAATACATATGATGTCATTTAACAAGTGTATGGTTGGCCTCGGATTCACGAACCTATATCAATTTTATATATATATATATATATATATATATATATATATATATATATATATATATATATATATATATATATATATATATATATATATATCCTTGTAATCAAACAAATGTTGTATCTTAAATTATATATCTTATATAATTAGTTTGTATATTCATTTAGAATAATTAATATTTAGATAACTTTATATATATATATATATATATATATATATATATATATATATATATATATATATATATATATGATTAGTATTATGTTGAAAATCCATAAGTTGTTATATGTAAATATTTATATAATTAGTGTTAATATGTTTATTCTATAATTTTATGTAATACTAATATATTATGTATCAAATATATTTTTATGTATTTAATATTTTTTTGATAAAATAATGTTAATAATACTAATAATGATAATAATAATAATTATAATAAGCAATAATAATAGTTTTAATAAAAATGGTAGATTTAAATTAATGATACATTTAGTAATTATTATAATCTCTAATAATAACAGTACTAGTATTGACTAATCATATTAATATTAATGTTAACGTTAGTAATGATACTTATTCCAATAATAATACTAATAAAATGATACTAGCACTTATATAAATGAAATTACTAATAAATGTTATTATTTTCATATTAATAATATTAATAATACCTAAATGATAAAATTAACAATAATATTAATAATACTTATAAAAATATTAGTAATAGTTATGTCTTAATATTTACAAATCTAATCATGATAATGGTGATAGTAATAATTATAATGCTAATAGTAGTTATAAAACTAGTAATTATAATAGTACTAATACTACAATTATTAATAATCTCAAAATCTTAATAATAAACATGACAAAAATTAATAGGTTAGTAATAATAATAATAATAATAACAATAATAATAACTTTTGTAATGAAAACTACCTTCCAATTAAGCTTTTAAAAATAATTGTTCTGAACCGGGTTCGAACCCGTGACCTCCCGTACACACATCAACACTCATAACCATTGAATCGTATCCGTTTTTCTTGATTTATATTACACCCGGTTAAATAAGACCCGAATATAACTGTACTAAATTCTTCTTCTTCTTCAAAGAATTTGATCGACAGAAAAATTATCAAACATCACAATTACTATCAACTAAGTTTTGCAGTATAAACATAAACTACTTATAATATATACCTTGTTCAATGAATCGAAGAAGAAAAAAATATATATATAAAATAAAAAAAGCTGTTGGACAGTCGCGGGTATAAAAAAAAATTATCTTCGATTTTAGATGGTTTTAGACCAATGTTTCTACACGAAATATTTTGCAATTCGATCATAAAAACTTTTGAAATCGTTAATTGAATGTGAAACATTAAAACGAACTCGAATTTTGGGATGAACGATTCGTTTGACTTTTTGATAAATATCTTTGACTTGAAAATTCACAATGGCTACAACGAATTGAAGCTTGATACTTTGCAGATAGTTTCATTAGAAGATTCCTAACTCGACTGCATTCTTAGATTTTGTTAATTGCTTCGATTATTGATTTTGGCCAAAAAGTGAAGATGCAGAGGGTCGCTTGAAAGGAAAAATAAAAAAATAAATTGTTCTCTCATGTTTTTGTTTCATTCCTCAAATGACGACAGTTAGAAGGATTTATCTTTGATACATATGAAAAATTCGATTGACTTCTTCCATAAAGTGAGTTGGTTATTTGTTTTATGCAGAAAAAAAATGGCTCGACATATGCTCACGAGAAAGCAAGAATATAGAAAAAAAATTAAAAATAACAAAAAAACTGATGGTGATATATAGATACACGTAATCTGTTTTTTTTACTTGTTATATATATATATATATATATATATATATATATATATATATATATATATATATATATATATATATATATATATATATATATATATATATATATATATAACTAATAATTATTTTAATAATAATCATAAATATTAATGATAATAATAAATTTTATTATAATAACATTAATTATACAAATTTTTAGTAACTAATATTAATGAAACAAAATAATAGTAATAATAGAAATAATAATAATAATAATAATAATGAAGTGATAACATTAATATTATTAATGATAATAATAACACTTATATTAATATGTATAAGTATTTTAATGAAGTAATAATAATATATATATATATATATAAATGAATAATAAGATTTCCTAATATATAATTATATATATATATATATATATATATATATATATATATATATATATTTCTTTATATGTATAACTCTTACATTTATATATTTATTTATTTTTTATAGGTTAAAATTAATGTTATTAGTAGATATATAACATTAATAATATTGCTCTTAATATTGTACATACAAATTTATAATAATATGATTGTAATGATAATGTTACTAATGATAATAATAACAATTACCATAGATGTATAATATAGTTATAGTTAATAACAATAATACCAATTATACTAATATTATTAATAATAATAATAACATTGATAATAATAATAATATATCAAATTATATATATCAACTTATTCATACCAATTTATATATATATAATTTGTATTAAAAAATAATTTCATTAATGATACAGATATTAATATTAATATTTTAATATTAGTAATAATAATGCAAGTAATAATAATATTGCTACTATAACAATTTACATTTATCACACATCATATTTATATAATAATACCCCCACAACTAACATTAATATTAACAGAAATTTTTATATATATTATATATATCACAACATACATATGATATTAATTATGTACAGAATTCATATTTATACATATATTAAGGTTCATTTTAATAATAGTTTAATTTACTTTATAAATAATACATTACATTTTTAATTCAATTGATTGATTTGTAGTTTATTAATTCAATTTATTATATATACTTATTTTTATCTTTATATATATATATTTTTATTTGCATTTTTATTTACACACCATTATTCGTGAATCGTCGGAAATGGTCAAAGGTCAAATGCATTCATGAATAATAGTTCAAATATTTTGGAACTCGGTTTAATAGACGTTTCTTATCATGTCAAAACTATATAAAGATTAAGTTTAAATTTGGTCGGAAATTCCCGGGTCATCACAACCATCATGTATATTCTTTGTTAAAACTGTAACTCGAAAGAAAAGAAAAAAATGTAACAGCTGCAGTAGCAATTAATAGCGGCTAGTAATAGATAACAATCATGGTGATCATCGTGGTGATAGGTTTCAAGATGGTAGTGGTGATGGGTTTAAAATAGAAAAACAGAAAAATTATGTTGGGTTTCGATGGTTAGCTTGTGATGGTGTCGTATGATGTAGCAGGTGGAAGTAAACAGACAAGTAGAAAAAAAATATATAGCAGCAATGACAGCAGTTTTTATAGTGAACAACAGGATCGAAGAAAATGAAAAGAAGAAAAATGTAGGGTTGTTGCTTCAATTAGGGAAGAGAGGGAGAGAGAAAGATGGATATGGTGGTTTTTGGGTTGCTTTGCTCGATGGAATAGCGAAAGTATACGGCTACAGCAAGTAACCTGTGATGGTTGTTGTACAGTGAGATAGAATTAGGAATGCATAGTAGCAGTAATCGATGCGATGGGTTTTTATTGATGGTGGTCTGGTTAGTTGATGGTGGCGTGTGTGGAACTCGACAAGATCAAGAAGGAAGTAGGGGTAAGAACCGAGAGTAATAGTAGCACAAACCATGGTGATGATATGGGTGGTCGATGGTTTTTGCTACGGTTTAAAGATGGTGATGGTTGATGGTGGTCTAGATTGTCGTGGTGGTGAGTTGTAGAGGTTCACGAATATGAAGGTGATCATGGGTTGTGTTGCGTGTTCGTGACAGAAGAGGAACAAGGGTCGGTTGTGGGTGTTCTTGGTTTGGTTATAAGGTGGTGATGGAAGATAGTGAGATTAAAGGTGATAGGAAGTGGTTGAGAGAGGTGAAGATGATTAGGGATCTCTCTATATTTGCTCGTAGTATGTATATATAAATATTGGGATAGTGGCTGGCAATGAAAAGCAAAGATAATAAAATACAAATGGGTTTTTGTGGGTAAGTAAAATAACAGTATTTATCATATTGCCATTACAACTTACGGAGGGAATTACTTGAAAGTTGAATAATTAAGAAAAGCAAACATAGTACCAATTAAGCATAGTATCTTAAAATCACTAATTGATTCTACATTCCTTTTACGGTTATGAGTTCAATCAATTTGAAAGCAGAATCAATAATTTTAATTATAATATTATAATATAATTTAAAATATAAACGTGTGGTAAGTTAGCCGTCATCTACTATTTCATTCAAGGACTACAATATCGTACACCGTTGATCAATAGTGGCGAATAAAACTCCTCGAAAAAATTCCATATTTTTAAATTAACTATATTTATTTATTTTGGTCATTATGGTATAAAATTTGATCATTAATTTATTAAATAAAAATTACATCAACTGTCTCTCTCAATTCTGGGTAAAGTATCAAAAGTGCTAAACTTTAATAACTAGATCCTAAATACATTTTTAGTAAGCCTAAAATTTATAGAACTCATTTTCGAATCACCGTTTATTTTAAAATCATATAAGTTTGTTTTTAACTTGATTAATTACTATCAAGATGACAAATGAGTGCTACGAGCGTTTATTAAATAAATTCTAAATCATATATATTCAATATAATTTTCATATATATGTATATATATATATATATACACACACATTTATAGTAATATCATATATTATTTTATTTACACAAATGAATTAAATCATATAAGTTTCTATTTCAAATTAATATATATATATATATATATATATATATATATATATATATATATATATATATATATATATATATATATATATATATATATATATATATATATGTATTTATTTACAGATAGTGGTTCGTGAATCGTCGGGAATAGTCAAAGGTCAATCGATTTCATGAAACATTTAAAAAAAAAATTTGAGACTTAACATTACAGACTTTGCTTATCGTGTCGAAATCATTTAAAGATTAAGTTTAAATTTGGTTGAAAATTTCCGGGTCGTCACATTTTCACCCCGGTATTAAGGCCCAAAAACAAGAAAGATTCGAACTTTGTCAGCAAAATACCCACTTCGTCGGTTACAATTGAAGAACAAGTGATTACGAAGACAGTGCAAAAAGAATCAAGAGAATCGGAGCTAAAACGAAGATTCTAGAGCGAAAACGGTGAAAGACAATAAATCAAGTTACGATCCAGGGAATCAGCAAGCCAAACGGCTTGCCAAACGGGCTGCCAAATGGCCTGCCAAACGCCCAAATCAAATGGCCTCGTTAAATGGCTTGCCTTAGCAAACGGGCCCTGCAAACGGCTTGCCAAATGGCCTGCCAGCCGTTTGCAGACAAATTTTGTGCTTATTTAAAGGGTCTTTGTCATTCATTCCAACACACACTTCAATTCACTTCTTTCTCTCTCTTGTACAATATTAGTCATACTCTCAAGGCCTTTGACTCCGTGCGGGAAACCTAGTACTCGGAGAAGAACGCCGAAGATTGTATTAGGAGCGGTATGGAGTCTTGAAGTTGTCACTTTTGTATTAGGAACTCGTTTAATCTACTGGTACTTCTATCCCTTATCTTTATATAATGTCTTCTATCATTATGTTCTGTGATATTGTTGCCATGATTAGCGAGTAGTTATCTTTAGTGTATGCTATGATGTAAGCAGTTATAATGCCGAAATAATGTTATGGTTTGTGTATGCTGTTGAAATGCTTTCTGATTATGCTTTAAACTCAATCGCTTTTTCAACTAATAGAACGTAGTTATTGGCTCTGTTATTGGGAAGTCGCGAACCCCGATTCAGAGTACACTATCTGTGTCACCTCTTGGTAAGAGAAGTCTATCGGATACAACGTAAGATCGACTGAGGCACACCGGTTGTAGTAAGTCTATCAAGCTATGGATTCCAACTGAGGACTCTTTTGTAGTGAAACATATGACTAGACCCTTAGTACATTGTCGGTCCCAGACCATGCTATAGTAGTCACCAAGCATATAAACTTCGTACATGCACGCTGAAGCACAGTGGTTGTTGTAAGCTGTACCTCTGCTAAGTAAGGCCATGGAACCCGGTCAGTGTTGATTAGTATACTGCACCATAACGCGGTCTCAAGCATTGCACCCCACTTGAGGGATTCTTAGTTAATTAAGGAACTGTTTGTTTAGACACATAAAGGATTGGACCGTTAGGATAACCGAACGTGTTCATGGAAGTCAGCTTAACTTGGCCATGGTGTTCTTTATGGTTGAACTCTTTTTAAGGGCCTACCTATCTGTGATGACCCGACAAAATTGCCATTGACGGCGCCATCAACTTAGGTCCCGTTACGTGATCATAGTCCCTAAATGAAATGTCCCGTTCATATTGATTATAAACGTTCCATATTAATTGATTTCGTCGCGAGGTTTTGACCTCTATATGAGACGTTTTTCAAAGACTGCATTCATTTTTAAAACAACCATAACCTTTATTTTATCGATAAAGGTTTAAAAAGCATTACGTAGATTATCAAATAATGATAATCTAAAATATACCATTTACACACGACCATTACATAATGGTTTACAATATGAATATATTACATCAAAAATAAGTTTCTTGAATGCAGTTTTACATAATATCATACAAGCATGGACTCCAAATTTTGTCCTTATTTTAGTATGCAACAGCGGAAGCTCTTAATAATCACCTGAGAATAAACATGCTTAAAACGTCAACAAAAATGTTGGTGAGTTATAGGTTTAACCTATATATTATCAAATCATAATAATAGACCACAAGATTTCATATTTCAATACATCCCATACATAGAGATAAAAATCATTCATATGGTGAACACCTAGTAACCAACATTAACAAGATGCATATAAGAATATCCCCATCATTCCGGGACATCCATCGGACATGATATAAAAACTCGAAGTACTAAAGCATCCCATACAACGGATGGGGTTTGTTGGGCCCAATAGATCTATCTTTAAGATTCGCGTCAATTAGTAGACTGGTTTACTAATTCTTAGGTTACCAAATAAAAGGGGCATATTCGGCTTCGATCGTTCAACCATAGAAAGTAGTTTCATGTACTTGTGTCAATTTTATAAAACATTTATAAAGTTGCATGTATTCTCATCCCAAAAATATTAGATTTTAAAAGTGGGACTATAACTCACTTTCACAGATTTTTACTTCGTCGGAAAGTAAGACTTGGCCACTGGTCGATTCACGAACCTATAACAAATATGTACATATATATCAAAGTATGTTCAAAATATATTTACAACATTTCTAATACGTTTTAATGTTTTAAGTTTATTAAGTCAGCTGTCCTCGTTAGTAACCTACAACTAGTTGTCCATAGTTAGATGTACAGAAATAAATTGATATATATTATCTTGACCCAATCTACGACCCAATGTATACACGTCTCAGGCTAGATCACAACTCAAAGTATATATATATTTTTGGAATCAACCTCAACCCAGTATAGCTAACTCCAACATTACTGCATATAGAGTGTCTATGGTTGTTCCAAATAATATATATAGATGGGTCGATATGATATGTCAAAACATTTGCATACGTGTCTATGGTATCCCAAGATTACATAATATATTAGAATATATGTATTATACAATATAAGCTAGCTAGGATATGATTAATATAGATTTGTTACCAATTTTCACGTAGCTACAACAAGTAAAAATATCCAATCTTGTTTTACCCATAACTTCTTCGTTTTAAATCTGTTTTGAGTGAATCCAATTGCTATGGTTTCATATTGAACTTAAGTTTATGAATCTATACATAAAAAGTATAAGTTTATAGTCGGACATACAGGTTACAAGTCATTTTTGTAAAGGTAGTCATTTCAGTCGAAAGAACGATGTCTAGATGACCATTTTGGAAAACATACTTCCACTTTGAGTTTAATCATGATTTTTGGATATAGTTTCATGTTCATAAGAAAATCATTTTCCCAGAAGAACAACTTTTAAATCAAAGTTTATCATAGTTTTTAATTAACTAACCCAAAACAGCCCGCGGTGTTACTACAACGGCGTATATCCAGTTTTACGGTGTTTTTCGTGTTTTCAGGTTTTAAATCATTAAGTTAGCATATCATATAGATATAGAACATGTGTCTACTTGATTTTAAAAGTCAAGTTAGAAGAATTAACTTTTGTTTGCGAACAACTTTAGAATTAACTAAACTATGTTCTAGTGATTTCAAGTTTAAACCTTCGAATAAGGTAGTTTTATATATATGAATCGAATGATGTTATGAACATCATTACTACCTCAGGTTTTGTGGATAAACCTAATGGAAATGAGAAAAATAGATCTAGCTTCAAAGGATTCTTGGATGGCTTGAAAGTTCTTGAAGCAGAATCATGACACGAAAACAAGTTCAAGTAAGATTTCCACTCGAAATAAGATTGTTATAGTTATAGAAATTGAATCAAAGTTTGAATATGAGTATTATCTTGTATTAGAAAGATATATTACTGTAAATAAGAAAGATTTCTTGAGGTTGGATGATCACTTTACAAGATTGGAAGTAAGCTAGCAAACTTGGAAGTATTCTTGATTTTATAAAACTAGAACTTATAGAATTTATGAAGAACACTTAGAACTTGAAGATAGAACTTGAGAGAGATCAATTTGATGAAGAAAATTGAAGAATGAAAGTGTTTGTAGGTGTTTTTGGTCGTTGGTATATGGATTAGATATAAAGGATGTGTAATTTTATTTACATGTAAATAAGTCATGAATGATTACTAATATTTTTGTAATTTTATGAGATATTTCATACTACTTGCCAAATGATGGTTCCCACATGTGTTAGGTGACTCATATGGGCTGCTAAGAGCTGATCATTGGAGTGTATATACCAATAGTACATACATCTAAAAGCTGTGTATTGTACGAGTACGAATACGGGTGCATACGAGTAGAATTGTTGATGAAACTGAACGAGGATGTAATTGTAAGCATTTTTGTTAAGTAGAAGTATTTTCATAAGTTTCTTGAATTCTTTCAAAAGTGTATGAATACATATTAAAATACTACATGTATATACATTTTAACTGAGTCGTTAAGTCATCGTTAGTCGTTACATGTAAATGTTGTTTTCAAACCTTTAGGTTAACGATCTTGTTAAATGTTGTTAACCCATTGTTTATTATATCTAAAGATATGTTAAATTATTACATTATCATAATATTATGATATATTAATATATCTTAGTATGATATATATACAGTTAAATGTTGTTACAACGATAATCATTACATATATGACTCGTTTCGAAATCATTAAGTTAGTAGTCTTGTTTTTACATATGTAGTTCATTGTTAATACACTTAATGACATGTTTACTTATCATTTATCATGATTAAACATAGTGTATCAATATCTTAATATGATTCATATGTATTTAGTAAGACGTTGTTATAACGATAATCGTTATATATATAGTTTTGAGTTTCTTAATTCAATAAACTCAATTTTATGTATATAACTCATTGTTAAAATACCTAATGAGATACTTACTTATCATAATATCATGTTAACTATTTATATAATCATATATATGTCATCATATAGTTTTTACAAGTTTTAACGTTCGTGAATCACCGGTCAACTTGGGTGGTCAATTGTCTATATGAAACCTATTTAAATTAATCAAGTCTTAACAAGTTTGATTGCTTAACATGTTGGAAACACTTAATTATGTAAATAACAATTTCATTTAATATATATAAACATGGAAAAGTTCGGGTCACTACACTAAATGAGACGCGTTTGACCAAAATTATGTCGCATTCATTTGAAACGTGTATGACTTGCAAAGTTTTAAGTAAACCAAACGGTTCGACAACAAGTATAAGTTTACAAAAGTTAATAAGCATAAATGAAATAAATTGTGACATAATATAAGTTGAAAATTCACGAATGCTATCAATAGTGTATGCATGTAAACATTAAGTTTGAATCCGAAGGTGCTATCACTAGCGTATGCATGTATGCTTGACCCCAAGCAAGTAATCAAAATGTGCGGAAGCATGTATCAAGTAGCCAAGTATGAACCTGAGAAACATATAGAAAACTGTCAACGAAAAACGTTGGTGAAATCATAGGTGTATTTGTAAACGTTGTTTTTGAACCATAAGATTTTGTATGAGTTGATTATCCAAATCGTTTGCATTCCAAAGTTGTTGTACATTCACGAGCACCCAATTATCAAGACTTAACTGTTTTGTACCCTGTTAAATAGTGTTAGAATATACACTATACCCAAAAATATATTTCATCCGCTAACGGTAGCGAACCGTCCGAATGAGGGCGCATCAAGCCCGTATGGATTCACACAACATAAGTTCATGTTTACACCCTACAAGTGTAACTAATGATAATTGAATTGAGGATTTTTGTTCTAATTCGCTGTGGAATGTTTGTTTTTCGCACTTGTGTTCAAAGCATAAAAGTATAATACGTATATATTTCTCATCCCATGATTTAAAGAATAAAAGTTTTTAAAAAGGTGGGACTATGATCTCACCGTAGTTGCATGCCAAAGTACTTGTAATTAAACGTTGTGCAATGAAAGTTGCTTAGCCTTAACCTAAACAAGTAAGTTATATCAATTACCAGTTACGACACAAGGTCGGGCGAAATGTGTTCAATTAGTCCTATGGCTCGTTACGACTCGATTATGTATCATGTGAATCAAGTTTTCAAGTTTCATGCAAGAATCAAGTATAAAAGAAGATTATAACGATTGCATAAGTTTTTGGTTAAGTTTGACTAAAAGTCAAACTTGGTCAAAGTCAAAGTCAACGAGGTCGGTTCGGGTATCCGACAATTTTCTTTAATTAGTAATCGTATATAAACATGTTGGCCATGTTTCATGTTAATCAAAGTTGCGTAGCATAGTTAGAATTAAACGTGAAAATGAAAATTTGGACAGCCCTCGACAGACCATCTGGACGGCATCCAAAATGGCTGGACGGTGTCTAGCAGTGAAGGACAGGACGGCGTCCAAGGGGTGGGACGGCGTCCAAAACACCTGACCTGATGAAATGCTGAAAATTTGACAAGTCTCAAACCAAAACTCATTTAAACACAAATGATGAAGCGCAAAAACTAAAAACACGTATCTTATATCGTTAGAAAGGTATTTTGAAGAAGAAAATAACTAAACACATTTCATCAATCAAATCCAACATTTACAATAATTGAAATCTCGTCGAATGATCATTAAAAGTTCATCATTAAAGTTTCAAGTTCATAAAACGCATTTCATGATTCGGGAACTTACTAGACACATATAATATGCCGTTTTGTAGGTAATTATGCATACAATGCAAATAAACACTTACCAACAACGTCTCATAGCATTCAAGGCATCAAAAGTTCATTTTAAATACTATCGATCCTAACCAAGAATCACAAAATCAATAATCATGTTAGTGATGTTTTTCCAAGTCAACCTACACATCAAATTGAAGCTAATGATGCTAGTAACACATTTAATACATGAACTTTAACATCTAACAACATTAATCAACCAAAATCAAAGATTTAAACAAACCTTTTTCAAGTTCATGCTAGTTTATACAAAATAACAAGATCTAGCAAATAAATCACATATTCATGTTAGACTCGAGCCATAGACACTAACTAACACCATTTCAAGTCAAGAACATCAAGAACAAGAAATCTAGAGTTTTTAGAAAGTTACCCAAAAGAGATGAAATTGGTATGGAATTGAAGAGGAAGATGCAAGGATTCTAAATATGTAATTTGTTTTTTGATGAGCTTCCTAGATCCGAATTAGATGATGAATCTTTGATTGTGTGAGTTGAGAGCGAAAATAGAAGTAAAAAGAGAGAAGAGGTTGAATGAATGAGTGGTGGTGGTGGGGTTTGACTAGTTGACCTAGTCAACTAGTTTGGCCCCTTCGCAACTTTGGTCCCTCGAGTTTAAAAGCGGGTGCGTAAATTAACCAAACGAAATATTTTAAATACGCTAGAGTAACGAGAGACGTTATAATTAAATAACGGGAATATTAAAACGCTAAATAACGGAATGTATGAATCTAGATACGAAAGGTATTATCTAAAAAAAGATGGGCGTTAAAATAGTTTAACGAAAAAGGCGGGTTATTACATTACCTACACCTTAAAAGAAATTTCGTCCCGAAATTTAGTTGGAAGTAGTAGTTGTTGTTTCTTCCTCGAGACCTTGCGATGCCAATTTTATGAATAAGTGAGGGTACTTCCTTTTCATTTGATCTTGTCTTTCCTACGTAAACTCGGGTCCTCTGTTGGTATTCCAATGAACTTTGACAATAGGGATTTTACTTGTTCTTAAGGTTTGGTTTCACGATTCATAATTTCAACCGGTTTGCCCATTATGTGGAGTTTGTCATTGATAGTAAGCTCATCGAAAGGAATAACAAGTTCTTGTTCGGCAAGACACTTCTTTAAGTTTGATACATGGAATGTAGGATGAACGAAATTCGATTGAGTTGGGAGTTCGAAACGGTAAGCAACGGGTCCAATAAGCTCCAAGATTTCAAAAGGATCAAAATATCGCGGATTTAGCTTTCTACGTTTCCTGAAACGGATTACACCTTTTCAAGGTGCGACTATTAACATTACGCGGTCATTCACTTGGAATTCGAGAGGTTTATGTCTAATATCGGCACAGCTCTTTTGGCAACTACGGGCCGTCTTGAGCCTTTCTTGAATTTGAACGATTTCTTGGTTGTTTCATGAATGAGTTCGGGTCTGGTGAGTTGCTTATCGCCTACTTCGGACCAACAATTAGACGAACGACATTTGCGGTGACATAAAGCTTCGAAAGGTGCAGCGTTAATACTCGAATGATAACTATCATTGCATGAGGAAATCGGCTAAAAGCAATAATACAAGTTCGTATACGTCTTCCAAGGTTTGAATCATACGTTTGCTTGGTCCATCGGTTTGTGGGTGGTATGCGGTACTCATGTTTAAACGTGTTTCCAAGGCTTTTTGTAAGTCTAGAAGTGAAACGAGCATCTCGATCTGAAACGAGGTATATTTCTTTAAGATATATTTGAACAAGTTTGTTAGGACTTGAAAATGTTTGTTAGAACAAGTTTGTTATCTGTTTCTGAAAACGTTTGTTAGGACTATTCACCCTCGTGGCGAATACTAGTATAACGTGAAGAGTCTCTCTCTCTCTATTGGGAAATTAGATAAAAGATTTCCTTACACGGAAGTATGATTGTAATGCGAGAGAAGTTTCTGCCTCGATGTGAGCATATCAAGCGTGTTGTAGTTCGTCGATAAAACTTGTGCGAAAACGAGATAGTGTACACGTGTAGCATATGTTTTGAAGTTGAAAGAATTGGTCATTTATTCAGAAGCATCAATATGATTTGGCGATAATCAAAGGTGTGTCCTTGGTATGGTTGTTATCAATATTCCCGGAGTTTTCGGATGTTCAAAACAAAAATATAAAGTCATGTACATGGCACATGGTGGTGACTAGGTTGATCGAGTCCAATCACCATCACGTGTCATTAGAACTTTGGTATGACTTACTATAATATAACCACATTGATCGAGTGTCGTTATATTACGCTAACTCATACCTCCATTCCCACATCACTCTATAGAATCAAGTTCGTGTAATCGTGAAGATTTAAAATGAACAAAGTGTAACGACGTCTCTAACGTGACTCGTATTTAATCGAAAGAATTAGCGCAACTCTGAAGATGCGTTTCTCGAGGGAAATGTATAACTGGTTGTTCACGTCGATGCGGTTCAAGTCAAACTATAATGTCTTTAGGTACGAAAAGAGTAACGAATTAGGATAACGAGTAGTACGTAACCGTAGTGATAATCAGTGATGACGATACTCATCTAGAGTAGTGGTGGTAGTAACAAGAAGTGGTAAATAGTGAAAAACACCGGTGTAACATCGGTAGTTGTCGTGACCCGTCCTAATCCAACTGGACGAATACATTACATTTGGTTATATTTGAAAGTATTTCGTATGCCCGAGAGACGTATTAAATCAATGTGGCTAATATGTTATGATCCAAGTCGGGTCATACCCAATAACAAGCTTACCGACACCTTATACGTATTTAATCTTAATGAACGGATCATTAAATGAATACGCGACACTTGGATTTTAGAAAATCGGTTTCTAAAATATTATCACTTGAAATAAATTATTTGGATAATTTATATATATATTATTTATAGGTTTAAATAATTATGTTGTGTTATATTTTATAAAAGGTTTATAAAATATGTAAATATCAAATAAATGCTTGAGTTTATGTTACAAATTTATATAAATTGACAAAGTTTTATAAAAATAAAACCCTCCCATGGGATGGCCGGTTCTAAGGGTCAAAATGGAGGGACAAGCATGCTTGATTCTTGTGTTTTTCAAGAGCACAACTTCTCATGTGCATGTGCATAAGGACCATGACTTGTGGGAATCAAAACACACATGCATAACACAACATTTCAAGTGAAAAACATTACCTCTCTCTCTCTCTCTCACATTCTGGTCAGTTTTTTCCAGCAGAAAAGAGAGAACATAAGGTCATTTGGAAGCTTGAACAAGTGCCAAAATCCTAACCAACTAAAGGCAAAAGGTGTTGGGGTTATTGCTTGGGGTATGCAACACTTGAGGCTTCAAGTTAGAAGCATAAAAGCCATCAAAACTCATCAAACTTTCTGCTCAAATACAGCTGCTGCTGTTCGGTTTTCTCAAGGGTAGAAAAGTGGGTTTCAAGCTAGGTTTCAAGGTGATAAAGGTTTAACCAACTCAAGGGTGGTTTGGTGTATTGTTCTATCATCTTCATCATCATCTTAAGCCTTCAAAACAGCCTTCAAACTTGGTTTTGAGGAGGTATTGAATCACTTCTTTTCTTGTTAATTGTAAGCATAAATTTAACAACTTGATCCTTGTGGGATTTAACTTTAAATTGGTTTAAAGATAACAAGTAAAATTTGATAATTACACGCTTTCGTTTATAATGATTCTTAAAAGGTTTTAAGATATATGAACTTGTTAAATCCCAACAATGGTATCCAGAGCCGAAGTTGTTGAAATATGCTTCGAATTGTTGTTTTAAAACCCATCAACTTTGCATTCTAAGTACATGCATGAAAGAAGAATGCAAAAATTGTTGGATTTGGGTGGGTTTATGAATGAGCCGAATTGTTTGAAGTCCAAAAGTGGGTTTGGGCTCTTCCATTTGGTTCATATTTGGTTGCATGTTAATGTTCACAATCCTAGCCTTGACCTTGTGTTGCATGCATGTGTGTTTGGTTGATTTATGATTCATTTGGTATGTATTATTATTCATTCAAATGGCATGTAATAATTATTCAATTGGTTTGTAATAATTCATTTATTTGTTATGTAATTCATTTTATATTTGGTATGTAAAGGAGAATAGGTTGTATTTTCATTTTCTAGATAAAAATGTATTAGGATACATATTTTGTAAAATGAAGATACAAGATGATGAAGGAAGAACAAGATGATGAAGATTTGAAGAACACAAGAAGCATTTGGATGCAAAGTTAAGTGGGAGATTGGAAATCTCTTGCTTTGTGTTAAAACCCCTTAACCGGTGGCATTTGTTTTCGGCTAAACAAATGTCCACCAAAATGGCTAGATTGTGAACACACTTATTTTGCATGTGTGGTTGTTTGTATGATCATTGTTTTGTATGTTTGGTTGATACAATTAATCACAAGATAACAACAAACAAAACGAAAATTTAATTGGTTAAATTAGACGTACTAAGTACATGCAAAACGGCAATTTAAATGGTTAAATTAAAATAGCAACCAAAAACCTTAATAAATGGTTATTAAGAACAAGAAAAGGATAACGTATATAAAATGGTTTATATCAAGTAATTGGCTCAATTACAAGACTTGAAAATGGATTTCAAATGAACCATACACTAAATGCATGATGGTGTATGGCATAAATGTTTTCTTAAACTAGAATTAACGAAAACTTAAAATCCCTTAATCGACAAGGTAAACAAGTTTAACGCCATCCTTTTGTGGGACACTTAAACATAGTAGGGAATTCGTAATGGGATAAAGGTCACCTAACCGTTATGAGCTAACTAATATGGTTAAGGTAAAATTCGCATGCTTGTGGGATGAAGGTCACCTAACCACTTGTATGTTAATTTTACATGTTTACACAAGTAGGATGACTTGATTTGGGAATCATGAACTTAGGGTCACCGAAGCATGAGGAACAAATAGGCGTTGATGGGATAAATATGCCATGCAAAAGGATTGCATGATCCCATAATATAGAAGTTGCAAAAGGATTGCAATTGTCATATAATGACTACCTAGCTAAACCAAATGACGGGATAAAGGTCACCTAACCGAAATTTGGTTCACCGTTGGATTCTAAAATTTAATAAATATCAATTGGATTTAAAGGGTATTGATTATTAAATTAAAATTGATACTTAAACTACTTTGTTAAAATTTTGTAGATGGCCGCCAATAACAACAACATACAAAACGCAACTATTAACTTGAACAACCTATCATTAAGGTCTCTCCTCGAGAAAGACAAACTCAACCATACGAACTTTATGGATTGGTTCCGTAATCTTAGAATTGTCCTCAAACTTGAGGATAAGGCGTATGTGTTGGAAGACCCCATTCCCGATCAACCCGACGAGGATGATACGGAAGGCATGGCTTATTGGGATAAGTATTGCGCCGATTCGGTGCAAGTCGCTTGCCTAATGCTTGGGACTATGATACCCGAACTCCAAAAGGATTTCGAACATCATAGTGCATATGACATGATTACGCAATTGAAGGAGATGTTCCTTCAACAAGCACGTGTCGAGCGCTTCGAAACGGTTCGAGCGTTACATGCATGTCGTATGGATGACACCCAATCCGTATCCTCTTATGTCCTCAAAATGAAAAGCCTTATTGATCGCGCAAACCGTCTTAATCTCAACATATCTAATGAGCTAGCCACTGATCTTATCCTAAACTCCCTGTCAAAGAGGTTTGACCAATTTGTAATTAATTACAATATGAATGGGATGGATAAGACCATTGGTGAACTTCATGGCATGTTAAGGACGGCAGAAACTAGCATGGGTAAGAGGGCTTCACCCATGCTAATGATCAATGATGGTGGGTCCAAAGGTATCAACACCTCTAAGCCAAAGGCGGATAAGAGGAAAGGACCCGCCCATCAAGGCAAGGGAAAGGGGAGGATGGTTACCCCAACCAAAAACAAGAACAAGAAGCAAAAGGTTGCCGGACAAGCAAACCCCAAGGAAGACCCGTGCTTCGGTTGCGGTGAAATGGGTCACTGGAAACGTAATTGCCCGGTCTACCTTAAGGAGTTGAAGGAAAAGAGGGATGCGGGGCAATCCTCAGGTAACATATATGTGGTATATATAGAGCTTAGTATTACTTCTTCTAATACATGGGTATTAGACACTGGATGTAGAACTCACATTTGCAATTCTTTGCAGGGGTTCAAAAGAAGTAGCAAGCAAACGGGAACATCAAGTCTCTTTATGGGTAATGGAGCCAAAGTGCAAGTGAAGGCTCAAGGAGACTTTGTATTAAAACTTCCAAATGGTTTGGAACTTATTTTGAACAATGTTTTGTATGCACCGGATTTATGTCGAAACATTATTTCAGTTTCCCGTTTAAAACAATGTGGTTTTTATCTTAATTTTGTTAATGATGATATCCACGTTTATTTAGATAATGTATTTTATTTTAAGGCTTCGCCTTCAAATGGAATTTATGAATTGGTTCACGATGACACATCATCTAGTAGCTCGATATACCATACTAGCACCAAGAAACTCAAAATGGATTTGAGTGATTCCTACTTATGGCATTGTCGCCTTGGTCACATAAACAAGAATCGAATGCATACACTTCAAAAGAATGGCCTTTTGAAATCAAATGAACTGGACTCGTTTGATGTGTGTGAATCTTGTTTACAAGGCAAAATGACTAAAGCACCTTTCAAAGGGACCTATGAAAGGGCTAAAGACTTATTAGGATTAATACATTCGGATGTATGTGGACCTTTTAAGCCCATGACTAGGAATGGTGAAAGATACTTCGTTACTTTCATTGATGACTTCAGTCATTTCGGATATGTCTACTTATTAAGACATAAGGATGAAACTTTTGAAGCATTCAAAGAATATCAAAACGAAGTACAAAATCAACTCAACAAGACAATTAAGGTACTTCGTACCGATAGAGGAGGTGAATACCTCAGCGATGCCTTCCAGGATCATCTTAGAAATTGTGGGATTATATCACAACTTACTCCACCTAGAACACCCCAGCTTAATGGAGTGTCCGAAAGGAGAAACTGAACCCTGATGGATATGGTTTGATCTATGATGGCTAGAAGCTCGTTACCTCTATCATTCTGGGGTTATTGTCTATGCTCAGCGGCTCGTATTTTAAATATGGCCCCAACCAAGAAAGTGGAACGAACACCTCATGAGATGTGGTTTGGAAAACCTCCATCTCTATCATACTTAAAGGTATGGGGATGTGAAGCTTACCCTAAGCGTTACGTCCCTAATAAGTTGAATGCTCGATCTACGAAGTGTATCTTCATAGGATATCCCAAGGATGATATGGGATACTATTTCTATGATCCTTCCGAGCAGAATGTATTTGTTGCTCGGAAGGCTGAATTCCTTGAAACTAAGTTCCTAATAGAAGGCAAAAGTGAAAGGAAGATAGATCTTGAAGAGGTTCAAGATCAAGTAGATGATACACAATTGGCTGACACTAGCATTCAACATGAAAATGTTGAGAGTGATCAGATGGATGATCAAAATACACAAGACGTTCGCAGATCTGGTAGGATTAGTAATCCTCCTGAGAGATATGGGTTTCTCATGGATGGTTGCTATGTGGTTGATTTGGATGAACCAATAAACTACCAAGATGCTTTATCAAGGATTGATAAAGATAAATGGCAGGAAGCCATGAATGCTGAGATGCAATCCATGTATGACAACCAAGTTTGGGAACTTGTTGCGCAACCTCCTGGCTCTAGGCTAGTTGATTGTAAATGGCTGTTCAAAATGAAAACCGACATACATGGAAACTTGGATACATATAAAGCTAGACTTGTAGCAAAAGGTTTCACTCAAACTCAAGGGGTTGACTATGATGAAACTTTTTCGCCTGTGGCAATGCTAAAGTCTATTAGGATATTACTTGCCATTGCTGCTCATTATGATTATGAAATATGGCAAATGGATGTCAAGACCGCTTTCCTAAACGGACATCTTGAGGAAGATGTCTACATGGTTCAGCCTGAAGGTTTTGTTGATCCGAAATATCCTAAGAAGGTATGCAAGTTAAAGAAGTCAATCTACAGATTGAAACAAGCATCTAGAATGTGGAATCATCGTTTTAATGAGGAGGCCAAGAAATTTGGCTTCATTAAAAATGGTGATGAAGCTTGTATATACAAGAAAGCTAGTGGGAGCACTATCATGTTCCTTGTACTATATGTGGATGATATATTGTTATTTGGAAATGATATTCCGGCAATGCAAGGAGTTAAAACTTGGCTAAGTAAATGTTTCTCCATTAAGGATCTTGGAGAAGCACAATACGTTTTGGGGATTGGGATCTACAGGAATAGATCCAAGAAACTGATAGGTTTAAATCAAAGTGCATACATTGAAAAGATCTTGAAAAGGTTCAAGATGGAGAACTCTAAGAAAGGTTTGGTACCTATTCAAAAGGGAACACTTCTCAGTTCATCTCAGTGCCCCACCACGAAAGATGAACAGGAGAGAATGAAGAAAGTCCCATATGCTTCTGCCATTGGGTCAATCATGTATGCAATGATATGCACTAGACCGGATGTGTCATGCGCTCTCAGCTTGACAAGTAGATACCAGAATAATCCTGGAAACAGTCATTGGGTTGCTGTTAAAAGTATATTGAAATACCTTAGGAGGACTAAGGATATGTTTCTAATATACGGGTCTGGTGAGGAGGAACTTGCAGTAAAAGGTTACGTGGATGCGAGTTTCCAAACTGATCGTGATGATTCTCGATCACAATCCGGTTATGTCTTCACATTAAATGGAGGTGCGGTCTCTTGGAAGAGTTCAAAACAGGATGTTGTTGCTCTATCCACTACAGAGTCAGAGTACATCGCCGCATCATTGGCAGCTCAGGAAGCTGCATGGATGAAGAAATTCATCGACGACTTAGGAGTAGTCCCTTCCATTCAGGACCCTCTTGAGATCTTTTGTGACAACGAGGGTGCGATTTCTCAAATCAAGGAACCTCGTGCTCATCAAAAGACCCGTCACATTGAGCGGAGATTCAACTACATAAGGGATGAAGTTGAAAAAGGAAAGATATGTATTTGCAAGGTTCACACAGATCTTAATATAGCGGATCCACTCACGAAGCTCTTACATGGAGCAAAACATGAAGGGCATGTTAGTGCATTAGGGCTTCGATATTCTAGTGATTGGTTATGATCTGTTTTAAGTATTGTAACGGAATGAAGTGGTTCAAACTCATTAATATAATTATGGTTTAATTTATTTTGAGTTATGTTCCTATTTTGCATATTTTATCCATGAATAAGTAATTATTCTAAATTCCGTAGTCGATCACATTTGTGGGAACAAGTGTGAGGTTTAGACTATTATGAACTTGGATTGGTATACATTCACGGACTGAATGTGGGGCAAGGTTGCTACCAAGGTTCATAGATATTTGTGGGATGCAAATATTGGAAGACCCGCCCTCAAGATTTGCTAAATGGAGCCTTTGTGGTTGATCACATGTAATCTTGAGTAAAGGCGAATATCATTGTATCCTCTGACCTGAGATACATATTGGATTCAGATATTTACCAAGTATTGTGCCTTGAATCTTTCCTTCGCTATTCTGAAATATGGTAGTTCATAAGGAAGAGCTCAGGTACAATGCAGGGTACATATTTAGGACGTATGTAGTCAAGATGGGATTTGTCCCTCTTATTCGTTGAGAGTCAGATGTCTAAGGCCTGATAAAGTTAAATCTAGAAAGAGAGTGATCACTCTGTATCTCTTGGATTTAACATGACATCTAGGATGAAAGGATATAATGAAAAGATTCACCTATTCATATTCGAGATGGGAACTCGAAAGGGATGATGTTATTGAATGGCACAAAGTCATAACATATTGGGGGTGATGGACGGTCGTTAGGTGGTATCCGTCACTTGCATTAATTTCTTACGTTTCTCGTGCAAGTGGGAGATTGAAAGTATTTCGTATGCCCGAGAGACGTATTAAATCAATGTGGCTAATATGTTATGATCCAAGTCGGGTCATACCCAATAACAAGCTTACCGACACCTTATACGTATTTAATCTTAATGAACGGATCATTAAATGAATACGCGACACTTGGATTTTAGAAAATCGGTTTCTAAAATATTATCACTTGAAATAAATTATTTGGATAATTTATATATATATTATTTATAGGTTTAAATAATTATGTTGTGTTATATTTTATAAAAGGTTTATAAAATATGTAAATATCAAATAAATGCTTGAGTTTATGTTACACATTTATATAAGTTGACAAAGTTTTATAAAAATAAAACCCTCCCATGGGATGGCCGGTTCTAAGGGTCAAAATGGAGGGACAAGCATGCTTGATTCTTGTGTTTTTCAAGAGCACAACTTCTCATGTGCATGTGCATAAGGACCATGACTTGTGGGAATCAAAACACACATGCATAACACAACATTTCAAGTGAAAAACATTACCTCTCTCTCTCTCTCACATTCTGGTCAGTTTTTTCCAGCAGAAAAGAGAGAACATAAGGTCATTTGGAAGCTTGAAGAAGTGCCAAAATCCTAACCAACTAAAGGCAAAAGGTGTTGAGGTTATTGCTTGGGGTATGCAACACTTGAGGCTTCAAGTTAGAAGCATAAAAGCCATCAAAACTCATCAAACTTTCTGCTCAAATACAGCTGCTGCTGTTCGGTTTTCTCAAGGGCAGAAAAGTTGGTTTCAAGCTAGGTTTCAAGGTGATAAAGGTTTAACCAACTCAAGGGTGGTTTGGTGTATTGTTCTATCATCTTCATCATCATCTTAAGCCTTCAAAACAGCCTTCAAACTTGGTTTTGAGGAGGTATTGAATCACTTCTTTTCTTGTTAATTGTAAGCATATATTTAACAACATGATCCTTGTGGGATTTAACTTTAAATTGGTTTAAAGATAACAAGTAAAATTTGATAATTACACGCTTCCATTTATAATGATTCTTAAAAGGTTTTAAGATATATGAACTTGTTAAATCCCAACAATATTACGAGGTACTTGACCTCTATATGATACGTTTTACAAACATTGCATTCGTTTTTAAAAGACATACTTTCATTACATCGAAAGTTGACAGCATGCATACAATTTCATAATATATCCAACTATAATTGATTTAATAATAATCTTGATGAACTCAATGACTCGAATGCAATGTCTTTTGAAATATGTCATGAATGACTCCAAGTAATATCTCTAAGTGAGCAAATGCACAGCGGAAGATTTCTTTAATACCTGAGAATAAACATGCTTTCAAGTGTCAACCAAAAGGTTGGTGAGTTCATTAGTTTATCGTAAACATTCATTTCCATCTTTTTAATAGACAACAAGATTTCATATATTTAATTGTACACATAACCCGAGTACAAAATAACACGCGTAACCCACAAATTAAAAATCATTCATATGGTGAACGCTTGATAACAGACTTAACTTTAATGCATAGAATATCCCTAAAACAGAATCTCTCGTCTGTATAATAATAATAATAATCTCGAATTACTAAAGTATCCGTACCCCGAATGAGACTTGTCGAGGTCCATAGATCTATCTTTAGGATTCACGTCAATTAGGGGCCATACCCGTTTCCTAATTATTAGGTTACCAAACTAAAAAGGGGTGATATTCAATATTCATAATCCAACCATAGAATGTAGTTTTTGATCACTTGTGTCTATTTCGTAAAACATTAGTAAAATCAGCGCATGTATTCTCAGTCCCAAAAATATATATAAAAAGGGAGTAATGAAACTCACTATACTGTATTTTGTAGTAAAAATACATATGACGGCATTGAACAACTGAACAATGTAGGGTTAGCCTTGGATTCACAAACCTATATCATTTGTATATATATTAATACACATAATTGTAATCGAATAAGTTTATATATATATGATTTACTAATTATATCATTTTTATATTAATAATATATATACGTCTCATATATTTATTTTGTATATAAAACTGGTAATTTTGTTATGTTATATGTTTCAAATATATTTTTATATTAGTATATATATATCATTTGTTTGTTAAAATTAGTATTTATAGTAATACAAAAATTATATTAATATTGATAAAAATGATAATAGTTATATTACTTAATATTACTAAATAAGGTATTATTGTTAATAATTATATTATTGATAATAATAATAATGATATTTATAATAATAACTGTAAAAATATAAATTTTTCGGTTAATGATACTTTGGATAATGATTTTAGTAATTATATATTTGTAGTACTCATTATTATACAAATAATCATACTTATAATGATAATAATAATATTAATGATTATGATACTCATAATAATAATTGTAATACTAATAATAATTATAATACTAGTAATAATACTAATAATAAATATAACAATGATAATAAAAATGATAATTTTAATACAGTTGGTAGGATGATAAAAATAATATTTGTAACAATATTAGTAATTTTAATAATAATTATAGTTTTAATAGTAGTTTTAATAGTCATATTAATAATAATACTAATAATGGTGTTTAGACGATAATTCTAATACTAATATTAATAATGATGATACTTAGTAATATTAATAATGATAATGATAATACTAATTTTAATAAAAGTGATAGGTTTAAAATAATAGTACTTTTAGTAATAATAACAGTAACAATACTGATAACTATAAAATAATACTAGTAATATTTATTTGTAATACTTAATAATAACAATACTGTTAATAATATTAATTATATCAGTGATAATAATAATCGTATAATTAATATTTGTAATAATAATAATAATTTACATCATAACTAAAATAATTATTAATGGTGATAATAGGTTTTACAATAACAATTCTAAAAATCCTATTAATAACAAAAATGATATTACTAAAAATAATTTTCATATCATTAATAATAATAATAATAATAATAATAGTAATAATAATAATAATCATAAGAATAAAATAATAATAATAATTTTTTAAATGACAACTACCTCAAATAATCGGTTTTAAAAAAAAAAAACGCCACCAGCAGGAATTGAACCCGAGACCATTTGCTAATCAAAACACCCCTTAACCATTCGAGCTAAACTATTTTTCTAATTTACATCTCCCATTTATTATTATATACATCCTGTATTATCCTTCATTATCTTCCTTAAATTACTTAGTCGGCCAGAGGTAAATTATAATCAAATTAGCTAGTTCAAAACTTGAATTATGATGTGAAATCAAACTTCAAACAATCAAAGTGATTGCTTTGCATTAGTAAAGAACAAGAAAAAAATTTTAAACAACAAAGAAAAACTCGACAGTTCACTTTTAGAAACTCAAACTTTGATTTTGAAATTAAGATCGTTATAGACCACGATCACAACATGAAATATCTTGTAATCCATTCCTAGAAACTTTCTGGATTGCTAATTTAACTTTAAACATAACAGAAATTTCGAATTTTACCAAGAACAGATTATTTGACTTTTTATTATTATTAACTTTGACTTCAAAATTCGACCTCAATTTGATAAATTGAATCGTGCAACTTTCCAGATAGTTTTAGCAAAAGATTCTTAACAAAACCATATTAATACATTTTAGGATTTCATTCGAATTCGAAGTTTAGGAAAAAAATAAGAAGAACAGAGGTAGCGACTATTTTAAAAAAAAAAAGATCTTTGGTTTTTAATTTAAATTGCAATAATGTATAGTGGTGATTGATGATTGATGATAGAAAGTAGAATGAATTCGTTTAACAACTGGTATTGTTTGATTTATAGCAAAATTAGGCCGACATGATTTAGACAGGAAAATAAGGAATGAAGAAAAAAAAGATATTTGATCGTGATGTGTAGCCGATTTGTTTTTATTCATCTGATTTTTATAAATTAATTTTTAATTAATATTAATATTAATAATAATACATATTAATAATAATTATAATAATAATACAAATAGATAATAATAATGGTAAAAAAATTTGTAATAATAATATTATTAATGATACTACTCATAAATATTATTATTCTCTAATAACTATAATAATAATGATAATAGTAACAATTTATAATAGTAATAATAATAATTCTTAATGATAATGGTAATAATAATATCTAACATTATAATTTTATTACTAGTTATAATGATATTAACAATGATAACAATAATATCAATAATAATATAACAAATCAAATATATCAAATTTCATATTTATGCGTTACATAATAATATTAATAATACTGATTTATTAATGATAATAATATAACAACTATACTTAAATAGGCTACAAACTTACACAAATGTACTAATGTCGCCTACAAACTCATTTTCGTTCTACTGTCGCCTACAAACTTATAAAAAATGTGCTAATATAAATAAAATACTTTTTTAACCATCAACCAAAATGGTTGATACGTGGCTTCTAAGTAGTCATGACATGTCGGTGATACATCGAAACAGAACTGAAAGTATATGGGCGACATCGAAACAGAACTGAAAGTATATGGGCGATATTGGAACACAACTGAAAGTATATGGGCGACATCGGGACATATAAAATGAATAAAAAAGTTAAATAATTAACTTTACCAGTTCATCAGGTAACCAGTGACAAAATGTTAGCATCAGCACATTTTTTATAAGTTTGTAGGCGACAGTAGTACGGAAATGAGTTTGTGGGCGACATCGGTACATTTGTGTAAGTTTGTAGCCTGTTTTTGGCTTTAACCCTTTATTAATTATATAATATTTAATAATTATATCATTTATTATATGAATACATGTATTGAATATTTAATATTTATATATTTTATAAACGTTACCATATAATAGTTATTAATAGAATAGATTCATATAATATCATATATATATTCATTTTAATAGTATCTTCATTATTCTAATTATTATTTTACATTTTTAATTTCAATTGATTAAGCGTATTTTATTTATTAAAAATATTATCTGTACACTTATATTTATATATATATATATATATATATATATATATATATATATATATATATATATATATATATATATATATACAAATATATTTACATATTTATCTACAGACAATTTGTTCGTGAATCGCCGAGAATAGTCAAAGGGAAAATGCATTCATGTAATCTGTTCCAAAGTTTTGAGACTCAGCTTTACAGACTTTGCTTATCATGTCAGAATTATATAAATATTAAGTTTAAATTTGGTCGAAAATTTCCGGGTCGTTACAGTACCTACCCGTTAAAGAAATTTCGTCCCGAAATTTGATTGGGATGGTCATGGCTGACAATAAGTATGTTTTTATGACGCATACGAGCTAGAAATTAGATTTTTTCTCATCCGTTAGTAATATGGATGAAACAATCCGTTTATGTGAAGAGTACGAGTAAAGCTATCACAAAAGAGTGAAATGAGAAAGACAAGTTTCATCATAACTTTTGACTAGTCATGGTTGAATTTCGGAATTCAAGGGATTTAAAGAAAATCTTTGAAATCTATAAGATATGATTCTTCGGTAATTAAGGAAATTAGAATCCTCTTTGATCAAAGGCGTTAATCTGTTTTGATTGCTCTGTCGGATATTTCACTATAAATCCACCCTCTTCATTTCCTTTATATTTTGGAGTTCCATACTTTTATTTTCTCTTCCCGACTTTAAGTCAAACGAATAATGGTCCAGAATTCGTAGATATGAAATTTCGAAATGAACATGACTAATGTTCTAAGAGAAAAATTGTAATAGCACGATCTTGATTGGTTAAATTACCAGGATTCTAGAGAAAATATAGAACTATTAAGAAATTATGCTCTTGATATGTTTATATGTTAGATAGAATGTAAGAGTCGTGTAACATAGCACATGATGACGTTATAGTCTGTGAATCATCACGTTTCATTAGAAACTCAACATGACTTACTGTAATATAATCACGTTGATCAAATGTCATTATATTATACTAACTCATGCTTCAGTTCCCAACACTACTTCAAAAACATTCATACTTTAAACTCGAAGGTTTTCAAAATTTAGAAACTAAAACAGTTTACTTTCTGATGTAACATTGATATCGCGAAGAGATAATTGATTTCGGATAAGAATAGTTATAAAAATATATTCCAAAATATCGAGGATATTTATAATGAAATATACGACGATATCTCAGAATTTCTTATATTGATGGATGATGAAGAAGATTCATACATAAGGGTTTAGAGTAGGGAACAAGGTATTCATTAATGACTTCAGCAGACACTGAATCATTTGGATTCATTGAAGGAAGGGTTAGTCTTTTGATTTGTCCACAGCTTCCTTCATGGTTTGCTCAATCTGTTTTCCTGTACCAAATTTTCTTTTGAGCTTTTTCAACGTATCCTTCTTTATCATCAAACTTTTTACTGTTAAAGTCATCTATAGTTTTTGCTACTTTATCAGTTCTTTTTCTGAATTCAGAATATTGATCCGTAGACTGAGTGCTTTTCAGAGTTTCAGAATGGAAGATCATAATTCTAAAAGATAATTGTTATATGTACACATTTAACTGTTGATGTAGAAACGCTGCGAGATTTCAAATACTGATTGCTAATTCTCGGTAATTGGTATGGAAATTCTTGCTACAAGATGCGGATGAGTATATGATAAGGTTGCAACAAAATATAATATTTTTTGAAAAGTCAAATATCAATGAAGTTGCTGGTAAGTTTACTGCTAATATGATGGGATATAAACGGTTCTTCGGTAATGATGACGAAGGGCAAACTTATATATCAAGGTTATAATAAGGTTGATTCGAATGAAAAATTGAAGTTGATTTGCTAAAGCTGTGACAAAATTGGCTAATTTGAAAAAGAATTGAAACGTTATTTTCGGTAATAGCAATGCCAAAGGAGCTTGCACAAATACGTGTTTAACGTTTAATCAGGTTTCGAGTGTTTTTCGGTGCATAACTATATGTATCAATCTTTTCTTTCGTAGGTGAAGTGTGATTGGTTCATCCTCTCGATTGAGGTGTTTTCAAGAATTATGAAAGGTTTGAACGCTGATTGTAATCGTCGAAATACAAATGAGGTTTAAGATGAAATCAAGTGGCAAACTTGAAGAAATGTTTAGTTTCATATGTTATGATCAATATTTTATTTCATTTTAATTGTCCAATGTTGGCAGTCCACAGTTAGCAGTCCACAATTAGAAATTCAATAATTCATATATAGTTTAATATATAATATTCGAATTAATTAATACGTATCGTAACCCATTGTATACATGTCTCAGACTCGATCACAACTCAAAGTATATATTATTATAGAGTTAACCTCAACCCTGTATAGCTAACTCGATCATTACTGCATATAGAGTGTCTATGGTTATTCCAAATAATATATATAGATGCGTCGATATGATATGTCAAAACATTGTATACGTGTCCCGATATTTAAAATGCGTAAATAACAGTATTTAAATGACGATAAATAAAGTGCGTAAAATAAATAACAGAAATTAAATGACGATAAATAAAATTGCGAGAATATAAATTGCGATAAATAAACTGCGATAAATAAATTGCGATAATAAAATGTAATAAGGAATTAACAGTTAGCTAGGAACAGTTAGCTAGGATTTTGTTAGCGTGGATTCTTAACAAAATTTTCTCATGGTTAATTTGTTTGTTTCTAACAAATTTTATTTTTGTCCAATGTTTTCTTCATTATGCCACTTGTTGGATTCTGATAGATCAAAATCCAAATATGAAATTGAATGAAAAGGGTTATTCTGCGGTGATCGGATACGTATATCGGTGGTTGTAAATAGGATAGTAAATGACTGTTGAATTAGATTTGAAAGAATGTACAGTGTACTTATTAATGTGAAATCTAAATATTCCTCGGGTATTACCTACCCGTTAAAATATTTTCACCATTAACAGTTTGTACGAAAGAATTTTTAATTACAATCTTTATGAAAATATACTTACATATATATTATCTTCAGATGTAATCATGGATTTAATGAGTCAATATGATATTAAACTCATTTGATTTACCGTTAGAACAAGAATATATAATCTCTAGAACATTAGAGATTACATAATCGTCATGTCGTACGAAGATAAATGATGTAGAACGTCATGTAGAACGATGATTATGCTCGAGGTACAGATTGTGATGTTGAGGAGTGTGTTTTTGATGGTACTGGTGCTGTTACTGATGGTACTGTTGGTGCTGGTGATGTTGCTGAAGCTAGTACGTTTTGCACCATATTTTCCAAGGCTACAACTCGGGTTCGGAGCTCGTTGACTTCTTCGATTACTTCGGGATGATTGTCAGTTCGGACGAGCAGATGAATAAGGTTTAGAATTTTGGATAGAACATAATCGTGACGAGTTACCCTGAAAATGAGAGAGAATGGTATTTCGGACAGCTTCGCCGGTAAGTGTTTCAGGTTCTTCGCCAAGAGGTGAATTCGGTTGGTGGAAGTGAATTGCCTTCTTCTTGTTTCCGTTGATTAAGTCGACTATGAACCTATCAGATGAATTGGTTGATTCATTCTGGTGACACTGCTTTCGAAGCTTAGGTGAACATCCATGTCGGAATAGCTGTCGGGTTCCGAAGAACTTGAACTAGTGACGAGTTCCATTTCGTACTATTGAGTAAAGGGTTTTTCAGTATGAAATGATTTTCGGATGTTGGATGATATTCTAATTACATAGAATATCTATATACATAGAACAAAATATTTCGTAGATTACAAATGAATTTACGGAATATATCAGGCAAAGTTTACAGTAACAGATACGCTAAGATATGAATTTATCTATACACTGTCTATGCAATAGAGGCAGTAAGACGTGTCTAGACTTTAAGGATGATAAGCAAATAATTTTTGACACAAAATGATAAGCAAAACTTTTGACATGCAGATACGGTCGAAGTCCAGACCAACTAATGCATCTAAACAACTATCAGTTAGACAAACTAATGCAAGACCTGGTTCGCTAAGACCACCGCTCTGATACCAACTGTCGTATGTGGGGATGCATCCCACTCAGTGCCTTCCCAGCTAACTACCTGGTGACCATTGAGCGTACCTCAGACACTGATTTTACGGCCATGCCTCTTGGCAAAGCCAACCATATTTGGACCACGATGAGTAAGAGCCAATACTTCGTCACATGTAACACTGTGAGAACCCCCTCTACGATTAAGCCGACGAGACAGCTTAAACCAGCTCTGATACCAACTATCGAGACTCGTCCTAATCCATTTGAACGAATACATTACATTTGGTTACATCGTGAGGTACTTGACCTCTATATGATACGTTTTACAAACATTGCATTCGTTTTTAAAAGACATACTTTCATTACATCGAAAGTTGATGGCATGCATACCATTTCATAATATATCCAACTATAATTGATTTAATAATAATCTTGATGAACTCAATGACTCGAATGCAACGTCTTTTGAAATTTGTCATGAATTACTCCAAGTAATATCTCTAAGTGAGCAAATGCACAGCGGAAGATTTCTTTAATACCTGAGAATAAACATGCTTTCAAGTGTCAACCAAAAGGTTGGTGAGTTCATTAGTTTATCGTAAACATTCATTTCCATCATTTTAATAGACCACAAGATTTCATATATTTAATTGTACACGTAACCCGAGTACAAAATAACACGCGTAACCCGCGAATTAAAAATCATTCATATGGTGAACGCTTGATAACCGACTTAACTTTAATGCATAGAATATCCCCAAAAACAGAACCTCTTGTCTGTATAATAATAATAATAATCTCGAAGTACTAAAGCATCCGTACCCCGGATGGGACTTGTCGAGGTCCATAGATCTATCTTTAGGATTCGCGTCAATTAGGGGCTATACCCGTTTCCTAATGATTAGGTTACCAAGCTAAAAAGGGGTGATATTCAATCTTCATAATCCAACCATAGAATGTAGTTTTTGATCACTTGTGTCTATTTCGTAAAACATTAGTAAAATCAGCGCATGTATTCTCAGTCCCAAAAATATATATAAAAAGGGAGTAATGTAACTTACTATACTGTATTTTGTAGTAAAAATACATATGACAACATTGAACAACTGAACAATGTAGGGTTGGCCTTGGATTCACGAACCTATATCATTTGTATATATATTAATACACATAATCGTAATCGAATAAGTTTATATATATATGATTTACTAATTATATCATTTTTATATTAATAATATATATACGTCTCATATATTTATTTTGTATATAAAACTGGTAATTTTGTTATGTTATATGTTTCAAATATATTTTTATATTAGTATATATATATCATTTGTTTGTTAAAATTAGTATTTATAGTAATACAAAAATTATATTAATATTGATAAAAATGATAATAGTTATATTACTTGATATTACTAAATAAGGTATTATTGTTAATAATTATATTAATGATAATAATAATGATATTTATAATAATAACTGTAAAAATATAAATTTTTCGGTTAATGATACTTAGGATAATGATTTTAGTAGTACTCATTATTATACAAATAATCATACTTATAATGATAATAATAATAATAATGATTATGATACTCATAATGATAATTGCAATACTAATAATAATTATAATACTAGTAATAATACTAATAATAAATATAACATTGATAATAAAAATGATAATTTTAATACAGTTGGTAAGATGATAAAAATAATATTTGTAACAATATTAGTAATTTTAATAATAATTATAGTTTTAATAGTAATTTTAATAGTCATATTAATAATAATACTAATAATGGTGTTTAGACGATAATTCTAATACTAATATTAATAATGATGATACTTAGTAATATCATTAATGATAATGATAATACTAATTTTAATAAAAGTGATAGGTTTAAAATAATAGTACTTTTAGTAATAATAATAGTAACAATACTGATAACTATAAAATGATACTAGTAATATTTATTTGTAATACTTAATAATAACAATACTGTTAATAATATTAATTATATCAGTGATAATAATAATTGTATAATTAATATTTGTAATAATAATAATAATTTACATCATAACTAAAATAATTATTAATAGTGATAATAGGTTTTATAATAACAATTCTAATAATCCTATTAATAACAAAAATGATATTACTAATAGTAATTTTCATATCATTAATAATAATAATAATAATAATAATAATAATAATAATAATAATAATAATAGTAATAATAATAATAATCATAAGAATAAAATAATAATAATAACAATAACAATAATTTTTGAAATGACAACTACCTCAAATAATCGGTTTTTAAAAAAAAACGCCACCAGCCGGAATTGAACCCGAGACCATTCGCTAACCAACACACTCCTTAACCATTCGAGCTAAACTGTTTTTCTGATTTACATCTCCCATTTATTATTATATATGTAGTGACCCGAACTTTTCCATGTTTATATATATTAAATGAAATTGATATTTACATGATTAAGTGTTTCCAACATGTTAAGCAATCAAACTTATTAAGACTTGATTAATTGGAATAGGTTTCATATAGACAAATGACCACCCAAGTTGACCGGTGATTCACGAACGTTAAAACTTGTAAAAACTATACGATGACATATATATGGTTATATATATAGTTAACATGATTTTATTATAAGTATGTATCTCATTAGGTATTTTAACAATGAGTTATATACATAAAAATGAGACTATTAAATTAAGAAACTCGAAAATGATATATATAACGATTATCGTTATAACATCTTACTAGGTACATATGAATCATATTAATATATTTATACACTTGGTTAATTATGTTAAATGATAAGTAAATATATCATTAAGTGTATTAACAATGAACTGCATATGTAAAAATAAGACTACTAACTTAATGATTTTGAAACGAGACATATATGTAATGATTATCGTTGTAACGACATTTAATGTATATAGATCATATTAAGAGATATTCGTACATCAAAATATAATGATAATATAATAATTTAAAATCTCATTTGATATTATAAACATTGGGTTAACAACATTTAACAAGATCGTTAACCTAAAGGTTTCAAAACAACATTTACATGTAACGACTAACGATGACTTAACGACTCAGTTAAAATGTATATACATGTAGTGTTTTAATATGTATTCATACACTTTTTAAAGACTTCAAGACACTTATCAAAATACTTTTACTTAACAAAAATTCTTACAATTACATCCTCGTTCAGTTTCATCAACAATTCTACTCGTATGCACCCGTATTTGTACTCGTACAATACACAGCTTTTAGATGTATGTACTATTGGTATATACACTCCAATTATCAGCTCTTAGCAGCCCATGTGAGTCACCTAACACATGTGGGAGCCATCATTTGGCAACTAGCATGAAATATCTCATAAAATTACAAAAATATGAGTAATCATTCATGACTTATTTACATGAAAACAAAATTACATATCCTTTATATCTAATCCATACACCAACGACCAAAAACACCTACAAACACTTTCATTCTTCAATTTTCTTCATCTAATTTATCTCTCTCAAGTTCTATCTTCAAGTTCTAAGTGTTCTTCATAAATTCCAAAAGTTCTAGTTTCATAAAATCAAGAATACTTCCAAGATTGCAAGTTTACTTCCAAGTTTTCTAAATCCTTTCCAAGTAATCATCCAAGATCAAGAAACCTTTGTTACTTATAGTAGGTTATCTTTCTAATACAAGGTGATAATCATATTCAAACTTTAATTCAATTTCTATAACTATAACAAACTTATTTCGAGTGGAAATCTTACTTGAAATTGTTTTCGTGTCATGATTCTGCTTCAAGAACTTTCAATCCATCCTAGGATCCTTTGAAGCTAGATCCATTTTTCTCATTTCTAGTAGGTTTATCCAAGGAACTTGAGGTAGTAATGATATTCATAACATCATTCGATTCATACATAAAAAGCTGTCTTATTCAACGTTATAAACTTGTAATCACTAGAACATAGTTTAGTTAATTCTAAACTTGTTCGCAAATAAAGTTAATCCTTCTAACTAGACTTTTAAAATCAACTAAATACATGTTCTATATCTATATGATATGCTAACTTAATGATTTAAAACCCGGAAACACGATAAACACCATAAAACTGGATATACGCCATCGTAGTAAAACCGGGGGCTGTTTTGGTTGGGATAATTAAAAGCTAAGAAGAACTTTGATTTAAAAGCTATACTTCTGGAAAAATGATTTTTCTTATGAACATGAAACTATATCCAAAAATCATGGTTAAACTCAAAGTGAAAGTATGTTTTTCAAATGGTCATCAAGATGTCGTTCTTTCGACGGAAATGACTACCTCTTTCAAAAATGACTTGTAACTTGTATTTCCGACTATAAACTTATACTTTTTATGTTTAGACTCATAAATTTAAGTTCAATACGAAACCGTGGCCACTGGAATCACTCAAAACGGATTAGAAACGAAGAAATGGCGAGTAAAACAAGATTGATAAAAACTACTCATTTTACCTACGTGAAAGTTAGTAATAAATCTATTCCAACCATAACCTAATCAACTTATATTGTATATTATGTAATATTGAGATACCATAGACACGTATACAATGTTTCGACCTATCATGTTGACCCATCTATATATATATTGCAGAACAACCATAGACACTCTATATGTGAATGTTGGAGTTAGCTATACAGGGTTGAGGTTGATTCCAAAATATATATATAATTTGAGTTGTGATCAATACTGAGATACGTATACACTGGGTCGTGGATTGATTCAAGATAATATTTATCGATTTATTTCTGTACATCTAACTGTGGACAACTAGTTGTAGGTTACTAACGAGGACAGCTGACTTAATAAACTTAAAACATCAAAATGTATTAAAAGTTTTGTAAATATATTTTGGACATACTTTGCTATATATGTATATATTGTTATAGGTTTGTGAATCAACCAGTGGCCAAGTCTTACTTCCTGACGAAGTAAAAATCTTTGAAAGTGAGTTATAGTCCCACTTTTAAAATCTAATATTTTTGGGATGAGAATACATGCAGGTTTTATAAATGATTTACAAAATAGACACAAGTATGTGAAACTACATTCTATGGTTGAATTATCGAAATCGAATATGCCCCTTTTTATTAAGTCTGGTAATCTAAGAATTAGGGAACAGACACCCTAATTGACGTGAATCCTAAAGATAGATCTATTGGGCCTAACAAACCCCATCCAAAGTACCGGATGCTTTAGTACTTCGAAATTTATATCATATCCGAAGGGTGTCCCGGAATGATGGGGATATTCTTAAATATGCATCTTGTTAATGTCGGTTACCAGGTGTTCACCATATGAATGATTTTTATCTCTATGTATGGGATGTGTATTGAAATATGAAATCTTGTGGTCTATTGTTACAATTTGATATATATAGGTTAAACCTATAACTCACCAACATTTTTGTTGACGTTTAAAGCATGTTTATTCTCAGGTGAATACTAAGAGCTTCCGCTGTTGCATACTAAAATAAGGACAAGATTTGGAGTCCATGTTTGTATGATATTGTGTAAAAACTGCATTCAAGAAACTGATTTCGATGTAACATATTTGTATTGTAAACCATTATGTAATGGTCGTGTGTAAACAGGATATTTTAGATTATCATTATTTGATAATCTACGTAAAGCTTTTTAAACCTTTATTTATGAAATAAAGGTTATGGTTTGTTTTAAAAATGAATGCAGTCTTTGAAAAACGTCTCATATAGAGGTCAAAACCTCGCAACGAAATCAATTAATATGGAACGTTTTTAATCAATAAGAACGGGACATTTCAGTTGGTACCCGAGCGTTGGTCTTAGAGAACCAGAAAAATTTGCATTAGTGTGTCTTATCGTGTTTGTTAGGATGCATTAGTGAGTCTGGACTTCGACCGTGTTTTCTTAAAAAAAATTGATTGCTTAACATTTTTGTTGGAAACTATATATTATTAACATGTAAATATTATGTGATATATTAATCACTTAACGTGTTTGATATTATATGATAGATGTCTACCTCTAGAACAAGTCCCATTGACTCACCTAATAATAATGAAGAGTCGAATGTAAATTGGAATGATTCGTGGACTGATTCACAAGTTTCTAAAGAGGTACCGGAAGAAGAGTCGGAACCGGAAGAAGAATCGGAACCGAAAGAAGAATCGGAACCAGAAGAAGAACCAGTGGGGGAAATAATAAAACGGTTAAGTAGAAGAAAATCCTCAACCAATCGACCAAAGTTAATTATGGTCAACGGTGTTTCCGCCAAGGAAGCAAAATATTGGGAGGATTACCAATTCTCCGATGAATCGGATCCCGACGAGGATTCCGATGATGTTATAGAAATTACCCCAACTGAATTTAAAAAGGCAAAAGAGAACAATAAGGGAAAGGGCATAAAAATAGAGAAATCTGATTCCAACCCCGATGAACTTTATATGTATCGTCAACACCCGTATTTCTTAAGTTGTAACAATAATCCGGGAACCTCTAAACCACCAGGTTTTTCTAAACCAATGTGGAAAACGACGGCTCGTATTAGGGGAACATCATATATCCCTAGAAACTTGTCAAAACAAACCAAAACTGAAGAAGAAGAAACGAGCGAGTCGGAATAAGATAGGTGTATTCGTGTGGTGTAATATATGTAATATAGTGTGCTTATGCTTTATGATATATGTAAAAATTTCTTGTATTAATAAGTATTTTTTTTTTATGAATCTAACTCTTGTCTATTTTACAGTATAAAAATACAAAATGGATAGACAACCCAATATTTTAAGAGACCTACCCGGAGACATGATTGATGAAATCTTGTCTAGAGTCGGTCAGAATTCCTCGGCACAACTATTTAAGGCGAGATCAGTTTGTAAGACATTCGAAGAACGTTCCAAGAATTCCTTGGTTTATAAAAGGCTTTCGTTCGAAAGATGGGGGATATCACATTGGGAAATCCATAAGTTACGATGTGTTTACTTTGATGCATATATTACGGGGAACCCAAATGCTATTTTACGCAACGGGTTAAGAAATTATTTTGACTCAATATATCCGAATATAGGACTTCGTGATTTAGAAAATGCGGCTAACATGCAACATAAAGAAGCATGTTATGCTTACAACTTAGTAATGTTCGCTTCTCTCCAAAGTGAGAACAAGAACATCGGGCTACAACTATTAAACAAAACGTTCCCACAAGTGACGGAGTCGGTAATTGGGGTAAGAAATGAGGTTTTTAGATTGTTAAGGGACTGTTGGATATTACGTAACCCTCGTCCCTTTGACGACATTACAACACGCTTTCTTATCAACGGCCATAACGGTTATGTTCCACAAGACCAAGGATGGGAAGTAGTCCTAGTAAAACCAGAATGCATGACTTGTTTCTGGACGTATGAATTACGTGTCTTTATTGCCTTTACTGAACGACTTGTGTACTAGCTAGAATTATCTTCACAACTATCTTGTATCTAAGTTATTGTGTGCTATATTTCATGCTATATGTAAAATAAGCGGTATTGTAAGTTTGTAAAATATTGTGTAAAAGTTTGAACGCGAAATATTATTATAATCAGTTTTTCATATAGAATTGTAGTAGTTGAATTGTATATTAGCTACTAAGTATGAACTTAACGGGTAGGTACTACCCGAATTTAAACTTATAAAAATCTAATATGAAGAAAAAGCTTTTATAAATGAGTTCATATTATGCTACGAGATACTATTGACTACTCTTAATATTCTGTATGATTAACTTGTTTCATTTGACTATTTGAAGGAAATGGCACCGACTACTCGACAAACCTTGAATATGAGCGAAGAGGAATTTCGTGCCTTTCTTGCTTCAAACATAGCCGCAGTACAGGCTGCGCTACATTCCAACAATAACCTTGGATCTAGCAGTACAGGAAATCGTGTAGGATGCACCTACAAAGAATTCACTGCCTGCAAACCTTTGGAATTTGATGGAACCGAAGGACCGATCGGATTGAAACGGTGGACCGAGAAGGTCGAATCGGTGTTTGCCATAAGTAAGTGTACTGAAGAGGACAAAGTGAAGTACGCTATGCATACCTTCACAGGTTCTGCATTAACATGGTGGAATACCTATCTAGAGCAAGTGGGACAAGATGATGCTTACGCACTACCGTGGTCAGCATTCAAGCACTTGATGAACGAGAAGTACCGTCCCAGAACCGAGGTCAATAAGCTCAAGACAGAACTTAGAGGGTTACGAACCCAAGGATTTGATATTACTACGTACGAAAGACGATTCACAGAATTGTGCCTATTGTGTCAGGGAGCGTTCGAAGATGAGGAAGAGAAGATCGACGCGGTTGTGAAAGGATTACCGGAAAGAATCCAAGAAGATATAAGTTCACACGAGCCCGCCTCCATACTACAGGCATGTAGAATGGCTCACAAACTAGTGAACCAGATTGAGGAAAGAATTAAAGAACAGTCGGCTGAAGAGGCCAATGTGAAGCAAGTCAAAAGAAAGTGGGAGGAAAACGGTGATAAGAATCACCAATACAACAACAACAGCAATTACAACAATAATCGCAACAACTATCCCAACAATCGCAACATTAATCGCAACTACAACAAACGGCCCAACAACAACAACAACAACAACAACAACAACAACTACTACAACAATCATCCCAATAACAATAACAACCGCAACAACAACAACAACAATCAGAAGCATCTATGCCAAAGGTGTGAAAAGTATCACTCGGGGTTCTGCACCAAATTTTGCAACAAGTGTAAAAGAAATGGTCATAGCGCGGCGAAGTGTGAGGTCTACAGACCAGGGGTTAACAGAACGAAAGGAACAAATGGTGTCGGAACGAGTAATGGCGGAGCAAGTAGTGTCGGAGCAAGTTATGCCAATGTAGTTTGTTATAAATGTGGAAAACCGGGCCACATTATTAGAAATTGCCCGAACCAGGAGAACATGAATGGACAAGTCCGCGGAAGAGTTTTCAATATTAATGCGGCAGAAGCACAGGAAGACCCGGAGTTTGTTACGGGTACGTTTCTTATTGACAATAAATCTGCTTACGTTTTATTTGATTCGGGTGCGGATAGAAGCTATATGAGTAGAGATTTTTATGCTAAATTAAGTTGTCCATTGATGCCTTTGGATAGTAAATTTTTACTCGAATTAGCAAATGGTAAATTAATTTCAGCAGATAAAATATGTCGGAATCGAGAAATTAAACTGGTTAGCGAAAAATTTAAGATTTATTTGATACCAGTAGAGTTAGGGAGTTTTGATGTGATAATCGGTATGGACTGGTTGAAAGAAGTGAAAGCAGAGATCGTTTGTTACAAAAATGCAATTCGCATTATACGAGAAAAAGGAAAACCCTTAATGGTGTACGGAGAAAAGGGCAACACGAAGCTACATCTTATTAGTAATTTGAAGGCACAAAAACTAATAAGAAAAGGCTGCTATGCTATTCTAGCACACGTCAAGAAAGTACAAACTAAAGAAAAGAGCATCAATGATGTTCCCGTCGCAAAAGAATTTCCCGATGTATTTTCGAAAGAATTACCGGGATTACCCCCACATCGATCCATTGAATTTCAAATAGATCTTGTACCAGGAGCTGCACCAATAGCTCGTGCTCCTTACAGACTCGCACCCAGCGAGATGAAAGAACTTCAAAGCCAATTACAAGAACTTTTAGAGCGTGGTTTCATTCGACCAAGCACATCACCATGGGGAGCTCCTGTTTAGTTTGTCAAGAAGAAAGATGATACATTCAGGTTGTGTATCGACTACCGGGAGTTGAACAAACTTACCATCAAGAACCGCTACCCACTACCGAGAATCGACGACTTATTTGATCAACTACAAGGCTCGTCTATTTATTCAAAGATTGACTTACGTTCCGGGTATCATCAAATGCGGGTGAAAGAAGATGATATTTCAAATACTGCTTTCAGAACACGTTACGGTCATTACGAGTTTATGGTCATGCCGTTTGGTTTAACTAATGCACCAGCTGTGTTCATGGACCTTATGAACCGAGTGTGTGGACCATACCTTGACAAGTTTGTCATTGTTTTCATTGATGACATACTTATTTACTCAAAGAATGACCAAGAACACGGTGAACATTTGAGAAAGGTGTTAGAAGTATTGAGGAAGGAAGAATTGTACTCTAAGTTTTCAAAGTGTGCATTTTGGTTGGAATAAGTTCAATTCCTCGGTCACATAGTGAACAAAGAAGGTATTAAGGTGGATCCGGCAAAGATAGAAACTGTTGAAAAGTGGGAAACCCCGAAAACTCCGAAACACATACGCCAGTTTTTAGGACTAGCTGGTTACTACATAAGGGTCATCCAAGACTTTTCCAGAATAGCAAAACCCTTGACTGCATTAACGCATAAAGGGAAGAAATTTGAATAGAAGGATGAACAAGAGAAAGCGTTTCAGTTATTGAAGAAAAAGCTAACTACGGCACCTATATTGTCATTACCTGAAGGGAATGATGATTTTGTGATTTATTGTGAGAAGGTCTCGGTTGTGTATTAATGCACCGAACGAAGGTGATTTCTTATGCATCTAGACAATTGAAGATTCACGAACAAAATTATACGACGCATGATTTGGAATTAGGCGCGGTTGTTTTTGCATTAAAGACTTGGAGGCACTACTTATATGGGGTCAAAAGTATTATATATACCGACCACAAAAGTCTTCAACACATATTTAATCAGAAACAACTGAATATGAGGCAGCGTAGGTGGATTGAATTGTTGAATGATTACGACTTTGAGATTCGTTACCACCCGGGAAAGGCAAATGTGGTAGCCGACATCTTGAGCAGGAAGGACAGAGAACCCATTCGAGTAAAATCTATGAATATAATGATTCACAATAACCTTACTACTCAAATAAAGGAGGCGCAATAAGGAGTTTTAAAAGAGGGAAATTTAAAGGATGAAATACCCAAAGGATCGGAGAAGCATCTTAATATTCGGGAAGACGGAACCCGGTATAGGGCTGAAAGGATTTGGATACCAAAATTTGGAGATATGAGAGAAATGGTACTTAGAGAAGCTCATAAATCAGATACTCAATACATCCTGGAACGGGGAAGATGTACAAGGATCTCAAGAAACATTTTTAGTGGCCGGGTATGAAAGCCGATGTTGCTAAATACGTAGTAGAATGTTTGACGTGTTCTAAGGTCAAAGCTGAGCATCAGAAACCATCAGGTCTACTTCAACAACCCGAAATCCTGGAATGGAAATGGGAAAACATTACCATGGATTTCATCACTAAATTGCCAAGGACTGCAAGTGGTTTTGATACTATTTGGGTAATAGTTGATCGTCTCACCAAATCAGCACACTTCCTGCCAATAAGAGAAGATGACAAGATGGAGAAGTTAGCACGACTGTATTTGAAGGAAGTCGTCTCTAGACATGGAATACTAATCTCTATTATCTCTGATAGGGATGCCAGATTTATTTCAAGATTCTGGCAGACATTACAGCAAGCATTAGGAACTCGTATAGACATGAGTACTGCCTATCATCCACAAACTGATGGGCAGAGCGAAAGGACGATACAAATGCTTGAAGACATGCTACGAGCATGTGTTATTGATTTCGGAAATAGTTGGGATCGACATCTACCATTAGCAGAATTTTCCTACAACAACAGCTACCATTCAAGCATTGAGATGGCGCCGTTTGAAGCACTTTATGGTAGAAAGTGCAGGTCTCCGATTTGTTGGAGTGAATTGGGGGATAGATAGATTACGGGTCCGGAGATAATACAAGAAAATACCGAGAAGATCATCCAAATTCAACAACGGTTGAAAACTGCCCAAAGTCGACAAAAGAGCTACGCTGACATTAAAAGAAAAGATATAGAATTTGAAATTGGAGAGATGGTCATGCTTAAAGTTTCACCTTGGAAAGGTGTTGTTCGATTTGGTAAACGAGGGAAATTAAATCCAAGGTATATCGGACCATTCAAGATAATTGATCGTATCGGACCAGTAGCTTACCGACTTGAGTTACCTCAATAACTCGCGGCTGTACATAACACTTTCCACGTCTCGAATTTGAAGAAATGTTTTGCTAAAGAAGATCTCACTATTTTTTAGATGAAATCCAAATCAACGAAAAACTTCAATTCATCGAAGAACCCGTCAAAATAATGGATCGTGAGGTTAAAAGACTTAAGCAAAACAAGATACCAATTGTTAAGGTTCGATGGAATGCTCGTAGAGGACCCGAGTTCACCTGGGAACGAGAAGATCAGATGAAGAAGAAATACCCGCATTTATTTCCAGAAGATACGTCAACACCTCTAACTGCTTAAAATTTCGGGACGAAATTTATTTAACTGGTAGGTACTGTAGTGACCAGAACTTTTCCATGTTTATATATATTAAATGAAATTGATATTTACATGATTAAGTGTTTCCAACATGTTAAGCAATCAAACTTATTAAGACTTGATTAATTGGAATAGGTTTCATATAGACAAATGACCACCCAAGTTGACCGGTGATTCACGAACGTTAAAACTTGTAAAAACTATACGATGACATATATATGGTTATATATATAGTTAACATGATTTTATTATAAGTATGTATCTCATTAGGTATTTTAACAATGAGTTATATACATAAAAATGAGACTATTAAATTAAGAAACTCGAAAACGATATATATAACGATTATCGTTATAACGTCTTACTAGGTACATATGAATCATATTAATATATTTATACACTTGGTTAATTATGTTAAATGATAAGTAAATATATCATTAAGTGTATTAACAATGAACTACATATGTAAAAATAAGACTACTAACTTAATGATTTTGAAACGAGACATATATGTAACGATTATCATTGTAACGACATTTAATGTATATAGATCATATTAAGAGATATTCGTACATCATAATATCATGATAATATAATAATTTAAAATCTCATTTGATATTATAAATATTGGGTTAACAACATTTAACAAGATCGTTAACCTAAAGGTTTCAAAACAACATTTACATGTAACGACTAACGATGACTTAACGACTCAGTTAAAATGTATATACATGTAGTGTTTTAATATGTATTCATACACTTTTTAAAGACTTCAATACACTTATCAAAATACTTCTACTTAACAAAAATGCTTACAATTACATCCTCGTTCAGTTTCATCAACAATTCTACTCGTATGCACCCGTATTTGTACTCGTACAATACACAGCTTTTAGATGTATGTGCTATTGGTATATACACTCCAATGATCAGCTCTTAGCAGCTCATGTGAGTCACCTAACACATGTGGGAACCATCATTTGGCAACTAGCATGAAATATCTCATAAAATTACAAAAATATGAGTAATCATTCATGACTTATTTACATGAAAACAAAATTACATATCCTTTATATCTAATCCATACACCAACGACCAAAAAAACCTACAAACACTTTCATTCTTCAATTTTATTCATCTAATTGATCTCTCTCAAGTTCTATCTTCAAGTTCTAAGTGTTCTTCATAAATTCCAAAAGTTCTAGTTTCATAAAATCAAGAATACTTCCAAGATTGCAAGTTTACTTCCAAGTTTTCTAAATCCATTCCAAGTAATCATCCAAGATCAAGAAACCTTTGTTACTTATAGTAGGTTATCTTTCTAATACAAGGTAATAATCATATTCAAACTTTAATTCAATTTCTATAACTATAACAAACTTATTTCGAGTGGAAATCTTACTTGAAATTGTTTTCGTGTCACGATTCTGCTTCAAGAACTTTCAAGCCTTCCAAGGATCCTTTGAAGCTAGATCCATTTTTCTCATTTCCAGTAGGTTTATCCAACGAACTTGAGGTAGTAATTATGTTCATAACATCATTCGATTCATACATAAAAAGCTGTCTTATTCAACGTTATAAACTTGTAATCACTAGAACATAGTTTAGTTAATTCTAAACTTGTTCGCAAATAAAGTTAATCCTTCTAACTAGACTTTTAAAATCAACTAAATACATGTTCTATATCTATATGATATGCTAACTTAATGATTTAAAACCCGGAAACACGATAAACACCATAAAACTGGATATACGCCGTCGTAGTAAAACCGGTGGCTGTTTTGGTTAGGATAATTAAAAGCTAAGAAGAACTTTGATTTAAAAGCTATATTTCTGGAAAAATGATTTTTCTTATGAACATGAAACTATATCCAAAAATCATGGTTAAACTCAAAGTGAAAGTATGTTTTTCAAATGGTCATCAAGATGTCGTTCTTTCGACGGAAATGACTACCTCTTTCAAAAATGACTTGTAACTTGTATTTCCAACTATAAACTTATACTTTTTATGTTTAGATTCATAAATTTAAGTTCAATACGAAACCGTGGCCACTGGAATCACTCAAAACGGATTAGAAACGAAGAAATGGCGAGTAAAACAAGATTGATAAAAACTACTCATTTTACCTACGTGAAAGTTAGTAATAAATCTATTCCAACCATAACCTAATCAACTTATATTGTATATTATGTAATATTGAGATACCATAGACACGTATACAATGTTTCGACCTATCATGTCGACCCATCTATATATATATTGCGGAACAACCATAGACACTCTATATGTGAATGTTGGAGTTAGCTATACAGGGTTGAGGTTGATTCCAAAATATATATATAGTTTGAGCTGTGATCAATACTGAGATACGTATACACTGGGTTGTGGATTGATTCAAGATAATATTTATCGATTTATTTCTGTACATCTAACTGTGGACAACTAGTTGTAGGTTACTAACGAGGACAGCTGACTTAATAAACTTAAAACATCAAAATGTATTAAAAGTTTTGTAAATATATTTTGAACATACTTTGATATATATGGCCGATCTATCACCCAACCTACTTTAACAACCTAAAGGCTTGGTCCCGTCCCGTTTGGAGAATGACCCCTTGTGGCACGGCTTAGTCAGTTATTCTCGCAGTTCAGATAAGATTCGGACCGCCACTTCTCTGAAAACATGGTTCTTGCCCCCCTCTCTCCTCCCCCCCTTTGAGCTCGTCCATTCGTTGGGTGATCCCTTGCTCTCACGTTCGAGTGTTTGCTCGTCGTTTAGGCCGGTGAGTGAGATTTCTGCTCATTGCAGTCACCTCCGGGCTTCAAAATGTATTAAAAGTTTTGTAAATATATTTTGAACATACTTTGATATATATGTATATATTGTTATAGGTTTGTGAATCAACCAGTGGCCAAGTCTTACTTCCCGATGAAGTAAAAATCTGTGAAAGTGAGTTATAGTCCCACTTTTAAAATCTAATATTTTTGGGATGAGAATACATGCAGGTTTTATAAATGATTTACAAAATAGACACAAGTACGTGAAACTACATTCTATGGTTGAATTATCGAAATCGAATATGCCCCTTTTTATTAAGTCTGGTAATCTAAGAATTAGGGAACAGACACCCTAATTGACGAGAATCCTAAAGATAGATCTATTGGACCTAACAAACCCCATCCAAAGTACCGGATGCTTTAGTACTTCGAAATTTATATCATATCCGAAGGGTGTCCCGGAATGATGGGGATATTCTTAAATATGCATCTTGTTAATGTCGGTTACCAGGTGTTCACCATATGAATGATTTTTATCTCTATGTATGGGATGTGTATTGAAATATGAAATCTTGTGGTCTATTGTTACGATTTGATATATATAGGTTAAACCTATAACTCACCAACATTTTTGTTGACGTTTAAAGCATGTTTATTCTCAGGTGAATACTAAGAGCTTCCGCTGTTGCATACTAAAATAAGGACAAGATTTGGAGTCCATGTTTGTATGATATTGTGTAAAAACTTCATTCAAGAAACTGATTTCGATGTAACATATTTGTATTGTAAACCATTATGTAATGGTCGTGTGTAAACAGGATATTTTAGATGATCATTATTTGATAATCTACGTAAAGCTTTTTAAACCTTTATTTATGAAATAAAGGTTATGGTTTGTTTTAAAAATGAATGCAGTCTTTGAAAAACGTCTCATATAGAGGTCAAAATCTCGCAACGAAATCAATTAATATGGAACGTTTTTAATCAATAAGAATGGGACATTTCAATATACATCCTGTATTATCCTTCATTATATTCCTTAAATTACTTAGTCAACCAGAGGTAAATTATAATCAAATTAGCTAGTTCAAAACTTGAATTATGATGTGAAATCGAACTACAAACAATCAAAGTGATTGCTTTGCATTAGTAAAGAACAAGAAAAAAAATTAAACAGCAAAGAAAAACTCGACGGTTCACTTTTAAAAACTCAAACTTTGATTTTGAAATTAAGATCATTATAGACCACGATCACAACATGAAATATCTTGTAATCCATTCCTAGAAACTTTCTGGATTGTTAATTTAACTTTAAACATAACAGAAATTTTGAATTTTACCAAGAACAGATTATTTGACTTTTTTTATTATTAACTTTGACTTCGAAATTCGACCTCAATTTGATAAATTGAATCGTGCAACTTTCCAGATAGTTTTAGCAAAAGATTCTTAACAAAACCATATTATTACATTTTAGGATTTCATTCGAATTCGAAGTTTAGGAAAAAAAAGAAGAAGAACAGAGGTAGCGACTCTTTTAAAAAAAATCTTCGGTTTTTAATTTAAATTGCAATAATGTATAGTGGTGATTGATGATTGATGATAGAAAGTAGAATGAATTCGTTTAACAACTGGTATTGTTTGATTTATAGCGAAGTTAGGCCGACAGGATTTAGACAGGAAAATAAGGAATGAAGAAAAAAAAAGATATTCGATCGTGATGTGTAACCGATTTGTTTTTATTCATCTGATTTTTATAAATTAATTTTTAATTAATATTAATATTAATAATAATACATATTAATAATAATTATAATAATAATACAAATAGATAATAATAATAATAATAATAATAATGGTAAAAAAAAATTGTAATAATAATATTATTAATGATAATACTCATAAATATTATTATTCTCTAATAACTAAAATAATAATGATAATAGTAACAATTTATAATAGTAATAATAATAATTCTTAATGATAATGGTAATAATAATATCTAACATTATAATTTTATTACTAGTTATAATGATATTAACAATGATAACAATAATATCAATAATAATATAACAAATCAAATATATCATATTTCATATTTATGCGTTACATAATAATATTAATAATACTGATTTATTAAGGATAATAATATAACAACTATACTTAAACTTTTAATTATATTTATTAATTATATAATATTTAATAATTATATCATTTATTAAATGAATACATGTATTGAATATTTAATATTTATATATTTTATAAACGTTACCATATAATAGTTATTAATAGAATAGATTCATATAATATCATATATATATTCATTTTAATAGTATCTTCATTATTCTAATTATTATTTTACATTTTTAATTTCAATTGATTAAGCGTATTTTATTTATTTAAAATATTATCTGTACACTTATATTTATATATATATATATATATATATATATATATATATATATATATATATATATATATATATATATATATATATATATATATATATATATATATATATATATATATATATATATATATATATATATATATATGTACAAATATATTTACATATTTATCTACAGACAATTTGTTCGTGAATCGCCGAGAATAGTCAAAGGGCAAATGCATTCATGTAATCTGTTCCAAAGTTTTGAGACTCAGCTTTACAGACTTTGTTTATCGTGTCGGAATTATATAAAAATTAAGTTTAAATTTGGTCAAAAATTTCCGGGTCGTTACAGTAGTGGCTAGTGATTGCCATAGTGGTGGAAACTTTATAGTACTTGTGGATAGTAAGTTGGGACGGTGGTGAATAACAATCTGGGAGACAAAGCTTCCGAACTAGTATAATTAATGAAGTCGTCGTCATCCTTACGCATGACGAGAGTTTGGTACGATTAAGAAGTTCACATATAAAAAGGTTCAAGTATAATGTACAAGTAGTCAAGTAAGTGCTATCTATAGTAAATGCAAGTCAGAATGCAATGGTTAACAATCCGGTTGTAGTCTAGATTCACTAATGCGTCCTAACGACTCTGTCAGACACACTAATGCACATGCTAGATCCCTACAACCTGGCTCTGATACCAACTGTGACGACCCGAAAGAATCGCCATTGATGGTGCCGTCAACTTAGGTCCCGTTACGTGGTCATAGTCCCTAAATAAGACGCGTTTGACCAAAATTATGTCTCATTCATTTGAAACGTGTATGACTTGCAAAGTTTTAAGTATACCAAACGGTTCGACAACAAGTATAAGTTTACAAAAGTTAATAAGAATAAATGAAATAACTTGCGACATAATATAAGTTGAAAATTCACGAATGCTATCAATAGCGTATGCATGTAAACATTAAGTTTGAATCCGAAGGTGCTATCACTAGCGTATGCATGTATGCTTGACCCCAAGCAAGTAATCACAGTGTACGAAAGCATGTATCAAGTAGCAAAGTATGAACCTGAGAAACATATAGAAAACTGTCAACGAAAAACGTTTGTGAAATCATAGGTGTATTTGTAAACGTTTTTTTTGAACCACAAGATTTTGTATGAGTTGATTATCCAAATCTTTTGCATTCCAAAGTTGTTATACATTCGCGAGCACCCAGTTATCAAGACTTAACTATTTTGTACCATGTTACGTAGTGTTAGAACATACACCCAAAAATATATTTCATCCGCTAACGGTAGTGAACCATCCGAATGAGGGCGCGTCAAGCCCGTATGGATCCACATAACATAAGTTCACGTTTACACCCTACAAGTGTAACTAATGATAATTAAATTGAGGTTTTTTGTTCTAACTCGCTGTGGAATGTTTGTTTTTCGCACTTGTGTTCAAAGCATAAAAGTATAATACGTATATGTTTCTCATCCCATGATTTAAAGAATACAAGTTGTTGAAAAGGTGGGACTATGATCTCACCGTAGTTGCATGCCAAAGTACTTGTAATTAAACGTTGTGCAATGAAAGTTGCTTAGCCTTGACCTAAACAAGTAAGTTATATCAATTACCGGTTACGACACAAGGTCGGACGAAATGTGTTCAATTAGTCCTATGGCTCGTTATGACTCCATTATATAGCATGTGAATCAAGTTGTCAAGTTTCATGCAAGAATCAAGTATAAAAGAAGATTAGAACGATTGCATAAGTTTTTGGTTAAGTTTGACTAAAAGTCAAACTTGGTCAAAGTCAAAGTCAACGGGGTCGGGTCGGGTATCTGAAAATTTTTCTTCAATTAGTAATCATATATAAACATGTTGGCCAAGTTTCATGTTAACCGGAGTTGCGTAGTATAGTTAGAATTAAACGTGAAAATGAAAATTTGGACAGCCCTCGACAGACCATCTGGACGGCGTCCAAAATGGCTGGAAGGCATCCAACAGTGAAGGACAGGACTAAGTCCAAGGGGTGGGATGGCATCCAAAACACCTGGCCTGAAGAAATGCTGAAAATTTGACAAGTCTCGAACCAAAACTCATTTAAACACAAATGATGAACCGCAAACACTAAAAACACGTATCTTATATTGTTGGAAAGGTATTTTGACAAAGAAAACAACTAAACACATTTCATCAATCAAATCCAACATTTACAATAACCGAAATCTCTTCGAATGATCATTAAAAGTTCATCATTAAAGTTTCAAGTTCGTAAAATGCATTTCATGATTCGGGAACTTACTACACATATATAATATGCCGTTCGTAGGTAATTACGCATACAATACAACTAAACACTTACCAACAACGTCTCATAGCATTCAAGGCATCAAAAGTTCATTTTAATGCTATCAATCCTAACCATGAATCACAAAATCAATAATCATGTTAGTGAAGTTTTTCCAAGTCAACCTACACATCAAATTGAAGTTAATGATGCTAGTAACACATTTAATACATGAACTTTAACATCTAACAACATTTAATCAACCAAAATCAAAGATTTAAACAACCCTTTTTCAAGTTCATGTTAGTTTATGCAAAATAACAAGATCGAACAAATAAATCATATATTCATGTTAGACTCGAGCCATAGACACTAACTAACACCATTTCAAGTCAAGAACATCACGAACAAGAAATCTAGAGTTTTTAGAAAGTTACCCAAAAGAGATGAAATTGGTATGGAATTGAAGAGGAAGATGCAAGGATTCCAAATATGTAATTTGTTTTGTAATGAGCTTCCTAGATCCGAATTAGATGATGAATATTTGATTGTGTGAGTTGAGAGAAAAAATGGAAGTAAGAAAAGAGAGAAGAGGTTGAATGAATGAGTGATGGTGGTGAGGTTTGACTAGTTGACCTAGTTAACTAGTTTGGCCCCTTGACAACTTTGGTCCCTTGAGTTTAAAAGCGGGTGCGTAAATTAACCGAACGAAATATTTTAAATACGCTAGAGTAACGAGAGACGTTATGAAATGTCCCGTTCATATCGATTATAAACGTTCCATATTAATTGATTTCGTCGCGAGGTTTTGACCTCTATATGAGACGTTTTTCAAAGACTGCATTCATTTTTAAAACAACCATAACCTTTATTTTATCCATAAAGGTTTAAAAAGTATTACGTAGATTATTAAGTAATGATAATCTAAAATATATTGTTTACACACGACCATTACATAATCGTTTACAATAAGAATATATTACATCAAAAATAAGTTTCTTGAATGCAGTTTTTACATAATATCATACAATCATGGACTCCAAATCTTGTCCTTATTTTAGTATGCAACAGCGGAAGCTCTTAATAATCACCTGAGAATAAGCATGCTTAAAACGTCAAAAAAATGTTGGTGAGTTATAGGTTTAACCTATATATTATCAAATCATAATAATAGACCACAAGATTTCATATTTCAATATACATCCCATACATAGAGATAAAAATCATTCATATGGTGAACACCTGGTAACCGACATTAACAAGATGCATATAAGAATAACCCCTATCATTCCGGGAAATCCTTCGGACATGATAAAAACAACATCGAAGTACTAAAGCATCCGGTACTTTGGATGGGGTTCGTTAGCCCCAATAGATCTATCTTTAGGATTCGCGTCAATTAGTAGATCGATTTACTAATTCTTAGGTTACCAAGCAAAAGGGGCATATTTGGCTTCGATCATTCACTCATATAATGTAGTTTCAATTACTTATGTCTATTTCGTAAAACATTTATAAAACTGCATGTATTCTCATCCCAAAATATTAGATTTTAAAAGTGGGACTATAACTCACTTTCACAGATTTTTACTTCATCGGGAAGTAATACTTGGCCACTGGTCGATTCACGAACATATAACAAATATGTACATATATATCAAAGTATGTTCAAAATATATTTACAACATTTTTAATACGTTTTACTATTTTAAGTTTATTAAGTCAGCTGTCCTCGTTAGTAACCTACAACTAGTTGTCCACAGTTAGATGTACAGAAATAAATCGATATATATTATCTTGAATCAATCCATGACCCAGTGTATACACATCTCAGGCTAGATTACAACTAAAGGGATATATATTTTTGGAATCAAACTCAACCCTGTATAGCTAACTCCAACATTACTGCATATAGACTGTCTATGGTTGTTCCAAATAATATATATACATGGGTCGATATGATATGTCAAAACATTTGCATACGTGTCTATGGTATCCCAAGATTACATAATATATTAGAATACATGTATAATACAATATAAGTTAGCTAGGATATGATTTGTATAGAATTGTTACAATATTTCCCGTAGCTACAACAATCATAAAATATCCAATCTTGTTTTACCCATAACTTCTTCGTTTTAAATTCGATTTAAGTGAATCAAATTGCTATGGTTTCATATTGAACTCTATTTTATGAATCTAAACATAAAAAGTATAGGTTTATAGTCAGAAATATAAGTTACAAGTCATTTTTATAAAGGTAGTCATTTCAGTTGAAAGAACGACGTCTAGATGACCATTTTGGAAAACATACTTCCACTTTGAGTTTAACCATGATTTTTGGATATAGTTTCATGTTCATAAGAAAAATAATTTTCCCAGAAGAACAACTTTTAAATCAAAGTTTATCATAGTTTTTAATTAACTAACCCAAAACAGCCCGCGGTGTTACTACGACGGCGTATATCCGGTTTTACGGTGTTTTTCATGTTTTCCGGTTTTAAATCATTAAGTTAGCATATCATATAGATATATAACATGTGTTTAGTTGATTTTAAAAGTCAAGTTAGAAGGATTAACTTTTATTTGCGAACAAGTTTAGAATTAACTAAACTATGTTCTAGTGATTACATGTTCAAATCTTCGAATAAGATAGTTTTATATGTATGAATCGAATGATGTTATGAACATCATTACTACCTCAAGTTTAGTAGGTAAACCTACTGGAAGTGACAAGAAATGATCTAGCTTCAAAGGATCTTGGATGGCTTGAAAGTTCTTGAAGTAGAATCATGACACGAAAACAAGTTCAAGTAAGATTTCCACTCGAAATAAGATTGTTATAGTTATAGAAATTGAATCAAAGTTTGAATATGAGTATTACCTTGTATTAGAAAGATATCTTACTGTAAATAATAAAGATTTCTTGAGGTTGGATGATCACTTTACAAGATTGGAAGTAAGCTACAAACTTGGAAGTATTCTTGATTTTATGAAACTAGAACTTATAGAATTTATGAAGAACACTTAGAACTTGAAGATAGAACTTGAGAGAGATCAATTATATAAAGAAAATTGAAGAATGAAAGTGTTTGTAGGTGTTTTTGGTCATTGGTATATGGATTAGATATAAAGGATGTGTAATTTTGTTTACATGTAAATAAGTCATGAATGATTACTCATATTTTTGTAATTTTATGAGATATTTCATGCTAGTTGCCAAGTGATGGTTCCCACATGTGTTAGGTGACTCATATGGGCTTCTAAAAGCTGATCATTGGAGTGTATATACCAATAGTACATACATCTAAAAGCTGTGCATTGTACGAGTACGAATACGGTTGCATACGAGTAGAATTGTTGATGAAACTGAACGAGGATGTAATTGTAAGCATTTTTGTTAAGTTGAAGTATTTTGATAAGTGTCTTGAAGTATTTCAAAAGTGTATGAATACATATTAAAACACTACATGTAAATACATTTTAACTGAGTCGTTAAGTCATCGTTAGTCGTTACATGTATATGTTGTTTTGAAACCTTTAGGTTAACGGTCTTGTTAAATGTTATTAACCCATTGTTTATTATATCTAAAGAGATGTTAAATTGTTACATTATCATGATATTATGATATATAATATATCTTAGTATGACATATATATACAGTTAAATGTCGTTACAACGATAATCGTTACATATATGTCTCGTTTCGAAATCATTAAGTTAGTAGTCTTATTTTTACATATGTAGTTCATTGTTAATACACTTAATGATATATTTACTTATCATTTAACATAATTAACCAAGTGTATCAATATCTTAATATGATTCATATGTACTTAGTAAGACGTTGTTATAACGATAATCGTTATATATATCGTTTTCGAGTTTCTTAATTTAATAGTCTCATTTTTATGTATATAACTCATTGTTAAAATACCTAATGAGAAACTTACTTATCATAAAATCATGTTAACTATATATATAACCATATATATGTCATCATATAGTTTTTACAAGTTTTAACGTTCGTGAATCACCGGTCAACTTGGGTGGTCAAATGTCTATATGAAACCTATTTCAATTAATCAAGTCTTAACAAGTTTGATTGCTTAACATGTTGGAAACACTTAATCATGTAAATAACAATTTCATTTAATATATATATAAACATGGAAAAGTTCGGGTCACTACACGTTATAATTAAATAACGGGAATATTAAAACACTAAATAATGGAAGGTACGAATCTAGATACGAAAGGTATTATCTAAAAAAAAGACAGGCGTTAAAATAGTTTAACTGAAAAGGCGGGTTATTACACTATCTTTTAAAACCAATCATTAACGAAAGCATTGAAACCCATCACGTCTCTCGGATATGGTAAACCATGTATTCTATTATACTTAAGAAAGTTTAGACCATTGTGGAATGTTAATATGTCACCCAACCGAGTTGCTCAATTGGATGAGCCTTCTGAACGTGTATGCCTGTAGTCAGACTGCACGGGCGTCGGGGGTAAGGGACGTTGCTGTCTATTCAGAATCTTCAAGCCTAGCGCGCTACCCAGTGACATGTCTTATGACAGGGGCGTTTAGGACCAGTGTAATGAATACAAGGCCTCTGCCTATTCATGAGCCAACATTCCATAATCTCGGCAGAATAACTGATGAAGTCATAGTATGCACTCACTTTAACCTTATCTGAATTACGAATTTTATCATTTACTTTATCTGTCTTATAAATTAAAAAATCCCAAAATTAAGTAACCACTACTCCTTCCTAACTATCTTAGGCTTAGATATAGGTTCGATTCTACTGATATCTCAAAAATACGACTCTAGGTCATACTTCCCTTACTCATACCAAGGAGTAGTACGATTTAGGCCTCGTTAAATATAAATTTAAAACAATACCCACCCCCTTGGTGGTTGATTCTGGCGTGTTGCGACCTGACGACACCGCACAAACAAAATCGTCCGTTTCGGCCATATCAAGGGGGAGTATAGTTTTTGGCGCCGCTGTCGAAGAACTGGTATCAGGCAATACTACTCTCTATAAAACTTATTCACAAGCATTTAGTGGTGTCTAAGAAAGATATTTATACACGGACTTGGTTATTGGATTTTCTGAACAGTCGCCAATTATATTGGGACCAAAAGGATCCTGCCTCTCCGTAGTTGGCCTGGCCACTTTGTTTGTTGAATAGTTCGTGCGGAGCTCTGTTATCAAAATACCAGGAATCAGTATCCAGAACCAAAAACATATTCAACCATAGGATAGTTAGTTAATTAAATTAGATTGCCTTAATTTAGATTACTTTAGATTAGACTACCTTAGACTAGTTTAGCTTACCTTAGATTACTTTAGAAATTTAGTTTTTTTGCTAAAAATTAAAAACAAAAAGGCATACCCAGTGTATGACCCAAACCCGATCTAGACCAGGGCCGTTGTTATTCGTACCCGATTCAGATGCAATAATCTCTAAAGCACGCAAGGAAGCACGAATTAGAAATCGAATGGCGTTACGCGTTACTTTAGCAGAAAATACCAAACCCTCGATTGAAGGTCGAGGAGGACCAATCAGATTTCCTAAGATTCAAGGACACTCGTTCGAGTTAAAACATCACATCATCCATCTCATCCAGAATAGTCAGTTTCATGGATTACCGAATGACGATCCTAATTCTCACCTTGATAAATTCATATCTCTTTCGAACTCCTACAAACAGCCAGGGATAGGACAAGATATAGTCCGGCTATACTTGTTTCCCTATTCTCTCACTCATCATGCTCAAACTTGGTTCGAAGTACTGGAAAAAGATTCCATCACGTCATGGACGGAGATGGCTACAAAATTCCTAACCAAATATTACTCTCCTTCTAAACAAACCAAACTAAAGAATGACATCATTAACTTCAAACAAAGTCATGATGAATCTCTTTACACTGCATGGGAGCGGTTCAAAACCCTGCTGAAGAAATGCCCTAATCACCAACTAGAACGGTCAGCCCAAATCTGTACCTTCTACAATGGTCTTACGGTAAATCATAGGATGACGATCGATGCAGCAGCTCAAGGGAATCTGATGAACCAAACCGTAGACAAAGCATGGGAATTGCTCGAGAACATGACAATGCATCATCATGACTGGAACAGTGGTGAAAAAACTTCATCATCCGCCCCACTCTCTGCACTTAACAATCAAATAGAAGCCATCAAATCCCTCACAGATAAGATGGAATCTCTTGCTAAACAACTCGGAGAATTGAAGACGCAGCTACAGCAGGTCAACCAAGCTCAATCTTGTGTTAATTGTACCAACCCGCAACTTACTGAAGAATATCAAGTTGAGTACGAAAACCCTGACAGTTCATTCTGTTACGTTCAATACCCAGCTCGTTCACCCAATCCCAGATTCAATCAATAACCTAGGGTTAATCAATTTCAACGAAACAATTAGCCTTTTCGCTATCGCTATCCACCTTATCCAGCCCAGCAATCTCAATTGACCTACAATCAACCACTTCCACTCACTGGTATACCAGTCGAGGAATATTCCCCAACCACCCAGAGTACAAAAGCAACTAACCCCACTCTCGGAGCTGATGATCAGTTGACTCAGTTCATTCAAGGACAACAACAGCTAAATCAGAGAACTGCAGCCAGGCAAGATCAGACGGAGATACTAATGAGAAATCAATTGGCTCTGCTCAAAAGTCTGGAGACGCAGCTCAGACAGTTATCACAACGCCTTGCAACCCGACCGCAGGGAAGGTTACCAAGTAATACTATCCAAAATCCCCACATAGAAGAAGCAAAGCAAATGGATTCCGTAATCCCAGAGGAAGAACCACGGAGAAGGTCAACTAGGCTCAAGAACAAATCGACATATACTCAGAAGCTGACCCCCGAAACTCCAGTTCGTGTACCAAATCCTGGAAGGCTACAGGAAGAACCATCCAAGCTTGATTCCTTCAAACTTGATGGAAGATTCCTGGACACTATGTCCAAAGTTCCCAACCGGAAGAGATACATCCGAAGGCTTCTCTCTACAAAGGAAAAGATACCAGATTCTAACAAAATTCCACTAAATGAAGAATGCTCTGCATTACTCAGGAACTCTCTACCACCAAAGCTAGGAGATACGGTCTGATTCATTTTCCCGTGTTCAATCTACCAATCTGGAACCATTCATGCGCTAGCAGATTTAGGAGCAAGTATCAACCCAATCCCCTACTCTCTCTACAAGAGATTAGAGTTAGGAGACTTGTCACTAACTAAAAAGAGAATCTAACTTCCTGATCACACAATTCGATATCCTAAGGGCATAGTTGAGAACGTCTTGGTAAAAGTCGAAAAATTCTTGTATCCTACAGATTTTGTAGTAATGGATATTAAGGAAGACCTACACACACCAGTAGTGTTAGGAAGACCTTTCATGAATACGGCTAGGACTGTCATTGATGTGTACAATCAAACCTTGATCTTACGATCACATGGGGAGAGCGTCACCTTCAAAATTGATCGACCAACTGATCTTTTTGGACAGGCAGAGATGTTTGCTATTTCCACCAGACGGATCACTTCCGATGACAAGTCTTCACCACCAGCCGATGATATCGAGATGGGTGTCGAATCACAGTCTGTAGATGACCCAAAAATGGAAGAAGAGGATCACAGTGAAGAAATAGAGGAAGAGGAGGAATCTTAAGAGGAAGAGGATATGGAAGACGTAAAAGAAACTGCGACAATACCCGCTCTAAGCACTAAGCGTCATGAAGAATTAATGAGGCTTGAGACAGAAGATCATAGTTTAATCATTCACTTCAAGAAGAGGACTGACAAGGCTGAGGTTAAGGATATAGAAATTGATCCTGTAAGTATCAAAGTGGAGAATCAGAATACTGAAGAAACCCGTTCATCAGACGCATCCTCAGATAAACAATATACCGATGATGACGAGGAAGAGCAACATGAAGACATTCTGAATAACTCACACTCTCCAACCGAACCAGATCAAGGGGAGCCGGACTCTTCTTCAGATCGAATTCCAGTTATATCCACACACGCAGACATGATAACCTTCATCAATGATACCGATGAATTTGAAGATATTCTCGAAGCCATCCGTAAATCAACAATTTATTTTTTGCTACGCTTAACAGAACGAATTATGGCCATCCGAGAAGAACACAACCTCTATTTCCGAAGAGAGGACAATAATGTTGAAATCCTAGAATAACACATTTAAGACTTTATCAATTCTCTTCACGATCATATCTACCAAGAAGAAAGGCAACGAGAGCACAATTCAGTGGTTCGCACTATTCTTGAGACAAGATTCTGTCGAGATCAGAAGATCATTTACTCTAAGGTTTATAACGCCTTAGCCGGATCTGCACTTCCGTTCTCAGCAAACCAACGAGCACTACTGACTCTCATCCGGAAGCACATGGATCTTTCCACCGGACGCCCGACTTATCACTCTGATTTGCAAATGATCGAGGATATTCACAGCTTTTTCGCTCTCTTGGAAAGAGATAATTACGAAAGCAAACCAAACAGACTAGTGATTTACGTAACAATTGATCACCATGCTGATCTGATTATCAAAGAGTTACGAGACGCTGTTACGGAGGAAACAAGGTGAAACAATCCGTTCTCTCATCTTGAACCAGATGGAGTCAACATTGGCACCTATGTTACGAAGCAGATATCATGTATCTTTCACGAATCCACAGATCCTAGTTTCACATTTAAAGCTGGATGTCGGGAGATATAATCAAAGATGGTGACATTAATGCTCGGATCAGGATTGCTGTTCACTTTTTTTAGCTTCGTCTTTTAACAAATCTGTGCAAAGCTACAGACTCTTACTGTAGAGATCACCATTCCGAAGACTTCAAAATTCTAAAGATACAGTTTCTAACATTGTTTGAAGACTTCCGAAATGAGCATCCCATCAGATAAACAATCACCACCAGCACTGCTTCTATGATTGACATTCATGGGTCAACCAGAAGAGCCGTGGATCATATTCTCATCGGACTTCAAGACTTATCAAGAGCCGAAACTGCGCACTACTTATCTTTCAGCAGATCTTCAAGGGAAGTACCGGATCTTCTACCACTATTGGTCCGACGCTTTCTCGGGATTTACCCGCCAAGACTCACATTTCCTAGAGAAGACCAAGATTTCAACCATCAGCGAGGAATGTTTCCTTTTTAAAGCGTCGCTACGGTCGAGCCAACGACCTTAAACAAAAGCGCTTCTTGGGAGGCAACCCGTGCAATAAAGTAGAGTAGAAAAATAAAGGATGACAAATGAGCCGATACATATATTTCATAGCAATATCCTTCCAATATGTAAAGCTTTTAGTTGCAATTGTTCTATTTTTATGTAATATTCGTTTAAATAAATAAGTGCGAAGACAAAAGAAGAAAATGATGATTTGAAGACGCAAATGACCAAAAAGCTAAAAAGTACAAAGTACAATCCAAGTGGTTCAATTTATTGATGAGAAACGTCTAAAAATGACAAGAGTACAAGCCGCGAAATGCAAAGTACAAGATATCTAAGCGTACAAAAAGGCGTTCGAAAATCCGAAACTGAAACCGAGCATCAACGTACAACTCAACGGAGCTAAAATTACAAGTCAACTATGCACAAGAATATAATATAATATAATATAATATAATATATATAAATATACATATATATATATATATAATTATATAAAATTATATATTATTATATTATATATTATAAAATTCAGCAGCCCATGTTTACCTCAATTTGGTGAGCTGGAATCCGAAGCTCCGCACTCGCGGAGCTGTAAAGCACAAAAGTACCGCACTCGCGGAGCTGTACAGTTCAAAGTGGGCCTATAAAAGCTCACGCATTCTGCTCGAATTTTACACACCAATATCAATCTCTCTTCTCTATATGTAATATATTTATTATAATTAAAATTTTAATTTAAGATTAATAATAAATTATGGTTTAGTTGGGTTATTATAAGAAATGTTTTACGGGTTTTAAAGTCGGAGTTCTGTCTGGGTAACGCTACGCGATAAATAATCACTGTAAGCTATGTTCTTCCTTTTTCAATTAATGTATCATAACTAAGTTATTATTATGCTTCTTTGAGCCGAAGTAATCGTGATGTTGGACTAAATATTTTAGATGGGGTTATTGAATTTTGTACCATAATTCGGGTTTGGACAAAAGACCGACACTTGTGAACATTGGACTATTGACTATTAATAGGTAGGGGGTATTGTCTAATTGAATGACAACTCATTGGAACCTGTCGAACCTATCTTCAAATTAGTTAATCTAATAATTATTAAATTGATTACGAATGTCCTATTTAGTGACGCTTATACGATCATTTAATTAATTAATTGGATTGGGTAATTGATTATTCATTATTGCCAAGTAGATAAATTAATATATCATCGACTAATTAAAACAGGGATGGATTACATACAAGGATAATTGGTGTAATTGTTAACAAAGTATTAAAACCTTGGATTACACGCAGTCGATAACCTGGTGTAATTATTAACAAAGTATTAAAACCTTGTTACAGTTCGAATCCCTAATTAGTTGGAATATTTGACTTCGGGAATAAGGTTAATTTGATGAGCATTTTATAATTATGACCGATGGACTATTATGGATAAAAACCAGATAGGTATCAAATAAACCAGGACAAAGGACAATTAACCCAGAGTAATAAATTAAAATCAAAGCGTCAAACATCATGATTATGGAAGTTTAAATAAGCATAATTCTTTTATCGTATTTCTCATCGTACTTTTAATTACTGTCATTTTATTATTCGCAATTTTATATATCGTCATTGTTATTTATTTTACGCACTTTAATTATCATCATTTATCTTTACGCTTAATATTTAAAATCGACAAACCGGTCATTAAACGGTAAAACCCCCTTTTATATATTATTATTATATATAATTATATATATTTTATATAAATATAGTTGTTAAAAATATAGCGTTAAACTTAGCTAGCTCCCTGTGGAACGAACCGGACTTACTAAAAACTACGCTACTCTACGATTAGGTACACTGCCTATAAGTGTTGTAGCAAGGTTTAGGTATATCCCATCCGTAAATTAATTAAAACTTGTATCATATCGCATATTATTTTGTAGTAAAAATAATAGTATTTCGTATACACCGCTGCACACATCAAGTTTTTGGCACCGCTGCCGGGGAACTACGCCGAAGCGAAACGCTATAAAAAAAAATTTAAGTTTTAAGCCATTTTCAAAAAAAAAAAAATATATATATATATATATATATATATATATATATATATATATATATATATATATATATATATATATATATATATATATATATATATATGTTTTAAATATTAAAAACAAAAATATAAAGAAATAAAAGAAAAATATATATCTATATTTTTAAGTGTTTAAATTAAAAAGTTCATATTTTTTTATTAAGGGTTATAAAAACTAATAAGTAATTTTTTTTTTAGTTTTAGTTAAGTTATATTATATTTTCTATAAATTAAAAAGAGTAAATAATTATAATAATAATAATAATAATAATAATAATAATAATAATAATAATAATAATAATAATAATAATAATAATAATAATAAAAACATTAAACCTGCGAATTTGAGCCTGTGACGACCCAGAAATTTCCGACCAAATGTAAACTTAATCTTTATATGTTTTCGACACGATAAGCAAAGTCTGTAATGTTGGGTCTCAAAAAGTTTGAACTGTTTCATTTATTCATTTGACCTTCGACCACTCTCGACGATTCACGAACAATTAATTGTAAACAGATATGTGTGTATGTATATATAAATACTAATTCAAAATATAACTTGAAGTATTATATGTTGTTATTATTAAAAAATAAATAAAATAAAAAAATAAGATATTATTTAAAATATATCTCTATATATAAATAAAATATATTAAAAATAAATATTAAATGATTATAATACTCTTTTGATGTTTCGATTGATATTAAGCAAGTCGAATTCAAACTTATGTAATTTTAAAATAAACGGTGATACGAAAATGAGTTATATAAGTTATAGGCTTATTAAAAGTATATTTAGGATCTAATTATTTAATTTTAACACTTTTTATATTTTACCCATAAATGAGAGGGACAGTTGATGTAATTTTTATTTATTAATTTAATGATCAAATTTTATAACATAATGACCAAAATAAATAAATATAGTTAATTTAAAAATATGGGATTTTTCTGAACACTTTCATCCGCCACTGGTTTCACACGATACATAGTCCGTGAAAACTGTCGGTAACTAAATGTTAATGAAAGAGGCTGCCAACTATTAAATGTTATGACTTTATTTTAGATCTATTTCCTGTCAATTCAATTGTCCAATTCACATGGTGATAATATGAGTATTATATCATTATTAAATATAAATATGAATTATTAATTTACTCTTTACATATAGTTTACAGTTAGATATATATAATATAAATATTATTTATGCTTTCTACAATCATCACAAAACTAAAGAACGAACCACTTGCAATTCTATTTCTTTCTTTCTTTCTTTGGCTAATCGAATCAACAAAGGACAACCCACCATCTTACTTTTCTCCTTCCCTTCTTGATCTGGCAACACCCATTCACCACTACTAACTGGTGGTAGTTATTTGGTTTTCACCCATATCAACGACCATCGACAACCATCAAATGATGTTGTGATTACAACCTTTCGACACAACAACCGTGAGCTACCACCACTCCCGGCAACCACCACGAATCACTTTGATCATCACCATAATTCACCACCCTCATCACCACCATCACCGAAAACCACCACCATCTCTTCTCTCTCTCTCTCTCCTCTCTCTCTTCGTGAACCACCATTAACAAACCACACAAACCGTCACCTTCACCTTCTTACAACCACCACCTACATATGGCTTACTCGCCATGAACAACCATCACAACCACTAAGAACCACTGAATTGAGGCTAAATATTTTGGTGTTTCCATCCAAGAAAAGAAACCACCATCAACAACCACATCATCAAACAAACAGCACCAACACCATCGTTAAAGGTAAATGCTACTGGTCATTGCCATATTGGAGTTTCTAGATTACTGTTTTGTTATTCCAATCGAAACCACAACCCCACCATAGAAGCACACAACACCCTCACCTTGCAAACCATTTCAATCGTTATCTCTTTTGTTACTGTTTTGCTTGTCGAAACCCAACAACGGTCACCATCATGAAAACCTTGACAAACTGCTGCAAACAACCTCCGACTTCATTGCTGCTTAAATTATTTCCGTTTCATTTCACTGCAAACAACCCAGATAGTGTACCGTTTAATGAAGAATAGAAAAGAACTTGGGCTTTTATTTTATTACTTGGGCCATGAATTTTAATTTACTTGTTGGGCCAAGTAATTTGTTTGGGCTGTCATTATTGTTTTCATTTGGGAAAGTGTTCCTGGACAAGAATAGAGCACGAGTACTCTTAAGTTAACGTTAAAATTAATAATAATGATAAAGGATGTAAATGATCGTGGTGATGTTGATAGATGAGGTGAAGCTTAATGACGATTATGATAATGATGCAGTATGATGGTGATGATAGATGGTTGGCAACGAAAATAAGGATACATGAAATAAAAAAATACGGCTTTTATAAATTTAAGTATTAGAATAAAACAAAAAGAACGAAATGGTCCAGTGGTTGGGTATGATGAGGGTGAGCAAGAGGTCTCGGGTTCGAGCCCCGCCGTGGGCAATTCTTTTTAGAAAAGCTTTCAAAGGGTATACACTTTTATATTTTCATCTTCATTATTATTATTATTATTATTATTATTATTATTATTATTATTATTATTATTATTATTATTATTATTATTATTATTATTATTATTATTATTGTTGTTGTTGTTGTTGTTGTTGTTGTTATTGTTAGACTTATAATTATTATCGTTGTTATTTATTACTTATTATGATTATTACAATTATAATAATTATAATTAATATTAACATTGTTATTATTAATATTATTATCACTAACATGTATTATTATTTAGGATTATTATTATTATTATCATTTTAGTTATTATTATGTAATATCATTAAGTATTAATAGTATTGTTATTATCATTGATATAAGTGTGGTTATTATGAAAATGATTATTATGAATATTGTTATTACGAAAATAACGCAAAATATTATTATTATCTTTAATATTAGTATTAGTATCAAGTTATTATTATTATTATTATTATTATTATTATTATTATTATTATTATTATTATTATTATTATTATTATTATTATTATTATTAATAACATAAGTATCATTTAATGAACTACTACTAAAATTATTATCTTTAGTAATAAAATGGTTATTTTTATAGTTATTAGTAATATCAGTATTATTACCGTTATCATTAATACTAGAGGTATCATTATTATTAACATTATAAGTATTATTATTTTAAACTATAATTTTATTAAAAACTAAATAGTATTATTATCATTAACGTTATAAATATTATTAAACTTATCATCTTATATAAAATTTGCATTATTATTATTATTATTATTATTAATATTATTATTATTATTATTATTATTATTAAATCTAATAGTATTATTACCCATATCTTAATATTTTCATTAAATTAACTAACAAATGATATTCATATATATAACAATATATTTAATACACAAAAGTAAACAATATTAATATCTTAATTATTAAAATAAATAAAATGAATATAATGAAACATATAAGTTATTGATATTAAAACTTATATTACTAATAATATACATAGTTGTTCGATTACAAGTATATGTATTAATATATACATGAATGATATAGGTTCGTGAATCCGAGGCCAACCCTGCATTGTTCAGTTGTTCAATGCCGTCATATGTATTTTTACTACAAAATACAATAGAGTGAGTTTCATTTGCCTTTTTACCCTTTATCTTTTTGGGCTGAGAATACATGCGCAATTTTTTTTTATAAATGTTTTACGAAATAGACACAAGTAATTGAAACTACATTATATGGGTGAATGATCGAAGCCGAATATGCCCCTTTTGCTTGGTAACCTAAGAATTAGTAAACCGATCTACTAATAGACGCGAATCCTAAAGATAGTTCTATTAGGCCTAACAAACCCCATCCATTGTAGCAGATGCTTTAGTACTTCGATGTTGTTTTAATCATGTCCGAAGGATTTCCCGGAATGATAGGGGATATTCTTATATGCATCTTGTTAATGTCGGTTACCAGGTGTTCACCATATGAAAGATTTTTGTCTCTATGCATGGGACGTATATTTATGAGAAATGGAAATGAAATTCTTGTGGTCTATTAAAATGATGAAAATGATTGATTATGATAAATTAATGAACTCACCAACCTTTTAGTTGACACTTTAAAGCATGTTTATTCTCAGGTATAAAAGAAATCTTCCGCTGTGCATTTGCTCATTTTAGAGATATTGCTTGGAGTCATTTATGACATATTTCAAAAGACATTGCATTCGAGTCGTTGAGTTCATCAAGATTATTACTAAGTCAAATATAGTTGGATATATTATGAAATGGTATGCATGCCGTCAACTTTCGATGAAATGAAAGTTTGTCTTTTAAAAACGAATGCAATGTTTGTAAAATTTGTATCATATAGAGGTCAAGTACCTCGCGATGTAACCAAATGTAATGTATTCGTCCTGATGGATTAAGACGGGTGTGACGACTCCGTCAAAACACTTAACGGCTCCGTCACTTGGTCCCACAGCTTGATCGAAACTCTATATGAATTTAATAAAACAACCTTGCATTCTTTATTTAAAAATGATTTCCTATAAAGGAAAATCTACTAAAATGTATAAGTTTAGAAAAACTATACAATAATACTTTAACCAAAAGTTGACCAAAATAAAGTCAACAAACAACCACTTTTTAATGTAACAAAATAGAATGCAAGTTAATGTTTAACAAAAGCTGCCATCATAAATATGCAGACTCTCTAAGCACAGCGGAAGCAATCAATCATGAACCTGAGAATAAAACATGCGAGTAACTGTCAACAAAAATGTTGAGTGAATTATAGGTTTAATATTGCCAACAATATTTAATTTAAACAATAAAAATTTATGTTTGAAAACATAAAAGTCCTTTTTAAACCACCAAATTATATGCTAGAAAACATATAATAAAACATTATTCCATTTTCCGTGAGCCACCTGGTAACCACTTAACCCTTTATTTACCCTTGCCAAACACAATAAATAATATACACCGAACAAGTGTATCTACAACAAAATACGAAGTACTAAACATTCCGATTATAAATTGCTAGCGCGACTAGCTCGAAATGGGGTTGTCAAACCCGATAGATCTATCCATAGGATTCGCGTTCACCAGTAGAAACCAGTGATTACAGTTACCAGACTAGGGAATATTTTTGTTCAACTCACAATGAATAATTTAAACCAACTTCCACTTGTCCAAAATATAAAATAAATTGCATGTATTCTCATCCCAAAAGATTTAAAATAGAAAAATGGGACTATAACTCACCTTAAATAGCAACTGAAGAAACCACAAAGACAAGCGAACAGCAAGTAAAGTAAAGTGATCAAGAAAGATCACAACGCCGACCTATAAATAAAGCAGGTCGAAATAAATAACTAACTTAGGTCAAGTCTTAGTATGATAGCTATTGTACATGTTGCAAGTAGACATAGAACATTACTCAACAAGCATCGGTTTGATTGGAACAGCATAAGGACACACACTTTCTATTTTTAGAAAGTTTCTATTTTTAGCAGGTTTCCATTTTTGGAAAGTTTTCTATTTTAGGAAAGTTTCTATTTTTGGAAAGTTTCTATTTTTGGAAAGTTTCTATTTTTGGAAAGTTTCTATTTTTGGAAAGTTTCCAAATTTAGAAAGTTCTATTTTTAGAAAGTTATGAAGTTAGGAAAGTTTCCTTATTTAGAAAGTCAACAGAAGTCAACTGAAAGTCAAAGTCAACCGAAAGTCAACTCAAAAGTCAACCTTGGTCAAACATAGTCAACATTAATTTTAAAAGTGTAAGTTATAATAATAATGTAAGTTATAACGTTTATTAAAGTTAAATATGTCTAATTATGTCATAACATAAGTTTAATTAAATTAAAATGAATTATTAAAGTTTAGATAAGTTTAAATGATATAATTAATATAACATAAGTATTTAATTAATTAATTAAATATTAGTCATAATATAAGTATTATTAATTAATAATAAATTTTAAATCATATCATAAGTATTATTAATTAATAATGAATTATTAATCATATCATAAGTTTCTAATTAAAATTATTAAATCATAAGTATTTAATAATTAAGTCATAATTAAATTAATAATTAAGTCTTATAATAATTAAATAATTATTTAATCTTTATTATAAGTCTTATAATAATTTCTCATAATTAAATTTAATACTTATCATAAGTATTTTCCTTTAACAAATAAAAGTGTTATTAACCATAAGTTTAATTAAAATGTTAATTAAATTATAATTAATAATTAAATGATATAATAAATATTTATATCATATGTTTTAAATAATAATAATTACTTCTTTTATCTTAAGTAATTAATTAATAATGAATTTCATAAATTTTATCATAAGTTTAATCATTAACCATAAGTTTTAAGTTTAAAAGTTCGCCGGGTCGTATCTTGAGCCCCGGGTGTCGGTTTCGGGCAAGCCACATATGTAACTTCACCTACTCAAACCACCCGACACATATATGAACTCAAGAACACTCCAAGAACAGCCCCTAAGTCGTGCATATCAGCCATGACTTCAATTGGGAAAATCATTTTACTCAAAACAGTAATTCGGGCGAAACGGGTGAACCGTGGCTCGAATTTAGGTGACCCGAACATGAATATTCGTCCCACCATCAGTCCTAACCAAATGAGACACCCTAAAGACACCAAGGATGGTCACAAAGTCGGACCCCACCTTGTTCATGCCAAGAACACCTTTCAATTTCAATCAAAGACCAAATTAAGCATATCTAGGGCTCCGGGAATCGAAACGACATGAATCCGGAGTCTAAAATTAATGTCTTGATGAGAGGAACTCATTTATGTACTTAATTTTAACATTCATATCAGTTACAAAGTCAGAATATACGTTTTATGCTGCTGTCCAAAATTTACAAACCGAAAACATGAACAAACGAGTAATTCTACGCATTCAAACAACAATACAACAACTTATACATATCATACTAATCATATAACATCAAAATACAGAAATATAAATAAATATGAAAAGATCTAGGGTTAGGGTTTATACCCTAATCAAAAATCAAAGTATATGATCGCGTAGAGAACGAAGAGAGGAACGCGTGTATGCTATTCAATCCTTGATCCAAGCCACAATTTTAGATGATGATGGTGATGTTGGTGGTGGATGGTGACGGCACAAAGGAGGGAGGAAGAGAGAGTTTGAGAGAAAAAAAAATAGAATTTAGGTTTTTGGTATATTTTGGTGAATTACAAAATAATTACAAAATGAAAAATCAAGGGAGTATTACTCCCTCCCATTGATTCAGCCGAATTCTTTAGTGGGGTGGGCCCCACTTGGTCCATCTCACTTAAATGTAATTTCCTGATGGCCCGAAAGCCCGAACGAAACCCGAAACGCGAAAACACGCTTACGCGATTAAAAATCCGGAAAGATAACGAACGCGCGACGAAAAATAAATATAAATACACCTAATAATAATATGACCTTAAAATATCATAATTAAAATATTTAGGATTTAAAAATCCCGAAAGCTCGACCGTTGGTTTAAAAACCGAAAAAAATTCGCCGGATGGAAATCCGCGGAACGTAGAAACGTATAATTTAAAATATGAATACATATATCCACATAACACATAATAATTATTATATATATATTATTACAAAAATAATAATATAGGTCATGGAAATGACGTGGCACACTAACAGTTAACGGTCGTTAAATAATTAACGGAAAAAGATAACGGAAAAAGTAGGGTCGTGACAGTACCTCCCCGTTACGGAAATTTCGTCCCGAAATTTAAGCAGGCGCAGGGGTTGACTCGGCATCTGAGAACAAATGCGGGTATTTCTGCTTCATCTGGTCTTCACGCTCCCAAGTGAACTCGGGACCGCGTCTAGCGTTCCATCTGACCCGAACAATAGGAATTCTGCTCTGTTTAAGAGTCTTAACCTCTCGGTCCATGATTTCAACAGGCTCCTAAATAAAATGCAATTGCTTATCAACTTGAAGTTCCTCCAAAGGAATTAGTCTGATCAAATTCGGCCAAGCACTTCTTTAAATTCGAAATATGGAAAACATCGTGAACAGCACTGAGTTCTTGTGGCAACTTCAAACGATAAGCCACTGGTCCAACTCTCTCAATAATCCCAAAAGGTCCAACAAATCGAGGATTCAACTTTCCCCTTTTACCAAAACGTACCACACCCTTCCAAGGTGAAACTTTCAACATAACACGATCACCGACCTGAAAGTCGATATCGTTCCTTCTCTTATCAGCATAACTCTTTTGCCTACTCCTGGCAGTTCTCAATCTTTCCTTAATCTGTGCAATATTCTCGGTAGTCTCGTGAATGATCTCCGGTCATGTGAGTTGAGCATCCCCAACCTCATTCCAACAGACAGGAGACCTACACTTTCTACCATACAGAGCTTCAAATGGTGCGGCTTTAATACTTGCATGATAACTGATGTTATAAGAAAACTCATCCAGCGGCAAATATTTATCCCACCCATTTCCAAAATCAATAACACACGCTCTTAACATGTTTTCTACGTTTGAATGGTCCTTTCACTCTGACCATCCGTCTGTGGATGATAAGCGGTGCTCATATCCAATTTAGTTCCTAGAGCACCTTGTTAGGACTGCCTCAGTCCAACATAATCGATACGGGAACACCATGTCTCGAAATAATCTCCTTCTAATACAAACGAGTAAACTTCTTCATTGAATATGTTTCCTTAATTGGCAAGAAAAGAGTTGACTTAGCGAGTCGGTAACAATCACCCAAATGGTATCATAACCACCCACAACTCCCGGTAACTTCGTAATAAAGTCCATCTTAATACCTTCCCACTTCCACTCGGGAATTTCAGGTTGCACCAAAAGTCCAGACGGTTTCTGATGTTCAGCTTTAACCTTAGCGCAGGTCAAACACTTAGCCACATACGTAGCCACATCAGCTTTCAAATTAGGCCACCAATACAGCTCCTTAAGATCATGATACATCTTTCCTGAACCAGGATGAATAGAGTACCTAGACTTATGAGCCTCATCTAAAACAAGTTTTCGTAGATCACCAAACTTCGGAACCCAAAGGCATCCCGCAAAATACCGAGTACCATCGGTTTGTACCTCTAACTGTTTACTCAAGCCTCGGACCTTCCCGTTACAAAATTTTCCTCCTTCAAGGCTTCTTATTGTGCCTCAAGGATCTGCCTAGCGAGGTTTGTTTGAATTGTCATATTCAAGGCCCTAAACCTGCGAGGTTCAGCCCTTTCTTTACGACTTAATGCATCAACCACATCATTGGCCTTTCCCGGATGATATAAAAGTTCGCAATCATAATCATTTAACGTCTTAACCCATCTTCGTTGCCTCATATTTAACTGTTTCTGATCAAGAATATGTTGAAGACTTTTGTGATCAGTGTACAATGTACCTTTGACCCCATATAGATAATGTCTGCAAATCTTAAGCGCAAACACAACAGCTCTCAACTCTAAATCATGGGTTACGTAATTCTGCTCGTGAATCTTCAACTGACGTGACGCGTACGCAATAACTTTCTTTCGTTGCATCAAAACACAACCAAAGTCTTGACACGAAGCATCACAATAGATAACAAAATCATCATTACCCTCAGGTAGTGATAATATCGGTGCAGAAGTTAACTTCTTCTTCAGAGTTTGGAAAGCAGACTCTTGTTCACTTTTCCACTCGTACTTCTTCCCCTTATGCGTTAAAGCAGTCAGAGGTTTCGCTACTCGTGAAAAATCTTGAATGAACCTTCTATAATAGCCTGCTAATCCTAGAAACTGGCGAATCTGAGTAGGAGTTTTCGGAACTTCCCACTTTTCAATCGCCTCAATCTTAGCAGAATCAACTGTATTCCCTATTTACTAACAATATGTCCGAGGAAATTGAACTTCTCTTAACCAGAAAGCACACTTAGAGAACTTAGCGTACAACTCTTCTTTCCTCAACAGATCAAGCACTAACTTCAAATGTTCTTCGCCCTTCATCACTCTTAGAATAAATAAGGATGTGGTCGATGAAAACAGTAACGAATTTGTCCAGATAGGGTCTACACACACGGTTCATGAGGTCCATGAACACAACAGGTGCATTTGTCAATCTGAACTGCATAACAAGAAATTCAAAGTGACTATAACGGGTACAGAAAGCGGTTTTCAGAATATCAGTTTCTTTAGCGCGTAATTGGTGATAACCGGAACGAAGATCAATCTTATAATAAACGGACGAACCTTGAAGTTGATCGAACAGATCATCAATTCTCGGAAGAGGGTAACGGTTTTTAACAGTAAGCTCGTTCAATTCACGATAATCAATGCACAAATGAAACGAACCATCTTTCTTCTTAACAAAAAGAACAGGAGCTCCCCAAGGGGACGAACTGGGACGAATAAAATATAGTTGCAACAATGAAGGGAGAACTATATGGAGTAGTCACATCGGTGACATAGATATATAAGGCAATTCTCTCAAAGGAGATAACGAGGATCATGGTCTTCAAAGTAAATTTTCATTACATTCCCGAAAGGAATGCGTACGAAAGGTGTGATATTTCATCGAGAGTGAACTTCCTTGTACAACGAGCGAGGAAATCTAGAATTCATCCATATTCTTAAATTTATGTGCGGATGAAAAGAACGCGAATCATGGGGTATAAAGAATGGCCGACTCCAGGTGAGATGAATCTCCAAAAATAATTTCGTGCACCCTAAAGTATCGAATCCTAGGATTGATGTTTACGAGGGTGTTGCGGTTGACAGCGAAAATTGAGAGTAGAAACTCCTCAAACGGTCTAGAGTAATATATATCCATGATACCCATTATAACAACAGTTGGGGTAGAAACCCACCTAGCGCCTTTTCTTCAATAAGGTGACCATCGAGTGTACCCCAGAAACTTGATTTATCGGTCTGCGTTTCGGCCATGTCCAACCATAAGAGGGAAAATTCTATGAGCGCAAAGACTTTCCAACAAATTTTATAAAACCGGCATCCAAACTGGTGTAAGAATTTCTATCAATGGACTTAATGGTAAATTTTCATCCTTAAACGGAGGATGAGAAGAAATGTGATCCAAACACTCTGTAGAGTAATGCGAAAATTCTAATGTAATCAATCAAAGAAGTTTTGAAAAAGCTTTAAACGTCTAATGTAACCCCATAAATGGAACGAAGCTCTTAGTAAATTTAGAAGTATGTACAACGTGTACCATTTTACGTAAATCAATTTGAGTTAACTAGACAACTCAATAAGAGTGGTTTTAAAATAATTTTGAAGGTATAAATTAGTGTATACTAGCCAAAATAGGTAAGGGTAAATTTGTCCATTTGAATTCATACGTACATATATGATTTTATAAATAGTATACATGACAAAGTATTTCATTACTTCTATTCGCCCATAAATCTCGCGAGAACCGCCCAATTACACAAATGTGTAAAATTTTTAATGAAAAACAGGGTATCCGCATCACAGAGGTTACGAGTTGAAGTAAGATCGTTAAAGCTCGGGTGATGGATTTGAATCGTCTTGCGACATCTCTTCAATAAATGCTACGAGGTCATGAAAACCAATGAGTTAAATAATGTCTTGACTTTTATCAGAACACAAGTCCTTGGGTCAAAATTATTCACGTGCGAAGCTGTCACTAACAAGCGAGTTATAAATGATAAAACATGGGGTAGGTAGTTCGGTTAAGATGAGTCTCTCGCATATTAACAAATAAGATAATGAGTATCTTCCTTACTCATGTAACAACGTTAGAATTTCCGAATGAGTGGTGTACAAATTTTCTTTGACTCGCTTTCTATTCCTCATGTCACAATATTGGGACTTTTTATGAATTAAAGTAATATAATCACGTTGGCCTGACGCCATTATATTTCACTAACTCATAGTTCCATTCCAATATCACTACATAAGGTCAGGACACGTGGTCAATCCTCGAATTTCAACACAATTTCCCTAAAACAATTTCTTAACAATGTGCTAAGGATAGCACAAGAGACAAAGACATCGAAAGTAATGAATAGGAGTAACGATGACATAAAAATGTCTTCGAAGTACCAAGAATCTCTAAAAGTCAAGAATGACGTTTTCCGTTTCAAAAACCAAGGCACATGGGCACAACGGCACAAAGGCACGTAATATAACAAAAATGTTGTATACCCAAACACAATAGCTGACATTGAAATGCCGAGCCTTTAGAAGTCAAGAATGACATCTCGCATAATATAACTCAAACGCTATATACATAACCCTTATAGATGACATAGAAATGCCTAGAATTCTAGAACACGTAATGGAACCCAAACGTTATATCAATAAACACAAATTATGACATAGAAATGTCGAGAATTTCAGAAGTCAAGAATGACACCCCCTCGGTTTCACTAACCGAGGTGTTCCTTTAAAAGATGAACTCGCATGAGTCGGAGAATACGTTTAAATCGGAATGGGAGTTCCTCCCGGATTCAAAACATAATAGAAACGTATGTATGATAACAATATACATACCAACACGATACAAATAATCCCATATAATAATATATAATAGGCCGGGCTGTAGACTAGACTCACTAATGCACCCTATTGACTCGGGTAACGACATCAATGCAGCCTAATTCCCTACAACCTGGCTCTGATACCAACTGTGACGACTCCGTCAAAACACTTAACGGCTCCGTCACTTGGTCCCACAGCTTGATCGAAACTCTATATGAATTTAATAAAACAACCTTGCATTCTTTATTTAAAAATGATTTCCTATAAAGGAAAATCTACTAAAATGTATAAGTTTAGAAAAACTATACAATAATACTTTAACCAAAAGTTGACCAAAATAAAGTCAACAAACAACCACTTTTTAATGTAACAAAATAGAATGCAAGTTAATGTTTAACAAAAGCTGCCATCATAAATATGCAGACTCTCTAAGCACAGCGGAAGCAATCAATCATGAACCTGAGAATAAAACATGCGAGTAACTGTCAACAAAAATGTTGAGTGAATTATAGGTTTAATATTGCCAACAATATTTAATTTAAACAATAAAAATTTATGTTTGAAAACATAAAAGTCCTTTTTAAACCACCAAATTATATGCTAGAAAACATATAATAAAACATTATTCCATTTTCCGTGAGCCACCTGGTAACCACTTAACCCTTTATTTACCCTTGCCAAACACAATAAATAATATACACCGAACAAGTGTATCTACAACAAAATACGAAGTACTAAACATTCCGATTATAAATTGCTAGCGCGACTAGCTCGAAATGGGGTTGTCAAACCCGATAGATCTATCCATAGGATTCGCGTTCACCAGTAGAAACCAGTGATTACAGTTACCAGACTAGGGAATATTTTTGTTCAACTCACAATGAATAATTTAAACCAACTTCCACTTGTCCAAAATATAAAATAAATTGCATGTATTCTCATCCCAAAAGATTTAAAATAGAAAAATGGGACTATAACTCACCTTAAATAGCAACTGAAGAAACCACAAAGACAAGCGAACAGCAAGTAAAGTAAAGTGATCAAGAAAGATCACAACGCCGACCTATAAATAAAGCAGGTCGAAATAAATAACTAACTTAGGTCAAGTCTTAGTATGATAGCTATTGTACATGTTGCAAGTAGACATAGAACATTACTCAACAAGCATCGGTTTGATTGGAACAGCATAAGGACACACACTTTCTATTTTTAGAAAGTTTCTATTTTTAGCAGGTTTCCATTTTTGGAAAGTTTTCTATTTTAGGAAAGTTTCTATTTTTGGAAAGTTTCTATTTTTGGAAAGTTTCTATTTTTGGAAAGTTTCTATTTTTGGAAAGTTTCCAAATTTAGAAAGTTCTATTTTTAGAAAGTTATGAAGTTAGGAAAGTTTCCTTATTTAGAAAGTCAACAGAAGTCAACTGAAAGTCAAAGTCAACCGAAAGTCAACTCAAAAGTCAACCTTGGTCAAACATAGTCAACATTAATTTTAAAAGTGTAAGTTATAATAATAATGTAAGTTATAACGTTTATTAAAGTTAAATATGTCTAATTATGTCATAACATAAGTTTAATTAAATTAAAATGAATTATTAAAGTTTAGATAAGTTTAAATGATATAATTAATATAACATAAGTATTTAATTAATTAATTAAATATTAGTCATAATATAAGTATTATTAATTAATAATAAATTTTAAATCATATCATAAGTATTATTAATTAATAATGAATTATTAATCATATCATAAGTTTCTAATTAAAATTATTAAATCATAAGTATTTAATAATTAAGTCATAATTAAATTAATAATTAAGTCTTATAATAATTAAATAATTATTTAATCTTTATTATAAGTCTTATAATAATTTCTCATAATTAAATTTAATACTTATCATAAGTATTTTCCTTTAACAAATAAAAGTGTTATTAACCATAAGTTTAATTAAAATGTTAATTAAATTATAATTAATAATTAAATGATATAATAAATATTTATATCATATGTTTTAAATAATAATAATTACTTCTTTTATCTTAAGTAATTAATTAATAATGAATTTCATAAATTTTATCATAAGTTTAATCATTAACCATAAGTTTTAAGTTTAAAAGTTCGCCGGGTCGTATCTTGAGCCCCGGGTGTCGGTTTCGGGCAAGCCACATATGTAACTTCACCTACTCAAACCACCCGACACATATATGAACTCAAGAACACTCCAAGAACAGCCCCTAAGTCGTGCATATCAGCCATGACTTCAATTGGGAAAATCATTTTACTCAAAACAGTAATTCGGGCGAAACGGGTGAACCGTGGCTCGGATTTAGGTGACCCGAACATGAATATTCGTCCCACCATCAGTCCTAACCAAATGAGACACCCTAAAGACACCAAGGATGGTCACAAAGTCGGACCCCACCTTGTTCATGCCAAGAACACCTTTCAATTTCAATCAAAGACCAAATTAAGCATATCTAGGGCTCCGGGAATCGAAACGACATGAATCCGGAGTCTAAAATTAATGTCTTGATGAGAGGAACTCATTTATGTACTTAATTTTAACATTCATATCAGTTACAAAGTCAGAATATACGTTTTATGCTGCTGTCCAAAATTTACAAACCGAAAACATGAACAAACGAGTAATTCTACGCATTCAAACAACAATACAACAACTTATACATATCATACTAATCATATAACATCAAAATACAGAAATATAAATAAATATGAAAAGATCTAGGGTTAGGGTTTATACCCTAATCAAAAATCAAAGTATATGATCGCGTAGAGAACGAAGAGAGGAACGCGTGTATGCTATTCAATCCTTGATCCAAGCCACAATTTTAGATGATGATGGTGATGTTGGTGGTGGATGGTGACGGCACAAAGGAGGGAGGAAGAGAGAGTTTGAGAGAAAAAAAAATAGAATTTAGGTTTTTGGTATATTTTGGTGAATTACAAAATAATTACAAAATGAAAAATCAAGGGAGTATTACTCCCTCCCATTGATTCAGCCGAATTCTTTAGTGGGGTGGGCCCCACTTGGTCCATCTCACTTAAATGTAATTTCCTGATGGCCCGAAAGCCCGAACGAAACCCGAAACGCGAAAACACGCTTACGCGATTAAAAATCCGGAAAGATAACGAACGCGCGACGAAAAATAAATATAAATACACCTAATAATAATATGACCTTAAAATATCATAATTAAAATATTTAGGATTTAAAAATCCCGAAAGCTCGACCGTTGGTTTAAAAACCGAAAAAAATTCGCCGGATGGAAATCCGCGGAACGTAGAAACGTATAATTTAAAATATGAATACATATATCCACATAACACATAATAATTATTATATATATATTATTACAAAAATAATAATATAGGTCATGGAAATGACGTGGCACACTAACAGTTAACGGTCGTTAAATAATTAACGGAAAAAGATAACGGAAAAAGTAGGGTCGTGACAACGGGTCCCTTCAGAGCCTGCATACCATTTGAAACTGCGTAACTCCGCAGTCGCGGAGCCATTTGGGCAGAAAACATCCGCACTCGCGGAGCTCTCTGACACGCTCATACCTGGTACTGCATTAATTACAGATTTAGGGTTAAATTTTATAATTATTATTATTAAACCTAATTAGGGTTTTTAGTTAATACATATTTATTTCTAGTTTTAATTTATACTTTGTAATATTAAGTTTTAATATTACAAAAAAAAAAAATATTAAGTTTTAATATTATTATTAAATATATAAAATTAATACTTTTATAAAATATTATAAAAATAATATTTTTATATAAAATAAGTAATTTTATCAATTTTTGTCTTTCTTTTTATAAATTATAAATTTTAATCGTTTAATTTGTAAATTGTATATTTATCGTTCGTAATTAGCTTTAAACTTAGTTTTTGCCATAATTATTTTATATTTCTAGATTTTTAGGCTTTGCCGTAAAATCCCTTAAGTGCTTTTTCTTTAGATTAAGATTTAGGCGCTTTAGAATTTTACGACGTCGCTTATCGCTTTATTATTTAATAGATTTTAGTGCCTATTAAGTTATTGCCATTTTGGATATAGAATTCCTTTTAAGCTTTAATACCTTTAGACGCAACTTTTAATATTTAGTTTTTAGACTTTTAAGTTTCAACGCTCTACTTTCTTTTTATTATTTTTCGACCTTTTATTTTTCGACGTTTTTCGACGCACTCTTTTTCTTTCTCATTTCTACGCTCTAGTTTTTAGGACATAGATTTTTATCTTCTTTAAATTTCGACGAAAAATTATTTTAAGCGGTTAAATTGATAGACATCCAAAATTTTCTGCTTCGTAGTAATAGTTGGATTTGTTAGTGGCTGAGTTGTGGATTTTCTGACTTAAAGGATCCTGGCTCCCTGCTGCATCTTTTGGCTATTCGAAACGTGGGCAAAAGCAGAAAAGTCTATTAATTTAATAACTTATATAATTTTTATTTTTATAACTAATAGGATATTCAGTGAATGCACCGAGCAAAACGTTCACCACCTTTCATACGTTCACCACCTGTAACTCGATCAAGACATCTAGCCACTATTATCGCCGTTGATTTTTCTTTAGAATCATCATCTAGTCGAACAAGTACTCCAATTCGAATTTCCGATAATCCATATTTCTAACCCGATTTCACAATTGAGAACCCTGAGGATATTCAAGGACAATTCCAAGATCCTGAACCAATAATCATTCCTCCTGAACCACAAATCGTTAAATCAGAATCTTGTAGTGATTCGGATTCAACAATTTCAAATATGGAAATAACAGAACCTCTAAGTATGGAAGATCGAATGAGAGCCACACGAACTGGCCAAGGACACGCCATTATTAAGCCAGACATTAATGCGCCAGATTATGAAATCAAAGGACAAATCCTACACATGGTAACTAATCAATGCCAATATAGTGGTACGCCAAAAGAAGATCTAAACGAACATCTTCGAACCTTTAATAGGATCTATACTCTATTCAAAATCAGAGAAGTTGAGGATGAACAGATCTATCTCATGTTGTTTCCCTGGACTTTAAAGGGAGAAGCCAAAGATTGGTTAGAATCATTACCTGAAGGAGCGATTGACACATGGGATGTTTTAGTTGAGAAATTTCTTAAAATATTCTTTCCGGCATCCAAAGCCGTGAGACTTCAAGGAGAAATTGTTACGTTCGCGCAAAAGCTAAATGAAACTCTATATGAGGCGTGGACAAGATTCGGAAAGTTGTTGAGAGGATGTCCTCAACACGGTTTAGACACTTATCAAATAGTACAAATATTCTATCAAGGTGTCGACGTTGCTACACGAAAAGACATCAACACAGCAGCTGGTGGTTCCATTATGAAGAAAACCGTAACTGAAGCTCACAAAATTATTGATAATACAGCCTCTCACTCGCATGAGTGGCATCAGGAAAAAGATATTTTTCGTTCATCTAAAGCGGCTAGAGCCGATTCTAGCCATGACTTCGATTCCGTTTCTGCAAAAATAGATGCTTTTGAAAGACAAATGGAAAAGATGACTAAAGATATTCACGTAATATGAATCAGTTGTGAGCAATGCGGTGGACCAAACTTAACGAAAGATTGTCACATTGAAAAAATGATGGAACAACGTGAGAATGTTTCCTACATGAACCAAAGGCCGGGAAATAATTATCAACCGCCAAGGCCAAACTTTAATCGAAATCAAAACATTCTTTACAATCCAAATGGACCCAACAATAACTCGTACAACCAACAAGGTACGAATAACCAACCAACTCAAAATAACACTTTCAATCAACAAAGACCTGGCTTGTATAAACCACCATAACAAACCGAAGAGAAAAAGTCAAATCTGGAAGAAATGGTACAAAAGCTAATGGAATATCAAACACAATTTATTACATCTCAAACCCAAACAAATGAGAGGTTTGATCAGTCATTAAGAACTCAACAAGCTTTCATTTTGAATCTAGAAAAACACGTAGGTACTCTTGCTAGCATGATGAGTGAGAGGGAACAAGGAAAGCTACCGAGTAATACTTAAGTAAATCCTCGGAATGAGAATGTTAATATGGTGTCAACAAATTCTGAAAAACCAGCACCAGAAGATGGGAAGGTTTTAGATGTGAGTAACAATGAAGAAGTTACAACACCGCCACCACCCGAGTATGTAAAGCCAGTGGTGGCACCATACAGACCACCCATCCCGTTTCTAAGAAAAGGAGTTTAGTATGGGCAAGTGATAGGTAATAAAGTTTGTGATACCTTTGGAAAAAAGAAGAAGAATAAGAAGGTACAAGAAACAAAAACCGTAAAAATAAACCCGATGAAGACAGTTCCACCAAAACTTCCACCAAGGTTGGGTGATCCGGGTGAATTTATTGTTCCTTGTCTACTTAGTGATTGTGTCATGTATGATGCACTAGCAGATTTAGGTGCGAGTGTGAGTGTTATGCCTCTTTCATTATATAAGATATTAGGAGTAGGTGAGTTAAGTCCAACGGAAATGAGTGTTCGACTCTTTGATCAAACCATTAAGCACCCAGTTGGAATTGCTGACAACCTACCCATTCAAGTAGGTAATTTAACCTTTCTAGTCGAATTTATTATCATTGACATAGAATAGGACTCAAACGTTCCTCTAATTTTAGGTCGACCATTCTTAGCGTCCACCGATGCGTTCATTAATGTAAGAGAGGGTAGAATGACACTTAGTAATGATGAAAAATCGATCACCTTTATGAGTCGAAAGTCTAAATCTCCACCAACCAAAACCGTTGAACCAACAAAAATGATTGGTAAGAACTATATTGTTTTACCAACACCAACGGTATTGCTTAACAATAATAAAATGCCTAAGTGTGGGGAAGATGAAGTAACACCTAATGATGACTTGATAACAAAGAACCCCGTTGTTGATGCGAAATTAAATGACCCCGTTATTAACAGTTCAATGAAAAAACTTATTAAACGGATTCGTGATGCCAGAACCAAGGGGAACTTTAAGTTATGTAACCGGTTAGTATCCAATCTATCACCTAAAGAAAAGGTAAAACTGGTTGAATTTGTGGATATTACACAGGAATCCGACCAATGGCTTAAAGCAAAAGTCACAGATATGCAAGTTGATTATGGTCCAAGAGAAATTGACAATGAAGTTAATCACAATTTCGACACCACAGCTACCTAAGTGTGGGGAGATTCAAATGTTCTAAAAAGAAAACGTTGTCTAGAGTTAGTTGTTCTGTTCTCGTGTAGTTCCGAGAATGGAATTCGATTGGTCTTTTCCACTAGCAGACACTAAAGAACTAGTTTTCTCCCTCCATTCTGAATTTTTTTTTTATTTTGTAGGTTTTGTATAAAATTAATATGCATTTTTAAATTTAAGTTTTGTGTGAATTTAAAAACAAAATTTACTTTATTTCATTAAGTTTAAAAAATGATTTCTAAAATTCATCGTAAGTTGAAGACTAGGTCATGGAACCGAAATTGCTTTACCCGAGGACGGGGCGAAAAAATTTGTTATCATTATTTTTAATTTTATTGATCTAAAGTATGCCAAAAAAATTAAAAAAACCCGAAAATCTTTATTTTTAAAACAATCGCTTTAAAAACGATAAATTTTAAATTTTGTCGAGGGACGGACTAGGTAAACATACCGAAACTACCTAAAGTAAAAGGAAACAAAATTTTAAAAAAAAATTATTCATTTAAATTGTTTTAATAAATAAAGGTTTTATAATTAATATATATATATATATATATATATATATATATATATATATATATATATATATATATATATATATATATATATATATATATATATATATATATATATATATATATATGTTTGTAGTTTATCTTATGTACAAAACAGGGTAAAACAGCGCATTTTCAAAGACTGACATTAAAGTTCAGCAAAAGCTACTAATTTTGACGACAAGACGCAAAATATCAAATGTGATATAAAATAATATGTTTGCAAACTCGGTATTTTAATCACTTTTCAACACTAATCACTCTCATGAATTTATAATTATAGTCTGATTTCATGCAAATGAGGGCATTGCATGATCTCAAGTGTGGGGAAGGGTTATAAATTCTCTCGGGTTTACACTTAGTTTATTTGCCAAATTTTGTGAAAATTTGAAAAATTTTCAATAAAATGAATTCAAAATCATGTTTCTACATATTTATGAACGAAAAAACTAGGTTTTATTACCGAAATTATTGTTACCTCGGAAAGGACATAAATTGAGAAACAACCCAAAATGCTTGAATGCATTTAAAATGGAATAGAGGAGAATAAAAAAGCAAAGAAAGAAATAAATAAAAGCTAAGTATGGGAAGAATTTACCAAGTTCTTTAAGACATATATCTCATATTTTTGTACAAGATTATTGCAGGTACTTTTGTTTTGGACGATACTAATCAGTTTTACCCGAATTTATTGTAATACCTTTGAAAGAATAGATGGATCTACACGATGAATCAATTTCATCATTAAAAGGAAGTAAAGTCTTCCAAAAAAGACACACGCTTCTTGATTTAGGTCAGGAAGTTGTCGTCCAGACCAGTTGTAGAGTCTACGAAAAATCTTGAAAAGTTTTCTCAAAAATTAACTGAAAATCCACGGACCTCAGCATCAAACAGGGTCGCCAAGTGGTCAGACTTATCCTAACTATGAGAGGATCTGTCTCGTAAAATGGAGAGGGCGCCGTGCAAATTAGCTTGATAAGACTAATGAATCAGACCCCCAGAAAGGATAATCTCCTTAAAGATTAAAAATCAACTTTTAAGCCTGATATTACTCAATCCTTGAGATTGACCTTAAAGATTGAGAATTACAAACTCATGGAATTCGATGATATCTAAACTCGAGCTTGAATGAGAAAATATTTTGATCAAATTAAAACCGATTTGTTTTCTGAAAACCTATTTTCAAGGCGTTCATTACCATTGAACGTAAAATCCTGAGAATTCACCTGGAATTCATTAGGTCACCTGAACCAAATCAGGTGTCAACCGTAAGAATGGTGGTTGCATAGCATGGTCGAAGACAGGACCTTGTGCCAGACTGAAAAATTATAGGGTGATCTTTACTATTGCTCCTACAAAGGATAGTAATTGCATCCGACACGTTTTTGACCATGATCATCTGCATGTCATTAGACATTGCCTTAACAGTTGCTTGTTCATCGCTTTCCTTTACAACCGGATGGTAGTTTACCGAAAGGTAATATACAGGAAAAGTATACTGGACGTGTTGCTTTCCTAATACAAGGTTAGCAAGTGGGTGACATAAAATCACAAGTTTTGAGCTAAAATTTTAAAAATCTGAAATCCACAAAACCCACAAAAATATTTTGTAAACACCGGTGAAGGGTTATTCCGGAAAACTTATCTAGGGTAAAATCTAGCTTGAATTTTCAAAAGATCAAATGTTTTCATAAAGATCCAATTTCCTTAAAGGATCTAAATTTTCATAGTCATGTGGGACTGTAAACCATATCGTTAATATCATTGTTTATACCGCTGTATCAAAATCACTGATGGATAAAGTGTGAGAATAAAAAAGTGATTCGAGTGAAGTGTGATTTATTTTCAAGTTCTGTATTGCTTGAAGACAAGCAACGTTCAAGTGTGGGGATATTTGATAATGCTAAAAAGGAACATATATTTCATAGCAATATCCTTCCAATATGTAAAGCTTTTAGTTGCAATTGTTCTATTTTTATGTAATATTCGTTTAAATAAATAAGTGCGAAGATAAAAGAAGAAAATGACGATTTGAAGACGCAAATGACCAAAAAGCTAAAAAGTACAAAGTACAATCCAAGTGGTTCAATTTATTGATGAGAAACGTCTAAAAATGACAAGAGTACAAGCCGCGAAATGCAAAGTACAAGATATCTAAGCGTTCGAAAAGGCGTTCGAAAATTCGGAACTGAGACGTAAACCGAGCATCAACGTACAACTCAACGGAGCTAAAATTACAAGTCAACTATGCACAAGAATATAATATAATATATATATATATATATAATTATATAAAATTATATATTATTATATTATATATTATAAAATTCAGCAGCCCACGTTTAACTCAATTTGGTGAGCTGGAATCTGAAGCTCCGCACTCGCGGAGCTGTAAGGCACAAAAGTACCGCACTCGCGGAGCTGTACAGTTCAAAGTGGGCCTATAAAAGCTCACGCATTCTGCTCAAATTTTACACACCAATATCAATCTCTCTTCTCTATATGTAATATATTTATTATAATTATAATTTTAATTTAAGATTAATAATAAATTATGGTTTAATTGGGTTATTATAAGAAATGTTTTACGGGTTTTAAAGTCGGAGTTCTGTCCGGGTAACGCTACGCGATAAATAATCACTGTAAGCTATGTTCTTCCTTTTTCAATTAATATATCGTAACTAAGTTATTATTATGCTTATTTGAGCCGAAGTAATCGTGATGTTGGACTAAATATTTTAGATGGGGTTATTGAATTTTGTACCATAATTCGGGTTTGGACAAAAGACCGACACTTGTGAACATTGGACTATTGACTATTAATATGTAGGGGGTATTGTCTAATTGAATGACAACTCATTGGAACCTGTCGAACCTATCTTCAAATTAGTTAATCTAATAATTATTAAATTGATTACGAATGTCCTATTTAGTGACGTTTATACGACATCGTTTACAATCATTTAATTAATCAATTGGATGGGGTAATTGATTATTCATTATTGCCAAGTGGATAAATTAATATATCATGGACTAATTAAAACAGGGATGGATTACATACAAGGATAATTTGTGTAATTGTTAACAAAGTATTAAAATCTTGGATTACACGCAGTCGATAACCTGGTGTAATTATTAACAAAGTATTAAAAACTTGTTACAGTTCGAATCCCTAATTAGTTGGAATATTTGACTTCGGGAATAAGGTTAATTTGATGAGCATTTTATAATTATGACCGATGGACTATTATGGACAAAAACCAGATAGGTATCAAATAAACTAGGACAAAGGACAATTAACCGAGGGTAATAAATTAAAATCAAAACGTCAAACATCATGATTATGGAAGTTTAAATAAGCATAATTCTTTTATCGTACTTTTAATTACTGTCATTTTATTATTCGCAATTTTATATATCATCGTTGTTATTTATTTTACGCACTTTAATTATCGTCATTTATCTTTACGCTTAATATTTAAAATCGACAAACCGGTCATTAAACGGTAAAACCCCCTTTTATATATTATTATTATATATAATTATATATATTTTATATAAATATAGTTTTTAAAAATATAGCGTTAAACTTAGCTAGCTCCCTGTGGAACGAACCGGACTTACTAAAAACTACACTGCTCTACGATTAGGTACACTGCCTATAAGTATTGTAGCAAGGTTTAGGTATATCCCATCCGTAAATTAATTAAAACTTGTATCATATCGCATATTATTTCGTAGTAAAAATAATAGTATTTCGTATACACCGCTGCATACATCACCGATCAATAAAAGACGCAAGGATTGGAAGCCAGCCGCATCTGCTAGGGGTATTTCTTTCTTTTCGCTACTAGCTCAAGATTCGAACTATGCCACATCCTATCTTATCACTAAGTGTGGGATAACAACCCAATTAAAACATTAGACAAATACTCCCAAATCTTCAACTAAAACTCCTAAGTGTGGGATACACTAGGAACATTGAAGACATTGTTCATCTAAGTGTGGGATGTTGGTATAATCTTTTTATGCTATATTAAAATAACCCATTACGAAGATTCCAAGTCCTTAAGCCAAATTTCAATAAATTTTGCAAAAGAAAGCCTTTTCAAAAAAGTATTTTTGAAAACCTAACACGTTTGTCAATAAAAATAAGGCTTTAGTAGGGTGGAAATCATATTAGGTTGAACCAATTCTCTAATAGAGCATTGCATGACTAAGGCATTATCGACCTAAATTGATTATGGTGAGGCACCCCAAATAAGACCAGCATTCATCTTTAATGCTTCACTATTTTCCGTTGAGAGTGCCGATGTCTGTGCTCAGACTCAGAACTTGCTTTAGATCTACATTTCCAAAGTAACGAAACGTGATTCGGTTATAATCAGAAGAGCTAGCCATTTGTCAAAAATAAGCCTTTCGCACCTCCACTACTTCTACTCCACCACCACACCCACATCATCTTTACTATTACTCGAAAAATCCAGAAAACCAGATTCCTTCTGAAAATCTGATGTTATAAACCCCTCAAGTATCATGGCAAAGGTCTTGAAAAAGTTTACCGATAAAAATTTTCTCGAGATGAAATCTCCAGAATATATATATATATATATATATATATATATATATATATATATATATATATATATATATATATATATAGCAGAACTTAATAAGAGAAATGCCGAAGAAGAACTTGACCGAAAATGATTATCAAATGAAGAAAAGTTCAAAAGTGCTTCTCAGACACTTCAGCACTCCTATCTACCCGAATAAAAGTCTGTATAAAGACTACATTCCCCTTTTATCTCACCCCTCAAACAACTTCACTACCACTCCAAAATTCCTTTCCATCATTGACAAATGACCTAGAAGCTAAGATTACTACCGTTCTCGCGTTAGCAGCAAGGATTTGAGTCTCTATCAAGCCTATGACGATGGGTGCAGCATGACTGGCTATGAGTGAATTCATTTCTTAGATCTATAGGGAACCCTTGAGTGACCCGTGGAAGCTAGCCTATGTCATGTAACCTCCTCGCATGCTTGCAGAGATAGTTTCAATCATAACATAGATGACTCACCTTATCTTTTGCTCTTATAATAAAAGCAAACCGCTTAGGCTATTAGAAAAGAAACTCCAAAAAGATTCTTAAGGAAATGAGAGTTTGCTTGAGGACAAGCAAAGTCTAAGTGTGGGATATTTGATATCGGCTAAAAAGTCACGTTTTCACCCCGGTATTAAGGCCCAAAAACAAGAAAGATTCAAAATTTGTCAGCAAAATACCCACTTCGTCTGTTAGAATTGAAGAACAAGTAATTACGAAGACGGTGCAAAAAGAATTAAGGGAATCGGAGCTAAAACGAAGATTCTAGAGCGAAAACGGTGAAAGATAAGAAATCAAGTTACGATCCAGGGAATCAGCAAGCCAAACGGCTTGCCAAACGGGCTGCCAAACGGCCTACCAAATGCCCAGATCAAATTGCCTCGTTAAACGGCTTGCCTTAGCAAACGGGCCCTGCAAACGGCCTGCCAAACGGCCTGTCAACCGTTTGCAGGCAAATTTTATGCTTATTTAAAGGGTCTTTGTCATTCATTCCAACACACACTTCAATTCACTTATTTCTCTCACTTGTACAGTATTAGTCATACTCTCAAGGCCTTAGACTCCATGCGGGAAACCTAGTACCCGGAGAAGAACGCCGAAGATTGTATTAGGAGCGGTCTGGAGACTTAAAGTTTTCACTTTCGTATTCAGAACTCGTTTAATCTACTGGTACTTCTATCACTTATCTTTATATAATGTCTTCTATCATTATGTTCTGTGATATTGTTGCCATGATTAGCGAGTAGTTATCTTTAGTTTATGCTATAATGTAAGCAGTTATAATGCCAAAATAATGTTATGGTTTGTGTATGCTATTGAAATGATTTCCGATTATGCTTTAAACTCAATCGCTTTTTCAACTAATAGAACGTAGTTATTGGATCTGTTATTACGAAATTGGGAACCCCGATTCAGAGTACACTATCTGTGTCACCCCTTAGTAAGAGAAGTCTATCGGATACAATGTAAGATTGATGAGGCACACCGGTTGTAGTAAGTCTATCAAGCTTTAGATTCTGACTGAGAACGCTTTCGTAGTGAAACATCTGATTAGACCCTTAGTACATTGTCAGTCCCAGACCATGCTAGTGTAGTCACCAAGCATATAAACTTCGTACGTGCACGCTGAAGCACAACGGTTGTTGTAAGCTGTACCTCTGCTAAGGAAGGCCATGGAACCCGGTCAGTGTTGATTAGTACAATGCACCATAACACGGTCTCAAGCATTGCACCCCGCTTGAGGGATTCTTAGTTAATTAAGGAACTGTTTGTTTAGACACATAAAGGATTGGACCGTTAGGATAACCGAACGTGTTCATGGAAGTTAGCTTGACTTGGCCATGGTGTTCTTTATGGTTGAACTCTTTTTAAGGGCCTAACTATCTTTTAAGACCAATCATTAACGAAAGCATTAAAACACATCATGTCTCTCGGATATGGTAAACCATGTATTCTATTATACTTAAGAAAGTTTATACCATTGTGGAATGTTAATACGTCACCCAACCGAGTCGCTCAATTGGATGAGCCGTCTGAACGTGTATGCCTGTAGTCAGACTGCACGGGTGTCGGGGGTAAGGGACATTGCTATCTATTCAGAATCTTCAAGCCTAGCGTAGTACCCAGTGACATGTCTTATGATAGGGGCGTTTAGGACCAGTGTGATGAATACAAGGCCTCTGCCTATTCATGAGCCAGCATTCCATAATATCGACAGAATAACTGATGAAGTCATAGTATGCACTCACTTTAACCTTATCTAAATTACGAATTTTATCATTTACTTTATCTGTCTTATAAATTAGAAAATCCCAAAATTAAGTAACCACTACTCCTTCCTAACTATCTTAGGCTTAAATATAGGTTCGATTCTACTGATATCTCAAAAATACGACTCTAGGTCATACTTCCCTTACTCATACTAAGGAGTAGTACGATTTAGGCCCCACTAAATATAAATTTAAATAGTACCCACCCCCTTGGTGGTTGATTCTGGCGTGCTGCGGCCTGATGACACCGCACAAACAAAATTGTCCGTTTAGGCCATATCAAAGGGGAGTATAGTTTTTGGCGCCGCTGCCGGGGAACTGGTATCAGGCAATACCGCTCTCTATCAAACTTATTCATAAGCATTTAGTGGTGTCTAAGAAAGACAATTATACACGGACTTGGTTTTTGGAGTTTCCGAACAGTCACCAATTATATTGGGACCAAAAGGATCATGCCTCTCCGTAGTCGGCCTGGCCACTTGGTTTGTTGAATAGTTTGTGCGGAGCTCTGTTATCGAAATACCTGGGAATCAGTAGCCAGAACCAAAAACATATTCAACCATAAGGCAAACCAAGTTAGTTTCTGAACATAAGGCAAACCAAGTTAGTTTCTGTCCGTTAGTACAAAACAGCACAGTACAGTAAATCAGTAACAAAAGTGTCACTAAAAGTCCACCTAACACTTATGCATTTTCAGAATTTACATCCTGATTATTATAAGTCACGCAGATAGCATAACGGCTACAAAATAGCTAAATTAAACAACTCTGCAGTTCTGATCTACACCCGTACAGTTGCACATGCATCCGTACGGTTGCAAGTCCATCCGTACGGTTGCATCGTGCACCCGTACGGTTGCACACCCACTGCTCAGTTATACTAACACCACTGCATCCGTACGATTGCACATGCACCCGTACGGTTACACAATGTACCCGTGCGGTTGCAAGCTGCAACCGTACAATTGTGTTCTTCGTGCAACAACAGCAGAAAACTGACGGGTTTCAACATAAAATCACCAATTCTTGCTCTAGAACTCGTTTATTACCCTTATACTAATCAAATCAAGTACACTTAACATCAATAAGCATAAACTCACAAGATTTTGAAAACAACATCAAAATCAACCATTTTGACTCAAAATTGCACTTTTAACAAAGTTAACACAAAATCTTCATTTTCTCAAAGATTAGAGCTTTACACTTTGATTCTTACCTCAATAGACTCAGTAAATCGTAGTGAACAAGATGATATGAATGATTTGAGCTCTAGAACACAAATTAGAAATCTAAGGTTTACAAGTGAGAAAGAGTTAGGTACGGGATGTGTGTAGAATTTTCAAGAGAATGGAAGAAGTGAGCTGACTTCTTGCTTTTATATTTAAGTTAAATACAATACCCCATCACACACTGGTATTTACTAGTTATCTAATATCTTTCGTACTTAATTTGACTGCCCTAACGGAGTCCAAATTAAATAACTATTTTGTGACACTTGTCACAAACTGGTCTTAACTAAATAATAAAATAACACTAAACATTTAATTAAAATAAAGGCATAAATCACCACACAATTATGCCTAAAGGCAAAAAGGTCATCTTACTTCTAAGCCCGATCTGAGGATGTTACAATTTCTGTGGGAGGGGTATCCAATACTGATGTTATTGAAGCTTTTTTTGGGTGAAAGGGTTGAGGTTTGGTGAAATTGGTTTTGATTGGGATGGAATTGGGATATGTGGGTTTGAAGGTTTGGAGGTTTTAGACGAGAACATTGGAATACTTGGTTTAATTTCTCTTGATTTTTTTAATATCGCTAGATTGATGACTCTTTAGTACTAATAAAAATTAACTTATAACACTATTATTTGGTGCCATCATCAATACTCAAAGTTCAAAGTCTGAATCGTTGCATGAGCTACGTGTCTATCACAAGGTTGTGACTTTCATACCATATATGAAACGTCGTTCAAAGTTAAAACAAAAAATTACCTAAATATCTTCATATTTCAAATAAAACTACTAAGATACTGCATATTAGCTAGCAACGACCTTAAATTTATAAGAACTCAGATATTTTTTTTTCAAACTCATGTGAGATGGATTGTTACACCTTTTGTGTAATACCATAACACCAAAAAAATTAGTATGTTACTCAAGCTTATATATATTACTCCATCCATTCCACTATAACTGTTTATTATTGATTTTTTCAAAATATGATTTTAAACATATTTATTTTTGTTATAAAATAGATAAAAGTTATATAAGTGGATTAGAGTTTTAAATGTGTTTTCAATGATATAACTTTTATCAAGTATTATAAAAATATAAACAAAATTTTTTACGGTTAATATTCAGAAAAAAGACTTTTAAAAGTGCATTGTGTACATTTAAAATGGGACAGCTGAATATTATATTATTACGCTATATATTAAAGGTAGTGATAATTCCAAGAGTATTTTTGATAAATTCACTCACTTTGTGCATTGTGTGTTGGTACAGTATAATCTGTCAATGCACACACAATAAGTGAATATATCAAAAATATTGTTGGAATTATCACCACCCACATATTAAGAAAGCAAGTGCACCTTTTTTTAACACCTAAAGTTGGTCAATGGATGTCCAATCCATCGGATATATCCATCCGATCATTTTAAATGGATATGGATGATCTAAATGGATATGAATGATGTAAAAAATTAGTTAACCGGGTATGAATGACAATTTATCATCCATGAAGATATCCATTTACCATCCGAAATACATGTATACATATAAATATATACATATTTACCTAAATATATGCATGTATATTTATTTATCCTTATATATGTACACTATAAACCATTCAAATATTATAAAAAATATACATTGTGAAGATATAAATATGGTTGGGGAGAATATTGGTTTTTGCTTAATGGTAATATTAATTTTAATCAACGGTAATAAGTGTTTTGATGATGACACACACGCATAATCAAAAATGATGATAGACATCTTGACATAAATATATAAGTTCACTAATCCACAGTTACTCTAGCAAATGACCAAACCAAATGAAGCTTAGAGTGAAAACATTAGGAAACAAAAAGAATACAAATCTTAGGTAGTGCACAGTTTGGGTCCACGGTCGATCACAGGTCAGACCGTGGGGTGACCATGGTTTCTGAGAAACTAGGTACACGGTCGAGATCACTGTTGAACGTGGTTCAACCACAGTTGTTTTATCCAAAATCCTTGACCAAATAATGTTTGACCACCTCGGGGCATCTATAATTCATGAAACCTTTTTCAACACACTTAGAATAGTTGCCCATTTCATATCAACAGGAGTTTTGGTCACTAGAATGCTAATATTGGTTAATCACACCTAATGACATCTTAATGATGTTCTAGCCTTGATTAAGGATAACACATAAGTGTTACAAAATAACTTGTGCTCCTAAAATGTATCTTGACATACTTAGAATGGTCATCAAGTCCCAACCAAGAGTTGCTCTTTCCTTGTACATGTGTTGGACATTAATTTATACTTATACATTAATGTATACTTATACGTTAATGTATACTTATACATTAGTCTTGCAATATACTATATTGCAAGTAAACTTACATAGCCTTAGTGTATTGCTATGTCATCACTATCTGTTTGATCGTAGATTGATCACTAGTGAATTCTTGCTACCATTACATGAGTATTACTTGACTATGTGTTAATCGTCAACTTGCTTATACTCATTGAATACGTATGAATGATAATATGATCTTTGTCTTGCTATATGCTATAAGTTAGGAAACCACAAATGTATGCTTAGCAACTGAAACAACCCAAACTCGTTTATCCGAAAATGATTACATTTTTTTAAACAAGGTTGATTAAATCAATACGCACGATTCCTTTAACACTAGTTTTAACGTACCCAATGTACAATGAAACAAAAGTAAAACATATGACCAAGTTCCAAAACGTTCAAATCGACACCTTTCGACCCATTACACAACAAGTGGGTAATTACGACCCATTTCCACAAGATACACTTTCGTAATAATGGTGATCAGTCACTATTACAATTGCGTACCTTACCATTTACACTTGGTCACGCAAAGTACTTTACCCGGACTGGCGCAACATTCACACAATACAAAAGGCAATACCACTAGTGCCTTCGAACAATCGAAGTCCCGTCATTAAACTGGACTATCCAAAACTCCCGAATACCCGAGCCCCAACACTGGACTCATCACTAAGACATCGTACACTATATATATATATATATATATATATATATATATATATATATATATATATATATATATATATATATATATATATATATATATATATATATATATATTTATACACATACATACATACATACATACATATACGTACACCGCAACAACAGGTCAACCTACTACCTGATGACTATCATTAAAATAACTTCCAAGTCCGCCTACTTACATTAGACACTAGCTATCTAAGGCACATATTTACACACGAAATAAGCCCCCACATAATCACACATTGGACAACACAAGTCCTAGTTAGTGTACCTACTTTAAGGCACTAACTATTTCATGTAACGACCCAACCCGTATTTAAACCGGCCCGTAAAAATTTTTCTTTAATACATAGATATTTAGGTCATAATTATGTTTCCAAAACATCTTGAACACAATTAATATGTTCAATAAACTTTTAAAACATTTATTACATTAGTTTAAATATCCAAACGGGTAAACACGACCTGACTATTTTAATTTCCAACAAAACCGAGCATGTTGATTGGGAATACGCTACCCAATCCTAATAAGTCCAAAAGCATGTCTTCTAAGCAAACTACGCAAGTCCACTAGTTCCCACGCTTACCCGAGCCACCGCCTCCATGCAAATCTATAAAAATATAAACAACGAGAGGGTAAGCTAATGCTTAGTGAGTGAGAATATACTACATACATATATATGCATAAAATGGACACGCCACACGAATAATCAAATAGCACATACCGTAGCATCCAAGCATAAAGGAAAGCTAATCTAAGCATACCGTACAACCGCTATACAACAACCTAACAAAGTAAGTTCGCCAACAACGATATGAACAATGCCATCAAGCTACACCCGGAGGGCTAGCTACATCACAAAAATATGACGATATATATAACAATAAAGCGTAAAACGCCCAAGGTTAACCCCTTAACCCAATACCAAAAGTCAATTACCAAAATGAAGATTGGCTTAACTAGACGAGCCTTAGTAAATCCGCATCCACACGAGACTACTATCTTCAATATCAATAACATATCGAGGTTGGCCGAACTACAAGAGCCTTAGTGAGTCCGTATCCACACGAGATCACTACCTCAATAAGATGATCGAAACTAAACGCGTCATCGTGAATCCGCATCCACCCGTGATCCACTTTCCAATATCAAAAACCACGGTCACAGGATTATCCACATCACAACTCAATATCAACCCTTCGCCATTGGGGTTATATAATCCACATCACGAGCACATGTGATAACGTACACACAAAGTGTGCACCTCACCAAAGGTGGTCAACCAAAACGCACAACCGTGCCAATTGGACCTATTCACAAGTCCATCAAATCCACCTATATGTGAAGTGACCTCTATAACCGAGAACCACTTTACCCGACCCGCACCCATCCTACACATACATATGCACATAGGATATTAACACTCACCTTGAAGTCTTGATGGATGCCAAACCAAAATCCACAAACGCCAATGGAACGTACCTATTCCATTATCACATAACAAATAACAAAATTAGGGTGGATTTACAAACCAACCCAAATCGACAACTAGTGCAATTTCGACCCAATTGCACTTCCAAGCTCAAACTGCGCCCAAACTAACCAATAATCACCAACAATAGTGACAATGATCCTAATACACCGATTAAACCCAATCATAGGTGTTAAACACCTATCTTGCCCAAAATGACACTTAAACCCTAATTTTGACCCATTTCAAAATTAGTCAAGCACATGAACCCTAAAGGCTTCCAACACCTCAATAATCACTAAATACTAGTGATTACACCCATTTGCAAGTCTTACAAGCTTACACTTGCTCACCAAACCCAAAACCCGCCAACATCAACAATAAACCCGAATCTTGGTGTTAATCTTCCATTAACAACTAATGGAGTTCCATTTATGAACACACAATCAAAAGCCCTAAATTTGAATGATGAACACAAAAATGAAATTCGGAGTTAGAGCGTACCGCTAGTATCACCTTGTAGCTAAGAACGAGATGAACAAAGTTGCCTCTTACGCTTTCGATCGAATCACGAATCTTACTTTCCAAAAATCCCTTTGAATCCAATGGGGTTTTGAAGTTTGAGAGGAAAAATGGGAAAGAAAAGGAAAAAGAAATGAGTGAATGGGATTTAAGATCCCAATCTGGCACACACGCGAAATGAACCAAAATGCCCTCATATTTCCTTTTAAATTGCGGTATCCGGAACCAGCTCAGCAGCATCGCCGTGCCGCGGCCTCCTTTTATCGTGCCGCGACAATACACTAGGTCTGGGGTTTGTTTTACAAGCCATCTGATCTTGAAACTAGTTAAACTCCGTGCCACGAAGCCTTCTGTCGCGCCGCGACCCAAAACGTGGTCTGATCATTTCTCGCATACATGAACTTTAACACACGAACATGTCTCAAACCCTTCATACACTAGTCGTACATACACGATACACCTATATATCATACACTGGGAAAATGGGGTGTTACAACTCTCCCCCACTTAGATTCGATCACGTTCTCGTGATCCTAGTCACTTAACCAATCCGAACCTACACCTTACTCATTAACCCGAAGGTTAATCCACTAACTAAAACCACACTTGCACGCATTCCGAGCCGTGCAATACACACACCATTCGAAGTCTATATCAATCACCTAGAATACACGAAATCGCCACGTATTCTTCCAACTCCTCTAGGCAATTCTTCTCAAGGAGTCACCTTTAACCACTAAATCGTCACCCGCGATTTATTAATATCCACAAATCCAAGCACTAAAACTTGCTCAATCCCTCACGTCGGGAAAAACTCAACCAATCTCGTACCGAGATATCAACTCCTAGCGTACCCATACCAAGTACATTGCTAGTAACAACCACGTACTAATATAAAGTCAACCATCTAACCGATGAAGACCGAAAAGAAGCGAATCCTTACGGATACCACTTACCACATAACAACCCTTGTAGTCCGCAAACACGGCTATTATGCAATTACCGCAACATCATAAGAAAATGGCTAAAACCGATAGCGCCCAAACGACTATGGCAACACTAATCCCAAGGTGTACAAAATCGACTATTGTCACACCCGCAATAACATGTGAGCGAAACACGGCTATCGCATCACTAATCACACAACATGGTCCTCACGACCCCACCATTGGCGTATAAAACAACCAATAGTTCACACATCCAACACATGAAGGCTGGCCGAAACTACACGCGCCTTAGAGAATCCGCACCATACGTGACTCACCACCTCCACCGCAACAACAATCGGGATTGGCCGAACTACACGCGTCCTAGTGAATCCGAACTACACGAGAGTCACTATCCCAATAGAATGACCGCATACACACGTGTCATTGTGAATCCGAACTACACGAGACTCACTTCCTAAATATAATGACCGCATCCACACGTGTCATTGTGAATCCGAACTACACGAGACTCACGTCCTCAATATAATGACCGCATCCACACGTGTCATTGTGAATCCGAACTACACGAGACTCACTTCTATAATAAGATGACCGAACTACACGTGTCATCGTGAATCCGTATCCACACGTGATCCACCTCCCAAATCTCAACACAGGAATGGTACTCCCATTCCCCATCGGTACTCGCATTTCCCAATAACGTTATACCATACCGATATAACACTACTCCCAAGGTGAAGTTAGCGGACCACGTCAACGGCCATAACCCACCAATCACACATGCTCTTTTGGCCTCATACAACGAATAGTGTAACATCGCGCACTGCTACACCATAGTAAATCCTAACGGAAAACACTAACCATCAACACACGCTCTTTTGGCCTCAATCACAACGAGTAGTGTAACATCGCGCACTGCTACACCATAGTGAATCCTAACGGATTACACTAGCCATCCACCCCAAACAAATATCCATTAGTGTACTTAACCCCGCGTAACACTAACCCCTAGGTGGTGTCTTAACACCGTGACTAACCCACCCAAGTAAATCCATCACACACATACGCGCATCATACGTACGCGTACACAACACTAACACAACCGAGCAAGAACCGCCCATATCGCACATAGGTACAAAACAATAATTCTCCATAAGAGAATGCGCCACACACATCCCTTAACCGAGGGATCTTACCTTGCTCGTCAAAAATGTCCATTATCTCTAATTGAGATTCGCCACATTACCACCTCGGTGATAATTTAAATCCAAAACTATAAGTACAATTTATTCCAAATCGTACTTTTACCACAATCGACCAACGTAGGTCTCAACGCTAGCTCCGAATCCATACGAGCATCGTCCATTATCAACACACTGGAACATCTTCGTGCGAGAGTTCAAACTCCCCCACTTAGAACTCCGTTCCGTGACCACATCATCAAGATAAAGGTATCCCATGATATACACTTCACAATACCTTGCCCTATCCTTGAGCATACAAAGGATTTTAACCTATCCTAAAACACTTCGAACGAAAAGTTTACCACAATTACACAAACTTTAAACTTGCAATCCTCCGATTGCTCTAGCTTGTCAAATTTCCACCTAGTCACTCATGTACCTAAGGGTTTCTCTCCGGTACACTAAGTACAATGTAACCGCAACATCATCGGGGTCAAATACTACGCTAGTAGGTATGAAAGAGGCACCTAACATCGTGTCACGTAGACTCCATTACCAACGCACATCGAGATCAAACACTCGATCCTCAGGGTTTTATCCACCCGTCGACCCTCATGGTTCACCAACTTCAACACAAAAGCAAACACGCGCTTAACGACTGAACACCAAAGCCCATACCCATGGCTTGGTAGAAACATTTCCCGAACACTAAGGAATGTTTGGTTGCACCAAGTCTTACGCCCTTCATCCATCAATCCATACGCCACCATAGGGTAATTCCATTAGGAATGTCACCCCTAACAATAATATGCACAACACGATGCAATTAACAAATCCGAACTCAATCGGCACATAATAAATAATTAAAGGACATTTTTATTAAAACGAAACGTACCTTAACGTCTCCTTGCCGCACCCGTCCCCGCTAACTCGGGACATTCTGACTTACGATGTCCTTCCTCTTGGCAATTGAAGCACACCGTGCCATTACCCTTTGGAACCGAACATTCCCAAGACTTGTGACCCCTTATGCCACAATTGTAACATCTAGACGCACTAGAATCCGATATACTCGTTCGTGTACCACCAGTGCTCGCACTTGCACCTTTAGTTCCCTTACTTAGAGCACCATGTGAAACAACCCTTCTCTTACTTGAAGGTTCTCCAATCTTTGATCGCGAATACGACTTGAAACCCCTAGCCACGGCGAATAATTCCGCAAACGATTTCGCCTGACCTCTGCTAATTTTGTTCTTCAAGTCATCATTCAAAGTCCGATAGAAATCTTCCATCAACAAACGATCATTCCCCACATACTCCGAGCAAAAATGAGCCTTCGTCATAAAGGTAGTCTTGAGAGTATTCAAATCCATAGAACCCTGTTGCAAATTTCGCAACTCATTATGCAATTCTGACAAATCGGCTGAAGTTCGGAACTCCTCGAAGAATTCCTCCTTAAATTCGTCCCACGATAACCCCATAAACGGTTCTCCACCTTCAAGATCAATCTTACTATCCAGCCAATCTTTCGCCCTACCCCGCAATAAGCTAGTATCGAGTCTTGTCCTCTTCTCGGGAGGGCATTCAATAGTGCAAAAACACCCTTCGACATTCGAGATCCATGTTGTGCTTACCAAAGGATCCGGTTTTCCGTTATACATCGGGGGTTTAGTCCTCATGAAGCTCTTAAGACAACGCTTCATTTCACTACTACTCCGAAATTCGGAATACATCCTATCCATTTCTTCTCGAAATGCACCCATTTGATCCGCAACGGCGGCCGCAAATCTAGCGTTATACTCCTCGTCATTCGTCGCGATCTTGTTTCGCGTTGTCATTCTAAAGAATTCAAAACGATTAGTCCATGAACGTATAAAACCACACGCATAACACCACCCCATCTTGCTAAACACTCGTCGTACATCACTTGTTAGACACGATTTGCACACGTAATAAGGTTTGCAAGTCCTTATTATGCGCACACACCGTATCGACTTGTTAGTACGACGACTGCCTCGCTCAATGATATAACCAACACCAACAAAAATCCTAGTTGATATAAACACACGCAAGAAATAATATCACAAAACAAGTCACAATCCTAGTTAGTTCACCTACATGCTAAGGCAATAACCAAGTCCCCATCCGACCCGTTCTCCTACAAGTCCCGCAACAAAGAAGCACACACAAAAGTCCAAGTCTAGGCACCTATCTCAAGTCGCCTAAATCCCTTAGACCATGCTCTGATACCTCTTGTAACGACCCAACCCGTATTTAAACCGGCCCGTAAAAATTTTTCTTTAATACATTGATATTTAAGTCCTAATTATGTTTCCAAAACATCTTGAACACAATTAATAAGTTCAATAAACTTTTAAAACATTTATTACATTAGTTTAAATATCTGAACGGGTAAACACGACCCGACTATTTTAATTTCCAACAATATCGAGCATGGTGATTGGGAATACGCTACCCAATCCTAATAAGTCCAAAAGCACGTCTTCTAAGCAAACTACACAAGTCCACTAGTTCCCACGCTTACCCGAGCCACCGTCTCCATGCAAACGCTTAGTGAGTGAGAATATACTACATACATATATATGCATAAAATGGACACGCCACACAAATAATCAAATAGCACATACCAGAGCATCCAAGCATAAAGGAAAGCTAATCTAAGCATACCGTACAACCGCTATACAACAAGCTAACAAAGTAAGTTCACCAACAACAATATGAACAATGCCATCAAGCTACACCCAGTGGGCTACCTACATCACAACAATACGACGATATATATATATATATATATATATATATATATATATATATATATATATATATATATATATATATATATATATATATATATATATATATATATATATGTAAGTAGTATTATTATTATTATAAAATGGGGGTTTTACCGTTTAATGACCGGTTTGTCGATTTTAAGTCCTAATGCAAAACATTAAAAATAAATATAACTTAATTTAAAGCGTAAAGTAAATGACGATAAATAAAAGTGTGATAAAATAAAAGTACGATAATTAAAAGTGCAATAATTTAAAGTGCGATAAATAAAATGACAGTAAATAAAAGTGCGATGAGATATAAAATAAAGGAATTATGCTTATTTAAACTACTATAATCATGATGTTTGACGTGTTGATTTTAATTTATTAGCAAGGGTTATTTGTCCTTTGTCCTGGATTATTTGATATGTCCATCAGGTTTTGTCCATAATAGTCCATCGGTCATAATTATAAAGTGCGAGGGTCTTCGCCAAATTAACCTTATATCCGAAGTCAAATATTCCAACTAATTGGGGACTTAAACTGTAACAAGGTCTTAATACTTTGTTTAATGAATACACCAGGTTATCGACTGCGTGTAATCCAAGGTTTTAATACTTTGTTAACAATTACACCAATTACCCTTGAATGTAATCCACCCCTGTTTTAATGAGTCCATTGACTATTAATCCATTCCCGTGTCCAGTCAAATGAACAATTATTAGTATTTATATATATCCCGCCCACCGTACCCAGTCAAGCATATGTGGTTATATATAGATACGTCAAATTGTAAATCTCTATATTAAATTAACGAGATATTATTTAATTAATATAAAGCTCATTAATAGCCCATAGTCCAATTTCCACAAGTGTCGGTCTTTTGTTCAAACCCCAATTATGGTCCAAAGCCCAATAACCCCGTCTTTAATATTTAGTCCAACATCACGATTACTTCGCATTTAAATAAGCATAATAATAACTTAGCTACGAGACATTAATTTAAAAAGGTTGAACATAACTTATAATGAGTATTAATCGCGTAGTGTTACACTGACAGAGTTTCGACTTACAAAACCTTAAAAAATTCGCTACAATAACCTTATTATTATTAAATTAAATTAAAATTAAAATTAAAATTATAAAATTATATATATATATATATATATATATATATATATATATATATATATATATATATATATATATATATATATATATATATATATCGTAGATAGAAAGAAAGAAAAAGGGGTGAGGAGTTCGGCAGAATGCTCGGCCTTTTATAGGCCCATTTGGAACTGTGCAGCTCAACGATTGCGATACCTTTGTGCCTCACAGCTTCGCAGTCGCGGAGGTATAGATTCCAGCTCATCACACAATTCCAAAACGTGGGCTGCTGAATATTTTATAATATAATATATTTATAATTAATTATATATTATATTATATTCTTGTGCATAGTTGACTTGTATTTTTAGCTCCGTTGAGTCGTACGTTGATAGTTGGTTCATGTGTCGGTTCCAGATTTTCGAACGCCTTTTCGTATAATTTAATATCTTGTACTTTGCGTTTTGCGGCTTGTACTCTTGTCATTTTTAGACGTTGATCATCAATAAATTGAACCACTTGGATTGTACTTTGTACTTTTTAGCGTTTTGGTCATTTGGTCTTCAAATCGTCGATTCTGTCTTTTGTCTTCACCTTTTATTATTTAAACGAATATTACTTGAAAATAGAACAATTGCAACTAAAAGCTTGTCTTTCTTGAAGGATAATGCTATGAAATATATGTTCGTTTTTAGCATTATCAAATATTCCCACACTTGAGCGTTGCTTGTCCTCAAGTAATATAGAACTTGAAATAAAAACATACTAGAATCACTTCTTTATTCTTCACACTTTGTACATCAGTGATTTTGATACAACGGTATGAACAATGATAGTAACGTTGTGGTTTACAGTCTCACATGACTATCAAAATTTAGATCCTTTAAGGAAATTGGATCTTTATGAAAATATTTGATCTTTTGAAAATTCAATCTAACTTTTACCCAAGATAAGTTTTCCGAAATAACCCTTCACCGGTGTTTGCAAAATATTTTTGTGGGTTTTGTGGGTTTCAGATTTTAAAATTTTAGCTCAAAACTTGCAGTTTTGTGTCACCCACTTGCTAACCTTATATTAGGAAGCTACACGTCCAGTATACTTGCTCCGTATATTACCTTTCGGTAAACTACCGTTCGATTGTAAAGGAAAGCGTTGAACAAGCAATTGTTAAGGCAATGTCTACTGACATGCTTTTGATTATGGTTTACAACGTGTCGGATGCAATTACTATCCTTTGTAGGAGCAATAACAAAGATCACCCTATAATTTTCCGGTCTGGCACAAGGTCCTGTCTTCGACCATGCTATGCAACCACCATTCTTATGGTTGATACCCGATTTGGTTCAGGTGACCTAATGAATTTCGGTGAATTCTTAGGATTTTACGTTCAATGGTAATGAACTCATTGAAAATAGGTTTTTAGAAAACAAATAGGTTTTAATTTTGATCAAAATATTTTCTCATTCAAGCTCGAGTTTAGATATCATCGAATTTCATGAGTTTGTAATTCTCAATCTTTAAAGTCAATCTCAAGGATTGAGTAATATCAGGCTTAGATGCAGATTTTTAATCTTTAAGGAGATTATCCTTTTATGGGGGTATGATTCATTAGTCTTATCAAGCTAATTTGCACGGTGCCCTCCCCATTTTACGAGATAAATCCTCTCATGGTTAGGATAAGTCTGACCACATGGCGACCCTGTTTGATGCTGAGGTCCGTGGATTTCCAGCTGATTTTCGAGAAAACTTTTCAAGGTTTTTCGTAGACTCTACAACTGGTCTGGACGACAACTTCCTGACCGAAATCAAGAAGCGCGTGTCTTTTTCGGAAGACTTTACTTCCTTTTAAATCAAGTGGCACATTTCTTTCAAATATATTATAAGAAATCGGGTAAAACTGATTAAAATCGTCCAAAACAAAAGTACCTTCAATTATTTGTACAAAAATATGTGATATGTGATTTAAATAACTTGGTAAATTTTTCCCACACTTGGCTTTTATATTTCTTTCTTTGCCTTTTTATTCTCTTCTATTCCATTTTAAATGAATTCAAGCGTTTTGGGTTGTTTCTCAATTTATGTCCTTTCTGAGGTAACAATAATTTCGGTGTTAATACCTAGTTTTATCGTTCATAAATATGTATAAACATGATTTTGAGTTCATTTAGTTGAAAATTTTTAAAAATTTTACTAGAAGTGGGTAGTCAGTATATAAGACTAGGGATGTTCTTTATTATCAGAGAGCACTAGATTCTAATACAACTACTGCGTTACTAGTAAAGTTTAACGGTGGCTATTAATCCAAGTGTATAAGTTAAATGTTTAAAATCTGAAAGAATTTAATCCCTTCCCACACTTAAGATCTTGCAATGCCCTCATTTGCAAGAAATCAGTAACAATTTAAATTATTGAGGGTGATTAGCGTAGAAAAATGATTAAATTTTACCAAAGTTTCCAAACATATTGTTGTTTGTTTTAATGATAAATGGTGTACATCATTTGTTCATTCCTGCAGTTATTATATCACATTTGTTTTTCGTCTTGTCGTCAAAATTAATAGCTTTTGCTGAACATTAATGCCAGTCTTTGAAAGTGCGCTGTTTTACCCTGTTTTGTACATAAGATAAACTACAAACATATATATATATTTTTGAAGTTGGGTATATCACCCCACGTTCAAAAATTTATAAAATCTAATATTTAAAACGTTAGAAAACTATAAAAACTATTACAATACCGAAATAAGTATTAAAAGTAGTAACATTACAATTAATAAAATAAATAAGACTAAGAAAATTAGGGTTGATTTTGATTGTACCAGAAGGGGTTCCAAGCTTCGTGGTATATGTTTTGATACGCTTGGAATGGATTGTATGTAGGAAAAGGTGGTCGTGTATCGTCGATCCATGGAGGAAAATAGGCCGGTTCAGTAGGAATGTAGTTCCTACCTTGGGAGGCTAAATAGGCTTTGATATATTCTTGATGATATTGCCAAGCCTGAAACTCTTATTGCATAGCCCGATGGTAATCATTTTGGGCCATTATTCTTTGTATATCTGTCATCTGGTTTCCTCCACCCGCATTACCTTGCTCCTGATCTCGTTCTACCTGTGGATGCGTGCCATCATATGGTACTGTAGCGTTATGTCATTTTTTTAAAAACTTTGCACCATGATACACGCGTAAATCAATTCTATCACGGGGTTCTGGTACTGTAACTAATAATCCCCCTGACTTCTATCCACATTGAGATACTCAGCAATTAAAGTAATGAAAATTCCACCTCCTATTATACTATTATTTCGCATACCCCTTACCATTACCGATAAGTAATAACCCACACAATAAGGTATGTTCACAATGCTCTATGGGTCTCGAATACACATGAGGTAAAATAGATCATTTTCATTTACCTTTTCTTTATTCCTACCTCGTTATGTAATCGAGTTTGCTAAAAACCTATGGATCACTCTTAGCTCAGCTTTATTAATATCAATATAAGAGTAAGATCCCCCACGAAATCGGTTATGGCTAGTCATTCTATTCCATATTCCATTCATATCAAAATTTTCATCAACCCTTCTACCATTAATTATCAACCTTTAACAATCATTAGATACTAATTCCTCAGGCGTATATATACACAAGGCCCGAGCCATATCTAATAAAGACATATGGCGTATCACACCTCCTAACAAAAATCTAATAAAACATTGATCGGTTAAGCTAGCTACCTGATCATTTATTTCAACGGTACTTAATAATTCCACACACCATTCCCTATATACAGGCCTACGTATAGTGAATAAACGTTCCCAATCATTAAAAGTAGAATTACCATACCTTTGGTAAAGTAATTCCCTGATTGGTTCGACCAATCCCACTGTTTCTAACGGTTCCCAATCTATCACCCATGGTACTTCAACATCCTTAGACTGAAGAATGTGTAAGTTCCTCTGATATTCTGGATAATCTATCCAACGTCTGTCAAATCTTAAATTAAGGTGTAAATCTGCCACTTGTATATTTGAATATGAAATGAATTGATGCGGTAGATTTTGTCTGTATTGGTTGTTAATCTCCTGATTGTCTGCATTCTCAGGAGGAGCATTGTGAGCCAGGGAAGCGGATGAAGATTCACCCCTTTCAGTCTGCAAAACACATTAAACACAATTTTTGTGCATCCAAATATGCATTAGTGTTAGCAAAATCATAAATCAAAACAATCATAAGGACATGTTTAAACAATATTAAACTTATGCACAATTTTATAAATTTAACAATTCTACACTTTTACAAATAAACATATATGAAAATGTATACAATGTTCCTAAGCATTCATCTTCTAAAACATGTCAAAAATAATCATTATAGTAATTAAACGAGTTTCAAATGGCCTTCATATCAATTAAATCAAGTTCATGCATTTTTGACTCAAAAAGTCAACAATCTTGTTCAAAAATCATGTTTAGGATCAAAGTTTGGATCATTTAGCAACCTAAACATGTTACACTACTTAATTAAGCATGAACTAACAACAAAATTCGGCCATAACCCGTTTATATCAAAAAGCCCCAAATTTTACTCAAGAACACAAACCCTAGATTGTTAATTATTTGAAGTTTAAGGCTTCTAATCATGTTAAATAGCATCAATCTAGGTTATACAAGCATAATATACAAACAATTTAAGCACAATTAAGCTAGAATTCATCAAAATCAAATTAGGTTAAAATATGCTCAAGAACGCTTTAAATCTGAATTAAATAGTGTTTGGATGTAGAAATTACCGATCTTCTTGAAAAACTTCTTGGTAGGATTCTTCTTATCATGATTTTAGTGAAGATTTGGTGATTTAAGGTGAAAATCGCGTTTTTTAGAGTGTTTTTGTGGGTGTTTTTTGCAGAAAAATAATGAGAGTGTGTGTTTGGGACTGGTCTGGAATTTTGATGCTCCGCGACTGCGGTTGGGGGTACACACAAAGCTGCGCGACTGCGGTGCTTTTTTTTAATAAATAAAAAAAACTTTTAACTAATTAAACAATAAATGATTAATTTTAAAAATTTGTTTCTTTTTAGACTGAGGTCGTTTCGGTACGTTTACCTTGTTCGTCTCTCGACAAAATTTTCAAATTTGTCATTTTAAAGCATTTGTTTTAAAAGCAAAGATTTTTAGGTTTTTTTTCTAAATGTTTTTGGCATAATTTAAATCAATAAGATTAAAAATAATGATAATAAAATTTCTCGTCCCACCCTCTGGTAAAGTAATTTCGGTTCAACGATCTAGTCTTCAACTCACAACGAATTTTACAAATCAATTTTTTTAACTTAATAAAGTAAATTTTGTTTTTAAATTCACACTAAACTTAAATTTAAATTGCATAAAATTTCATATAAATATTATTAATATTTATATACAGTAATTTTACAAACTTTCATTTAAAATACTATAATTATATATTGGTTTTAAAAATTTACAAATATAATTTAATATTTATATATTAATTTTAAAAACAAGGTAAAAAAATAAAATTAAAATCTTTTTGGTCTTTTATCCCACTTTAATCAATCAAATATTAACAAAAATATACGTCCCTCTTTTGGGTAAAGTAATTTCGACTATATTACCTAGTTTTACTCCTGGCGAATTTCTAAAATATTTTGGATTGATTGATTAAAGATATTTATACCTTATGAATAAACGGTAAATTTTGTAGTGATGCATTAAATTTTTATCTGATATCAATAATTTCGGTTTATTATACCTAATTTTATTGAATATCAATTTAATACTTTATAGCGAACGATTCAGCGTTTATTATCAAAAGGTTAAAAGCAATAAATAAAAATAAAAACTGTACATACTTACCTATTAGATGGAATTCTCATAGACCTGCTTTAGTCGACTCATAGGAGAGTCGTTCGATTTGGTTTTCCATAGCTACATAAGCGTATCCACGATTTTTCAATAACTTTTCTTCTAAACATATGAACGGTCCTTCTCTGCATAGAGTAACGAATTCAGAATTGGAATGTGTTTGATTGTTCGAACATTTCCCTTCGTGTGACCATTTTTCGCATTTATGACATCTTTCAAGGTGTCGTGCTCTTCTTTTTGTTGCGGATTTTGATTTTCCTTTACCAAAATGTATCTTATTATGATTCTTCCTGAGTTCTTTCCTCACTTCGTCCATTTTGCCTCTTATGAATGATACCAGTTCACTCGGGAAGGTGATATTATTACGTTTAGTAATCATAGCGTGTAGTAGTAGACCATTGTTCGAATCAAAGGAATTCTTCATCTCGTAAAACCTAAAAACACAAAAATTCAGAATGGAGGGAGAAGACTAGTTCTTTAGGGTCTGCTAGGGAAAGACCATTCGGATTTCATTCTCGAGAACTACATGAAAACAGAAAATCTAACTCTGGACAGCATTATATTATCCTTTAAAACATTTAAATCTCCCTACACTTAGTTAGCTGTGGTGTCGAACTTGTGATTTATTTCATTATTAATTTCAATTGGAACATCAACAACTTGCATATCTCTGACTTTTGCTTCAAGCCATTTGTTGATTTCCTCTGTAACATTCACAAATTCAACTAACATCGCCTTTTCTTTAGGCGAAAAATTGGATACTAATCGGTTACATAACTTAAAGTTTCCCTTAATCCTAACATCTTAAATCCGTTTATAAAGTTTCTTCGTTGAACTGTTAAAAACGGGTTCATCTAATTTCGTATCAACAACGGGGTTCTTTGTTATCGGGTCATCATTAGGTGTTTCTTCATCTTTCCCACACTTAGGCATTTTTATTGGTTCAACAGTTTTGGTTGGTGGAGATTTAAACTTTCGGTTCACAAAGGTGACCGATTTATCACCATCCCTAAGTGTCATTCTACCTTCTCCTACATCAAAGAACACCTCGGTGGTTGCTAAAAATGGGCGACCTAAAATCAGAGGAATATCAATATCTTCCTCCATATTAATAACTATGAAATCTGCAACAAAGTTCAAATGATTGAACACCTATGCCTTCCCACTTCCCACTTCTCTTACATCAATGTCTTCCCACTTTAACAAGTAAATTGTTGGCTATTCCAACCGGGTGTTTAATGGTTAGGTCAAATGATTGAACACCTATGCTGGTTGGTCTTAATTTACCCACACTTAATCTTTTGTATAAGGAAAGAGGCATAACATTTGCACTTGTTCCTAAATCTGCGAGCCCATTATACATAGCACCATCATTAAGCAAGCAAGAAATGATAAATTCACCTGGGTATCCCACTTTAGTAAGTAGAGTTGGTTTGTTAACCTTTTTCGAGTGATCTTTTCTTAGTTCGTCCACTTTTACTTTAACTTCTTGTTCGTATTTTTCTTCGTTTCTTGGAATGGGAGGTTTATATAGAAATTCTTCTTCATCACTCCAATTTGAAATCTCTCCATCTTCCACTTTTGGTTTTTCACATGTTGAAAACAAATTTATGTTTTCATTCTGAGGGTTTTCTTTGATGGTGAAATTAAGATTAACTTCATTGACAACTAATGTTTAACTCTGTGACCATTAACTTTAAATTCAATCCCATTTGAATTTATCAACTCTATTGTTCCGTATAGGAAACTCTTTTGACTATAAATGGTCCAGACCATCTTGATTTCAATTTTCTAGAAAATAGCTTGAATCTTGAATTGAAAAGAAGAACTCTGTCTCCTTCCTTAAATTCTTTTGAACTTCTGAGTCTTTTATCATGCCATTTCTTCATTCTTTCCTTATAGATTAAGGAATTTTCATATGCATCATGTCTTAATTCTTCTAATTCGTTTAGTTGACTTAATCGTAGATGTCCAGCTTCATGCAAATCAAAATTACACATCTTCAAAGCCCAAAATACTTTGTGCTCAATTTCTACTGGAAGGTGACATGCTTTTTCGTAAACGAGTTTAAAAGGTGTGGTGCCAATTGGAGTTTTGTAGGCTGTTCTAAAAGCCCAGAGTGCATCCTCCAATTTCATGGGCCATTCCTTCCGATTTGATCCTACAGTTTTCTCTAGAATACATTTTAAAGCTCGGTTGGTATTTTCAACTTGTCCACTTATTTGTGGATGATAAGCGGTTGAGATTTTATGAGTTACTCCATATCTTTTGACATGTATCACAGGATTTACAAAGAAGGTGTGCATCTTTGAAAATTGTAGGCCAATAGAATCCAGCGTCGTAGACTTTCCTTGCTGTGAGCTGAGGCCCATAATGCCCTCCTGTTGGTCCTGTGTAACGATGGTTTAAGATTTGACTAGCTTCATCCCCGAATACACATCGGCGTATTATTCCATCAGGACATCTCTTAAACAAATGCGGATCTTCCCATAAATAGTGTTTTATATAACTAAAGAATTTCTTTCGTTTTTGGTACGACAACCCTTTTCAAGGAATCCACATACTAAGTAGTTTACAAAGTCTGCAAACCATGGAATTTCATTATAATCGATCTTCAATAGATATTCATCAGAAAAGTTATCTTGTATGGCCGATTCATTTAGAACTTCTAATTCGGAATTTTCAAGGCGAGAAAGATGATCAGCGGCGAGATTTTCTGCTCCCTTTTTGTCTCGGATTTCAATATCGAACTCTTGTAAGAGTTAGATCCAACGGATTAATCGTGGTTTGGCATCTTGTTTCAAAAATAGGTATCTAAGAGTAGAATGATCGGTATAGACCACCGTTTTAGCTAGAACGAGATATGAACGAAATTTGTCAAAAGCAAAAACAATAGCAAGGAGTTCTTTTTCAGTAGTTGTGTAATTCATTTGTGCTCCTTGTAACGTCTTACTAGCGTAATAAATAGGTTGAAATCGTTTTTCAATTCTTTGACCTAAAACGGCTCCCATTGCAAAATCACTTACATCGCACATGAGTTCAAATGGTAGATTTCAATTTGAAGTTATCATGATCGGCGCATTAGTGAGTTTTTATTTAAGAATATTAAAAGATTTGATGCATTCATCCAAAAAGATGAATGGAGCATCCTTTTCTAGGAGTTTATTCATAGGAGTGGCAATTTTAGAAAAATCTTTTATGAAACGTCGGTAAAAATCGGCATGCCCTAGAAAACTCCTAACTCCTCTAACATTGGTGGGATGTGGAAGTTTAGCAATTACATCTACTTTAGCTCTATCCACTTCAATTCCTTCCTTTGAAATTTTATGACCAAGAACGATGCCTTCTTTAATCATGAAATGGAATTTCTCCCAATTAAGTACTAGATTTGATTGTTCGCATCTAATAAGCATTCGTTCAAGATTAATTAGACATGTTTTAAAAGTATCATCGAAGACTGAAAAGTCATCCATGAAAACTTCCATGCATTCTTCTATCATGTCGTGAAAAATAGCCATCATGCATCTTTGAAAGGTTGCAGGGGCGTTGGAAAGTTCAAATGGCATGCGTTTGTAAGCAAAAGTAAAATAAGGGCACGTGAAGGTGGTTTTCTCTTGGTCCTCGGGTGCGATTGGAATTTGAAAGTATCCGGAGAAACCGTCAAGAAAACAATAGTAACTATTCTCAGCTAACCTTTCCAACATTTGATCAATGAAAGGTAAGGGAAAGTGATCTTTTCTGGTGGCGTCATTTAATTTTCTATAATCAATACAAACACGCCATCCTGTTACAGTCCTAGTAGGAATAAGCTCATCTTTTTCATTTGTGATGACAGTGATGCCACCCTTCTTAGGTACACATTGAGCTGGGCTTACCCATGGACTATCAGAGATTGGATAAATTAAACCTGCATCGAGCAGTTTAATAATTTCTTTCTTAACAACATCTTGCATATTAGGATTTAGTCTTCGTTGGCGCTGCACATATATTTTATGACCTTCTTCCATAAGGATTTTATGTGTGCAATACGAAGGACTAATACCTTTAATGTCATGAATCTTCCATGCAATAACTGGTTTATGATCTTTTAGCACAGAAATGAATTGAGATTTTTCATTTTTCGTAAGAGAAGACGAGATTATTACAGGTAATTCAGATTCACCATGTAAATAAGTGTATTCCAAATTGTTTGGAAGTGGCTTTAACTCTAATATCGGTGGTTCTTCTATCGATGATTTGTATCTATATCTGTCTTCCTCTTTCAGAATTTAAAGTTCTTCTATTGTTGGTTCGTATTCATTTTTCATAAGTGTAGCTAATATTTCAGCTTCATCAATTGGTTCAGTTCCTTCTCCTAAAGAACATTCTCCTGTTCTTTGTAATTCTGGAAATTCTTGTAACAATTCTGCATGTGAATCTATAGTTTGAACATAATAACATGTATCATCTGCAGATTGCGATTGTTGCATGGCTCTATCAACAGAAAAGGTAACACTCTCGTCCTCTATACTTAGGGTCATTTTCTTACCAAACACGTCTATTATTGCTTTAGCCGTGTTTAAGAATGGTCTTCCTAATATAAGAGGAACTCGAGAATCTTCTTCCATGTCCAGAATAACAAAGTCTACTGGAAATACTAAAGTACCAACTTTAACTAGCATGTTCTCCATTATCCCTCTAGGATATTTTACTGATCGATTGGCTAGTTGTATGCTTATTCATGTTGGTTTCAATTCTCCGAGGTCTAGTTTAGCGTATAATGAATACGACATTAAATTTATACTAGTACCTAAATCTGCCAATGCTTCTATTGAACTAAGACTACCCAGAAAATATGAAATTGTGAAACTTCCTGGATCAGAAAGTTTTTCTAGTATCTTATTCAACAGCACTGCAGAACAATTAGCATTCATAGTAACAGCCGAGAGTTCTTCCATTTTCTTTCTATTTGTGATTAGATCTTTCAGGAATTTAGCATATCTTGGCATTCCTGAAATCACATTAATGAAAGGAAGGTTGACATTTATTTGTCTAAACATATCCAAGAATTTGGATTGCTCGACTTCAAGTCTTTCTTTTCTCATTTTACTCGGGTATGGAAGCGGTGGTTGGTATGGTTTAACATAAGGCTTTGCCTTAACTATGTTATCTTCATTAACCTTTTCAACTACCGGTTCTGATTCCTTCTCTTGCTCAGGCTATGGTGCCTGTGTAGTAGGAATAGAGTCATCAGAAATTACAGGTATTTTAGGTGGTTTGAGTGTAATACCACTTCTTGTGGTAATGGCTTTAGCTGTTTCATTTCGGGGGTTAGCATTTGTATCGCTAGGTAGACTCCCCAGTTTTCTTTCACCTATCAACTTTGCTAGGTTTCTCACTTCTTGTTCCAGATTTTGGATTGAAGCTTGTTGATTTCTAAATACTTTAGCATTTTATTCATTAGTTTGTTTCTGAGATGTGAAAAATTGAGTTTGAGATTCAACTAGCTTCGACATCATATCTTCTAAATTTGGCTTTTTATCATCGGTTTGTGGTGGTTTATTTGGAAAAATAGGTCTTTGCTGGTTGTAAGTATTATTAGGTACTTGTTGATTGCTAGGACCTTGTTGGTTGTTGTATGGAACATTTCGGTTATAATTCTAATTTTGATTATAGTTTGGTCTTGGCGGTTGATAATTATTTTGATAATTATTTCCAGGCCTTTGGTTCATGTATGAAACATTCTCTCTTTGTTCCATTGTTTGTTCAATGCTGAGACAATCTTTTGTCAAATGTGGTCCTCCACACTGCTCACAACTAATTCGTATTGCATGAATATCTTTAGTCATCTTTTCCATTCGTCTCTCAAAAGCATAACTTTGCGGAAATAAAATCAAAGTCATGGCTAGAATGCTCTAGCCGCTTTAGATGAACGAAAGATAACTTTTTCTTGATGCCACTCATGTGAGTGGGAGGCAGTGTTATCAATAATTTTGTGAGCTTCAGTTGAGATTTTCTTCATAATGGAACCACCAGCTGCTGTGTCGATGTCTTTTCGTGTAGTAACATCGCATCCTTGGTAGAATATTTGTACTATTTGTTAAGTGTCTAAACCGTGTTGAGGATATCCTCTCAACAATTTTCCGAATCTTGTCCACTCCTCATTTAGAGTTTCATTTAGCTTTTGCGCGAACGTAACAATTTCTCCTTGAAGTCTCACGGCTTTAGATGCCGGAAAGAATCTTTTAAGAAATTTCTCAATTAAAACATCCCATGTGTCAATCGCTCCTTCAGGTAACGATTCTAACCAATCTTTGGCTTCTCCCTTTAAAGTCCAGGGAAACAACATGAGATAGATCTGTTCATCCTCAACTTCTTTGATTTTAAATAGAGTACCGATCCTATTAAAGGTTCGAAGATGTTCGTTTGGATCTTCTTTTGGCGTACCACTAAATTGGCATTGATTAGTTACCATGTGTAGGATATGTCCTTTGATTTCATAATCTGGCACATTAATGTCTGGTTGAGTAATGGCATGACCTTGGCCAGTGCGTGTAGCTCTCATTCGGTCTTCCATACTTAGAGGTTCCTGATTTTCCATGATTGAATTTGTTGAATCTGAATCGCTAGAGGATTCTGATTTAATGGTTTCTTCCTCGACAATCGCTGGTTGTATAATTTGTGGTTTAGGAGGAATGATTAGTGGTTCAGGATATCTGAATTGTCCTTGAATATCCTCCGGGTTCTCAATTATGAGGTCGGGTTCAAAAAATGGAGTATCGGAAATTTGAATTGGAGTACTCGGTCGACTAGATGATGATTCTAAAGAAAACTCAACGGCGACAATATTGGCTAGATGTCTTGATCGAGTTACAGGTGGTGAACTTATGAAAGGTGGTGAATGTTTTGCTCGGTGCATTCACTGAATATCCTATTAGTTATAAAGATAAAAATTATATAAGTTATCAAATCAATAGACTTTTCTGATTTTTCCCACGTTTCGAATAGCCAATAGATGTAGCAGGTAGCCAGGACCCTTTAAATCAGAAGTCCACACCTCGCCACTAACAAATCCAACTATTACTATGAACCAGAAAATTTTGGATGTTGTAACATCCCAGGTAGCACGTTCCCCGTAGCATGATATTGTCCGCTTTGCCCGAAGGCGCACGGATTTTTCTTGGCGACCAAACACGACGAGCACTTTCCCAGGAGGTCACCCATCCTGGTAGTGCTCTCGCCTGAGCACGCTTACCTGCAGAGTTCTCATGGGATCTGCTACGCTTGTGGTCCCAAAACGCGTCATGCTAGGAAAGGTCTCCACACCCTTATAAGGCATGCTTCGTTCCCCTCTCCAACCGATGTGGGACAGATGTAACACGGATGTTACAATCCTCCCCCTAATGGGACACAGCATCCCCGCTGTATACGTTGGTCCGGGGCTTGGCTCTGATACCATCTGTAACATCCCAGGCAGCACGTTCCCCGTAGCATGATATTGTCCGCTTTGCCCGAAGGCGCACGGATTTTTCCTGCGACCAAACACGACGAGCACTTTCCCAGGAGGTCACCCATCCTGGTAGTGCTCTCGCCTGAGCACGCTTAACTGCAGAGTTTTCATGGGATCTGCTGCGCTTGTGGTCCCAAAACGCGTCATGCTAGGAAAGGTCTCCTCACCCTTATAAGGCATGCTTCGTTCCCCTCTCCAACCGATGTGGGACAGATGTAACACGGATGTTACAATCCTCCTATAACGACCCGTCCTAATCCATCTGGACGAATACATTACATTTGATTACATCACGAGGTACTTGACCTCTATATGATACATTTTACAAACATTGCATTCGTTTTTAAAAAGACAAACTTTCATTACATCGAAAGTTGACGGCATGCATACCATTTCATAATATATCCAACTATAATTGACTTAATAATAATCTTGATGAACTCAATGACTCGAATGCAACGTCTTTTGAAATATGTCATGAATGACTCCAAGTAATATCTCTAAAGTGAGAAAATGCACAACGGAAGGTTTCTTTCATACCTGAAAATAAACATGCTTTCAAGTGTCAACTAAAAGGTTGGTGAGTTCATAGGTTTATCATAAAACAATAAAATTCATCATTTTGATAGACCACAAGATTCAAATACAGTACACCTATCTCGTGTACGAAACCATTTTTCATAATGCTTAGCAGAGTAGGTTCGTATCCTTTTCTCCCCCGTAGGTTGCCTCGCGATTTTTAAATAATCGTGCACATATCTCGTGCACAAAACTAATACACATAACCTGTGTATAAAAATAATTCTCTCGATACATAACATTCATTTCGATTTCATTGCTCAACATGGTAACCGACCTTAACATATAATGCGCATCAATAATATCCCCAAAACAGAACATCTCGTCTGTATAATATATATAAACTTTGAAGTACTAAACACCACGCCCACTAGCTCTTCCGTCTAGTGAACATTCTGGGTGGAGGTGTAAAACCCGGTAGCTACCTTTAGGATTCGCATGAATTAGGACCATACCCGATTCTGATTCTTAGGTTACCAAGCAATAATAATCAGGGGAAAATATTCACATCAATTGGTGGCAATTATCATGTCCACATAATTCAATAATAATCCACAGAACTTCTGTATGTATAATAATTCATTCGAGGAATGTTTTACTTGTGTCTATCTCGTCAAACATTTATAAAAGCATTTCATGTATTCGCAGTTCAAAATATATTTCAAAAGCATTTAATAAAGCAGTTATAAAAACAGCGCATGTATTCTCAGTCCGAAAAATGTAAAGAGTAAAAGGAAATCAAATGAACTCACGATACGATATTTTGTTGTAAAAATATGCATACGACGAAACTAAATAATGCAGGGTTGGCCTCGGATTCGCGAACCTATCTCAAGTATATATATTAACACGTATAATATTAATCAACTAGGTATATATATATATATATATATATGTATATATCTTATAATGTATAAATATTAATATCTTTATGTATAATTATATTAATACCTATAATAGGTTATATTATATATAAGATATATAATTTAATTAATGTTATAATAATATATTAGTTAAGATATAAAACATAGTAACTTGTAATATTAGTTATACTTATGCTATATGTAATAATTATAAATAATATCTGTTGTAATAAAAATAATAATTCTATTAGTAATTTTAGTAATAATCAATAATGATAAAAATAGTAATAATGTTAAAAATGATAATAATAATAATAATAATAATAATAATAATAATAATAATAATAGTAATAATAATAATGTTAATAATAATAATAATAATAATAATAATAATGATAATATTTACAATAATAATGAGAATGATAATTTTAATAAATATACTTTTGTTAATAATAATAATTTTAAAAATGATAATTTTAATGATAATACTAATAATAATATTAACAATAATAATAATACTCATTGTAATGATAAATATAATATTTATATTAGTACAGTGATAATAATAATAATAATAAAAATAAAAATAGAAAAGCTACCTGAATGTAATAGGCTTTTAAAAAAATAAACGCCCCTGCCTGGAATCGAACCCGTGACCTCTCGTTAAATAAACACACGCCCAAACCATTGCTCCACTCATCAATTCGTGTTTTAGTCAGTAAAACTAATTACTTAACCCATCATCAATATCAATAATCTGACCCAATTTCTTCTTAGCCCAACTCCACTATCCGGGCCAAAAGTATAACAAACCACACTCGGCCCGTTAAATCAGTTTTTAAGAAAAAGAATAGTTGGTGTTTAAAAAAAACACACAAGCAAGTTGCAGCAGTCGCCATTGGTTTTCTTTTCATTGTTATCAATATTGGAATAGAAACGGAAATAAGAAGAAACAGCAAATGACAAATGGAAATTGGTAACAGTCGAGGTTTGAACTTACAACAACAAAAAGAATTCGATGGTGAATAGAATGGTGATGTTGGGATGGTTTTCGAATGGAAATAAAAAAAATAGCGTAGCAACAACTGCGTCTTCTTGGGTGTTCGTCCGGTTGTTACAGCGGTGGAAAAACAGGAAACGTAAACCGCTACCAGGTGATTGAAACAGTGGTGGTTAAGCTGGCGGTTTACAGCAGCCAGACTGCTGTAACAGCAACAGTTCATCGCAGCTGCAAGTATGGAATAAGTGGGTGATTTAATTGCAATGAGTTTGTGATGTTCTGGTGGTATTTCACGTCGGTAAAAAAATTATAAAAGTAACAGCAGTAGTAAAGTAGCGATGGTGGTGATGTTGTTGATCATGGTGGCTGTTGGGTTTGATAGTGGGTGATGGTTGTGAATCGAAAGAAGCAAATAGAGATGGTGAAGTGTGGTGGTTTGATTTCGGTTTCATAGCGAAAAACAAAGAGAGAGAGAGAGAGAGAGAGAGAGAGAGAGAGATGAGAGATGGGGTGGTGTTCTTAGGTGGTGTGGATGGAAGGGTGTTTCTTTGGTTACAAGAGTTAAGAGAGGGAGAGAGAAGATAAACGAGAGAGAGAGAGAGAGTTGAAGAATGGTGATCGAAGGTAGCGTTCGTTGATGGTTGTCGATGGTTGTGAGATTGGTAAAAGGATGGTGGATTGCGAATAATCGTGGGTGGTGGAGATGGCCGGTGAGGTGGTGCACGATGGTGGTGCTAAGGTGGATTGTAGTGGTGGTGACCGTTCGTAATGGAGCCTTACGGACTGAAATGGAATTTGAAGAACACAAGGTGATGGTTGTTCTATGGTGGTGATGAGTGGCCGATGGTGATCTCCGGTGGTTGAGGCGATGGGGAAGGTGGTGATGAGAGTGTTCTCATGGCAAGCTAGATAGAAAACACAGAAAGTTTAAGTGTTGGTGATGGCATTTTCAATCTCTGTATGTATATATATATTATTTATATATAAATATAATATTAATAATAATTAATAATAATAATAAATTATATTAATAAGTCATGAGGTGCAAAGAAAAGAATTGAACAGCAAAGCAGCCGGATTCATTGTCCTCTTCTACCGACAGATCTACACGGACTATTATTTCGTACTTCGTTGTTACTCAGTGGCGAATAAAAGTCTTCGGAAAAATCCTAAATTTTTAAATTAACTATATTTATTTATTTTGGTCATTATGGTAGAAAATTTGATCATTAACTATTAAATAAAAATTACATTAATTATTCACTCTCATCCCCAAGTAAAATATAAAAAGTTCTAAAATTCAACAAATAGTTCCTAAATACATTTTTAATAAGCCTAAAATTTATATTACTCATTTTCGGATCACAATTTATTTTAAAATCACATAAGTTCGTTTATAACTTGTTTATTATCAATCGAATGACAATTGAGTGTTACTATCATTTTCCAAATAAATTCGAAACTATATATATATATATATATATATATATATATATATATATATATATATATATATATATATATATATATATATATATATATATATATATATATATATATATATATATATTCAATACACTTTAATTATATATAGATACTTTTTAAATAATAATCATTATAATATCCTATTTTTATTTTACTTTACATAAATAAATTTTAGTAACAACAACATAAAATATTTAAAATTATGTTTCAAATTATTATATATATATATATATATATATATATATATATATATATATATATATATATACACATATCAAGTTACAATTAATTGTTCGTGAATCGTCGGAACTGGTCGAAGGTCAAATGATTTCATGAAACAATTCAAAAATTTTGAGACTCGGTTTAATAGACTTTGCTTATCGTGTCGAAACTATATAAAGATTAAGTTTAAGTTTGGTCAGAAATTTTCGGGTCGTCACAGTACCTACCCGTTAAAGAAATTTCGTCCCGAAATTTGATTAGGATGGTCATGACTGACAATAAGTATGTTTTCATGATGCATACGAGCTAGAAATTAGAGTTTTTATCATTAATGAGAAATATGAATAAAACGATTCATTTATGTGAAGAGTAAGAATGAAGCTATCACAAAAGAGTGAAATGATTAAATGCAGGTTCGTCTTAACTGGTGACGTAGTCACAGTTGGTTTCCTGAATTCAAGGGAAAAGATAGAACTATCAAGATAATATGTTCTTGATATGTTTAGAGGTTAGATAGAATGTAAGAGTCGTGTAACATGGCACATGATGACGTTATGGCCTGTGAATCATCACGTTCCATTAGAACTCAGCATGACTTACTATAATATAATCACGTTGATCTAAGTGTCATTATATTATACTAACTCATGCTTCAGTTCCCAACACTACTTCAAAAACATTCATACTTTAAACTCGAAAGTTTCAAAATTTAGAAACTAAAATAGTTTCTTTTATGATATAACACAGATAACGTGGAGAGATAATTAATATCGAACGAGAATATTTATGAAGATATCTTCAGAAATATTGAGGACATTTATAATGAAAGATATGATAATATCTTATAATTCTACAATCAAATGTGATGAAGAAATTCATTCACAGTGATTTAGAACAATTACGGAACAAGGTATTCGCTAAAGATTTCATCAGAAATAGAATCATCTGGATTCTTACGTACAAGTTTAGTCCTTGTGATTTGTTCAGAGTCTCCTTCATGGTTTGCTCAATTCGTTTTTCAGTATCAAAATCTTTGAGCTTTTTCTACACTCAATTCTTTATCATCAAAACTTTGACTGTTAAGGCAGTCTTCCATTTTCACTGCTTCATCAGCTTTTTCAAAACTCAGAAAACTGATTCATAGGCTAAAGCGCTAATTGAAGTTCGTAAATCCAGGAGATAGAAGTTATATATATATATAATTGTTGTCGTAGAATTGCTGAGAAATTCGAGATTATCGATCGATGCCTCCCGGTATTTGGTATGGTAATTATCGTTACAAGATGCCGATGAGTTCATGATAAGACTTCAATAGATAAATATAGTGATTTGTCGGAGAGATTTAAGCCAAGGAGCAACGAGGTTGCTGGTACGTCTGCTGGTAATATGGTGGAATATAAAAGGTTCCTTGGTAACAATAAAAGAGCACGCATATATATCAAGGTTATAATAAGGTTGTTTCGAACGAAAAGTCGAAGTTGGCTTGCTGGAGCTGTGACAAAACTGGCTATCTCGAACAGGAGTTGCAAAGTTATTTTCGGTAATAACAACGCCAAATGAGCTAGCACAGAAATTGTTAAACGTTTACTCAGGTTTCGAGAGTTTTTCAGGTGCATCACTATATGCATAAATCTTTTCTTCCGTAGATGAAGTGCGGTTGGTTCATCCTCTCGATTGAGGTGTTTTCAAGAATTATGAAATGTTTGAACGCAGATTGTAATCGTCAAGATACAAATGAGGTTTAAGATGAAATCAAATGGCAAACTTGAAGAAATTTTTAGTTTCATATGTTATAATCAATATTTTAATTCATTTTAATTGTTCAATGTTGGTAGTCCACAGTTAGTAGTCCACAATTAGTATTTCAACAATTAATATATAATATATTCGAATTAATTATTACATGTCGTGACCCATTGTATACATGTCTCAGACTCGATCACAACTCAAAGTATATATATTATTTAAGAATCAACCTCAACCCTGTATAGCGAACTCGAGCATTACAACATATAGAGTGTCTATGGTTATTGCAAATAATATATATATAGATGACGTCAATATGATATGTCAAAACATTGTATATGTGTCCCGATTTATACGTCGATATTTAAAGTGCGTAAAATAAATAACAGAAATTAAATGACGATAAATAAAATTGCGAGAATTAAAATTGCGATAAATAAAATGTAATATGGAATTAACAGTTAGTTAGGAACAGTTAGCTAGGATTTTGTTAGCGTGGATTCTTAACAAAATTCTTCATAACTAATTTGTCTGTCTCTAACAAATTTTATCTTGTCAAATATTTTCTTCATTATGCCACTTGTTGGATTCTGATAGGTTAAAATCCAAATATGAAATTGAATGAAAATGGTTATTCTACGGTGAACGGATACGTGTATCGGTGGTTGTAAGTAGGATAGTAAATGACTGTTGAATCAGCTTCGAAGAATGTACAGTGTAACTTATTAATGTGAAATCTAAATATTCCTTGGGTATTACCTACCTGTTAAAATATTTTCACCATTACAGTTTATACAAAAGAATTTTTAATTACAATCTTTATGAAAAGATATATACATATATATATTTTCTTCAGATGTAATCATGGATTTAATGAGTTAATATGATATTAAACGCATTTGGTTTACGGTTAGAACTAGAGTACATAATCTCTAAAACATTAGAGGTTACATAACCATCATGTCGAACGAAGATAAATGATGTAGGACGTCATGTAGAATGATGATTATACTCGAGGTACAGAATGAGATGTTGAGGCATGTTGAAACTTGGGTTGTTGGTGGTACTGTTGGTGCCGGTGATGTTGCTGAAGTTAGTAAGTTTTGCACCATATTCTCCAATTTGGTTACTCGAGCGCGAAGCTCGTTGACTTCTTCCATTATTCCGGAATGATTGTCGGTCAGAACGAGCGGATGAATAAGGTTTATAATTGTGGATAGAATATAATCGTGTCGAGCTACTCTGGAAATGATACTGAAACTGGTGTTTCGGATAGGCTCGTCGATAAGTGCTTCAGGTTCATCGCCAAGAGGTAAATTCGGTTGTTGGAAAGGATCGCCTTCTTCGCGTCTCCATTGATTAGGTCAACTACGAACCCATCCCCAATTCATCCAGAATTGGTGATGACTGATTTGTTGGTCCATTCCGGTTATACTGCTTTCGGAGCTTGAGTGAAACTCCATATCAGAATCCGAGGGACTTGAACTAGTGGTGAGTTCCATTTCGTACGAGTGAATAAAGAGTTTTCGATATGAAATGATTTTCGGTTATCGGATGGTATTCTAATTACATAGAATATCTATATATAGTACAGGAGATCCCGTAGATTACGGAGGAATTTTCAGAATATGTCAGGCAATGTTTATAGTAATAGATACGCTAAGATATGAATTAGCAGATACGTTAAGATATGAATTAACGGATACGCCAAGATATGAATTTTGTCCATACACTATCATGCAGTCAATGCAGTAAGATGTGTCTAGACTAAGAATGATAAGCAGGTAATTTTCGACATGAAATGATAAACAAAACTTTTGACATGCAGACACGGTCGAAGTCCAGACCCACTAATGCATCTAAACAACTATCAGTTAGACACACTAATGCAAGACCTGGTTTGCTAAGACCACCGCTCTGATACCACCTATAACGACTCGTCCTAATCCATCTGGATGAATACATTACATTTGGTTACATCGCGAGGTACTTGACCTCTATATGATACATTTTACAAACATTGCATTCGTTTTTAAAAAGACAAACTTTCATTACATCGAAAGTTGACGGCATGCATACCATTTCATAATATATCCAACTATAATTGACTTAATAATAATCTTGATGAACTCAACGACTCGAATGCAACGTCTTTTGAAATATTTCATGAATGACTCCAAGTAATATCTCTAAAGTGAGCAAATGCACAACGGAAGGTTTCTTTCATATCTGAAAATAAACATGCTTTCAAGTGTCAACCAAAAGGTTGGTGAGTTCGTAGGTTTATCATAAAACAATAAATTTCATCATTTTGATAGACCACAAGATTCAAATACAGTACACCTATCTCGTGTACGAAACCATTTTTCATAATGCTTAGCAGAGTAGGTTCGTATCCTTTTCTCCCCCGTAGGTTGCCTCGCGATTTTTAAATAATCGTGCACATATCTCGTGCACAAAACTAATACACATAACCTGTGTATAAAAATCATTCTCTCGATACATAACATTCATTTCGATTTCATTGCTCAACATGGTAACCGACCTTAACATATAATGCGCATCAATAATATCCCCAAAACAGAACATCTCGTCTGTATAATATATAAACTTCGAAGTACTAAACACCACACCCACTAGCTCTTCCATCTAGTGAACATTCTGGGTAGGGGTGTTAAACCCGGCAGCTACCTTTAGGATTCGCGTGAATTAGGGCCATACCCGATTCTAATTCTTAGGTTACCAAGCAATAATAATCAGGGGAAAATATTCACATCAATTGGTGGCAATTATCATGTCCACATAATTCAATAATAATCCACAGAATTTCTATCTGTATAATAATTCATTCGAGGAATGTTTTGCTTGTGTCTATCTCGTCAAACATTTATAAAAGCATTTCATGTATTCGCAGTTCAAAATATATTTTAAAACCTTTTAATAAAGCAGTTATAAAAACAGCGCATGTATAATCAGTCTCAAAAATGTAAAGAGTAAAAGGGAATCAAATGAACTCACGATACGATATTTTGTTGTAAAAATATGCATACGACAAAACTGAATAATGCAGGGTTGGCCTCAGATTCACGAACCTATATCAAGTATATATATTAACACGTATAATATTAATCAACTAGGTATATATATATATATATATATATATATATATATATATATATATATATATGTATATATCTTATAATGTATAAATATTAATATCTTTATGTATAATTATATTAATACCTATAATAGGTTATATTATATATAAGATATATAAATTAATTAATGTTATAATAATATATTAGTTAAGATATAAAATATAGTAACTTGTAATATTAGTTATACTTATGCTATATGTAATAATTATAAATAATATATGTTGTAATAAAAATAATAATTCTATTAGTAATTTTAGTAATAATCAATAATGATAAAAATAGTAATAATGTTAAAAATAATAATAATAATAATAATAATAATAATAATAATAATAATAATAATAATAATAATAATAATAATAATAATAATAATAATAATAATGTTAATAATAATAATAATAATAATAAGAATGATAATATTTATAATAATAATGAGAATGATAATTTTAATAAATATACTTTTGTTAATAATAATAATTTTAAAAATTATAATTTTAATGATAATACTAATAATAATATTAACATTAATAATAATACTCATTGTAATGATAAATATAATATTTATATTAGTATAGTGATAATAATAATGATAATAAAAATAATAATAATAGAAAAGCTACCTTAATGTAATAGGCTTTTAAAAAAATAAACGCCCCTGCCTGGAATCGAACCCGCGACCTCTCGTTAAACAAACACACGCCCAAACCATTGCTCCACTCATTAATTCGTGTTTTAGTTAGTACAATTAATTACTTAACCCGTCATCAATATCAATAATCTGGCTCAATTTCTTCTTAGCCCAACTCCACTATCCGGGCCAAAAGTATAATAAACCACACTCGGCCCGTTGAATCAGTTTTTAAGAAAAAGAATGGTTGGTGTTTAAAAAAAAACACAAGAAAGTTGCAGCAGTTGCCATTGGTTTTCTTTTCATTGTTATCAATATTGGAATAGAAACGGAAATAAGAAGAAACAGCAAATGACAAACGAAAATTGGTAACAGTCGAGATTTGAACTTACAACAACAAAAAGAATTCAATGGTAAATAGAATGGTGATGTTGGGGTAGTTTTCGAATGAAAATAAAAAAAATAGCGTAGCAACAACTGCGTCTTCTTGGGTGTTCGTCCGGTTGTTACGGTGGTGGAAAAACAGGAAACGTAAACCGCTACCAGGTGATTGAAACAGTGGTGGTTAAGGTGGCAGTTTACAGCAGCCAAACTGCTGTAACAGCGACGGTTCATCGCAGCTGCAAGTATGGAATAAGTGGGTGATTTAATTGTGACGAGTTTGTGATGTTCTGGTGGTATTTCACGTCAGTAAAAAAAATTATAAAAGTGATAGCAGTAGTAAAGTAGCGATGGTGGTGATGTTGTTGATCATGGTGGCTGTTGGGTTTGATAGTGGGTGATGGTTGTGAATTGAAAGAAGCAAATAGAGATGGTGAAGTGTGGTGGTTTGATTTCGGTTTCATAGCAAAAAACAAAGAGATAGAGAGAGATGAGAGATGGGGTGGTGTTCTTAGGTGGTGTGGATGGAAGGGTGGTTCTTTGGTTACAAGAGTTAAGAGAGGGAGAGAGAAGACAAACGAAAGAGAGAGAGAGAGAGAGAGAGTTGAAGAATGGTGATCGAAGGTAGCGTTCGTTGATGGTTGTCGGTGGTTGTGAGATTGGTAAAAGGATGGTGGATTGAGAATAATCGTGGGTGGTGGAGATGGCCGGTGAAGTGGTGCACGATGGTGGTGCTAAGGTAGATTGCAGTGGTGGTGACCGTTCGTAATGGAGCCTCACGAACTGAAACGGAATTTGAAGAACACAAGGTGATGGTTGTTCTATGGTGGTGATGAGTGGCTGATGGTGATCTCCGGTGGTTGAGGCGATGGGGAAGGTGGTGATGAGAGTGTTCTCATGGCAAGCTAGATAGAAAACACAGAAAGTTTAAGTGTTGGTGATGGCATTTTCAATCTCTGTATGTATATATATATTATTTATATATAAATATAATATTAATAATAATTAATAATAATAATAATAATAAATTATATTAATAAGTCATGATGTGCAAAGAAAAGAATTGAACAGCAAAGCAGCCGGATTCATTGTCCTCTTCTACCGACAGATCTACACGGACTATTATTTAGTACTTCGTTGTTACTCAGTGGCGAATAAAAGTCTTTATATATATTCAATACACTTTAATATATATATATATATATATATATATATATATATATATATATATATATATATATATATATATATATAGATTCTTTTTAAATAATAATCATTATAATATCCTATTTTTATTTTACTTTACATAAATAAATTTTAGTAACAACAACATACAATATTTGAAATTATGTTTCAAATTATTATTTATATATGTATATATATATATATATATATATATATATATATATATATATATATATATACACACATACACACATATCAAGTTACAATTAATTGTTCGTGAATCGTCAGAACTGGTCGAAGGTCAAATGATTTCATGAAACAGTTCAAAAACTTTGAGACTCGGTTTAATAGACTTTTCTTATCGTGTCGAAACTATATAAAGATTAAGTTTAAGTTTGGTCGGAAATTTCCTGGTCGTCACAGATGTCTATCAATTTAACCGCTTAAAATAATTTTTCATCGAAATTTAAGGAAAATATAGAAAATTCTAGGTCCTAAAAACTAGAGCATAGAAATGAGAAAGAAAAAGCGCGTCAAAAAATAAGAAGTTGAAAAATAAGAAAGTAAAGCGTCAAAACTTAAAAGTCTAAAAACTAAATATTAAAACTTACGTCTAAAGGTATTAAAGCATAAAAGGAATTCTATATCCAAAACGGCAATAACTTAATTAGGTGCTACAATTTATAAATTGCGTCGCAAAATTCTAAAGCACCTAAATCTTAATCTAAAGAAAAAGTACTTAAGGGATTTTACGGCAAAGCTTAAAGATCTAGAAATATAAAATAACTACGGCAAAAACTAAGTTTAAAACTAAATACGAACAAAAAATGTAAAAATATTTAAAAATATACAATTTATAAAAAAGACAAAAAATGATAAAATTACTTATTTTTATAAAAATATTATTTTTATATTATTATTTTATAAAAGTATTAATTTATAAAACTAATAATAACAAATTATAATTAAACTAAACTAAATATATTAAATTAAAACCCTAATTAGGTTTAATAATAATAATTATAATTAATTAAAACCCTAAATTCGTAATTAATGCAGTCAAATGTTACAGTCTGAGACTGCTCCGCGACTGCGGAGCTATGCAGGCTCAGATGATGGCAGGTTCAAATTCGTGCAGGTTCAGATATATATATATATATATATATATATATATATATATATATATATATATATATATATATATATATATATATATATATATATATATATATATATATATTTAATATTTTATTTTTATTTTCTTTTTCTGATTTTAATTTTTAGAAAGTATAATTTAAGTAAAACTTATATTTTAACAAAAATTACTTATTAGTTATTGTAACTAAAAAAAATAAAAACTTTTTTAATTTAAATATATATATATATATATATATATATATATATATATATATATTTTGATTTTTTTTAATATTTAAAACTTATATAAATATATTTTTACAAAAATAGTTTAATTTTTTTTTGTATAGCGTTTTATGGCGTCCCCGGCAGCGGCGCCAAATATACTTGATGTATGCGAGGTGTAGTACGAAATTGATTATATTTTACTACGAAATACTATTAAATATGATACAATTTTACACAAGTTATTTATTTATTTATTGAATGGATATACCTAAACCTTGCTACAACACTTATAGGCAGTGTACCTAATCGTAGAGTAGTGTAGTTTTTAGTAAGTCCGGTTCGTTCCACATGGAGCTAGCTGAGTTTAACGCTATATTTTTTCACAACTATATTTGTATATAAATATATATATATATATATATATAAGTATTATTATTATTATTATTATAAAAGGGGGTTTTACCGTTTAATGACCGGTTTGTCGATTTTAAGTCCTAATGCAAAATATTAAAAATAAATATAACTTAATTTAAAGCGTAAAGTAAATGACGATAAATAAAAGTGCGATAAAATAAAAGTACGATAATTAAAAGTGCAATAATTTAAAGTGCGATAAATAAAATGACAGTAAATAAAAGTGCGATGAGATATAAAATAAAGGAATTATGCTTATCTAAACTACTGTAATCATGATGTTTGACGTGTTGATTTTAATTTATTAGCAAGGGTTATTTGTCCTTTGTCCTGGATTATTTGATATGTCCATCAAGTTTTGTCCATAATAGTCCATCGGTCATAATTATAAAGTGCGAGGGTCTTCGCCAAATTAACCTTATATCCGAAGTCAAATATTCCAACTAATTGGGGACTTAAACTGTAACAAGGTCTTAATACTTTGTTTAATGAATACACCAGGTTATCGACTGCGTGTAATCCAAGGTTTTAATACTTTGTTAACAATTACACCAATTATCCTTGAATGTAATCTACCCCTGTTTTAATGAGTCCATTGACTATTAATCCATTCCCGTGTCCGGTCAAATGAACAATTATCAGTATTTATAAATATCCCGCCCACCGTACCCAGTCAAGCGTATGTGGTTATATATAGATACGTCAAATTGTAAATCTCTATATTAAATTAACGAGATACCATTTAATTAATATAAAGCCCATTAATAGCCCATAGTCCAATTTCCACAAGTGTCGGTCTTTTGTTCAAACCCCAATTATAGTCCAAAGCCCAATAACCCCGTCTTTAATATTTAGTCCAACGTCACGATTACTTCGGTTTTAAATAAGCATAATAATAACTTAGCTACGAGACATTAATTTAAAAATGTTGAACATAACTTACAATGAGTATTAATCGCGTAGTGTTACACGGACAGAGTTTCGACTTACAAAACCTTAAAACATTCGCTACAATAACCTTATTATTATTAACTTAAATTAAAATTAAAATTCTACATATATATATATATATATATATATATATATATATATATATATATATATATATATATATATATATATATATATATATATTCGTAGATAGAAAAAAGAAAAAGGGGTTAGGAGTTCGGCAGAATGCTCGGCCTTTTATAGGCCCATTTGGAACTGTGCAGCTCCGCGATTGCGATACTTTTGTGCCTCAGAGCTCCGCAGTCGTGGAGGTTTAGATTCCAGCTCATCACACAATTCCAAAACGTGGGCTGCTGAATATTTTATAATATAATATATTTATAATTAATTATATATTATATTATATTCTTGTGCATAGTTAACTTGTATTTTTAGCTCCGTTGAGTCGTACATTGATAGTTGGTTCATGTCTCGGTTCCGGATTTTCGAACACCTTTTCGTATAATTTAATATCTTGTACTTTGCGTTTTGCGGCTTGTACTCTTGTCATTTTTAGACGTTGATCATCAATAAATTGAACCACTTGGATTGTACTTTGTACTTTTTAGCGTTTTGGTCATTTGCGTCTTCAAATCGTCGATTCTGTCTTTTGTCTTCACCTTTTATTATTTAAATGAATATTACTTGGAAATAGAACAATTGCAACTAAAAGTTTGTCTTTCTTGAAGGATAATGCTATGAAATATATGTTCGTTTTTAGCATTATCAACTACCTTAATAAGATGACCGAAACTACACGCGTCATCGTGAATCCGCATCCACATGTTATCCACTTTCCAATATCAAAACCCACGGTCACGGGATTATAAAATCCACTACATCGGGGTTATCCACATCACAACTCAATATCAACCCTTCGCCATTGGGGTTATATAATCCACATCACGAGCACATGTGATAACGTACACACAAAGTGTGCACTTCGCCAAAGGTGCTCAACCAAAATGCACAACCGTGTCAATTGGACCTATTCACAAGTCCATCAAATCCACATATATGTGAAGTGAGCTCTATAACCGAGAACCACTTCACCCGACCCGCACCCATCCTACATATACATATGCACATAGGATATTAATACTCACCTTGAAGTCTTGATGGATGCCAAACCAAAATCCGCAAACGCCAATGGAACGTACCTATTCCATTATCACATAACAAATAACACAATTAGGGTGGATTTACAAACCAACCCAAATCGATAACTAGTGCAATTTCGACCCAATTGCACTTCCAAGCTCAAACCGCGCCCAAACTAACCAATAATCACTAACAATAGTGACAATGATCCTAATACACCGATTAAACCCAATCATAGGTGTTAAACACCTATCTTGCCCAAAATGACACTTAAACCCTAATTTTGACCCATTTCAAAATTAGTCAAGCACACGAACCCTAAAGGCTTCCAACACCTCAATAATCACTAAATACTAGTGATTACACCCATTTGCAAGCCTTACAAGCTTACACTTGCTCACCAAACCCAAAACCCGGCAACATCAAAAATAAACCCGAATCTTGGTATTAATCTTCCATTAACAACTAATGGAGTTCCATTTATGAACACACAATCAAAAGCCCTAAATTTGAATGATGAACACGAAAATGAAATTTGGAGTTAGAGCTTACCGCTAGTATCACCTTGTAGCTAAGAACGAGGAGAACAAAGTTGCCTCTTACGCTTTCGATCGAATCACGAATCTTCCTTTCCAAAAATCCCTTTGAATCAAATGGGGTTTTGAAGTTTGAGAGGAAAAATGGGAAAGAAAAGGAAAAAGAAATGAAAGAAATGAAATGAGTGGATGGGATTTAAGATCCCAATCTGGCACACACGCGAAATAACCAAAATGCCCTCATATTTCCTTTTAAATTGCGATATCCGGAACCAGCTCAGTAGCATCGCCGCGCCGCGGCCTCCTTTTCTCGCGCCGCGACAATACACTAGGTCTGGGGTTCGTTTTACAAGCCATCTGATCTTGAAACTAGTTAAACGCCGCGCCGCGGCTCCTTCTGTCACGTCGCGACCCAAAACGTAGTCTGATCATTTCTCGCATACATGAACTTTAACACACGAACATGTCTCAAACCCTTCATACACTAGTCGTACTTACACGATACACCTATATATCATACACGGGGAAAACGGGGTGTTACATTTCAAGTCCGACCTGTATTCCTACAAGTCCCGCAAATAATATGTCCCCAATTCAGTCTAAGTCTAGGCACCTATCTCAAAGTAACCTAGATCCCTTAGACCATGCTCTGATACACTTGAAACAACCTAAACCCATTTATCCGCAAACGATAACATTTTTTATTTTTATTTTTTTAAACAAGGTTGATTACATCAATACGCACGATTTCTTTAACACTAGTTTTAACGTACCCAATGTACAATGAAACACTAGCTAAACATATGACCAAGTTTCAAAACGTTCAAATCGACACCTTTCGACCCATTACACAACAAGTGGGTAATTACGACCCATTTACGCTACAAATCGGGTTAAGACTCAATAACCCAAACCGATACCAAGAGCATAATTCCGGGAATTTACCAAATCCCCAATCCATGTCTGAATATCCAAAAGCTACCCCTTACAGCTCAAGCAACCCAAAAGCAACTAGTCTAGCAACCGGCAGTCTTCTCCTTAACAAATGATACACAAATACCGCATACGAGCTAGCAATTCAACAATCATGCAATCACAATGCATAAACTAAATATCCGCAATTCACAATAAGCTATCATTGCCAATAGCATATAGTTCACAATTTAATATGCTAATACAAACTCACACAACCATATATGGTTAACCATAAGTACAAGGGAATGGTACTTGCTAAAGACCATCGGTGTTCACAACATCCATTAGTGTACTTAACACCGCGTATCACTAACCCCTGGGTGATGTCGAACTCACGAACTTAAACCCACCCATCACGCTTAATGTGGTATCGAACTCACGAATTTTAAAGACACATTTCGCGCCACACGTAATGATTTGGTATCGAACCTACAAAATTCAATCCCACATCACACGCCAACCCATCTGACAATGAGGTATCGAACTCACGAACTTTAAACCCTCATCTCATGCCAAACACGATGTGGTATCGAACTCACGAACTTTAAACCCATATCGCATCCCACACAAGTAAATACACCATATACATACATGTATAATTATCCCACTAACCTTGGAATGCCCGCACAAGTCATGTACAACATGATCTCCGTCCTCAAATCCGAGCAAGTAACCACCTATATCACACATATGTACAATATACACATAAATAACCATTCTATAAAAGAGAACCCAACACAAACATCCCTTAGCCGAGGGATCACACCTTGCCTGCCAAAACTCGCCCATTTAACACCTAATGGACACAATCCAATTACCACATCGGGTGGTAATTCAAATCCACACTACAAACTACAATTTAGCCCAAATCATACTTGACACCAATTAGACCAACCTAGGTCCCGACGCTAGATTACTACTTAGGTAGCAATCATTTCAAAACACCTTTTATAACAAAACTACAACACGTGCAATATTGACCCATATCACACTTGACCACATTTGACTTATCTCAAACTCTCCCATAATCACTAATAGCTAGTGATTATGTCTCAAAAATACCAATTAATGCATAAACCGAATATTTACATACTTGATTCACCAAAACTTGACTCGAATCTTAGTTTGACACAAATCAAGGTCAACACCCATTTTGACCAACAAACATGTTCTTATGAACATCAAAATCACTGACACACTTACAACCTAGTGATTTAACACACAAACCATGACAAATACTTCCAAATTCGTCATCTAACCCTAAAGCCACAATAATCGTCATCTAACCCTAAAGCCACAATAATCGGGTTTACTTACACAATACATACAACAAAACCCTTAATTTCATAAGAAATGGGGTTTATAACCCAACACAAACACAAACCCTAACCCTTAATTGAAATCAAAGTAAATAAAATCGGATCTAGGGTTTACCTCAACTCCAAAACCGAGCTAGTAACTAGAAACATCGCATAAAGATCTACTCTAATCTGGGCAAAAATCATCACCATCTCCACCCACTCAAGCTTCCTCTCTCTAGAAACTCTTCTCTCTCTATATAAGGTTTGGTTGGTAGAAATAAGGATAAGAATGAGATTGGGATCAGTTTTGGGGTATAAAGCCCGACCTCAAAGTGAAAGGACCAAAACACCCTCATTTAACCCCAAAATAAAAGGTTAAAATCGTCCTTGCCTGGCAAACCTCGCGACCGCGAGTTCGAAGGTCAGGCTCGCGAGATGTAAGCATCGAAACAGACCTGGTCCCAGCATGTATTTTCGCGCCCGTGAGGTGGGGGCCGCGACCGGGAGCCCCCTTTTGTCAGCACTTCTTCATTTTTCAAGTTTTAAAATCGTATACGGTTAACGTTTGGTCATTCCACGAGATCTACTACATAATTAGGGGTTTAAAACCGCCACTAACAACACGTTATGAAAAACGAGGTGTTACACCTACTCCAATGCATTAGTGTAACTTGGTTGATAACAATTGAAGGTTCATAATCAAATGGTCTTATGTAGATTGTTAACACACATATTAAAATATCAGAAGAACATGCTTAAGTCTAGCAATATTTCTAAGTTTGATTTAGTCTTGATTAATATGATGTCTTCCTTATAATGAGCTTAATTGAACTTACATATTTCACTTAGTAAGATATCATAAACACACTTAATTAATCTATATGCAAGCTTCAAGATGAATTATAATATGCTTAGTGATAAATTAGGACACTATTGTTAATGACATGTTGACTATCCAATAACACTTAAGCATGTATGTTAAATACAATCAAATGACTAGAAAATAGCATGTGTATTGGAAACAAACAAATGATTATGAAAAATCTGAGATTACTTCAAATGATTATCAAGAAATGTATCCAAGAAATGTAGACTTGCTTCTTTGAGCATGACAAGTCACTATTAAGGTAATACATCCAAGAGGAATCAAGCACTTAATGCATATATTACTTATATAGGATGTTGGGTATCTTTTGCAGATATTAAATGAAGTAAAGAGGCCAAAAGAATCCCTGTTTAAATGGATTCAAACGGTCATACAATGGCTAGGTGAAAGTGACCAGACAGCATGCGGTCGACCCACTGTCGACCGTGACCTGAGTCGTGGCAACGGATAGTTTTTTTGTATCTCACTATAAATAGCAAGACTTGGAGAGATTCAAATGGGGACTCTCTTGCATGCTTCAACTCTGAACATATCAGAGAATCACAAGACCTTCATTCATATATGTTTGTGATTAGCAATAGAGATATTCTATAATCTCATAGATTGTAGAATTGATGTAAACTTACTTTCAAATTAATATCTCTGTGAGTTTACTTAGTGTGATATTATCCTTTGAATTGTCTTAGGAATATCATCACTAAAAGAATGAATCTTGTACTTTGTAATAGAAGCAAAAGCTAGCTTATGGATCATCTTCCTTAAAGGGAACTAGGAGGTTGATTAATTCCATTGGAAATTAATACTTGTCCAAGGTGAAGACAAGTTGATCTAAGTTAAAAGTAATCTTTCAAAGGGATAGAAAGATTAGATGTGTTGTCTACAAGGGTACAAGATTTATATATCGGATCTCCACTGGGTTTGGAGAAAAGGCTTAGTGAAGTAAACTCTCGATAAGAAGTATCGAGGAGTGGATTAAGGGGGATTAGTTAACATCCACCCGAACCACTATAAATCCTTGTGTTTATGCTCTTTACTTTACTTTCAATATCGCTTTAAACATGAACACTATGTACATTGAGTTTGAGTTGATTAAGTTGATCAAAGTTGATTAAATCTTGTTAATCATCGAAAAAGTTTTAAAAACGTGTTAAGTAAATATTCAACTCCTCCCCTCTAGTTACTTACAAAATATATAAATAATCTCAAATTCATATATTACATATCTTTGTTAAACATATTTTAATGATTTCATTTCATAATAGGAATTATATTTAGAAAAACTTAACATTCAATGGATATCCGATAACCCGCTTAATCCAACGGATATGGATATGGATGAATGAATGATATTTAAATAAATATGGATATACCAATATTTCGTATCAGTTGGAATAATACTTTTCCGAATCAGTTAAAACTTGCTCTATTTAACATTTAAGAAAACCCCAGATCTTAAATCCAAAACACCTCTCTCTCTCTCTCTCTCTCTCTCTCTCTCTCTCTCTCTCTCTCTCTCTCTCTCGTAGTACCTAACTAACCTTTGTCCACATCTACTGAAATTCTTGTTCGTTAGCTCCTTCATCCAAAAACACACCTTTTGTTGTTGCGGCATTTCACACATCAGATCTGAGTTCCGGTAATATAATAATCACCACCATCAAACAATGTGAGGTTCAATGGTCGTGTGGAGGGACAAAAAGGTATTCTCTATGTCGAAGTCGAATGGTTATTCGTCTACCAAGTCGTGTGACAATCGTGTAACATCGTTTTTGATTTTCAATTTCCCGGATACGTGGTCTCGAGTCGATTGTTGGAAAGTTTTCGAGAATTATGGTACACTTACAGACGTGTACATTGCTCGAAAGAGACTGTCGAGTGGTCAACGCTTCGGATACGTAAGATTTGATGGCATTAGCAATGTTGAATGCTTCATTAAAACCTTAAACACCATCCAAGTAAATGGAAGGTGGATTCGTGCTTTCAAAGCATTGGAGAGGAAAGATGACATTGCTAATAGTTCAAAGAGTAAAGATGCTAAAAGCCACCTTGATGTAGCTGAAAATGGGGACTTTCCGAATGCTTCTTGAAACCGTCTTCCATCTAATCCTTTAAAATGGGAAGGAAAAACATTTGCAGATACACTTACAGGTAATAATCGTGATCCCAAGGAGTTTCAGTTTTTGATGAGTAATCGCATTGAAATAAAGATCGGCGGTAAGTGTCTCGAGTTTAATCTTCCTAGATCGGTGAGTAATCACAAACTCGTGTTTAGCTATAACAATGATCGGTTATCTTGGACTTTGGTCGAAGTCAATAACAAGCGTTTTGATGTCGTTGATGGAGACGATGTGCAAAAAGATGTCGAGTCTGAATCTGAAGCTAAGGTTACCACGAACCAATCCTTCACCTCTGTAGGTTCACATGACACCTCCGGTGATGTCGTGTCCAATTGTCATTTGAAAAAATCCAAAGTAACTGTTTCGATGGATAAAGAATCGTCAATATTGGAGGATAACAATGGAACCAGTGAAGACGTGTGCGAGAATAAATCACCTACTGGATCGTCGGATTCTTCTTCGGCAAATGATGTTGAAGAACGTGATTCTCCGGCAATGGCTTTCACGCCGGCAGTGCTGTCCGATGATGGCTTGAAGACGGAAGAAGCACAAAGGTCGAGAGACTCTAATTCATGCTTTAATTTTGATAATACCGAGGTCAGATTTGTTGTTCCCGTAGTCGAAGAGGGCACGCGTGATATAGGAGATGATTTCAAGAAAGATGTGCCGGAAGATACGATGCATGTAGAAGAGTTTGGTTCAAATGCCAAAAAGCCATATGAATTAAAGTGTTTATCTAGACAAAATAATTCTGTAGGGAATCTAAATGAAATTCAAATGGATGGTCGATCCCTTATTCGTCGTAAAACAAAAGGCATATTAATATTTAAGCATTGCCTTTTTAATTTCATTGTGAACAAAAAACGGAGGAGAAGAAAAAAACATTGTGATGAACGTAGATGGTTCGAGCATGCTATAACTAAAAGGGTGATCCTAGGTTTGGAAGATGCAGACAATGACGTAGTTAGGTTTCGTGGCTCATAGATTTCGTTGCTCGTAGGTTTCGTTCGACTTTAATAGCTCGAATGTAATCTTGTAGGTTTTCGTTTTGTTTCATAGCTCGATGTAATCTTGTTGGTTTGTTGTTTCGGGTCTTTTTGTCGTGTGTCGTTGGTTTTGGTTTCTTGTCATGTAGGTTGTTTCGGTTGGTCGCTTTTCTCGTGCTGTTTCGTGTTCTCTAGCTTCTCGCTAGTTTTTATTTATAAAATACTTGCCTTTCAAAAAAAAAAATATGGATATGGATTTTATAAAATAAATGGATATGGATATAGGCACACCCGATCCATATTCGATTTATTGTCATCCCTAGCGAAGATTGGCTTCGCTTGATTTTTAGTTTGTTTTCTTTGATAGATTGTTTGTTTGTTTCGTTTATTTATAGGTTTTAGTTTGTACGAAGTGTTGGCTTAGTTTTAGTTAACGTTTTCCTTAAGTTATGTTGTTAAATTTTTGTTTACTTCTTTCAAGCCATGTCCGCATTTGTATCTTGTTCATTTTTTTTTCTCTTTTGGAAAAGAAAAAAAAAATTAGTTGTTATAAAAGTTCTTGTTTTTTTGAAAGAAAAAAAAAAAAAAAAAAAAAGCAAATTTATTTTATGGAGAAAACAAATGCAATTAGATTACTACCACTCCTACAATTAATAAATCTGTGATCACGTGACGTCTTGCACCACCATTTTTCTACTAATAACTCCCGTAAAAACGACACTTCCCACTCGCCTTTCTTCACTTAATTAAAAGTCTCAAATCAAATCCCCACTCCCTTTTTTTCTCGCCACCTCCAAATCATCAAAATACTCCGTATATACGTATTTATATATATGTCCATATATATCTATACAAAGACATATACCGATATACGACTCCCCTGTTTAGATTATCGCTACAAAGTTCGCAATACCGGATCAAGGTCTGTTTTTGATTGCTCCGTGTCATTTAAGATTTTACATAATAATATATAATTTATTTGCCCTTTTTTCTGGAATTAGATAAATCGGATTTTGGATTAACATGGTAACTTTTGATCCAAATTTGGTTTTTGGGTTTTATTATTAATCTTGAAAATAGAGAAATTTAGTAGCTTTATGGTAGTATGATGATCTTGATTATTTATATGCTTGTGATTGCTGTATGATTAGCAGCTAAAGTTATGCTAATGGTAGTTCCAGTTTCTTGATTTACTGCTGTATGTATTTCTCTATAATCTTAAATTGTTCTACATTGGCACAAAGTTGTAAAAATAGTTATACTAACATTAGTGCAAAAGTTTGATCATAAGTGAGTGTATGATACAAATTGAGACCAAGTGGTAAAAGTCAAAGTCAATAGGTCAGTGCTCTTGTATCTATAGTTTTGATTTGCAGGTATAAAAAAATATGATTTAAGAGTTCTTAGAAAGGATCCAATCTAGCTTCTTTTTGAGATTTTCGTATATATGTTGCGGTTAAGTTATTAGCAGCCAATTAACAATTTGATCATGGTATGTCTGATTTATGCAAATCAAGAATGAAAATAGACAAAAAGGTAGCTTAATGCTTAATATGTATGGACTCCAAGTTCAGTGATAAAGCTTTCTTATAGTTTCTGATTTTATATATATGTGTGCATGGTTTGCATGACAATCTAAGTATATTCAAGTTAAACTAATATCGAAAAATTTTGGTTGAATTTGGCTTTATGCGTGTTTTTTACTAAGTTTGTGTCTGCTTAGAAATGGAGATCACCAATGTAATGGAATATGAGAGACTTGCAAAGGAGAAGTTGCCTAAAATGATATACGATTATTATGCGTCTGGTGCAGAAGATGAATGGACTCTTCAAGAGAATCGAAATGCTTTTTCAAGAATCCTGTAAGTAGTTGCTTTAGTTTGTGGATTATAGCAAGGTATTTTGATATATAGCTTTACACTTGCTAACCTTGATGTTTTTTTTTTTCCTTTAAAAAATAGGTTCCGACCACGTATACTTATTGATGTTAGCAAGATAGATATGACCACAACGGTTTTGGGCTTCCAAATTTCAATGCCTATTATGGTTGCACCCACAGCTATGCAAAAAATGGCTCACCCTGATGGTAAAAGTTGCTTATTTCAAAATTATTAGAGCATAACAGTTGGTGACTTAATGTGGGATTAAAAATGAAATAGAACAACAAAGCAAAAACACCATTAAGTACTCCACCATCTCTGTTTTCCATTTTTGGCTGTCCCAAATTAGTAGTCCACTTCCATAAATAGATAAGAATAATGTGGAATACTTCTTTTATATCCTTACTTTATGCATCTGTAACAAAAATGCAGGTAAAAAGTTAGGGATAAAACCGTAAAGTAAACAAAAAGTAAAGTGAAACTACAATGTGATAATGACATTTTTTAAACTGTGTATTTTTTGTCTGGGAACTATTAAATTGGGACGGACGGAGTATTTTTTAGCTTAACTTAAAATGTAGATAGGTGGTTCAATTTATCTCAATATCTTGTTCTCGATATCGGTGATAATATTGAACCCTATAACACATATTGAATTTTGAATAAGTTTAAATTGGTGCAGGAGAGTATGCAACCGCGAGAGCATCAGCAGCTGCTGGAACTATCATGGTTTAGTTTCGGACCCTCTTCGTTATATTTATTTTCTACTATTTTATAATATTTATTTTCAAAGACTTACTCGCATGATCATACACCGGTTTTTTCAGACGTTGTCCTCATGGGGTACGTCTAGTGTCGAGGAGGTTGCTTCAACTGGTCCAGGTGTTCGTTTTTTCCAACTTTATGTGAGTCCGTTTATCTTTACATGAGTCTACCATATATAAAATAACAGTTCTGTACAGATAGTCAAGTATTTGAAACATTTATGCCGATTTATAGGTGTATAAAGACAGAAATATAGTTACCCAGTTGGTAAAACGAGCCGAAAATGCCGGTTTCAAGGCTATTGTACTTACTGTTGATACCCCGAGACTTGGCCGAAGGGAATCGGATATCAAGAACAGGTGAACCTAAGATTTCTAAAAATCCTTTTTTGTTGTTTCGGTGAGATTGTTAATATGTTTATAAAATGTGTTGTTTTACAGATTTGTACTGCCACCAAATCTTAGTTTGAGGAACTTTGATGGATTGAATCTTGGCAAACTAGATAAGGTGAATGTCTCAAATGAATTAACTGGTTTCACCTTTTCTTATTTGTACTATTTGGACTAAAGGTGGTAATTTTGACCCATTCACCTGTACAAACTACCTAAAATTGAAATGGGTCGTAACTCGCCCAAATTTAACTTGAAACATACTAATACTAACTTGTATTATTATAAAATTTAAAATTTGATTTTTATTGTTGTCTTTTAGTCAATTTGACCCGACTCAGTATCAAAAAGTTACCATTTTTACTCGTTACTCAAACAGCCCATGGGCCTCTTATTATATGGACAAATACTTTTGCATATAATAATGACTAGAATCTTTGTTGAACCTGCAGACAGATGACTCTGGATTAGCTTCATATGTAGCTGGTCAAGTTGACCGGTCCCTTAGTTGGAAGGTGAGGTGTCGTATATCGTGTGTTTGCATTTGCACAACCGTCTTTTTTTTTTTTTTTTTTTTTTTTTTGTAATTTATCATCTTCAATGATGGAACAGGATGTTCAGTGGCTCAAGACAATAACCCAATTACCTATTCTAGTGAAGGGAGTCTTAACTGCTGAGGATGGTAAACAATATGAATAAATTGTTTTATTAATTTATAATTCTATACACTATTTATGTTGCTTATTAATCTCACCAAATCTTATCCAATTTTGAAACTTATATAAGCAAGGATCGCGGTACAGTCTGGAGTAGCGGGAATTATTGTATCAAACCATGGGGCTCGGCAACTTGATTATGTCCCTGCCACTATTATGGCTTTAGAAGAGGTTATCTATCTATATCTATTATTCTATTATAGTGTATATTACTTGGTTCCATTATTGATCTTATTGATGTTAACAAAAATTCGTATTTAGTATGTAATGGTGTATCCTATCGTATACACGCATAAAAGGCGTAATGGTTGCATAAAAGTAGCATCAGGAAGGCTGGAAACAACAGTTTTGTGGAGTTATCCGTCCAGCGTTCTCCGCTGTACAGGCTGCTCCGTCATGCGTAAGCCCTGAAGGCCGCCTAGCGCGTAAGCCCTGGCCGGAGAACGCCACTTTCAGCATGAATTTCGGATCACAAGTAACAGAACGTATCATCATCTGACACGTGTCCCCGAATAATCCGGTGGATCTGACACTATAAATAGACCCCTTGGGTCGTCATTTTACACAGTTCAGATATTCTAACAACTTTGAGAGCTGAGACTTCACTTCTCTCTCTCTACTTTCTCTCACTAGAAGTCATCCGGCTAGCACTTTTACGCTCTACGGACGACAGATTGATTAAGCCACCCCACAAGTTTCTACACTTGTGAACTGGGTCTGCAGGGATTATTTCCCAATGGTAAACATCAATCAGCAACACTCCGTCATCCTAAAGCTAGATAACTTCTAGTATTGTGTTGACACACTAAACCTTACCTCATAAGGAAATAGGTGTTAACAATGGCGCCATCCACTAATGCAAAGAACACACGAAACGAAAAAGGAACAAAAACAACTGAAGCTCCATTTGTACTTGAAGCAGTCAACAATCCATCAACTGACGACATGATAACTGTTGAAGATGTACCTGTTCCGCCACTAGATGGTACGATTGAAGAAACAGTTGCTGAAACTGCAGAAAGGCTTAAGCATTTGGCAACTAATTCGGAGAAAAGGCCAGTAATCGAAGAAACGACAACCAAAAGTGCAGAAAGACTTCCAAATTTTGTTACTAATCCAGAGCGACGACCATTGATGCAACCACGGCGATGTCCATCATTTATACCTTTTCGGCGGATGGCGGATGGCAAAGACAAGCAAATCATGAAAAGGCAATCTATATCAAAATACAGGTTATCCAGGCTACTTGACAAGCTGGGCAGTCTTATTGATGATTCTGAGGATGATAATGACCTGAGCTATGATAATAATGACTCTGATGATGAAATTGACAAAGATGAGTTCATGTCAGAGAAGCAGGCAGTGTTGCTTTTAAATGACATCCTTAAGCAGACAGCTCCGGCATAATATAAGCAACGCTTAGCGCAGCCCGCCGTCCGTGCTGTGGCTGTAGATAATTTCTTCGCCCTCATTACTGGAGAGCAAGCTACAAAGCCACCAGCTATGGCAGAATCCACTCAGTGTTTCATTGATCGAATTGCCAACTATTCGTTGCCCAGGAATCTTGGCATACCGGCAATTGGAGTTTATGATGGTATAACAGATCCTGAGGATTTCCTCACCATGTTTGAAGGCGCTATGAGGTTGCAGCATTGGGATGACGAGGTAGCTTGTCATATGTTTCCAATGGTGCTGCAGAAAATGGCAAGGGGATGGTTTGCTAGCTTGCCGCCAAGAAGCATTACCAGTTATTTGGACCTCCGTGCAAAGTTTGTTATGCAGTATCAAAACCTTCGAAGCTGTACTTTGACACATCTTTATGCACATGAGATCACAATGCATCACAATGAATCCTTGAGTAATTTCATGAAGCGATACACACTTGAAGCACAGAAGATACCTGATTGTCCAGAATCTCAGCTAGTATCTGGTTTTATTTTTTGTCTAGATCAGCGACGGTTTAGTGCACTTGTTCATGCGTTAAGGTATGACTTGCCAAAAACTCTACATCAGGCGTTGGAAGTTGCACAGAAGCATGTTCGAGCCGGTGAGCGGGGGATGAATAAGTTTGACGGCAGCAGCAGTAGCAAACCGCACAACGGAGGGCGGTACTTTGACAGAAATCAGAGGAGGAATGACAATTCCAATGGCGGATGGTGAGGCAACAATCATCCCAATGATTTTCATCACAATAGAAGGCCAATAGAGAGGCATCCGTTGATAATGGCGCTGACTAAAACTCCAAAAGAGATTCTTTTCACCGAACCAATCCGGATCACTTTCAATCCGCCGGCACCCATGGAGGAAAGAGAAGGTCCAAAAAGTGAACTATGGTGTGACTTTCATGAAGCATGGGGTCATGATACAGATAATTGCAAATCCCTGATGAGAGAGATCATCGCAAAGATCAAAGCAGGAGAGTTAAACCACTTGTTGCCAGGCAAACAATACAGGAGGAATGATCCTCGCAGGAAATTTGGATGGCAAAAGAATGATGGTGGAAGAGGTCGTCGAGGAGATAACAGAAGAAGGGAAGAGCATGGCGGAGGAGGTAACAGAAACTAGTACGGAAACCGGATCACGGAGCATGAGTCAATTCCAGACGTTGTAATCAAAATGGTGTGGTTGAATGGAAGTCACTATGAGGACGGTGAGCAGTCGGATAACAATGTTGATAGCTGGAGATATGCTCCAATTATTTTTCAACCAATTCAAAATTGGGCTTTGTCCGTTCAGCCAGTGGTTATTTCAGCAGAAATTGCAAACAAGTTCATCAACCATATTTACACAGATACAGGCAGTGAGGCTGACATCATTTATTGGCATTGATTCAAACGGTCATACAATGGCTAGGTGAAAGTGACCAGACAGCATGCGGTCGACCCACTGTCGACCGTGACCTGAGTCGTGGCAACGGATAGTTTTTTTGTATCTCACTATAAATAGCAAGACTTGGAGAGATTCAAATGGGGACTCTCTTGCATGCTTCAACTCTGAACATATCAGAGAATCACAAGACCTTCATTCATATATGTTTGTGATTAGCAATAGAGATATTCTATAATCTCATAGATTGTAGAATTGATGTAAACTTACTTTCAAATTAATATCTCTGTGAGTTTACTTAGTGTGATATTATCCTTTGAATTGTCTTAGGAATATCATCACTAAAAGAATGAATCTTGTACTTTGTAATAGAAGCAAAAGCTAGCTTATGGATCATCTTCCTTAAAGGGAACTAGGAGGTTGATTAATTCCATTGGAAATTAATACTTGTCCAAGGTGAAGACAAGTTGATCTAAGTTAAAAGTAATCTTTCAAAGGGATAGAAAGATTAGATGTGTTGTCTACAAGGGTACAAGATTTATATATCGGATCTCCACTGGGTTTGGAGAAAAGGCTTAGTGAAGTAAACTCTCGATAAGAAGTATCGAGGAGTGGATTAAGGGGGATTAGTTAACATCCACCCAAACCACTATAAATCCTTGTGTTTATGCTCTTTACTTTACTTTCAATATCGCTTTAAACATGAACACTATGTACATTGAGTTTGAGTTGATTAAGTTGATCAAAGTTGATTAAATCTTGTTAATCATCGAAAAAGTTTTAAAAACGTGTTAAGTAAATATTCAACTCCTCCCCTCTAGTTACTTACAAAATATATAAATAATCTCAAATTCATATATTACATATCTTTGTTAAACATATTTTAATGATTTCATTTCATAATAGGAATTATATTTAGAAAAACTTAACATTCAATGGATATCCGATAACCCGCTTAATCCAACGGATATGGATATGGATGAATGAATGATATTTAAATAAATATGGATATACCAATATTTCGTATCAGTTGGAATAATACTTTTCCGAATCAGTTAAAACTTGCTCTATTTAACATTTAAGAAAACCCCAGATCTTAAATCCAAAACACCCCTCTCTCTCTCTCTCTCTCTCTCTCTCTCTCTCTCTCTCTCTCTCTCTCTCTCGTAGTACCTAACTAACCTTTGTCCACATCTACTGAAATTCTTGTTCGTTAGCTCCTTCATCCAAAAACACACCTTTTGTTGTTGCGGCATTTCACACATCAGATCTGAGTTCCGGTAATATAATAATCACCACCATCAAACAATGTGAGGTTCAATGGTCGTGTGGAGGGACAAAAAGGTATTCTCTATGTCGAAGTCGAATGGTTATTCGTCTACCAAGTCGTGTGACAATCGTGTAACATCGTTTTTGATTTTCAATTTCCCGGATACGTGGTCTCGAGTCGATTGTTGGAAAGTTTTCGAGAATTATGGTACACTTACAGACGTGTACATTGCTCGAAAGAGACTGTCGAGTGGTCAACGCTTCGGATACGTAAGATTTGATGGCATTAGCAATGTTGAATGCTTCATTAAAACCTTAAACACCATCCAAGTAAATGGAAGGTGGATTCGTGCTTTCAAAGCATTGGAGAGGAAAGATGACATTGCTAATAGTTCAAAGAGTAAAGATGCTAAAAGCCACCTTGATGTAGCTGAAAATGGGGACTTTCCGAATGCTTCTTGAAACCGTCTTCCATCTAATCCTTTAAAATGGGAAGGAAAAACATTTGCAGATACACTTACAGGTAATAATCGTGATCCCAAGGAGTTTCAGTTTTTGATGAGTAATCGCATTGAAATAAAGATCGGCGGTAAGTGTCTCGAGTTTAATCTTCCTAGATCGGTGAGTAATCACAAACTCGTGTTTAGCTATAACAATGATCGGTTATCTTGGACTTTGGTCGAAGTCAATAACAAGCGTTTTGATGTCGTTGATGGAGACGATGTGCAAAAAGATGTCGAGTCTGAATCTGAAGCTAAGGTTACCACGAACCAATCCTTCACCTCTGTAGGTTCACATGACACCTCCGGTGATGTCGTGTCCAATTGTCATTTGAAAAAATCCAAAGTAACTGTTTCGATGGATAAAGAATCGTCAATATTGGAGGATAACAATGGAACCAGTGAAGACGTGTGCGAGAATAAATCACCTACTGGATCGTCGGATTCTTCTTCGGCAAATGATGTTGAAGAACGTGATTCTCCGGCAATGGCTTTCACGCCGGCAGTGCTGTCCGATGATGGCTTGAAGACGGAAGAAGCACAAAGGTCGAGAGACTCTAATTCATGCTTTAATTTTGATAATACCGAGGTCAGATTTGTTGTTCCCGTAGTCGAAGAGGGCACGCGTGATATAGGAGATGATTTCAAGAAAGATGTGCCGGAAGATACGATGCATGTAGAAGAGTTTGGTTCAAATGCCAAAAAGCCATATGAATTAAAGTGTTTATCTAGACAAAATAATTCTGTAGGGAATCTAAATGAAATTCAAATGGATGGTCGATCCCTTATTCGTCGTAAAACAAAAGGCATATTAATATTTAAGCATTGCCTTTTTAATTTCATTGTGAACAAAAAACGGAGGAGAAGAAAAAAACATTGTGATGAACGTAGATGGTTCGAGCATGCTATAACTAAAAGGGTGATCCTAGGTTTGGAAGATGCAGACAATGACGTAGTTAGGTTTCGTGGCTCATAGATTTCGTTGCTCGTAGGTTTCGTTCGACTTTAATAGCTCGAATGTAATCTTGTAGGTTTTCGTTTTGTTTCATAGCTCGATGTAATCTTGTTGGTTTGTTGTTTCGGGTCTTTTTGTCGTGTGTCGTTGGTTTTGGTTTCTTGTCATGTAGGTTGTTTCGGTTGGTCGCTTTTCTCGTGCTGTTTCGTGTTCTCTAGCTTCTCGCTAGTTTTTATTTATAAAATACTTGCCTTTCAAAAAAAAAAAATATGGATATGGATTTTATAAAATAAATGGATATGGATATAGGCACACCCGATCCATATTCGATTTATTGTCATCCCTAGCGAAGATTGGCTTCGCTTGATTTTTAGTTTGTTTTCTTTGATAGATTGTTTGTTTGTTTCGTTTATTTATAGGTTTTAGTTTGTACGAAGTGTTGGCTTAGTTTTAGTTAACGTTTTCCTTAAGTTATGTTGTTAAATTTTTGTTTACTTCTTTCAAGCCATGTCCGCATTTGTATCTTGTTCATTTTTTTTTCTCTTTTGGAAAAGAAAAAAAAAATTAGTTGTTATAAAAGTTCTTGTTTTTTTGAAAGAAAAAAAAAAAAAAAAAAAGCAAATTTATTTTATGGAGAAAACAAATGCAATTAGATTACTACCACTCCTACAATTAATAAATCTGTGATCACGTGACGTCTTGCACCACCATTTTTCTACTAATAACTCCCGTAAAAACGACACTTCCCACTCGCCTTTCTTCACTTAATTAAAAGTCTCAAATCAAATCCCCACTCCCTTTTTTTCTCGCCACCTCCAAATCATCAAAATACTCCGTATATACGTATTTATATATATGTCCATATATATCTATACAAAGACATATACCGATATACGACTCCCCTGTTTAGATTATCGCTACAAAGTTCGCAATACCGGATCAAGGTCTGTTTTTGATTGCTCCGTGTCATTTAAGATTTTACATAATAATATATAATTTATTTGCCCTTTTTTCTGGAATTAGATAAATCGGATTTTGGATTAACATGGTAACTTTTGATCCAAATTTGGTTTTTGGGTTTTATTATTAATCTTGAAAATAGAGAAATTTAGTAGCTTTATGGTAGTATGATGATCTTGATTATTTATATGCTTGTGATTGCTGTATGATTAGCAGCTAAAGTTATGCTAATGGTAGTTCCAGTTTCTTGATTTACTGCTGTATGTATTTCTCTATAATCTTAAATTGTTCTACATTGGCACAAAGTTGTAAAAATAGTTATACTAACATTAGTGCAAAAGTTTGATCATAAGTGAGTGTATGATACAAATTGAGACCAAGTGGTAAAAGTCAAAGTCAATAGGTCAGTGCTCTTGTATCTATAGTTTTGATTTGCAGGTATAAAAAAATATGATTTAAGAGTTCTTAGAAAGGATCCAATCTAGCTTCTTTTTGAGATTTTCGTATATATGTTGCGGTTAAGTTATTAGCAGCCAATTAACAATTTGATCATGGTATGTCTGATTTATGCAAATCAAGAATGAAAATAGACAAAAAGGTAGCTTAATGCTTAATATGTATGGACTCCAAGTTCAGTGATAAAGCTTTCTTATAGTTTCTGATTTTATATATATGTGTGCATGGTTTGCATGACAATCTAAGTATATTCAAGTTAAACTAATATCGAAAAATTTTGGTTGAATTTGGCTTTATGCGTGTTTTTTACTAAGTTTGTGTCTGCTTAGAAATGGAGATCACCAATGTAATGGAATATGAGAGACTTGCAAAGGAGAAGTTGCCTAAAATGATATACGATTATTATGCGTCTGGTGCAGAAGATGAATGGACTCTTCAAGAGAATCGAAATGCTTTTTCAAGAATCCTGTAAGTAGTTGCTTTAGTTTGTGGATTATAGCAAGGTATTTTGATATATAGCTTTACACTTGCTAACCTTGATGTTTTTTTTTTTCCTTTAAAAAATAGGTTCCGACCACGTATACTTATTGATGTTAGCAAGATAGATATGACCACAACGGTTTTGGGCTTCCAAATTTCAATGCCTATTATGGTTGCACCCACAGCTATGCAAAAAATGGCTCACCCTGATGGTAAAAGTTGCTTATTTCAAAATTATTAGAGCATAACAGTTGGTGACTTAATGTGGGATTAAAAATGAAATAGAACAACAAAGCAAAAACACCATTAAGTACTCCACCATCTCTGTTTTCCATTTTTGGCTGTCCCAAATTAGTAGTCCACTTCCATAAATAGATAAGAATAATGTGGAATACTTCTTTTATATCCTTACTTTATGCATCTGTAACAAAAATGCAGGTAAAAAGTTAGGGATAAAACCGTAAAGTAAACAAAAAGTAAAGTGAAACTACAATGTGATAATGACATTTTTTAAACTGTGTATTTTTTGTCTGGGAACTATTAAATTGGGACGGACGGAGTATTTTTTAGCTTAACTTAAAATGTAGATAGGTGGTTCAATTTATCTCAATATCTTGTTCTCGATATCGGTGATAATATTGAACCCTATAACACATATTGAATTTTGAATAAGTTTAAATTGGTGCAGGAGAGTATGCAACCGCGAGAGCATCAGCAGCTGCTGGAACTATCATGGTTTAGTTTCGGACCCTCTTCGTTATATTTATTTTCTACTATTTTATAATATTTATTTTCAAAGACTTACTCGCATGATCATACACCGGTTTTTTCAGACGTTGTCCTCATGGGGTACGTCTAGTGTCGAGGAGGTTGCTTCAACTGGTCCAGGTGTTCGTTTTTTCCAACTTTATGTGAGTCCGTTTATCTTTACATGAGTCTACCATATATAAAATAACAGTTCTGTACAGATAGTCAAGTATTTGAAACATTTATGCCGATTTATAGGTGTATAAAGACAGAAATATAGTTACCCAGTTGGTAAAACGAGCCGAAAATGCCGGTTTCAAGGCTATTGTACTTACTGTTGATACCCCGAGACTTGGCCGAAGGGAATCGGATATCAAGAACAGGTGAACCTAAGATTTCTAAAAATCCTTTTTTGTTGTTTCGGTGAGATTGTTAATATGTTTATAAAATGTGTTGTTTTACAGATTTGTACTGCCACCAAATCTTAGTTTGAGGAACTTTGATGGATTGAATCTTGGCAAACTAGATAAGGTGAATGTCTCAAATGAATTAACTGGTTTCACCTTTTCTTATTTGTACTATTTGGACTAAAGGTGGTAATTTTGACCCATTCACCTGTACAAACTACCTAAAATTGAAATGGGTCGTAACTCGCCCAAATTTAACTTGAAACATACTAATACTAACTTGTATTATTATAAAATTTAAAATTTGATTTTTATTGTTGTCTTTTAGTCAATTTGACCCGACTCAGTATCAAAAAGTTACCATTTTTACTCGTTACTCAAACAGCCCATGGGCCTCTTATTATATGGACAAATACTTTTGCATATAATAATGACTAGAATCTTTGTTGAACCTGCAGACAGATGACTCTGGATTAGCTTCATATGTAGCTGGTCAAGTTGACCGGTCCCTTAGTTGGAAGGTGAGGTGTCGTATATCGTGTGTTTGCATTTGCACAACCGTCTTTTTTTTTTTTTTTTTTTTTTTTTTTTGTAATTTATCATCTTCAATGATGGAACAGGATGTTCAGTGGCTCAAGACAATAACCCAATTACCTATTCTAGTGAAGGGAGTCTTAACTGCTGAGGATGGTAAACAATATGAATAAATTGTTTTATTAATTTATAATTCTATACACTATTTATGTTGCTTATTAATCTCACCAAATCTTATCCAATTTTGAAACTTATATAAGCAAGGATCGCGGTACAGTCTGGAGTAGCGGGAATTATTGTATCAAACCATGGGGCTCGGCAACTTGATTATGTCCCTGCCACTATTATGGCTTTAGAAGAGGTTATCTATCTATATCTATTATTCTATTATAGTGTATATTACTTGGTTCCATTATTGATCTTATTGATGTTAACAAAAATTCGTATTTAGTATGTAATGGTGTATCCTATCGTATACACGCATAAAAGGCGTAATGGTTGCATAAAAGTAGCATCAGGAAGGCTGGAAACAACAGTTTTGTGGAGTTATCCGTCCAGCGTTCTCCGCTGTACAGGCTGCTCCGTCATGCGTAAGCCCTGAAGGCCGCCTAGCGCGTAAGCCCTGGCCGGAGAACGCCACTTTCAGCATGAATTTCGGATCACAAGTAACAGAACGTATCATCATCTGACACGTGTCCCCGAATAATCCGGTGGATCTGACACTATAAATAGACCCCTTGGGTCGTCATTTTACACAGTTCAGATATTCTAACAACTTTGAGAGCTGAGACTTCACTTCTCTCTCTCTACTTTCTCTCACTAGAAGTCATCCGGCTAGCACTTTTACGCTCTACGGACGACAGATTGATTAAGCCACCCCACAAGTTTCTACACTTGTGAACTGGGTCTGCAGGGATTATTTCCCAATGGTAAACATCAATCAGCAACACTCCGTCATCCTAAAGCTAGATAACTTCTAGTATTGTGTTGACACACTAAACCTTACCTCATAAGGAAATAGGTGTTAACAATGGCGCCATCCACTAATGCAAAGAACACACGAAACGAAAAAGGAACAAAAACAACTGAAGCTCCATTTGTACTTGAAGCAGTCAACAATCCATCAACTGACGACATGATAACTGTTGAAGATGTACCTGTTCCGCCACTAGATGGTACGATTGAAGAAACAGTTGCTGAAACTGCAGAAAGGCTTAAGCATTTGGCAACTAATTCGGAGAAAAGGCCAGTAATCGAAGAAACGACAACCAAAAGTGCAGAAAGACTTCCAAATTTTGTTACTAATCCAGAGCGACGACCATTGATGCAACCACGGCGATGTCCATCATTTATACCTTTTCGGCGGATGGCGGATGGCAAAGACAAGCAAATCATGAAAAGGCAATCTATATCAAAATACAGGTTATCCAGGCTACTTGACAAGCTGGGCAGTCTTATTGATGATTCTGAGGATGATAATGACCTGAGCTATGATAATAATGACTCTGATGATGAAATTGACAAAGATGAGTTCATGTCAGAGAAGCAGGCAGTGTTGCTTTTAAATGACATCCTTAAGCAGACAGCTCCGGCATAATATAAGCAACGCTTAGCGCAGCCCGCCGTCCGTGCTGTGGCTGTAGATAATTTCTTCGCCCTCATTACTGGAGAGCAAGCTACAAAGCCACCAGCTATGGCAGAATCCACTCAGTGTTTCATTGATCGAATTGCCAACTATTCGTTGCCCAGGAATCTTGGCATACCGGCAATTGGAGTTTATGATGGTACAACAGATCCTGAGGATTTCCTCACCATGTTTGAAGGCGCTATGAGGTTGCAGCATTGGGATGACGAGGTAGCTTGTCATATGTTTCCAATGGTGCTGCAGAAAATGGCAAGGGGATGGTTTGCTAGCTTGCCGCCAAGAAGCATTACCAGTTATTTGGACCTCCGTGCAAAGTTTGTTATGCAGTATCAAAACCTTCGAAGCTGTACTTTGACACATCTTTATGCACATGAGATCACAATGCATCACAATGAATCCTTGAGTAATTTCATGAAGCGATACACACTTGAAGCACAGAAGATACCTGATTGTCCAGAATCTCAGCTAGTATCTGGTTTTATTTTTTGTCTAGATCAGCGACGGTTTAGTGCACTTGTTCATGCGTTAAGGTATGACTTGCCAAAAACTCTACATCAGGCGTTGGAAGTTGCACAGAAGCATGTTCGAGCCGGTGAGCGGGGGATGAATAAGTTTGACGGCAGCAGCAGTAGCAAACCGCACAACGGAGGGCGGTACTTTGACAGAAATCAGAGGAGGAATGACAATTCCAATGGCGGATGGTGAGGCAACAATCATCCCAATGATTTTCATCACAATAGAAGGCCAATAGAGAGGCATCCGTTGATAATGGCGCTGACTAAAACTCCAAAAGAGATTCTTTTCACCGAACCAATCCGGATCACTTTCAATCCGCCGGCACCCATGGAGGAAAGAGAAGGTCCAAAAAGTGAACTATGGTGTGACTTTCATGAAGCATGGGGTCATGATACAGATAATTGCAAATCCCTGATGAGAGAGATCATCGCAAAGATCAAAGCAGGAGAGTTAAACCACTTGTTGCCAGGCAAACAATACAGGAGGAATGATCCTCGCAGGAAATTTGGATGGCAAAAGAATGATGGTGGAAGAGGTCGTCGAGGAGATAACAGAAGAAGGGAAGAGCATGGCGGAGGAGGTAACAGAAACTAGTACGGAAACCGGATCACGGAGCATGAGTCAATTCCAGACGTTGTAATCAAAATGGTGTGGTTGAATGGAAGTCACTATGAGGACGGTGAGCAGTCGGATAACAATGTTGATAGCTGGAGATATGCTCCAATTATTTTTCAACCAATTCAAAATTGGGCTTTGTCCGTTCAGCCAGTGGTTATTTCAGCAGAAATTGCAAACAAGTTCATCAACCATATTTACACAGATACAGGCAGTGAGGCTGACATCATTTATTGGCATTGTTTCAAGGCTTTTCCAAGGCATGTGCAGGTAAGAGCTAGGCGAACGAGTTTGAAGGTTTCAGGGCTAACAGGTGCGCCAGTGAATGCAATGGGAAGAGTTCGTTTGGAGGTCGTTTTTGGGAACATTTCCACTATTGAGAACCGAAACAATCGATTTCACTATTTTGGATGGCCACTCTCGATTTAATGTCCTTTTTGGACGGGCAGCGTTAGCTAAATTTGGAGCGATAACATCAACGGCTCATGCAGAGATTAGATTCCCAACTCCGAATGGAGTAGCCGCCATACACTCACAGTATGTGGCACCAACAAGGGAACGATCTACATTTGCAAGCTCACCAGAAGGCAATATGAATCCGAGGAGGCGTAATCGGTTGTTCAGTACGGATGAGGTTCAGGAGTTCTTTATAGTATGATCATGTGTTCAGACCGGACAGCGCTAGGCGCTTGGCGTTTGAAGAAGCAAGTTCTAGCATTTTCTCAAGAACAAAATTTATCATTTCAATAAGAGCAGTTTGTTAGCATTTTTGAAGAACAGAATTTATCAATTTACTGTAGACCATTGTGGTCATCTTTACAGTGCATATGTTTTCAATTGCATACACTAAACGTTCATGATGTACTAATTAGGCTTGATCCACCTAAATTCGTCATCAATTGTTTATGTATTGCACAGTACTGATCAATAAAATTTTATATTTTTTCTTACGCAAAGTGCTGCCTGTGACAAATGTAAAACATTACATTTATATCCTGCCCTCAGAAGGAGAGTATTTTTATACCTCCGATGGCGGAAGCTTTTGTGCCGGCCAGCAAAGGCACAAGGGATCAGCTAGAAAACGTTAAAGTTTTACTAGAACGCACCGAGGCAAAATACAAAATTCAGATACTTGTCATGACAAACATTATAAAAACTTATTTCACAGAACGAAGGAAGTTTATATTTTATGAAGGTCAAATATATTCACAATTCTTCCTCATATATTTTATGACGGAAGGCGTATGACGGACAAGTCACTAACTCATAACTAATATTTCTGTAATATTTCAAAAATTCTTCCTCATATACTTTATGACGGAAGGCGTACGGCGGAAAGGTTATTTTATAATCACTCTTCAAAGAACACTTCATAACTATTCCTCATTAATTTGATGACGGAAAGCGTCTAATAAACTGCAAATGTCTTACTGCATGTTTGAAGGCATAATGTTTGCTAAGTGAATCTTCGATCTGTTGCTCATTCAACTGAGGTTAACAATGCAAGTCACCTAAAAGCGAATTATCTTAAACACTTTCCAAAACGCTTTGTTCAGTTGTACAATATACAATTGTACAACAAATTTTATGATATGCTTCGTGCATAGCAGATGGGTTATAAACAACAAACATTAAAGTATTTGGTGCAAGCATACAAACAAGCATAATCACTACAATGAGCATATGTTTATGGCATTCCAATTATCAACATTTATTACCAACGATTGTTCATCAAATAATTGCAAGTTTATGAAAATTGAACATTAAGTACATCCTGAGCAGATGACTCCTCTCTGCTACACACTTCATCATAGACATCTATTTTCAGATTAATCAATTTGTCTTTGGCTTCATCAACCTTCTCCATGGTTCCAGGACGCATAAGGTTGGCAATAGCAGCAGGAAGCGTCTGGTTTGGAGCAAGGCGTTTGGTAATTTTGTTTGTAACGTCAGAAATGAAATGAGTACGAACAGCTTCAACATAATCATTGTAGGGATTCCCCACAAGATTAGATCCAAGCACCTTCGCTATCACACCTGGTATCCCCTTCTTAAGCTCAGCAAAATTACTCTCAGCCTTCTCCGCCCTCTGGAGAAGCTCAGCAGATTTCTCCCTCTCTGCACTCAACTCCTTCTCTAGCTCATTCACCTTCAGCTGCTCCTCCAATTTTTTCTTTTCAGCATTCACCAATCTGTCCTTCTCCTCTTGCAGAGCAACAACAGTATCTTGAGCACTTTTCAGCTCAACCTCTCTTGCCTTCAATATATTCTGAGCATCAGTCAAGGCACGTTCGGCATCAATTGCTCTTTTGCGAGCATTTGCACCTTGAGCAATCTCAGCACGGGTAAGGGCAAGTATGGACTCCTGTTGCTTCTGCAGTTGCAGCACAGAATCCAGATGGTTGGTCAGCAATACATGAGCTGCAGCAGTTGATTCCCTGAGCTGCTCAGAGCGGAGAGCGGTGAACTGTGGTTTTAGCTCAGGGATAGCATAACCATGTAGAAGAAAAATTTAATGGTTAATTTCAAGCAACTCACATAAATAAATTGGAAGCATATACGTGCACGAAGTTTTATTATTCATACCTGAAGAAGAGTTGAAAATTCTTTGTCCTTAGTAGCAGGATTTTGAATGATCGCCTGCAATGTCCTTACATGAGCAGGAAGAGATGGCTCTTGAACATTGGACGATGTGACAGCAGGGTTAGTGGCACTAGGAAGAGGAGAATGATAAGCAGAGTCACCTTCCGGCCTCTCTTCATGGAATTCAGATTCCTCAAATGGAGTAAAGTTTGGATCAGGAGTTTTCAGACCCTTATCTCCTTCACTTTCAAGGTTCTCCTCCGGCCTCTGCTCTCCGCCTTCCGTAGCCTTCCCTTGACTATCATCAGACTCTGCTAAAATTACTAACAGAAACAAATTAGCATTATGAACAAGTATAACGGTTATAAGCAAAAGACATGTGCATTATCAAGAAAGAGCAGAATGGACATACTTCTTCTGCGTTTCTGCTTTTGGCCCCCCTCTGTACTTTTCACCCTCTTAGAGCCTATGCTCTTCTTCCTTGTCTTTTGGGTTGGAGGGGGTGGGGTTTGTTTCACCCGTGATGTCAACCGAGCCTGATGTCTGCTGCTCGGCGGTGGTGGTGTCATCCGCTGTCCGTTCAGTATCTGTCTGTTCAGACCCAGACTCACTGTCAGAACTGCTGACAATGATTTCTTCCCCCTTTTCAACAGCAGCATCAGCAGCAGCTTTAGCCTCAGCTGCAGCTCTCTCTGCCTCTAGCTCTTCAGCAGTTTTGTCACGAGCAGTGACCTCCACTTCATCCTCCAGATCGAGGGATAAGAGAGCAGTGCGAACTTGCATCTCGGAGTTGGCTGCAAAAATTAAACATAAACAGCAATGTAAGCAAACATGACAAACAATAGACACGCATTTATATATAATAGGATGATCATATCACATCCTACCCTGGTTTTTCTCACGGAGTACTGGCACAGAAGTGCTCGGCCATTCTTGACTCACTTTGCACAGCACAAGATTCCCTCATACCTCTCGTATGATCTGGGCGGAAGGCGGAGCTCTTTCAAGTTATTTACTATCAGCTGCTCTGCGGCAGAAATCTTAACACCCTTTCCTACACCAGCATCAATAGCACCCCATTCCCGGATAACGGAGTACTCCTCCGGAATAACAGTCTCATCAACAAAGAAAAATGGACTTTTCCAGTCCTTCAAGTTTGATACTCTATTTGTACCAACAAAATGAGTATTTCGTTTACTATCAATAGTAAGCCAGCAGTCACTGATTGTGCGAATTCTAAACAACGAGATAAAAACTTTAATGCGAGGCTTTATATTAGTAGCATTGCAGTACATTTCAAAAAGGATGATTTTTTGAAGGCCATGGGGATGCATTTGACTAAGACAGGCCTTATAATATCTAAGAAGGCGAAGGAGAAAGTTAGTAAGGGGAACACGGAGGTTGCCGTGGGTAATTTGTAAGGCGTATAAAGTAGTTTTTCCATCAGGAGGGTTGTCAGCAGTTTGTTTGTTGGTAGGAAGAACAGGGTTGTATTGATTAAGATGGCGGAAGACAATCTTTAAACCATCTAAGTATTCACTTGTCAGTGATGAAGCCATCGTGCTAACTTCTGGAATGTCAGCGGTATTTGACGAAGAAGGCTTTGCGTGTTCTTGGCCAGTACTCGGAGTAGAAGCCATGATAATACAGTAAAAAGATAACAACAAGAAGAAAATAGCAGAAGGATGAAGTATAACTGACCTTGGAAGATGCTAAACCTTAAAAAGTTGAAAATTGAAGAATGCGATGAAGATTTGGGGAGAAATATGTTTTTCAGATCTTGGCAAAGGTAAAAAAGTGAAGGTAAAAGGGTTATGACGGTTTATATAGGAGTTCATCGATGCAATTTTTATGGCCACGATTGAGACACGTGTACGGGTGAGTTTAAAAGCGGGGTACGAAATAACACTTTTACAGCTGGAGGCTCGTGAAGGATCTCAACCGTGCAAAATTAATCATAACAGCGTCAGTAAAATTCGTCTGCATTTAATGCCTGTAATGTTTTTCCTAATGCAAATGGGCAATGAATAGGCTAGTTTGACATGCGTTATCAAAAGTTTAATAACTTAAACATTTTTCAAATGCTTAAGTCATTAAACTGGGGGGACTTAATGGTGTATCCTATCGTATACACGCATAAAAGGCGTAATGGTTGCATAAAAGTAGCATCAGGAAGGCTGGAAACAACAGTTTTGTGGAGTTATCCTTCCAGCGTTCTCCGCTGTACAGGCTGCTCCGTCATGCGTAAGCCCTGAAGGCCGCCTAGCGCGTAAGCCCTGGCCGGAGAACGCCACTTTCAGCATGAATTTCGGATCACAAGTAACAGAACGTATCATCATCTGACACGTGTCCCCGAATAATCCGGTGGATCTGACACTATAAATAGACCCCTTGGGTCGTCATTTTACACAGTTCAGATATTCTGACAACTTTGAGAGCTGAGACTTCACTTCTCTCTCTCTCTACTTTCTCTCACTAGAAGTCATCCGGCTAGCACTTTTACGCTCTACGGACGACAGATTGATTAAGCCACCCCACAAGTTTCTACACTTGTGAACCGGGTCTGCAGGGATTATTTCCCAAGGGTAAACATCAATCGGCAACACTCCGCCATCCTAAAGCTAGATAACTTCTAGTATTGTGTTGACACACTAAACCTTACCTCATAAGGAAATAGGTGTTAACAGTATGTTTTCAAGAATTCAAACCCATTGGGCCATACTCATTCCCTCAATGTCTGGGGTTGATTTGAGCTCTATTCTTAATTTCTAATGCTTGCTTGTCAAAAGGTTTAAAAGCTTAACTAAACAGGAAACAAGTTGAACTGGTTAGCACTAGCCCATGACTTAATCAAGTGTTTACAGGTTCACAAATTGCTATTAAAATAATAATAATGATAATGATAAAAAATAGATCATTGTTGTAATGATAGTTTTGATTTTGATTATCATTATACTTAAAATATCAGTCATTAATTAAGTTCTATTTGCTTTGGCCCGTTTGCGAGATATAATGTCTATATTCGTGATTAAAACTTGGAAACATACTTGAGTTCGGTTCTAGCTGCATATTTATAATTTGAAAAAGGAAAACACCGTTAGACACCAAATATGGAATGTTACAGGTTGTGGAAGCCACTCAACATAGAGTTCCAGTATTTCTTGATGGCGGGGTTAGGCGTGGGACAGATGTCTTCAAAGCACTGGCTCTAGGAGCGTCTGGCGTATTCGTAAGTCCAAAATTTCAGAATTTTAATGTTTTTGTTGTCATGGTTAATTTTATTGGTGACAATCAAGTCCTAAATCAGTACTTCTTACAATTTTGTTCGTTAAGTGTTAAATGTCACATAATGAGCTTTTGGGTTAATTTCTTGTACGCGCGTTGGTTGTAGGTTAGTAATGAAAAACATTTGTGTTTATTAAGTAACCTGATTGTTATGATCGTTTTCAGATTGGTCGACCTGTCGTGTTCTCATTGGCGGTTGACGGTGAGGCAGGTGTCAGGAAGACTCTTCAAATGCTTCATGACGAACTTGAGTTGACCATGGCGTTAAGTGGGTGTCGGTCTCTACATGAGATAACGCGCAACCATATCATGGCACCATGGGACCCACCGCGTATTGGATCTAAGCTTTAAGATGCATTTGAAAAGTATGTTACTATTTATTAAGAGGTAACTTATGTTTAATATGGATACAACAACAAAAATGAGATGTTAAAAGAGTCATTCAGACTATCTTACTTGGATTAATGTTAAATGTTTATGTTTGTGTTTATCAGTTTCACTTTCACTTATGTTTAAAAATAAGTAGATGACTGATTAGTTTACTTCAACAGTTGAACTACTACCAAGTAAAGTAATACAGTCAAATGGTTAGCTAATCTTATTGAATTATTTGCTTCTTATTTCAATTGGTAGCTAGTCTTATCACATGTGCATAACCTAGTTGTTGAATTTGTAGTATTAAAAAAACCCTTTTATGAATGCGGTTACAATACTTTAATAAAGAAATGGTAGAGATTGAAAAATAAAGTATATTTGAAGTCATCTAATCAAATTGACAACAGTTGAACCCTTTCTTTAAGTGAAGGATGTAATTGTAAGCTCGTAACCCATAAAGTAACTATAAACAAACACTAAGAACATGGCAAAAAAATAACCGGGTAAACGGGTAAATTTTTTTCAGTTTACACTACTTGAAGATGAAGTGAAGTATTTTTACTCGGACTATCCATGTCAATTTTCACTAAACAATTCAAAATATACTAAAATAATATTAGAAAATGGGTATGAATTGACTGCCTGGATTCGTTCTTGAATCGTGTTGTCACTTTCTCTATAAAGTATTTCGACCCAACGATTGCCTCGGTTTCACGAAATCTTTACAGGATAAGACAAGAACGCAATTAGTGTTTATGGCAACGAAATCACTTAACAAATTATCTGAGAGAATTGTGTGTGTTTTCTGTTCGTTTTTGTGAATGCAGAATGCCAAATCCGTTTGCAAAAAACTGATATAATGACAGTTAATATTTGAAAGGTTGTGACTTTTCATTTAAGCGGGAAAAGTTATACAAAAGGGTATAACACTTGGCTGGTATTCTGTCCAGATACACTTTCCATTAAGCCAGGGGTGCTGCCCCTTGGACCCCGCAAGGGGGCGCAACTCCCTTGACCCCCGCATTTTGCGCGACAGTTAGTAGCCAACCCTTACGGACGTGTACTCCACACTCTTCGAACCCATTGTTAAGTTACACTAGTTAACTCTTGCATTCAAGTAAATCGCAACTAACTAAAATGCATGTTGGATGATACTAAAATCACCAACAAATAATAAGGTCTAAACATGTGCGTCTTATGAGGATATTTGTAACATCCCGTTTTCCGGTACGTATCGAAAGGTACTTACTTAATCATTTGTACGTTTATAACTCGTTAGCTTATGCGTAAATGTATGAATATATGTGTAGATATATATATATATATACATATATGTATACTTGATAATGTGTGCATGTATAAGTTTAAACATGGGTTTGGTTAGCGTTAAGTCTTGTGAGACTATTGTTGAAGGCTAGGTGAATATAGGAAGCGGGTTTGGAATGTACAAATTAAATAAAATCAAAAATTGTTTAAGTTGGTCGAGCTGTTCATATACAGCCTTAGGCCGCGCCGCGACAATTGGGTCCGCGCCGCGGCATATCAAGCAAATCTGGATCAGAAGTTGGGTTAAAAGGGGTTGTTTTTCCTTCGATACGTCGTGCCGCGATATTTGGGCCGCGCCGCGGCAAATCTGCTGGACAGATTCCGGTTTTAGCTCAAATTAAATGACTTTAAGGGGCAAAGTGGTAATTTGGCGTATAAATCTGATGGGAGCATTAAATCCCAACCACTTATCCATTTCATTTAATTTCTTTTCTCTTTTCTTTCCAATTTCTCTCCCAAAACTTAAAACCCATTTGGATTAAAAGTGAGATTTGAGAGTGAAGGATTGAGGGTTGATCTTTGGAGCAAGAATTAAAGTTGTTCCTTGTGTCTCTAGCTACGCGTTGGTAGTCTCGGTAAGTTCTAACCTTATGATTTAAGTTTTAATTGATTAATGGCTAGGGTTTTGGATACTAGAGATTTGTATGACCTATTTGAGGGTAAAATGGGTGAGTTTGGGTTGTGTTGTTGTAATAAAACCCTAATAGCCACAATCTAGGGTTTTGGCATTATGATTTGAGGTTGTAAGTGTCAAATGGTGTTGTTAGTCACTAATGCACTTTAAGATTTATGAAAGAAGTGTAAATGGGTAAGTTTGACTTGATTGTGAGTCTAAGTAATATAAAATGGGTCAAAATGTGCTAGTTGACCTAATTAGATGAAATGGGTATGGATTACCCTAAGTTTTGTGTTAATTGAAGTTAATAGACTTTAATTCACTAGTCTTAGTGATTAAAGTCGAGTCTTGGCCATTTATGGGCGGTTGTGTGTAGTTGAATCATTTAATGCAAAATGGGTCATTTAAATGCTCAAGTGGAAGTATCATGGTTAATCCCACTAGTTGCGAAATCGAATGTGCACTTAATGATTTAGGTACATTGCGTTGAAGCTCGGAAGTGCTAAATCATCATCCTTGTGACAAGGTGAGTGGAGTAATTATACGTATGTGTATATAGCGTATTTATTTGTGAATGTTATGGTATGAACCACCGAGCCGGTAGTGCCATAACATGTGTGGGTTAGGATGTGAACCACGAGCCGGTAGCATCGAGTGTGAACCACGAGCCGGTAGCACTATAAACTAAGATGTGAACCACGAGCCGGTAGCATTGAGTGTGAACCACGAGCCGGTAGCACTATAAACGAGTATGACTCAAAAGTGTATGGTGTGAACCACGAGCCGGTAGCACCATAGCGATATTGGTTAACCATATTGAGATTGTTGTTTTTGTTTAGCATATTATATATATACTGAGTTGAGTATATGCTAATGAAGTGGTGTGATAATGTACGACTTGTTAGTGTTACGGGTATGTTGACATGCTATTTGAATTACAAGTTCGTATGAGGTATTTGGTATTGTGATTGCAAATGGATAGGTTATATATATGTATGTATAATTGTTGCACTCACTAAGCATTGCTTACCCTCTCGTTGTTTATCATTTTATAGGTTCCGGCTTGGACAAGGGTAAGGGCATACGGTTGGATTAGTTGTCTACCGTTTATGCTGACAGGGGGTGCTTTTGGCATAGCTTTTGAAGTTTGGCCTAACGTTTTGGGTAGTTTAGCCCCAAACCGTGCTAGAGTGTCGTTTGGATTATAAACTATCATTGTAGTGGGTCAAACTTGTATAAAACTTAATTAATGGCCTTCGTGCCTTTTGTAAATATTTAAATTGATGTACGTTTAAATGGAACTTGTGGAATGGTTTACATATTTAATTGGCGCGTAAATGTGTATTATATAAAAAAAAAATTATCGTATGGAATACGGGTTGGGTTGTTTCAAGTGGTATCAGAGCATGGTCTAAGGGATTTAGGCGACTTGAGATAGGTGCCTAGACTTGGGCTTTATTATGTGAGCGCTTTATGCGGGACTTGTAGGACTTTGGGTCTAATCGGGAATTGTTAGTGCTTTGCTTTATGTGAACTAACCTTGTGCTAATTGTTTTGTATTGTGTTAGCAATCATCAAGCAAGACGGACGTTGTACTAGCGAGTTAATGCGACGTGCTCGCGTAACAACGATTAGCTACCGTTATTACGAGTGCAAATCTTATCAAACGAGTAATGTACGACGATTGTTGAGCAAGATGGGGTAGTGTGGTACGCATGTATATACTTACGTGTTATGCTTTTCGTTCATGGTTTAACCCTTTCCGTTTTATAGACTGAAGACGAGAAACGGACACGATAATGATATCGGTGGTACAAGCGAGGACCCCGAATTTTCTGCCAAGGTTGAGGCCGTCTTTAAAAAGTTAAAAGCGGATTTTCTTATGGACGTCCGAAAGGTCTTCCAAGATTCGGTCGATGGACAAGTGACCGATTTGATAAATGAACGAATGAAGGCCACTATCGAAGAGGCTCTTGAAGCTAGAAACATTTATCCTCGTGGTGAAGGAGGTGAAGGAAGACGGGACTTCCACTACAAAAATTTCAAGGATACTCAACCTCCGATGTTTAATGGGGTGAGGGATCCATTGAAAAGCACTTGTTGGATTTCCGATATCGAGGGGGCGTTCCGTACCGCCGAGTGTCCTCCCGAGAAGAAGACGAGGTATGGGTCTAGCATGTTACGTGAAGAAGGCAAGTTGTGGTGGGACGATAAAATCAATTTATATGGTGAAGAGCAATGTATGAGCTTGACATGGGAGGAGTTTAAGAAGGAATTTTTCCAAGAATACCAAACTTCTTCTGACCTTGATAGAATCCGGGATGAGTTGCATCATTTGCAACAAGGTTCGATGGACTTGGTTACTCTCAAGTCTACCTTTTTGGCAAAGACTCGCTTTTGCCCGGAATATGTTGGTGACGATCACAAGCTAATGAAAGATTTCTACCGTACCTTGAACGACGAGTTCAAGGGTAAGATTAGTCGGGGAATGGCTAAGACCTTTGAAGAGCTATTCGAGTTGGCTCGGGGTTTTGAGCCGGAGGTTCCAAGGAAAAGCGATTTCACTTTTTCTAAAAGAAAGTTTGAAGGTTCGAGTCATTCGAACTTTTCCAATAAAAAGAACAAGAAAGGCTCCGAAAGCGTTAATAGTGTGAAGAAGGGTGCTTCCGGGGGTTTCGGACCCACGTGTTATAATTGTAACCAAAGAGGGCACATGGCCCGTGATTGCACCAAGGCGTCTACCAAAATCACTTGCTTTAATTGTGATAAAGAGGGGCACAAGAGGCCGGAATGCCCCGATTTGAATAATGATCATGCTAAGAAGTTAGAGAAGGCGGCGGGCACGGCTAGGGGTCGCAATTACTTGATGACCAATGACGAAGCCAAACAATCCAACGAAGTTGTCTCAGGTACTTTTATGGTTAACTCTAATCCAGCAAGGATTTTATTTGATAGCGGTGCAAATTTGTCGTTTGTATCTCCAAAATTTGTGCCTAAACTTGATAGACCGTTAGCTAAGTTAAGTTGTCCGGTAGAATTCGAAATAGCGAACGGCAAGACGGTGCTAGTGGTTGATGTGTGTAAGAATTGTGATGTCATTTTTGGTGCCGAAAACTTTAAAATTGATCTCATCGCTATGCCTTTGGGCGATTTTGATATCGTTGTTGGTATGGATTGGCTCGATCGAAATAGAGCCGATATTGCATGCCATGAAAAGTTTATACGTGTGAAGACCCCAAGTGGGGGAGAGTTAATTATTCACGGTGATAAACCAAGAACACTTGTGCCGATATGTTCTTTTGCACGGGCACGTCGTTTTCTTGTTAGTGGTGGCATGACTTTTATTGCCCATGTTGTTGATACTCGTGATGAGCCACCACCTATTCGTGAAATTCCGGTGGTTAGTGAATTCGAAGACATTTTTCCGGACGAGTTACCGGGTGTTCCGGCGGAAAGACAAGTTGAATTTCGCATTGAGTTGGTTCCGGGAGCTACTCCCATTGCTAAAACTCCTTATCGTTTAGCACCGACGGAAATGCAAGAGTTGTTAAATCAAACCCAAGAGTTGCTCAAGAAGGGTTTTATTCGACCGAGTGCTTCGCCATGGGGCGCTCCGGTTTTATTCGTGAAAAAGAAGAATGGTAGTATGCGGATGTGCATCGATTATCGGGAGTTAAAATAAGGTGACAATCAAAAATCGTTATCCATTGCCTCGGATTGACGATTTGTTTGACCAACTCCAAGGTACGACATATTTCTCAAAGATTGACCTACGGTCCGGCTATCACCAAATGCGGGTCCGTGAGGAAGATATTGAGAAAACGGCTTTTCGAACGCGTTATGGGCATTTTGAGTTTTTAGTAATGCCTTTTGGTCTTACGAATGCACCGGCGGCATTCATGGATCTTATGAACCGAGTGTGCCAACCTATGTTGGACAAGTCAGTGATTGTGTTCATTGACGACATACTAGTCTACTCGAAAAGTATGAACGAGCATGAACGTCATTTGCGTGAAGTATTGAAGAAGTTACGAAAGGAGAAGTTGTATGCTAAGTTCTCCAAATGTGAATTTTGGCTAAGGGAGGTTCAATTCCTTGGTCATATTGTGAACAAAGACGGTATTCAAGTAGATCCGGGGAAGATAGAGACGGTGAAGAGTTGGAGACAACCGACTACGCCTACGAAAATCTGAAGTTTTCTCGGATTGGCCGGTTATTATCGTCGGTTTATCCAAGACTTTTCTAAGATCGCTTCTTCATTGACGAAATTGACGAGGAAGAAAGCGAGGTTTATTTGGGAGAACGAGCAAGAAGTTGCCTTTCAATTGTTAAAGGATAAGTTATGTCAAGCTCCGGTGTTAGTGTTGCCGGAAGGAGTGGAGGACATGACGGTTTATTGTGATGCTTCGTTAAATGGGCTTGGGTGTGTTCTTATGCAAAGGGGTAAAGTCATCGCTTATGCCTCTCGACAATTAAAGGAACACGAGACGAGATATCCGACTCATGATCTTGAGTTGACGGCGGTTGTACATGCATTGAAAATATGGCGCCATTACTTGTATGGTGTCAAAAGTACGATTTATTCGGATCATAAGAGTTTGAAACATCTCTTTAATCAACGAGATTTGAATTATCGTCAACGTAGGTGGATGGATGTGGTAAAAGACTATGATTGTGAGATACTTTATCATCCGGGAAAGGCGAATGTGGTCGCGGATGCGTTAAGTCGAAAGAGTCATCACCCAGCGTTACGATTGAGATTGTTACGTATGATTATTACTAACGATTTTCTTGAAAAACTTGGTGTGATTCAAATAGAGGCTTATGTTCACAACAAGCATGCAGAACGAATTGTGGGACAATCGGAATTCATTACTATGGGTTCGCGTGGGTTGTTGTCTTTTCAAGGAAGAGTGTGGGTGCCTAAGATGGGTGATTATCGACAAGTGCTACTTGATGAAGCACATAAGTCAAAGTATTCCATTCATCCGGGCGCGACGAAAATGTATCATGATTTAAGGAAAGATTATTGGTGGCCGGGCATGAAACGTGATGTTGTGAAGTATGTGGAGCAACGTGTCACGTGTTTGCAAGTTAAGGCCGAGCACCAAAAGCCGTATGGTAAGTTACAATCGTTAGAAATCCCGGAATGGAAATGGGAGCACATTACCATGGATTTCATTACAAAGTTACCTAAAACGGCGAGAGCCCAATTTGATTCGATTTGGGTGATTGTTGATCGATTAACGAAAAGTGCTTTGTTTCTTCCCATTCGGGAAGCGATATCGTCGGAGACCTTGGCTAAGTTGTTTATCAAGGAAGTCATCTCTCGACATGGAGTTCCTATATCTATTATTTCGGATCGAGATACCCGTTTTACATCTCAATTTTGGGAAAAGTTTCACGAAGATATGGGTACACAATTGAAGTTGAGCACGGCATACCATCCTCAAACGGACGGTCAAACCGAACGTACGAATCAAACTTTGAAAGATATGTTACGAGCGTGCATTATTGATTTCGGTGGTAGTTGGGATGAGCATTTGCCTTTGGTGGAATTCTCGTACAATAATAGTTATCATACTAGTATTGGGATGCCACCTTATGAGATGCTTTATGGGCGTAGGTGTCGAACCCCGATTTGTTGGGGTGAAGTGGGACAAAAGGAAATCGGGAGTACCGATTTGGTTTTAGAGATGAATAGTAAGATTGATATGATTCGAGAGCATTTAAAGAAGGCTCAAGATAGGCAAAAGTCGTATGCCGACAAACGTAGACGAACGATCGAATTTCAAGAAGGTGACATGGTGATGCTTAAGGTTTCGCCATGGAAAGGTATTATTCGATTCCGGAAACGAGAAAAGTTAGCTCCTCGGTTTATTGGACCATTTAAGGTTTTAGCTCGTGTTGGTAAAGTCGCGTACTGTTTGGAATTACTCGAAGAGCTTGCGGGGATCCATAATACATTTCATGTTTCCCATCTCCGTAAGTGTCTTGCGGATGATTCATCTTCGGTGCCATTAGACGAGATCGAGCTAAACAATAAGTTAGAATATATCGAGGAACCGATTGCCATACTTGATGAGAAGGTCAAAAGGTTGAGTCATAAGGAGGTTAGGACTTTTAAAGTTCAATGGCGTCGTAGTAAGGGTTCTGAGTTTACTTGGGAGCCCGGAGAGTTTGTGTTGGTTTATCTTCCTTCTTGTCATGCGGCTTGGATCGCGAGGACGCGCTCCGATTCAAGTGGGGGAGAGTTGTAACATCCCGTTTTCCCGTACGTATCGAAAGGTACTTACTTAATCATTTGTACGTTTATAACTCGTTAGCTTATGCGTAAATGTATGAATATATGTGTAGATATATATATATATATATATATATATATATATATATATATATATATATATATATATATATATATATATATATACATATATGTATACTTGATAATGTGTGCATGTATAAGTTTAAACATGGGTTTGGTTAGCGTTAAGTCTTGTGAGACTATTGTTGAAGGCTAGGTGAATATAGGAAGCGGGTTTGGAATGTACAAATTAAATAAAATCAAAAATTGTTTAAGTTGATCGAGCTGTTCAGATACAGCCTTAGGCCGCGCCGCGACAATTGGGTCCGCGCCACGGCATATCAAGCAAATCTGGATCAGAAGTTGGGTTAAAAGGGGTTGTTTTTCCTTCGATACGTCGCGCCGCGACATTTGGGCCGCGCCGCGGCAAATCTGCTGGACAGATTCCGGTTTTAGCTCAAATTAAATGACTTTAAGGGGCAAAGTGGTAATTTGGCGTATAAATCTGATGGGAGCATTAAATCCCAACCACTTATCCATTTCATTTAATTTCTTTTCTCTTTTCTTTCCAATTTCTCTCCCAAAACTTAAAACTCATTTGGATTAAAAGTGAGATTTGAGAGTGAAGGATTGAGGGTTGATCTTTGGAGCAAGAATTAAAGTTGTTCCTTGTGTCTCTAGCTACGCGTTGGTAGTCTCGGTAAGTTCTAACCTTATGATTTAAGTTTTAATTGATTAATGGCTAGGGTTTTGGTTACTAGAGATTTGTATGACCTATTTGAGGGTAAAATGGGTGAGTTTGGGTTGTGTTGTTGTAATAAAACCCTAATAGCCACAATCTAGGGTTTTGGCATTATGATTTGAGGTTGTAAGTGTCAAATGGTGTTGTTAGTCACTAATGCACTTTAAGATTTATGAAAGAAGTGTAAATGGGTAAGTTTGACTTGATTGTGAGTCTAAGTAATATAAAATGGGTCAAAATGTTCTAGTTGACCTAATTAGATGAAATGGGTATGGATTACCCTAAGTTTTGTGTTAATTGAAGTTAATAGACTTTAATTCACTAGTCTTAGTGATTAAAGTCGAGTCTTGGCCATTTATGGGCGGTTGTGTGTAGTTGAGTCATTTAATGCAAAATGGGTCATTTAAATGCTCAAGTGGAAGTATCATGGTTAATCCCACTAGTTGTGAAATCGAATGTGCACTTAATGATTTAGGTACATTGCGTTGAAGCTCGGAAGTGCTAAATCATCATCCTTGTGACAAGGTGAGTGGAGTAATTATACGTATGTGTATATAGCGTATTTATTTGTGAATGTTATGGTATGAACCACCGAGCCGGTAGTGCCATAACATGTGTGGGTTAGGATGTGAACCACGAGCCGGTAGCATCGAGTGTGAACCACGAGCCGGTAGCACTATAAACTAAGATGTGAACCACGAGCCGGTAGCATTGAGTGTGAACCACGAGCCGGTAGCACTATAAACGAGTATGACTCAAAAGCGTATGGTGTGAACCACGAGCCGGTAGCACCATAGTGATATTGGTTAACCATATTGAGATTGTTATTTTTGTTTAGCATATTATATATATACTGAGTTGAGTATATGCTAATGAAGTGGTGTGATAATGTACGACTTGTTAGTGTTACGGGTACGTTGACATGCTATTTGAGTTACAAGTTCGTATGAGGTATTTGGTATTGTGATTGCAAATGGATAGGTTATATATATGTATGTATAATTGTTGCACTCACTAAGCATTGCTTACCCTCTCGTTGTTTATCATTTTATAGGTTCCGGCTTGGACAAGGGTAAGGGCATACGGTTGGATTAGTTGTCTCCCGTTTATGTTGACTGGGGGTGCTTTTGGCATAGCTTTTGAAGTTTGGCCTAACGTTTTGGGTAGTTTAGCCCCAAACCGTGCTCGAGTGTCGTTTGGATTATAAACTATCATTGTAGTGGGTCAAACTTGTATAAAACTTAATTAATGGCCTTCGTGCCTTTTGTAAACATTTAAATTGATGTACGTTTAAATGGAACTTGTGGAATGGTTTACATATTTAATTGGCGCGTAAATGTGTATTATATAAAAAAAAAAATTATAGTATGGAATACGGGTTGGGTTGTTTCAATATTAGAACCCACCACTAGCCTATCGAAAGAACATGACAATATACAATAATTTTTTAACTGTTAATAGTAAAAACTAGTTATCGAACCCTCGCTTCGCGCCGGGGGTTCGGTTTTCAATGTATTTTATTGCGTTTAGTAAAATTATTTTGTGGCTAACGATGATGTCATTGAAGCGCACCTCGAGTCGAACTAAAAGGTATAACCCGTGAGAGATTTAAATGTTCTTTTAAATTAACAATATATGTGCATCTCCGCGTTTCGCTATGGAATTGTCGACTTTTAAAAATTTAACGCAAAATCAACGTGTATGAAAAGTACCCCAAATATTTAGCGTTTTTTTAAAAAGCGTCCGTTTTGCGTATAGCTAGTGACATTGTGTTCCTAAAATTATTTCGAGTTTAACGATGGTGTCGGAAAAATTTAACTCGTTGCGAGCGAGAAAATATGACCCGTTGAATATTTGGGTGAAGTTTATTTAAGATTTTTTATGAAAATGGTTATTTGACACTTTACCCCTCTGTTTGGGGGGTCGATTTGAATTTTTCAAAAAAATGTGAGGCCTGTTGTTGGTAAAATGAAATTTAGTTAAAATTTAAAAAAAAGATAAAAAGTCAAAAATGCCCCTAATTAATATTCATAGCTTTTGTCTATTAGTTAATATGTGAATTTGTAATCTTAAACTACAACACAATATAAAGCACGACAAGTGAAGTCATTTAGAATTTTCAAAATAAAAACATCGAATATTTTATTGGGTTTAAGCTACAAATAGGCCATATACTTTTCATATTGTTCCATTGTAGACTATATATCCAAAATAATACCATTGTAGTAATAAACTTTCAAAAGTGTTATAATGTAGGTGATTGGTGACCGGTTACTCGCATGTGCAGTCCCTGAAACTAAGACGTTAACAAGAAGCATTCATAGATCGAATTGATTAGAGTTTTAGGTTCCTGATTACTCCTTTAAGCTTCGTGTTGCATCAGATCGTGTTAAAATTCATCTCTGAACAGCTTTGTGTTGCATCAGATCGTGTTAAAATTCATCTCTGAACAGCAGTCATTGTTTTGGATGTCGTTTGGTTAGGAATACACACATAAATATTATTTTTGATAGGGAATTACTGTTTGTTCATTATGATTGGAATAATTATTATAAACGTGTAATTTTTATTTTTATTTTTATTTTATATATTTGATATATGTGATTAGTGTGAGAAAACATTTATTCTAATTGACAAGCCAAAATTGTCATTTTCCTTGGATATTAACATTGGTTATGTTAATTATTGTGTGTTCACTATAAACGGAATAAAAATGAATTTGATAAATATATCTAACAAACATCATCATCCATGAATTTCGCGAATGACATTAGGAAGAAATATGGTTGAATGATTTGATAGAGTGGTTAGAGAAAATCAAGGCGGTGAAATAGATGTGAAGAATTAGGTAGAGATGAATTTTGAGTGGACATACGAAGTAAAAGAGCATTGTTTTTTCTTAAAAAGGTGCGAAATGACAACTAAGACAATTGAAATAATAACTTGAGTTTAGCATGCCCCTACTAACCAAGTGGGTAATTGGGCTTGGAAGTCCGCCCTAAGAGGGAGGGCCATCTCAGAGCTACAGGCGCTTGAACAGATTGTCTAACAGGACCCTACACCTTCTTCGCATGCACATTCATGGAGCTGGGCTCTTCAAGCTAGTGGTAAATTTTCAGCAAAGTTTTTAACTTCTTTGATTGATAAGGCTTCATATAGCTCAAGCTCAAGCTCAAGTTTATCTAATAGCATTTGAATGGCTTCCTTGCCTAAAAAAATCAATGTCTTCATTTGGCGGTTAAACTTAAACATATTATCAACTCGGACGAACCTTATTTCAAGGGGCATCCAAATAGATTCAGACTTATTTCCGTTCTATGGGGCTAGTGCAGAGGATTCGGATCATTTATTTATTACTTATCGTGCAGTTCTTCCACTATGGAAGGGATTATTTTCATGGTGGAACATCATTGACTCGATTCCAGTTGGGGTCTCAAACGTCTTAAGCTCGGCAAACTTCCATGTGGGATCAAAAGATGGAAATGAGGTGTTCCTGGCATCCAGTTATGTCTTACTTTGGTTAATTTGGAGTTGGCGTAATAAATTGGTAAATAGTGTGGCATAACAGAGAAGATCAATATTAAATGAGGATATCTTGGCAAGTTTGAAAGTTCTGGTTCACCTTTGGCTTTTAAAAAGAGGCGCGAAGATTCAACTGATTTCGACACTTGGTGCATGGATCCTAGAAGGTGCTCGGGTTAGAATTTGGAGGCTTTTGCTGGCGAATCACGTTTTCTAAATGTATCTTGGAGTTTTGTTTTGTTTTAGGCTCATTCCTTATGAGCTCTTTGGTGATTGTAGCACTCTTTGTATTGGCGTCTTGGTGACATAAAATGTTTGCTTTCGGAAAAAAAAAAAAAAAAACTTGAGTTTAATGTTAGAATAGATGAATAAAATATTTTTTTCTTAAATAGGTGTGAAATGACAATTCAAGACAATTGAAACTGCAACTTGAGCTAAATTTTAGAGTATATAGATAATAGATACTACGTAATAGATAATACATAATGTAAATTTATTTATTTTTATTTATAAAATGCACAGATGATATTAGATTGGAGTAAAGACTAAAGAGTACTAAATATATATATATATTTTTTATTTTTTTTATTTTAATAAAGACATTCTAAATTAATTAAAATCTAATCCAAACATGACAATCCAAAACAAATGTTCCTTAATAAAAAAAAAAGACATGCATTAAGCAATTGATTCTTGTTTATCAAACATTTATGATTAATTGGTATATGTTTTTCAAAGAGGAAAATGACATGTGAAGCAAACAAAACCTAAACAAACCATATGCCAATTTTATAGTATTAAAACAATATGATGGCATGAAATATACTTTTCTTAAAATGTGAAAGTTGGAGTCTGTTGTAAGGAACAATTGAGAAAGCTCATTCAGTGGGTTTTTCATCTCTCTCTCTCTCTCTTTACCACCATCAATCAGTTCAATCCCAAAAAAAAAAAAAAGTGTAAAACTATAACCTAAAAAGTTTCAATCTTGATGGGTCAAGAATCATTTATTTACAGTTTTGTAGCTAGAGGCACCATGGTTTTAGCTGAATATACTGAGTTCACTGGCAACTTTCCAGCTATTGCAGCCCAGTGTCTTCAAAAACTACCTTCTACTAACAATAAATTCACATACAATTGTGATCACCATACTTTTAATTTCTTGGTTCAAGATGGATATGGTATGTTACCCAATTCATACTTTTTTTCTTCTTGTTTATGTTTCAGCTGGATCTGATCTTGGTTTTCATTGAATTTGAGACTTTATGTAATTATTGATTGATTTGATTGATGGGTTTGAGGAAAAATTGAAACTTGTTTTCTGGGGTTTAGGGTTTTTGATTTGATTTGACTGAATCTAGGAGTAGATTTGCATAGGGTATGTTGTGGGTGAAAGCAGGGCAGGTTTTTTGCTTGATTGGTTCTAAAATGTTATTATTTCATGCAAATGATCTTATTCTAGATTCTAGTATTCTAAATTCTGATTATTTAGATGCCTGATTAGACATATAAAAAGGTTTGTTATTTAGACTTAAATTCATTTAATTCTGAATTTGTAAAAGCAAATTGAGGATGTATTGATGCCCAGGCAGTACTTAGTATGTTATTCAAAAGTTTTAAAAAAAATATTTGAAACATAAGTGTTGAAATTGCAGCTTATTGTGTGGTTGCAAAAGAATCAGTTGGCAAGCAAATATCTATTGCGTTTCTAGAACGTGTGCGGGCCGATTTTAAGAAAAGATACGGTGGTGGTAAAGCAGATACAGCAATTGCTAAAAGTCTCAACAAGGAATTTGGGTATGTATAGACTAATCATCTTTATATACTCATGTTATTTGTGTGTAATTTGAATTGATACTTGGACGAGTTGAGCTTGCAGACCAGTAATGAAAGAACACATGCAGTACATTATCGAGCATGCAGACGAGATTGAGAAGCTGATAAAAGTGAAAGCACAAGTTTCAGAAGTTAAAAGTATAATGTTGGATAACATAGATAAGGTAAATACAAAGTCCCAACAGTTTTGGAATTGCATATAAGTTTCTGTATAGCTCTTTATTAATTTCAGTAAGTAAAATTGTTGTTTCTTTGTCACTTAATCTGAAAAATGTGTGTTTGTAAAAGACATAGAAATAGAAACCCCTTCCCAAACATAGGCATATGGAAACAAAAATTAATACAAAATAAAAGTAAACAACCCCTAGCCTACTTGAAGAGCGAATTATAATCAAGAAAATTGGTTATTGGAAGTAAGAATGGTTTTAAAACCTCTCGGTTATGCATTTACTTCGAACGCAAGAGAGATACTAAGACTGAATCTTGTGCGGCGTTAAATCTATTCCGTCAGATGACATAGAGACTATTTGACACTATTTGACGCCATTAAAGGGCTTCAAAAATTGACGCTTGAAAATGTTAGTCAAATATTTGACGTTCAAAACTTGAGCGTGAGATTAAATTCCAGCCAATCACAAATTTTCAACATTTATATTTATTATTTAATTTATCTTTTTCCCACCCAATTTCCAATCAGATTTTACCACATCACCTTCTAAATATTTGACACAAAAACTTGAAATTTTGGGTTAATGGGGGTCAAATACAGTCACAGTAAAAAACCCACTTTTTTCACCAAAAGCGCACAATTTACCTGTGATGTCACAGGCAGGGTTAGGAATAGTTTAATTGAATTCAAGACTTAATTAACAAAATTCTTGCAAAACTGGAATGCAATGTAAATGGATATAGTCATATAGTTACTATGAGTTTTTTTTTTATAAGGTGTGGTGTTGTTTAGTAATTCTGATATTTGAATTAAATATGTTTGACCTCATTTTCAGGCTATTGATAGGGGAGAAAACCTTACAACTCTAAACGGAAAGGCTGAAAATCTACGTGATTCGGTATGTTCGTTACTTATTTATGCCATCAAGATTCAGAATTGTATTGTACATTGTACATAAACAATTTATTGTACATCATCAGGCACAACAATTCAAGAAAGCGGGTACAAAAATCCGAAGAAAGATGTGGTATCAAAACATGAAAATAAAACTAGTTGTTCTTGGTATTCTTCTGCTACTAGTCCTTATTATTTGGCTCTCCATCTGCCATGGTTTTGACTGCACCAATTGAGAAATCTTTATTTAGTTTCATTTCAGTGAGAAATTAATAATATTTAGCTAAGATGATAGTTTTATATGGTGTTATGTTGTAAAGTTGTCGTATATGGTTAAAAGGTACCTGATGATAAGAGTCGCTTTATATTTATGTAAAATGACTAGTTATTAATCCATTTTGCAATGTCAAAGTGTTGATCTACTGCACAATATAAACACATCTGTGTAAAACAGAAATTTTTGCAATGTTATTAACGACCGTCAACTATCCACGCAATAAATTGTAAAATACAAGGACTAGGATGCTAGTGTACTATTCGCAAATTAGCTAAACCACGGGGACTATCCGCGTGACTATGTCTTTTAGTAAATCAGAATATGTTTGTTGGAACAAAATTTACAAACTTCTTGGGGAGTGTATTGTACATTCAATGCATATTGTACATCAAATGTAACTTAACTATGCCATTAAGCTCAGTGGAGGAACTTGAACCCGAACTCATATCTGGCGAAACTAGTGACAGGGGTAACCATAAAAAAAACATTTTTTAGTAAAAAAAAAATTAGTAGTGTATTTTTTTAATGAAATTCAGATGGGGCAACGGCAAGCACCCCCTTCGACTATGCTTATATTCCGCCCCTGATTAAGCTTACATGGTCTCTATTCAGCACCAAGGCCATTTAGCGTCTCTCCATCTAAACCAACGATCCTTATGGCTGCTTTCATCAACTTGGTTATAATTATCTGTATGCGTTGAAACCGCTTGGCAACACCCAAGATTTCTGTCACGTTCCACCGCATCTTTCTTGTATGACGGATTTTCATACCTCGGATGCTGAATAAACACAACCTTTTTCCACCATAGTTTCAAAGCCTGTATAAGAAGAGTGGGTGAGGTGGGTCATGGGTGTTGTTTTTTTCAGTAGTAAAACGACACAAAATTGGGTGTGTTAGACAATAATACCATTTGAGATCCTCAATGGCTTACATGACCGGACAATGAAGGTGACAATATGAGCGGGTCAAGTGACAAGTTGGATTGGGTCGTTATTAGTGCGAATTGGGTTGACGTGTACATTTCGACCGTCTTGAATTTATTCTATACATACCTAATATGCCACAAAACAAATAACATTACAGCATTACAGAGTAAAAATCTTACATGCCAATAGATCCACAGTGCAACTTTATGAGGCATTAGCCAGAAGAAAACGGCATGCTGAACCGACGATGAAGATATCCTATTCGCTATTAAGGAAGCGGTGAAATAGTTACCAAGCTTAGGGTGGTTAACTGTAATATTTACCACAAGGTTGTCCCCAGGTATACTTGTTTTTATGTTCCAGCTCCCAAGCATATCCTATGATTCACAAACAATTAAACCGATAACAATAAGAAGATGTAAACTGTAAACCAACAGGCGAAAAAAATCATTTTATATGTATATTTACATACCATGAAAGGGCTAACATGAAGCGGTTTCGCGACTACATCAGAGTTTGGGTTGAAAACAAACTGTACTCTTTCACCCCATGGAGTATTGGTTACCTAAACCACAAAGTTGAAACATTGTAAACACAACAAACATTGTAAACAGAGAAATGAAAGAAAACATCATTAACAGAGGCCGTATAAACCTCGGCAATGCACTTGCTTAAGGTTGTTGTTGAGCCTTGTTCATCATAGCAGTAGTACAGACTCAATGGGTTTTGCTCGTATCCAACGCTAGGAGGAATCGTCAAAAGGAAACTACATGAAGAAGTGAAGGTTGTTAGTCAATACACGTATATGTATCATTTATACAAAGGAAACTGATAATTGGATTGAATAATAGATGAAACAAGTAAACGGATAAGGTTTTCCCTATGCCTGCTACCCGGGGATGGGAGTAGTTTAACTCCGATGTAGGCGGCCTAACTGAGTTACCACGTGACCGTTTATGACCCTTTCCTGGCCACCCGCAAGATATGTTTATGGTACCAATATAGCAATAGCTCAGTGGTACTCGATACCATTGAAGATGGGACCCGCTATGCAGAAGCTTTGACATAAAATAGGTGCATATTCAGTCCCCACTCGCGGCAAGAATTTACAACTCTTGTGGCAGTGGGATGATGATTATTCTTGTCACATGTGTCCAGTGGAGGTACTTTTCCAGCATCCGACTCTTTCGGGACGGGTCGGTGGGTTTTCAAAGGAAACACACGGTCGGGGTGTCCCTGCCAAACGTACACTTTTTTAACATAAAAAGAGGTTTGAACTTGAAACTTCTTGCGAAGATATAAGGACCTCGACCAGTAGGCTATAAGATTCAATGATACATACTTGCTTTGACATCCAATGATTCAAGATTAAGAATTGTGACTCCAAACAAGCGCTTTTTAAGATCCAAATTAACATAAATATATGGTTGGTAGCATACAACTTAACTCTTACACACAATTTTGATACACAACCAGTATCAGTGGAAGCCATGGGACAGAGTTGTTAACTCCACAACTTATTTTTGATTGATCCTAACCAGTATCGCATAAAGTGTACGAGTTCGGCCCAATGAACCTTGAGGACTACTAGTACAACACCATCGGAAAATTCGAGGCATAAGGTGTTAAGAGTCTCCAATAACATCCTAATCAACTTAAAGACAACTGTACTTACCATATCCTATAACTCGGAAACGAGCTCATGATTCGTGTAGACAACATCATCATTGTAATTGGGCACTGTTACATTATTACCTTTTTTTCTTTTCTTAATGTATAAGCTCAAAATTTATGACTTGAAATATACTTACAGGGTTTGGATATGCATTTTTATCAAGTCATACACTCATAATGGCAACTTACGAAACTGAACATTATCTAATATTCTAGTGTGTTTATCGAACTTTCTATATTTACTTAGATGCATGCAGCCTAATCAGATTATCCCGTGAATGTTTCGGACCCTTTACCGTGACCAACACAAGATATTGTTCTAGTGATGTTTGAAACCCTCGTGACCTTTATATAAAAATAATAGATAGAGAAGTAATGGATCGGGTGATCCCATATCAATATCGAAATCCATTTAATTTCATTAAATTCGTATCCATTTAAATATATATCATCCATCCATATCCATATCTGCCGGATGAAGCGGATTAATGAATATCCATTGTATCTTAATTTTTATTAAGATATTTGTATTATGAAATAAAATCATTAAAGTATTTTTAACAAATATAAATATAACGCAATTTAATAAAATTTATACACAAAACTTATAACCGTCGTCTTCAATTGAGCAAAATATATTTTGTCAATGTATAAAGATATGTAAATGTATACGCATAAAGTTTAGTACATATGTATATGTTTATATATCATATTTTGTCATCCATAACCGATCCACTAATTTTTCACATTATCCATATCTATATCCGCTTATCATCCATATAGATCGGATCGGGTAGATATCCGATGGATCGGACGTTCATTGCCATCCCTAATAACAGACCTCAATCACTGAGTTATATTCGGATGGTTGGCAGCCGAAGTTGCTACCTTAGACCACTCACAGTGGGAGAAAGGAACGCCCGTTGTGCTGAGATGTAACAGAAAAATAAAAAATGTCAAAACGCCCGTGTTTTTTACTCAAGAAAGGGAGAGTTTTTTTTTATTATTATTTTGACGGGAAATCGTTCATCGTCTTTATGTTATTATTTATTATCTTTTTCACCCAACTACTAATCATTTCAGAGGCGAAGCCAGGATTTGAGCTTCAGGGGGGCTTGGCATTATATAGTTTATCGGAAGAAAAAAAAAGCACTCTAATGGGGCTTTGTGACTTCGACTCAATTTCTTGCCAAAATATAGTTTCTAAATCTTCCTAAAGCTTTCCTCTACATTAGGCTCTTACTAGATAAAACTTTTGACCCAACTATGAGATTAAAATTCAAACTTAATTACATCTATTAATGCTATACTTGTTCATTTTATACTATTATGTAATCAGAAAAAATCGAGATACATAAATAGTTTTTCTATATACTTATAGCTGATATTATATAAATAAGTTTTAACTTCAAATAAAATTCCATGAATTTCATATTTGTTTTAAAAGTATCGTTCAATCTTTCAAACTAATTTCTATCATCTAAATAATCAATTTACGAAAAAGAAACAATGTGGCATTCACATGTATACTAGAAAATCACATGATTTAAGATTGGAAATTTCAATGGCTTATTAATAAAGTCAGGGACTAAAATGAATTATAAAATGTTAATTGAAGGGCTTTATTGAAACATTGACAAATAACTCATCTTCCTCACTAAACCTTCAGGAAACTCACCTCTAATTTAGAAATCGAGTTCCACAATTTATAATTTTTACAATTAAAACACACAATACTTAATAAATTACCAACAGTTAGGGAGGCAAAGCACCCACACGCCCCCCTACTGTCTCCGCCTCTGAATCATTTAACCCACAACATTGTCAGGTGGCAGTAAGGATGATAATGGCCACCCGATTTAGCGGATATACATCCGATCTACCCGCTTCGTGATGGATATAGATAAACCTAAATGGATATGGATACGGATATAGATGAACCTAAATGGATATGGATTTTGACATGGATGAAAAGTTTCATCCATAAATATATATACTCATTAACACCCGAAATACATATACAAATACATAAATATAAATGTACGCTTACATATTTACTATTACATATACATATTTACTATAATGAAGGGCCATTAGCCCAGCAGTCTCGAAGTGACCCTTCCAATAGGACAATTTGTATATATATTTCTTGGTTAATTCGTGTAATGGTGCGTGTGAGTTTGCCTTTTATAAAAATACATATTTACTATTACAAATGCATTTATAGTAAGATTTACATATTATTTTTAACCTTATAATGAAATAACAATGATATATTACAATAAAACACGTATATCAATGTCATGTTATATTTATTTTTACTATACCGATTTTTTATTTTTATCGCATATTAAAAAATATTATGACATTCTTTTAACATTCAATGTACAACCATTAGCCTTCTTAATCTAGTGGATATGGATGGATGAACTGAAATTAAATAGATATGAATACAAAAATTTAAATAGTTATAGATATAAATACGACATCACTAAAGTCCATATCCGATCCATTATCATCCCTCACCCCACCTAAAAAATCCCTAAAATCACTCTACATCACAATTCACAATCGCCATTGTGAATAATCTTGTAAAATCGATGTGATTTAACAACTCATAAGAGTTGGAATACATACACAATTATGATTTAAAGTTTGATAAATAAAATAAAACTATATAATATCCAATCATAATAAAATACTTAAACATGAAATGAGAAGCAATCCAAAAAACAAATATATACAATTATGGTTATATAAACTTACACAGGACCATTGGTTTGTGTGATATCACGAGCTTGTTGAGGGGAAAGATGATCAGGAGGTAGGTGAGATGTGTGATCAAGATCAATGAAAGCGTAACGAACATGATACTTGAAAGAATGGTGAACGGGACGACGTCGTTCGTGCCAGACTGTACCGTCATAAAGTGCAACTGAAGTTGGTTCCGGCGAGTGACGGAGGAGACGGCGGAAGTGGAGGATGAGGGAGAGAGTGATGGAGGTAAATGTGGTGGACAGGATTGACCACAAAAGATAAAATGCTTCCATTGATAGATGATTCCTTCATGTGAATATTTATATATCATCAATCAATCATTATATTATATGAAATAATCAAACAGATAATCAATAATAAAACTTATGGGTGAGTTATCGTTTATCGTTCAAAAGAAAAATATTGACGTGGCTACGTTACCACCTCTTATTTATTAATTTTCATATTGTTATTTTCATGTATTTTTTTATAATAATAATAATAACAATAATAATAATAATAATAATAATAAGTAAAAACGATACATGAGTAAATTCAAACATAGATTAACAAGCGACATAACAACGAATTCTAAACAACCGGTTGAATCAATAGGGTGGATAAAAACACACTTTGCTATGGACATAAAAATTGTCTAAACACGACAACAAAAAGAAACCTAACAAATGAATGCGTTAAAATAGAATAAGAAAAAATAACAGCGTCCATGATCGGGAGAACACCGGCCGCAAACGAAGATAACAATTAAACTAAGCGTGTTCACTTGCAATGATCCCCTCTAAGCATTAGATTACTATTATGTGTTTAGTGTTACTACTAAACTTTGATCAAACAAGGTTATGAACTCACGTAGATTCCCTTAGATAATCAAGTTAAGTTGAGAAATCGTTAGGACTATGATCATGGATTGAATACACATAAAATTCCTTAATCAAATCAATCACTTGAAAAGACTAACACTCCTATAGTTTTAACTAAAAGCCGTTTGAATCTCCAACCAAATCAAAGACACAATAACTTGAAATCTCAAACTTAGTTGTCTAGATCACTTAATTGTGTTGAAGTACAAATTGAATCCCAATACAAATCACTAAGCAATGGTAATCAATTTATAAGATCAAATAAAGCTAAAAACTCATATAGTAGTGGTTCTTCAATCAAAGCTCAACAATATAACTCAATGATTCATTCAAACATCACTATTTCATCAATTTAAAGCAAACCCATAGAAAGAGATTCACAAAACAAGCAAACACAATAAATCTAGCCAAGCATGGCTAGAATAACACTAATCAAAGTAGCAATTGAGCAAATAAACAACATTATTACAATTTAGAAAAGATTGTACCAAAATTAGATCTAAGAACTACTAGAAATGGTGAAGAAGATGAAAATTTTGATGAATCCAAGTGAATCCTCGAGCTAGCAAGCAAAATAGCACCTCCAAACCTCAATCTAAGATGAAGATGATGATTTTTGAGTGAAATTCGTAGTCTAAAACTGCAGCTCCTTTTCCAAACCCTATCTTTTTCCTTTTATAGGTGCAAAAATCTGAACCCAAAACAACGCAGGTGCGCCACACCTTTAATATGATGCGCCGCACGATTACACAGGAAACAGGTGCACCGCACCTTAAGGGTTGTGCGCCGCACCATTGCACGTGAGACTTTTTCCCAAACTTCTGATCTGAATTTTGCCATTTTCTTTGATATGGTGTGCCGCATCATGGGTTAGGAGCGCCGCTCCTTTACTCTGCACTCTCAAAACACTTCAATTTTTCAAACTAAGCTTGCACATTTCATTTTGCTTTGTGCTTTCAGTTGCCATGCACTTTGGTTCACTATTTAGGCTAGATTTTGATCAATTTTGCACCAAGATGAGCTTTTAGCCTTGAACCAACATAATTGCACAAATATCCATCTTTCGAACTCAATGAACTTCAAAAACGAGTGAAACGAGGAAGATATTGCGAGGTAAAACATGTATAAATTGAGCAATATCAACTTCTTACGCTATAAGGTGCGGCACAATAGCCTTTTAGTGGGGCGCACCACTAACCTATATGGTGCGGCACACCAAATAGTAGGTGCGACGCACCTTATACCTGGACAACCACTCTGGTTTGCTTTCATCAACAAACCACAACCTAACTCAAGTTATCTCTTTAGCTCTTTAACGGACGTGTACTCTACACTCTCCAAATCCGTTCTAGAGCATTAGAGATTGCTTGACTTTCAACCTAGCAAATCCAATACACTAAAATGATTCATTGGATCACATTAAAATCACCAACACCGAGTACTAAGCGAACTGGAGGAGCTGTTAAGGTGTGTTTATTCTTTAGCTTTTGTCATTGTATATGATGTCTATAACTTGCTTTTCAAAAAGGAAAAAAAAAATATACACCGTAAACCGTAGCTAGAAATCTTGTAGTAACCCCAAGGGGTGGTTTATTAGTAAGATGCTTGAAAAGTTCTAAAGGAACTCAGGTTCAATCCCCACTTGTTACACTTTGATGGACTTGCCTTTCAAAAAAAAAAAAAAAATTTGTTGTAGTATATTGAGTTTCTTTATATTGAAGTTAGGGCTTGAATTGTAACATATTTGGGAATCTTAATCAGATCTTATATTATTCAAAATGGGTTACAATTTTGATTGGGGTTTCATTTTATTTGTGTTTGTGGATGCTCAGATTTTGCATAAATGGTGGTTTAGGATGAGATGATACATTTTTATGTTCAAAACCTTTATGTTATAGATTATGTATTTGTATTGGTGTTAGTGTAGATTTTTATTAAAAAGTTGTATTTAAGGTAGGTAAATATATAGAGGTTTTAATTCAAGTCTTAGGAGGAAAACATGTATCACTTTCGGAGGTTCACTCGCGAGTCTCTGAGCTACTTGTACAATAGGTGATTACTGTGGAATTAGTCGGTTTGCAAAATTAATAGGTTAACTAGAAAAGAATTGTTTGTGTTGATGGTGAAAAACCGGATGATATTATGTGGGAAGAAATGATCAATTTAAACCTAAGGAAAAAATTGTTATTTCAGACATTTCTAACGAACAATATGTTAATTTAAGGAATTACGAATAACAGTGTCAATGTGCGTAAATTAGAAACCGTGTAATTTACTTTTAGAAAGAACTAGATAATAGTAACAACTTTTTATGTCAAGACAAAGAATCAACACATACATACATATACACAAACTACATATGTACACACACAATAGACTAAAAAGGAAAATAAATGATGACACTTTGATAAGTTAAAACAAAATTAAGACGTGTCTTGGACCGTAACAAAATCAATCAATTTACCATATTCAAATAGGGTTGGCACTAAATAAGTAAATATAGAAAAACGAGTTTTGTTGCATATTTAAACATATTACTAAGCTCATATGTCATTACCTCACTAGAAGACGCATTCGTTGATCCCCAGTCCTAAGCGAACACCGTAACGGGCAAACTCATATGGCAAGCGAAAAAATGGGTTTGCGAATATCTAATTTGAAAAGGACGAAATCATAAGGTATTTCAAAATAAATCGTGGGATCCCAAAACAATTGTCTCGAAAATACAACTTCAAAGCTTTAAATTGGATCCAGTGTTGTAAATCTCCCGAGATCTCCCCGAGATCTCGTTTTTAGAAGGCAACCGAGACGAGATGTTCATCTCCCGAGATTTCTCGGTCAACGGGGTTAAACTTAGTTAAAGCCACGATTTCTCGAATTTCATTGCTAATTTGTAAGATTTTCTTGTAAAATTCGTAATTTCTTAGATTTTATCACTCATTTCTCGGATATTTTTGTAAAATCTCGTAAACACGTATATAAATATACATATATTTATGTTTTATGTAAATTTTTATTAAAAAAACTATAAAGTCAACGTAAGTCAACGTCCGAGATCTCCTCGAGATTATTCCGAGATCCCGAGATCTCCCTAAAAAAGTTCAAACGAGATCTCTCCGAGATCCGAGTTCTTCAACCTTGATTGGATCTCAAAAAGGCTCAAATTGGTCACACTTGATTGGGCACAATGGTTGATTAATCTGGGTTTTTTTGTTTCATTGTCATGTCAACGTACCAGAGTAGGCTGAACCTCGTCTAAAATAGCTGCACAACATTCGTGGCGCACCTGGTTACTAAATTATCATCCTATTTTCGCTTGTACTAAAAAGTTTAGTGGCTATTTGATTGAAAAATTATTGTGTAGTCTCGTAGGGATAAGTTAGTTTATAATCGTGGGACTATCCCCTTGTATAATTGTAAATTGACAGTATCAATAATAAAGTTTTTTCTTGCTTTAAAAAAAACATATTACGGAGTACCAACTTACTACGGAGTACTACTTTACATTAAATCGTACGTACTAATAACAAACTTACAAGAGACTATGTACACGCAAGTTAGAAGACAATGACATTCACCATTTGACTTGATAATTCGTTTTAATAAAATTCTCATCTTGCCTTTTAGAAAAATAGCTTACTTCTACATTTTCACTTTCCTTCCATCAAGTGAATGACACCCAAAGTCGTATCATGCTAATGTTAAAATTCAAACCATAATGGAAGAAGGATTAAGTGTTACATATCTAAAGGTTGTCCATTTAGCTTCTTATAAAGATAGTATTGTAGCTGAGATGGGGAAAATATGAAAATAATTTATGGCACTGGAACCTAGATTGGACTCGTGCTCCTGTTGGGCGGGCTATAGGAGATCTAGATTCGCTTTGTTCTCTTCTTGACCAGGTGGTTCTCACTCTGGATGTTCGTGACAATTGGATTTGAACAAGTAATGAGGATGGGATTTATAGAGTCAACGAAACCAGACACACAATCGATGATATCATTTTGGACATGAGCTTGAATCTTCAACAAACAAAATTCAATAGATCAGTCCCTTTGAAAGCTAACGTGTTCGCATGGAGGGTAAAAGGGAAGAGGTTGTCGGTTTTAGTGGAGCTCGATAATAAGGGCATTGATATCGATTCGGTGTTGTGTCCTAACTGTACAAACGTGGCTGAATCAATGGATCAGTGTCTTGTTGCATGCTCAAACACGATCTCAATCTGGAACAAGGTGTTAAGATGGTGGAACATAAACTACAATTCCTTCTCGACGTTTGAGGATTTGGCTGTTCTTTCACCATCGAGGCTCAACACAAAGTGCAAAGATATATGAGATGATATAATATGGATCACTGCGTACTATATATGGAAGAATAGAAACGCGAAAGTTTTCGGCAAAAAAGTTATGAGCAGCTATGTGGTGCTTAAGAAAATTCAAGTTCGTGGGTTCGAGTGGATGAAAGTCATATTATACCTAGTTGTTTAAATCAAATTAAACTAATCATTTTTATTTATTCATAGTTACACCGATCATCATATTATTTATGAATATGACAAGTAATTTGATGTAAATTACATAAAAAATGGGTGTAATTTACTCTGATAAAAAAAATTGCTATGTTAGATTTGATTAAATGAGATATTTATATTTATTTAATTAAAAATTCATTTCTACAACAAATTTTGAAAGAATGGGAGAATAGTCCTCCACTGTTATGTAAAGACAAAATTTCACGGATGGTCCCTGCAGTTTGATTTAAATTACACTCATGGTTTGTGTGCTTTTTTTTTGTCAAAGATAGTTCCTGTGGTTTGCACTTAAATCTCCGGTCGTCTCTGTCTTAAACGCCATCATCTTTTTTTTTTTAAGGCAAACTCACATACCCCACCTAATACTAACACGAATATATACACCACGAAATGTCCCAAGTAGGACTCGAACCCTCAACCTCAAGGTTGTAAGGGTGACCTCGATAGCGCCAAGCCATTGGCTCTTTGGTAACACGTGCTTAATATGTGAGGGTAATATAGTCATTTCCCTATCCCTTTGTGACGCTCCACACAAATTCGTTTTTGTATTTAACGTGACTTTTAAAATTTTGACATTTTCTCGACACATTTGTATTACCCAAAATATGTGAATGCATGAAACATTTCTATGTTTATTTCACATGTCTCGTATTTAGATTTTTGGGTTTTCCCGGTGTATTTCATACAGTCATATGAAACGAACCCAAATTTTCAATCCGTATTTTGTGACGACCCGGAAATTTCCGACCAAATTTAAACTTAATTTTATATGATTTCGACACGATAAGTAAAGTCTGTTAGGTTGAGTCTCAAAAAGATTGAACTGTTTCATATATTCAATTGACCTTCGACTGCTCTCGACGATTCACGAACCACTATCTGTAAATAGATACATATATATTTAAATATATAAATATATAATAATAATAAATTGAAATATAATTGAAATATCATATGATTTAGTTGTTAGAATTTATTATGTAAAATATAATAAAATATGATATTATAATAATTATTATATAAAATATATCTACATATATAATTGAAGTATATTTAATATGTGATTTTGAATTTATTTAATGGACGACTGTGGCACTCATTTATCATTCGATCGATATTAAACAAGTTAGAAACGAACTTATGTGATTTTAAAATAAACGGTGATCCAAAAATGAGTTTTATAAATTATAGGCTTAGTAAAAATGTATTTAGGAGCTATTTGTTAAATTTTAAAACTTTTTATATTTTACTTGGGGTTGGGAGTGAATAATTAATGTAATTTTTATTTCATAACTAATGAGAAAATTTTATACCATAATGACCAAAATAAATAAAGGAATTTAATTTAAAAATTTGGGATTTTTCTGAAAAGACTTTTATCCGCCACTAATTATCAACGGGATACGAAATAGTAGTCCGTGAAAACTGTCGGCAGAATTAAAATTCTTGAGAACACGTTTTTAATTATTATTATAATTATTATATTATTATTTATCACGGAGTGAATTATGCATTACAATTCTTTACTACTATTTTTGATTGAATTGAGATTATTGTAGCTAATTGATCTTTCACTCACTAATTGATCATTGCACTCACATGTTAATATAATTACACATCTTTATCTTTCTCTTTTAATCTCATTCGAAAAAAACACCATTGCCACTGCTATGGTATTCTGTTTTGAACCACCTCATCATCTCTCTCACATTCATCGCCTTCCTCACTTCTTCCACCACACCACAATCCTTTTTAATCTCCTATAATACACGACACAACTCCGGTGACTTCATCAACTCCGGCAAAGGTAGAAATGATAATGATGAGATCAACTATTTCATTTTTTTCTTCTACTTGAATCACCATCAACCATTACAAACCCATAAAAAACCCACTTTTACTTCTTTTCTGTTTTCATTGAAACCACAAAACAACTATCACAATCTTCATCACCTCTATACACTACCATTGAAACCATCACTGTTTTGCCACAACTATGATCACCGTTTCTGTTTTGCTACTAACAACCAAGAACCACCAACTAGCTGACTACTGTTTTCTTACTATACTTGATCAAATCAAAAACCAAGAAACCAACTTCAAAACCTCACCACTTTTAAACACTTTATCGTTTTCTATTTTACAACTCGACACAACCATCCAATTTCTTGCTACGCTGCTGTTCTTCTGACAAGATCATCGCCAACCACCATCGTGAAATCGGCCACCACAACCAATAAACCTCCATCTCCTCTTTTCTCTCTCTTCTCTATTTTAGTCCGAGAAACAACCACCACACACCATTAGCATCGACTGCATATTTCTATTATATGTATGTTTAAACCACTATCTCTCGATCTAAACTTCAGTCAAGCTCCACACAATCTTTAAACCTGTAAATAATTGTTTTCATTCCTATTTTGTTCGATAAAACCCAATATAGAAACAACCAAACACCACTCGCTATTTGTATGTTTTTTTGTTCTTTTGAAAACCTGCAGCACCACCATGACCTCCACCATATTCCTCATCGTTGTTTACTCGATACCCTAACTGCTCGATAATATTAACCTGTAACTCACTTCCATTAATTTCAGTTTCTAATCAAAAATAAAGATGATGTTACTTAGTGGTTGTTGATAGTGTACCCTTCGGTTGTAAATCCAAACCACCCTTCTCTTTAATTCCTACTATACGAACACCTCATGCTCAATCTTTCTTTTTCTATTTAATCTCCATCACCCACGACACCTTAAAAACCATCACCGTAGTACACCACTATAATCACCATAACCACTATCATTCGATATATTTTTTCTGTTAGATTCAAGAACCTGCGACAACCATTTTCTTTACCACACTTCTTCGTGAACATCATTGAAACAACCACTGACAACCATCAACCACTTTCACATCCTCATCACCATCGTTTTGCTGCACGACATTTTACTGCTGCTATGTTTTAATATTTTTGTTTCCTCTCGAACCACAAACAACCGGTGCTGCTATCTATTCTGTCTGTTCTATTTATTTAACTATGATGATAAGGATAAAGAATGATGGATGAATGATTGTTACAGCCGTTTGTCTCATGTTGCAACTTGTGTATCTATTTTCAATTACTTTTAACAAATGAAAGATAAAGCCACTTCAATCACCTAACCCCACGAATTTACTCTTGATCGAGCTGTTTTGAATTCTTGAGACAGCATGGGCCGACACACTATAATCAAGAGAACCCCACTTGAATTGATTATGGCATGATATTATTGCTGTTTCGTTCTTTTTTCTCTCGCAACTCAGGACTATTTTTAGGCCGGTGACAAATAGAATTGTTGTTGGGCTGTGTAAATTCTTTTTCTTTTTCGGTTGGGCCTATTAGTTCATGATTTCCAGTTGGCCAAGACTTGCAAACCAGTGGGTCTTCTTTTGTTTGTCTTCTGTTGGCGTACTAGACCATGAACACGATATAGATTATAGTTTAATGATAAACGAATTGATAAAGGAAACGTTAAGATGTTAATGATGAGGGTACGATAATGATGGTGATATACATGATGATGATGATGATGGTAATGAAATATGGATGATGATGATGATGATGGTAGCAATTATATGATGAAATGGTAATGATGGAACCGTGAATTATGATGATACGCAAATAAGATGTTAATTGATGATCACGATGATAGTGTTAGTATTAAGATGATTATGATGATATTATGATTATAATCATGATGATTTAGATGATGATATAGATGACATTAATGATATAGTTTATAAAATAGATAATGATTTTAATGATGATGGTGATGACGTATTAAGTTGAAAAGATGATGATATCCGAATACGATAATTAAGGAACGAATTAATAGGTGATGCATGATATTTACGGATAATGATGTTAAGGATTAGTGTAACGACCCTGGATTTTCCAACTTTTAATTAATAATGATTATTATTAATACCTGTGATTAAATGAATGTATTGTTATACATTTACTTGTTGCCATGATTGACCTTTAATTGCCCGACACGTCTTTGTGACACACGAACTTTACACGAATAATATTTTTGAATATTATTTACATTCATGATTAAGTTTTATTAATCATTTTTAATTAACTAAGGTTACTAGTTAATTACTTGGGCTTTATATTGTTTAATTACTTATTTGGACTTAGACTCATGATTAGTGGACTTAGAAGCCTATCCTACATCCTTAATGGACTAATTAACCCATCTTAATATGCAAGTATTACTTTCAAACTAAACTAGATTAATTAAGTTGTGAAGAATCTAGTTACTTGTATCTTTACATCTAGTTCCCCTGCAATTTGACTTTATGACCATTTTAAGCCAACAACATTCAAGAGACTTGTGGACAACTCCTTCCCCCTTCCCTTTGAGAAACCGTCGGCCTACAAGCATGGGGAGGAGTTTTTGTTTCATTTCTTGTATTACTTACTCACTTATACTTCATTCACTTTTCACACACTTCATTTTACTTCACATTTTTCTCTCATTTCTCTCAAACATTTCTCTCCTTTCTTGTAAGTAACTTGAACTTTTCTTCCTTCTTTCTTTCCTCTAAAAACCGTAACCATGAATACATACATCATCATCATCATCCTTGCTTGTCTTAATACTTGTTCATTGATGTTGTTTTGTTACTTGTCTTTGCTAGTTGTTTACTTACTAGTACAAGAATCAAACTTTCTAGTTAGATTCTTCATATTATCTTGTATTTACAAGAACACACAAGAACCTAAACTTACTAGTTTATGGTTCAACACTTAATGTTTTTAAAAGATTGTAAGTTCATGAGTTGTAAATCACTACTTGAATTCATGTTTGTAAACTTAAAGGTTACTTTCTTAAAGATCAAGATCTTGGCTTGAATCTTTAAAGTATGAACAACCATGAACTATTTACTTGTTTATTTAGTTTATTTCTTCATATTATGCATCTTTGAATTCGTGATTATGATTGTTGTTGGTCAAGTGTTACTAGTTAACTTTGATCTCATTTTTCTTGAACAAAAGTTAACTTTATAAGTTCAAGAACATGAAAGTATAACTTTCTAGTTATAACTTCAAATACTTATGAAAGATCTAAGTTTCTATAGGTTATGGTCTACTTAATTTGTTATAAACAAGAGCTCATAAGCTTACATACACTTTACAAGATGAGAATCTAAGTTTCATAACTTATGGTTTCATTAAAGTAAAGATTCAAGTGTTATAACTTAGGATTTAACTTAATAACTTTAGATCTAGACTTTTGGGTCTTGAATCTTCAAGATCTAACTAAAAACTATGTTCTACAACTTAAGATCTTTCTTAGTTAGTTTACTTTCAAGTTTGTAGTTCAATATTACTTTTATAATTCATGTTTGTGTCAAATCTAAGATCTTGATGTAACTTTGGTTCATCAAACTACATGCAACACTTAAGTGAGTTGTGCTACATACCTTAGACTTGCACTTGTGTTATTATGGTAATAAATTGGTAAAGATGATGTAAACCCATCAACTAGTTGTACACTTGAAGCTACAAGCATCAAGGATGAGAACCGTGATGAACATCAAGCACCAAGAACCCACCGGAACACTTTAGCTACTGTTTTCTGGATCTGAACCGACCACCTGGGCTACTTTAAAGTTGATATTCAGTTATCTCTGTTCGAGTAGATAACTTTTCATTTAAGACTCGTCTTAATCCTAGTTACGGTTTAGGATTTATGGCCCTCCGAGTGTCACTGTGTCTTTTTAACGTTGTGCTGAAAATTCTGACCTACTCGCACTTAGACCGTCGCCACGGTCAAACAAAGACGAGTTTGCTTCTGTAATTTTTACCACAACTAAAGGACTCATATACGGAGCCATGGTCACTGGTCTCACCTTATTTCAGTAGGTATAGAGGCCGTGGTGACTGATCTAAATTAGCCTTTGTTTTAAACTCTTTTATTGAACGAAACTTACTTTACACCTTTTGTTTGATGATGAATGATGATGACCTTTAAGACCTAATTTACATACTTTTAAACCTATTTGGACGATTTACTGACTTAATAATATTTGACTTAGGTCGAGGACTTTTCGGACCTACATACTTGCTTACTTCCCGACTCAACCTTACTACTACGTTACCACTGTGAGTTATAGCATCCCTTTTTACTTTAACTATTTTGGGAACTGAGAATACATGCGCATTTTACGTTTTAAATACTAGGCACGAGTACTTAAACTTTATATATGTGTGGGTTATACAACGGCATAAACTTTCCCCTTAGCTCGGTAACGTTTAGTCATTGGTCTTTGAACCGGTGAACGCGAATCTTAGATATGGATCCATAGGGTTTGACATCCCCACTCGGGCTAGTAGCGCTTGTATTTAACGGGTGTTTAATACTTCGTAAACATACGCACTCGCCAAGTGTACTTTCAGGGGGTTATAAACGTTAAGTTAGTTACCAAGTGCCCACGGTTAAACATATACTTTACATACTGTTTTGAAACGCTCTTTGTAGCACTGAAATCTCGTGGCCTACCTTACATTACTGTTATACTTAAACTATAGCTCACCAACCTTTGTGTTGACGTTTTAAGCATGTTTTTCTCAGGTGCTTAAGGTTGCTTGCTTCCGCTGTTGTACTAGTCTTGCTGTAGACACCCGCTGCTTTAGAGATGTCACCGCATGAACGTTTATCTTGCATTCATAAACATTATTACTTTTGAAACTATGATTTTTAACGACCTAAGGGTCACGCACTATTATCTTTGCTTCTATTCATAGAAGCATACTTTTGATGTAAAACATTCGACGTTAGTTATGACGCCACCTTTTACCATGTATGCAAACGTATTTTGAAATAGCATATAGTGTTTGACCTTGTAATGATCCTGTTGTTGATGGTCCGTACATGATGATTTAGTACGGGGCGTCACATTTGGTATCAGAGCATTGGTTGTAGGAAATTAGGTTGCATTAGTGAGTCTAAGACCGACCCGAGTAGGATTCACTAATAGGACTAATCTACAACTTGCTAGTTTACTTGTTTCTGCGAAACTTACTGCATGCTGCTGCTTACTTTTACTGCTATGTGCCGTATGCTACTAAGTGATTTCACCACTGCATGCTTCCATTTGCTTTCGATTGCATGCTACTTCTGTATGATTCGTTATTATTGCCATGCTATTTACTGCTATACATGATCTAGACTGTCATAGTTACTTTGCCTAATACGTGCTTGCTTTATGAGTTACTGACATGGAAAAAGTTCTTTTTCCTTGTTCAGATGTCGGATATTCCACCTGCTATCATTTTGGGCAGCGACACAAACTCATCAGCCACTTCACCTGCCACTGTTGAAGATCCTCAGATCCCGTCAGCGACACCCTCTAGTGACTCAGGCGCTTCGTCCTCCGGAGCTAGTAGTCATGCACCTGGCCCGATGGTTACTTCTGACAGAGCCGAAGACCTCCCGGAGATTCCAACTCCACCTGCCCCAGGACCTCAGGAGCCACAGCCCCGCCCCGGTGGTGTTGTGATTCCCGCGGAATTTGGGGAAGGTCCATTCCGTAATCAATATCGCCATTGGTGCCGACGCGCTCCTGATGGACGTCTCGTGCCGATCGGGCCCGCCCGAGGAGAGCCAGTACAACCACCCGTGCAGCCACTTCCACATGATTCAGATGACCCGTCATCCGACGACACATCCTCAGACGACTCTAGTGGCGAGGATTCCACCGATGACTCCGACGAGGAGGACCCCGATGATGCACCTATTCAGCCACCCTCCACCCCGCCGAAGAAGCGGTACCGTTTCGATGGTACCTTCATTCCAGGAATTAATGGAGGTCGAGCATTCACTGACGCATATGGTCGGCGTCGTAGGGTTACCGCCCGAAAGCGGATTGTGCCGTATCCTGCTGATCCCTTCATCCGTAAGTCTTACTGCTTCGCAGCCTCTACTTCTGGAGCCGGACCGTCTGCACCACCCGTACCGACTGCACCGCCAGCCCCACCATTTCCCTTCTGTCGAGGAACTGATGAGGGAGGTGGAGATCCTCCATGCCCGGGTAACTGAGCTCGAGGACCAGATGTCCCACGTATTGGACATCCTACACCCACCTTCACCGTAGGGCTTTTGTAGTAGATTTCATTATGTAATCTCATTTGTAGTTTTATGTTTCACTTAGGTATTGTACGAACCTATGCTGATGTATGCAACTTATTATTAATGAATGGAACTTTGTGTTATTTAATTCTTGCACGGTGTTCTATTTACGTTACTGTATGATGATTCTGTGGTATATGTACCTGGTTGCATTACTTAATAAACATGTGATGTGTTGATTCCATGTTGGTTACCATATACTGTATTATTACTATTTGAATACCGGATTTTGACTTGAGTCAAAATTTTTGTGTAGAACATCATGGCCAACGGACGATCGACACCCACAACTGCTCAAATCGAGGAAATGATTGTCGAAAGGGTAGCTGCAGCCATTGCGGAAATGCAACCCCAAGCCCCACCGCCACCGATTATTCAGCCCATTCGTAATGGGTGCACGTACAAAGAGTTCCAGAGCTGCAAGCCCCATAACTTTAGTGGAACGGAGGGGACAGTTGGTCTCACTAGGTGGTTTGAAAAACTAGAATCTGTATTCTGAGTTAGCAACTGATCAGAGGCAAACAAGACAAAAATATGCCTCTTGTACACTGGCGGATGGCGCCCTCACTTGGTGGAACACAATGGCTCAAGCCAAGGGTATTGATGAGACGTATGCCACGCCATGGGAAGAATTCAAAGTGACCATGATTGAAGAGTATTGTCCGAGAACTGAGATCCAAAAGATGGAGATTGAGTTTATGCAGTTGAAGGTTGTGGGAAACGACCTCGATGGTTACAATCGTAGGTATTTGGAACTAGCCCTGATGTGTCCTACCATGGTTACCCCGGAGTTCAAGCGTATGGAAAGATATTTGTGGGGACTTCCTAAGTCCATTAAGGGAAACGTCACCTCGTCCAAGCCACCCAATGTCCCGGAAGTAATGCGCATGGCGCATACTTTAATGAACCAAATCATCATCGATGAACCGGAAAAGGCTAAGTCTGAAGTGGGTAGTAATGATAAGCATAAGTGGGATAACAGCAAGGGTAGAGCCTATGATCAAAACCCGGCGAAGCGACATGAGGGTTTCAAAGGAAACAACAACGGTGGGAACCCTAACCCGAACTACAAGGGCACCTTACCGCAATGCAAGAGGTGTTACAAGCACCATACCAGGTATTGTAATGTGGTTTGTGAAAAGTGCCAACGGACTGGACATATCGGTAAGGACTGCAAGGTCACCACCCTGAATGTGAAGGCGAACCCCAATGGACTGAAAAAGTGCTACGAATGCGGACAGACGGGCCATTTCAGAAATGCGTGCCCCAACAAGCAAAAGGACGGCGGACCACCGCGTGGCAGAGATTTCAACGTTAATGCAAGGGACTGATAATGCTAAAAACGAACATATATTTCATAGCATTATCCCTCAAGAAAGACAAGCTTTTGGTTGCAATTGTTCTATTTACAAGTGATATCCTTTTAAATAATAAAAGGTGAAGACAAAAGACAGATTCGACGATTTGAAGACGCAAACGACCAAAAAGCTCAAAAGTACAAATTACAATCAAAGTGGTTCAAATTATTGATAAGAAACGTCTCAAAATTACAAGAGTACAAGACGCAAAACGCAAAGTACAAGATATTAAATTGTACGAAAGGACGTTAGAAAATCCGGAATCGGGACCAGAGTCAACTCTCAACGCTCGACGCAACGGACTAAAAATTACAAGTCAACTATGCACATGAATATAATATAATATATAATTAATTCTTAAAATTATATATATATATATATATATATATATATATATATATATATATATATATATATATATATATATATATATATATATATATATATATATATATATATATATATATATTATATTATATAAAACCGTCGGCAAGAAGCAAACAACAATATGTGAGCTGGAATCCCAGGCCATGCGATCGCATGGCCAGGAAGAAGAAAATCCATGCGATCGCATGGCACACTTTTTCAGCTCAGGTCCTATAAATTGCAAAGTTTGGTCGATGAATTATATACCTTTTTATCTATCTCTCTCTCAACGTATAAATAAAGATATATATATATATATATATATATATATATATATATTATAATTTTAATTTTAATTTTAATTTTAATAATAAGGGTATGTTAGTGAATGTTGTAAGGGTGTAAGTCGAAATTCTGTCCGTGTAACGCTACACTATTTTTAATCATTGTAAGTTATGTTCAACCTTTTTAAATTAATGTCTCATAGCTAAGTTATTATTATGCTTATTTAAGCCGAAGTAATCGTGATGTTGGGCTAAATATTAAATACGGGGTAATTGGGCTTTGTACCATAATTGGGGTTTGGACAAAAGAACGACACTGTGACGACCCGTAAATTTCTGACCAAATTTAAACTTAACCTTTATATGTTTCTGACAGATAAGCAGAATTTGTAATGTTGAATCTCAAAAAGTTTGGAACTACATTCATGTAATCAATTACCCTTTGACCGTGTTCGACGATTCACGAACAATTATGTGTATATAGATATGTATATATAATATATAATATTAACTGAAAACATTAACAAAGTATTAGATATATGATACTTTACATAAACATATTTGTTTCGATATATTTATCGACAGAATTAAGAGATAATATCAAATGATTGAATTATCAGATACATTATAATATGATTACGGGCCTATGTTATGAGGTCCACTGTGATTTAAGAAATCTATTTTTTTTTGACAACTCATTACTTAACAAGTATGATAAAGATAACGATATTTATATTTTATTTTATTAAATATATATATATAACGATTTAAATTAAAATTATATATATTTTTATACGCGTATTATACGTACATAGTTTTATACTTTTACTATACTTTAACTTTACCTTTACTTTACTTTTACTTTACTTTAACTTTAATAATTCATACTTTAATAATTCACTTTAATAATTTATACTTTAATAATTCACTTTAATAATTCATACTTTAATAATTCACTTTAATAATTCATACTTTAATAATTCACTTTAATAATTCATACTTTAATAATTCACTTTAATAATTCATACTTTAATAATTCACTTTAATAATTCAAAAATCTATTATAAATAGAATTCAATAGGTTTCATTATTTCATAGAAACTTGAAAATGTATTTCTCTAAACTCTCTCAATCGAATTACATATATATATATATTTACTTAGTATTATTTAAAGATATTATTAGTATACATAAAATACTACGACGGAGTTATATTCAGACGATTTCAAAATAAGTTTTCAAATGGGATAGAGCTAAGGAAATTATGGGTTATAGCTATGAAGGTTATGGGTATTGATCGAGGGTATTGCTCGTGAGGTCAACCTAACGTTTATCATTTTCGTTGCGTCTACGTACTTTCCTGCAATATTGAATCACAATATTGATACGTGAGCATTCATATCTTATCTTTTATATATTAATAGTGTATCCCTGACTAGTGCTCGAGTATATATGATTATGCGTGTTTGTATGCTTAGTTTCGTCGTTAAATAGTTTATGATAAATCACGAATTTGATATATATGCTACTGAGATAAGTTATATGATATGCATGTCGTTGAAAATCTGAAGAAAAAATTAATAACTTTTCATTTAGAAATCGTGTGGTTTCGATGAACGGATTAAAAGATATGGTCAACTGAATTATCATTAATTTTAATATTATTATTAAAACGATTATTATAACTGTTATCAGTTGATGTTATTACTAAAATTATCTTTATTACTAAAAATTAATATTTTTATTGAAACTATCATTTTATTATTTTTATCATTATTATTATTATCAATATTATTTTATCAAATAAATATGCGTACAAAGATATTTTTACCACACGTAATGTAATTACATTAATAGTACATACCACTATATTTTTATGATATTAAGTGAATTTTATAAATATTATTATTTGAGATATATAAAAGTATATTTTTATCATATATGAATTTTAATATAAATTTTTATTTATTAATAAATGACTTGTATTATTTAGTATAATAAGATCTGATAAATATATTTAAATATATAAAACTAATATATATAAGTTATATAATAAACATGTATAGATTTTGGAAGTCATTTTGGGTCAAGTTGACTTTTGTTGACTTTTGCATGTCGGTCTCGAGCATTAAGATTGTGATACACTACGACTTGACCTAAATTGTTAGACAGATATTGACCAACATATAAATATATATACTTAATATAGGTTCGTGAATCCGAGACAAACACTGCACTTGTTCAGTGCCGTCATATACATAATTTCTACGAAATACAGTATTGTGAGTTTCATTTGCTCCCTTTTATATATATTTTTGGGACTGAGAATACATGCGCTGTTTTTTATAAATGTTTTACGAAATAGGCACAAGTACTAAAACTAATTCTACGTGGGTTTAAACCAGAAATATACCCTTAGCTTGGTAACATTAATCCTAAAGATAGATCTATTGGGCCTGACAAACCCCATCCTGACTATGGGATGCTTTAGTACTTCGAGATTATTTTAAACACACCTGATCTGGTGTACTTCAGAGGGTAAAACATGAACGTTAAGGCTTGTTACCGGGTGCCTACAATTTATAGAATACTCTTATACACTTGCGAGTGTACATATATTTATAAACGGAAATCTTGTGGTCTATTAATATATTGAAATGATTGTTATGATAAACCTATGAACTCACCAACCTTTTGGTTGACACTTTAAAGCATGTTTATTCTCAGGTATTAAAGAAATCTTCCGCTGTGCATTAGCTCATTTTAAGGATATTACTTGGAGTCATTCATGGTGTATTTTGAAAGAAGTTGCATTCGAGTCATTGAGTTCATCAAGATTATTATTATGTCAATTATAGTTGGATGTATTATGAAATGGTGTGCATGCCGTCAACTTTCGTTGTAAAGAAAGTTTGTCTTTTAAAAACGAATGCAATGTTTGTAAAATGTATCATATAGAGGTCAAAATACCTCGCGATGTAATCAACTATTGTGAATCGTTTATAATGTATATGAACGAGTCCTTTCAGACACACTTGTGGAAATTATACTATGGGCTATTAATGGGCTTTATATTTGTTTAATTAAATGATAGTTTGTTAATTTAATATAAAGATTTACAATTGGACGTACCTATAAATAACCATATACACTCGATCGGACACGATGGGCGGGATATTTATAAGTACAAATAATCGTTCATTTAACCGGACACGGGAATGGATTAATAGTTAATGGACTTATTAAAACAGGGGTGAATTATATACATGGACACTTGGTGTAATTATAGTTTAAGTCCCCAATTAGTTGGAATATTTGACTTCGGATATAAGGATAATTTGACGAGGACACTCGCACTTTATATTTATGACTGATTGACTGCTATGGACAAAAACCAGACGGACATATTGAATAATCCAGGACAAAGGACAATTAACCCATGGTAATAAACTAAAATCAACACGTCAAACATCATGGTTATGGAAATTTAAATAAGCATAATTTCTTTATTTCATATTTAATTGCACTTTTAATTATATCACTTTTATTTACTGTCATTGTATTTAATTGCACTTTTAATTATCGTATTTTTTAATTATCGCAATTTTATTTATCATCATTTTATTTATCGCAATTTCATTATTGTTATTTACTTTACGCTTTAAATTAAGTCTTTTATATATTTAATATTTTACATTAGGTTTTAACTGCGACTAAAGTTTTAAAATCGACAAACCGGTCATTAAACGGTAAAAACCCCCTTTTATAATAATAATACTACATATATATTTATATACAAATATAGTTTTAAAGATATAGCGTTAAACTTAGCAAGTTCCCTGTGGACGAACCGGACTTACTAAAAACTACACTACTGTACGATTAGGTACACTGCCTATAAGTGTTGTAGCAAGGTTTAGGTATATCCACTCTATAAATAAATAAATAACTTCTGTAAAAATGTATCATATTTAATAGTATTTCCTAGCAAAAATTAATACTATTTTGTATACACCTTTACGCACATCAAGTATTTTTGGCGCCGCTGCCGGGGAACTGCTTAACCGCCGGAAGCGAAACGCTATATATATATATATATATATATATATATATATATATATATATATATATATATATATATATATATATAAATTTTTTTTATTAAGTTCTTTATATAAAAATATACGTTTTAAATATAAAAAAAATACAAAAATATAAAAAGAAAAATATCTATATATTTGTTTTTAAGAATTTGTTTAAAATATATAAATTATAAAGTATTTTTATTTCTATTTTAGTTTTTAAAATTTAAGTTTTTATTTCATTTATATAAATATTTTATATAAATATTAAAACAGAACAAAAAAAAAATAAAATTGTACGAGGCCCGGTACTGTAGCAGCCCAACATCAGGCCTGGTATCCGATCTCATGCGATCGCATGATCTCAAACCGTAAAATCCATGCGACCGCATGGCTTTGTCTGACACGCCAGAATGAACCTGGTACTGCATTAATTACGGAATATAATTTAATTATAATTAATAAAAACCCTAATTAGGGTTAATTATAATAATAATTAAGTTTTAGTTTTAATATTTTTGTATTTTAAGTTTAATTAGTTTTATTAATATATAAAAATTAATACTTTTATAAAATAAATATAAAAATAATATTTTTATAAAAATTAGTAATTTTATCATTTTTTGTCTCTTTTTATAAATTGTATATTTTTATTATTTAGTACGTAATTTGTATTTTTATCGCTCGTAACTAGTTTTAAGATATAGTTTTTGCCGTAGTTATTTTTATTTCTAGATTTTTTAGGCTTTGCCGTAAAATCCCTTAAGTGCTCTTTCTTTATACTAAGATTTAGGTGCTTTAGAATTTTACGACGTTGTTTATCGCTTTAGTTTTTAATATATTTTAGTATCTTTTTAAGTTATTGCCGTTTTGGATATAGTATTCCTTTAAGATTTAATATTTTTAGACGCAACTTTTAATTCTTAGTTTTTAGATTTTTTCGACGCGCTACGTTCTTTTTATTATTTTTCGACACTTATTTTTCGACCTTTTATTTTTCGACGTCTTCCGACGCGCTCTTTTTCTTTCTTATTTCACGACGCTCTAGTTTTTAGGATATAGAATTTTCTATTTCTTCTCTAAAATTTCTTTAAATTTCAACGAAAAATTATTTTAAGCGGTTAAATTGATAGACATCTAAAATTTTCTGGTTCGTAGTAATAGTTGGATTTGTTAGTGGCGAGTTGTGGGCTTCCGATTTAAAGGGTCCTAGCTACCTGATGCATCTATTAGCTATTCGAAACGTGGGCAAAATCAGAAAAGTCTATTAATTTGATAACTTATATAATTTTTATCTTTTATAACTAATAGGATATTCAGTGAATGCACCGAGCAAAACGTTCACCACCTTTCGTACGTTCACCACCTGTAACTCGATCAAGACGTCTAGCCAATATTGTCGCCGTTGATTTTTCTTTAGAATCGTCATCTAGTCGACCAAGTACTCCAATTTAAATTTCCGATAATCCATTTTTTGAACCCGACCTCACAATTGAGAATCCAGAGGATATTCAGGGACAATTCAGAGATCCTGAACCATTAATCTTTCCTCCGGAACCACCAATCATTCAAACAGAGATTGTCGAGGAACAACCCATTAAATGAGAATCCTCTAGTGATTCAGATTCAACAAATTTAATCATGGAAAATCTGGAACCTCTAAGTATGGAAGACCGAATGAGAGCTAAACGCACTGGCCAAGGTCACGCAATTACTCAACCAGACATTAATGCGCCAGATTATGAAATCAAAGGACAAATCTTACACATGGTGACTAATCAATGCCAATTTAGTGGTGCGCCGAAGGAAGATCCAAACGAACATCTTCGTACCTTTAATAGGATCTGTACTCTATTTAAAATAAGAGAAGTGGAGGATGAACAGATATATCTCATGTTATTTCCCTGGACTTTAAAGGGAGAAGCCAAAGATTGGTTAGAATCGTTACCTGAAGGGGCGATTGATACATGGGATGTTTTAGTTGAAAATTTTCTTAAACAATTCTTTCCGGCATCTAAAGCCGTAAGACTTCAAGGAGGAATTGTTACGTTCACACAAAAGCCAAATGAAACTCTATATGAAGCGTGGACAAGATTTGGAAAGTTATTCAGAGGATGTCCGCAACATGGTTTAGACACTTGTCAAATAGTACAAATATTCTACCAAGGATGTGACATCACTACAAGAAAAGACATCGATATAGCAGCTGGTGGTTCCATTATGAAGAAAACCGCAACTGACGCTTACAAAATTATTGATAACACTGCTTCCCACTCACATGAGTGGCATCAAGAAAAAGATATCATTAGATCATCTAAAGCAGCTAGAGCCGATTCTAGCCATGACTTAGATTCCATTTCCGCAAAGATAGATGCTGTCGAGAGACGAATGGAAAAGATGACTAAAGATATTCACTCAATACGAATTAGTTGTGAGCAGTGTGGAGGACCACATTTGACAAAAGATTGTCTCAGTATTGAACAAACAATGGAACAAAGAGAGAATGTTTCATACATGAACCAAAGGCCTGGAAATAATTATCAACCACCAAGACCAATCTACAATCAAAACCAGAATTATAATCGAAATGTTCCATACAACAACCAACAAGGTCCTAGCAATCAACAAGTATCCAATAATACTTATAATCAGCAAAGACCTATTTTTCAAAACAAACCACCACAAACCGATGATAAAAAAGCCAAATTTAGAAGATTTGATGTCGAAGCTAATTGAATCTCAAACGCAGTTTTTCACATCTCAGAAACAAACGAATGAACAAAATGCTCAAGCATTTAGAAATCAACAAGCTTCTATTCAAAATTTGGAACAAGAAGTGAGCAACCTAGCAAGGTTAATAGGTGAAAGAAAATCGGGAAGTTTACCTAGCGATACAAATGCTAACCTTCGGAATGAAACAGCTAAAGCTATTACCACAAGAAGTGGTATTACACTTAAACCACCTGAAATGCCTGTAATTTCTGAGACACTATTCCTATTCCACAAAAACCACAGTCTGATCAAGAAAAGGAAAAAGAACCGGTAGTTGAAAAGGTTAATGAAGACAACACAGTTAAAGCTAAACCTTATGTTAAACCATACCAACCACCACTTCCTTACCCAAGTAAAATGAGAAAAGAGAGACTTAAAGCCGAGCAATCCAAATTCTTGGATATGTTTAAACAGATAAATGTAAATCTTCCTTTCATTGATGTGATTTCAGGAATGCCTAGATATGCTAAATTTCTTAAAGATCTAATCACAAATAGAAAGAAAATGGAAGAACTATCGGCTGTTACTATGAATGCTAATTGTTCTGCAGTGCTGTTGAATAAGATACCAGAAAAACTTTCAGATCCAGGAAGTTTCACAATTCCATGTTTTCTGGGTAGTCTTAGTTCAATAGAAGCATTGGCAGATTTAGGTGCTAGTATAAATTTAATGCCATATTCACTATACGCTAAACTAGACCTTGGAGAATTGAAACCAACACGAATAAGTATACAACTAGTCGATCGATCAGTAAAATATCCTAGAGGGATAATGGAAAACATGCTAGTTAAAGTTGGTACTTTAGTATTTCCAGTAGATTTTGTTATTCTGGACATGGAAGAATATTCTCGAGTTCCTCTCATATTAGGAAGATCATTCTTAAACACGGCTAAAGCAATAATAGACGTGTTTGGTAAAAAACTGACCCTAAGTATAGAGGACGAGAGTGTTACCTTTTCAGTTGATAGAGCAATGCAACAACCGAAATCTGCAGATGATACATGTTATTATATTCAAACTATAGATTCACATGCAGAATTGTTAGAAGAATTTCCAGAATTACAAGGAACAGGAGAATGTTCTTTAGAAGAAGGAACTGAACCAATTGATGAAGCTGAAATGTTAGCTACACTTATGGCTAATGGATATGAAGTAACAACAAAAGAAATTCAAATGCTAAAAGAGGAAGACAGATATCGATACAAATCATCGATAGAAGAACCACCGACATTAGAGTTAAAACCACTTCCAAACCATTTGGAATACGCTTATTTACATGGTGAATCTGAATTACCTGTAATAATATCATCTTCTCTTACTGAAAATGAAAAATCTCAACTCATTTCTGTGCTAAAAGCTCATAAACCAGCTATTGCATGGAAAATTCATGACATTAAAGGAATAAGTCCTTCATATTGCACACATAAAATCCTTATGGAAGAAGGTCATAAAACGTATGTGCAACGCCAACGAAGACTAAATCCTAATATGCAAGATGTTGTTAAGAAAGAAATTATTAAACTGCTTGATGCAGGTTTAATTTATCTAATTTCTGATAGTCCATGAGTAAGCCCAGTTCAATGCGTACCTAAGAAGGGTGGCATGACTGTCATCACAAATGAAAAAAATGAGCTTATTCCTACTAGGACTGTAACAGGATGGCGTGTTTGTATTGATTATAGAAAATTAAATGATGCCACCAGAAAAGATCACTTTCCCTTACCTTTCATTGATCAAATGTTGGAAAGATTAGCCGAAAATAGTTACTATTGTTTTCTTGATAGTTTTTTCGGATACTTTCAAATTCCAATAGCACGAGAGGATCAAGAGAAAACCACGTTCACGTGCCCGTATGGTACTTTTGCTTACAAACGCATGCCATTTGGTCTTTGCAACGCCCCTGCAACCTTTCAAAGGTGCATGATGGCGATTTTTCATGACATGATAGAAGAATGCATGGAAGTTTTCAGGGATGACTTTTCAGTCTTCGGTGATACATGTGAATCATGTCTAGTCAATCTTGAACGAATGCTTATCAAATGCGAGCAATCAAATCTAGTTCTTAATTGGGAGAAATGCAATTTCATGGTTAAAGAAGACATCGTTCTTGGTCATAAAATTTCAAAGGAAGGAATTGAAGTGGATAGAGCTAAAGTAGATGTAATTGCTAAACTTCCATATCCCACCAATGTTAGAGGAGTTAGGAGTTTTCTAGGGCATGCCGGTTTTTACCGACGTTTCATAAAAGATTTTTCTAAAATTGCCACTCCTATGAATAAACTCCTAGAAAAGGATGCTCCATTCATCTTTTCAGATGAATGCATCAAATCTTTTAATATTCTTAAAGAAAAACTCACTAATGCGCCGATCATGATAACTCCAAATTGGAATCTACCGTTTGAACTGATGTGCGATGCAAGTGATTTTGAAATTGGAGCCGTTTTAGGACAAAGGATTGAAAAACGATTTCAACCTATTTATTACGCTAGTAAGACGTTACAAGGAGCACAAATGAATTACACAACTACTGAAAAATAACTCCTTGCTATTGTCTTTGCTTTTGACAAATTTCGTTCATATCTCGTTCTAGCTAAAACGGTGGTCTATACCGACTATTCTGCTCTTAGATACCTATTTTCAAAACAAGATGCTAAACCACGATTAATCCGTTGGATCTTACTCTTACAAGAGTTCGATATTGAAATTCGAGATAAAAAGGGAGCAGAAAATCTCGCCGCTGATCATCTTTCTCGTCTTGAAAATCCTGAATTAGAAGTTCTAAATGAATCGCCCATACAAGATAACTTTCCTGATGAATATCTATTGAAGATAGATTATAGTGAAATTCCATGGTTTGCAGACTATGCAAACTACTTAGTATGCAAACTACTTAGTTGTCCCGATGGAATAATACGCCGATGCGTATTCAGAGATGAAGCTAGTCAAATCTTAAACAATTGTCACACAGGACCAACAGGAGGGCATTATGGGCCTCAACTCATAGCAAGAAAAGTTTACGATGCTGGATTCTATTGGCCTACAATTTTCAAAGACGCACACCTTCTTTGCAAATCCTGCGATGCTTGTCAAAGGGCCGGAAAAATAAGTCAACGTGATGAAATGCCACAAAATGTCATTCAAGGATGTGAAGTATTTGACGTTTGGGGTATTAACTTTATGGATCCATTTCCAAAATCTCATAATAATCTCTACATTCTCGTTGCCATTGATTATGTATCTAAATGGGCGGAAGCACAAGCTCTCCTGACTAACGATGCACGAGTTGTAGTCAACTTTTTAAAACGTCTTTTTGCAAGGTTTGGAACACCGAAAGCTTTAATAAGTGATCGGGGTACTCATTTTTGTAATAATCAACTTGAGAAAGTTCTCAAAAGATATGGAGTAACTCATAAAATCTCAACCGCTTATCATCCACAAACAAGTGGACAAGTTGAAAATACCAACCGAGCATTAAAACGTATTCTAGAGAAAACCGTGGGATCAAATCCGAAGGAATGGTCCATGAAATTGGAGGATGCACTCTGGACTTTTATAACAGCCTACAAAACTCCAATTGGAACCACACCTTTTAGATTCATTTATGGGAAAGCATGTCATCTTCCAGTAGAAATTGAACACAAAGCATTTTGGGCTTTGAAGACATGTAATCTTGATTTACATGAAGCTGAGCGTCTACGGTTAAGTCAATTAAACAAATTAGAAGAATTAAGACATGAAGCATATGAAAATTCGTTAATCTATAAAGAAAAAAACGAAGAAATGGCATGATAAAAGAATCAGAAGTTCAAAAGAATTTAAAGAAGGAGATAGAGTTCTTCTTTTCAATTCACGATTCAAGCTATTTCCTGAAAAATTGAAATCAAGATGGTCTAGACCATTCATAGTCAAAAGAGTTTTCCCATATGGAACAATAGAGTTAATAAATTCAAATGGGATTGAATTTAAAGTTAATGGTCACAGAGTTAAACATTACATAGATAATCTAATGGAAGTTGAAGATGAAGTTAATCACAATTTCGACACCACAACTAACTAAGTGTGGGAAGGCTCGAATCTTTTTAGGGTAATAGTTATTTCTGTTAGAGTTAGATATTCTGTTTTTGTGTAGTTTCCGAGAATGGAATCCGAATGGTCTTTCCCTAGCCGACCCTAAAGAACTAGTCTTCTCCCCCCATTTTGAATTTTTATTTTTTTTTAGGTTTTACGAGATGAAGAATTCCTTTGATCTGAACTATGGTCTAATGCTACACGCTATGATTACTAAACGTAATAATGACACACTTCCGAGTGAACTGGTATCATTCATAAGAGAAAAAATGGACAAAGTAAGAAAAGAACTCAGAAAAGATTATCATAAGATACATTTTGGTAAAGGAAAATCAAAATCCGCAACAAAAAGAAGAACACGACACCTTGAAAGATGTTATAAATGCGGAAAATGGTCACATGAAGGTAAATGTTCAAATAATCAAACATATTCAAATACCGAATTTGTTACTCTATGCAAAGAAGGACCATTCATATGTTTAGAAGAAAAGATATTGAAGATTCGAGATTATGCTTATGTAGCTATGGAAAACCAAATCACACGACTCTCCTATGAGTCGGCTAAAGCAGGTCTCTGAGAATTTTTTCTCACATGTAAGCATGTACAGTTTTTATTTTTATTTTTATTGCTTTTAACCTTTTGATAATAAATGCTGAATCGTTCGCTATAAAGTATTAAATTGGTATTTAATAAAATTAGGTATGCGTAACCGAAATTATTGATGTCATACAAAAATGTATTACATCACTGCGAAATTTACCGTTTATTCTTAAGGTATAAATATCTTTAATCAATCAACCCAAAATATTTCAGAAATTCGTCAGGAGTTAAACTAGGTAATATAACCGAAATTACTTTACCGAAAAGAGGGGCGTATATTTTTGATAATATTTGATTGATTAAAGTGGGATAAAAGACCAAAAAGATTTTGAATTTTAATTTTTACCTTGTTTTTAAAATTAATATATAAATATTAAATTAATATTGTAAACTTTTTAAAATCAATGTAATTAAGTTTGTAAATATTTAAAAAATTAATATTTTTAATATAAGTTTGTATGTATAAAAACAAAAATATAATATAAATTTGGTGTGAATTTTTAATTTTAATAATATGAATTTTTAATTTTATGCATTTTAAATTTAAGTTTGGTGTGAATTTAAAAACAAAAATTTACTTTATTTCACTAAGTTAAAAATATGATTTTTAAAATTCGTCGTGAGTTGAAAACTAGGTCGTTGAACCGAAATTACTTTACCTAAGGGAGGGACGAGAACTTTTATTATCATTATTTTTAATATTATTAAATTAAAGTAATCCAAAAACATTAAAAAACCCAAAAATCTTTACTTTTAAAACCGCGCTTAAAACGTGACAAATTTTTAAAATTTTGTCGAGGGACGGACTAGGACAACGATCCGAAACGCCATCATCCTAAAAAGAAACAAAATTTTAATTTTTTATATGTTTTATTAGTAATGGTTTTTATTTATTAAAAAAAAAAAACCCGGACCCCATGCGATCGCATGGGGTTTACACTTCAACCTCATGCGATCGCATGAGGCCTAAAATCTGGCCAGGATCAAAAGCTCAGCGAGTCTGCTGCTGCATCACAAAACACACATACATACACGAACCATCTCTCAAAAACACCCCTAAATTCGCCATTTTTTCACCAAAATTCACCAAATTTCTTGCTATAATCCGCTCTAATCATGAATTTGATAAGAAGTTTATCAAGAAGGGTAAAAATTACATCCCTAAACTCATAAATTTTCTAGTTTTTGTGATATTTACAATTATTTTACCTAATTTAATTTTGTTAATTTTTAGTGTAATTAGAGTTAAATTGTTAGTATATTATGCATGTATAACCTAGATTGATGCTATTTAACATGATTTGAAGCCAAAAACTTCAAAATTTTAGGAATATAGGGTTTGTGTTCTTGAGCAATTTGGGGCTTTTTGATATAAACAGGTTATGGCCAATTTTTTTTCATGAATTATTGCTAAATTAAGTAGTGTAACATGTTTAGGTAGCTAAATGATCCAAACTTTGATCCTAAACATGATTTTTGAGAATTAAAGTGGACTTTTTAGGTATAAAATTCATGAACTTGATTAAATTGATGTAAATGCCATTTGAAACTTGTTTAATTGCTAGTAATGGTTGTTTGAACATGTTATTTGAGTTGAATGCTTATAAACTTTGTAAAATTTTTCATATATGCTTATTTGAAAAAGTGTAGAATTGTAAAAATTGTGAAAATGTGTATAAGTTTAATTTTGATTGAACATGTTATTGTAATTGTTTCAAGTTGTTATTTTGCTGACACTAATGCATATTTGGATGCACAAAATTTGTGTTTAATGTGTTTTGCAGAGATTTACTAATACTGATGGTGCATCATCATCATCTAGACAACCTGCTCCAGAACCTGAACTAGAAATGCAATATGAACCTGAACAGGAGCAACAACAGGAACAACAACAACAACCTGATCAACACGTTCCATATTATGATCCGCAACTAGAATATATTGATGCCTACGTAGTATTTCCGATGCATCCGATAGTACAACACCCAACGATTCATGAAGAACAGTTGCATCCTAATCTGAGGTTTGATCGAAGTTGGAGAGATTACCCGACATATCAAAGCAACAAATTCAAACGGGTAACGAAAAATGTAGAAGTGCCAAGGGTAATCGATTTGGAGCCTTTGGAAAGGGTCCAACTTGCTAACTTAGTTAGACAGCATCTGATCCAAAGGTATGGCAGCTCTTCTTTTCCCGATTGGGAACATTTATTCACCATTCGTAGGCCTGTATATAAGGAATGGTGCATTGAGCTTATGAGTACTATTTCAATTAATGCGGATGTAGTTAGGTTAGATGATAGAAGTTTTCTTAGATTTATACTTGACCGTAGGATGTACAGGATGTCCATGCTGGACATGGCCAGGGCTTTACAGGTATATACGCCCGCTGAATTACTACTACCCGATTGTATGAATTTGATTTATCATGGTGAAAGGGTAGATAGGAATTTTGATGCTAACGCCGTCTGGAGGCGTATGTCAGATTATAATGTTTTTGGGCGGGCAGGAACACACACCTACTTACATATTCACAGAGCCGAGCTTCGTATAATTCATAGACTTCTGGCTAACTCGATTACACAGAGAGGTCACAACAAGGAGAAAATGACCTTACATGATTTATTCTACCTTAAGTGTATTCGAGACGCAAGAGGCTTTGTTAATATCCCCTACCGTGTTGGTTTTTATTTGTCTAAGATAGTGGAAGGAATACAGGAAGGGGGAATAATAGGAGGAGGTATTTTTGTTACTCTCATTGGAGAGTATTTGGGTGTAGATAGGGATCAAGGGGGTCCACTCTTGGTTTGTAGTGAACAGGATGATACTTTAGGATTGAAGGTCTATCAGGGTGCTAAGGTATTGAAGAGCAGACGCAATCAGGTAGTACCCTATGTTGGTCGTCATCCACAGGTAGAGAGAGGTTCAGATGAGGAAATGGAGGAAGCAGATGACATTAGGGATGTCATTAGGGAGGCTATGACTGACGTCTACCAGCATATAGATGAGGTAGAAATGACAAACCAGGATTGACATAATCGATACGAGTAGTGGCAAGCCCGGAATGAGTACGAGCATTCTAGGCAACGATAGCATGATAGATGGGACTATCATCAGCGTCAGATCATGAGTCGGCTATCACCTCAGGATCACTACGTACCAACCCGACCCGACCCGCTTACTATCCTCCACACCAGCCCGAGATGAGATCACCATTTACTCTCTACGACCCTAACCAGGCCTACCGGTACACCTATCACCAACCATGGAACCCGGCCGACGAAATGAACTGGAACCCCTATCCAGATTGATATATTTCCCGTTGGTGATTTCTATGGTTTTTATCTTTTTATTATTTTTATTTATTTATGTTTAAACATATGATATTGTGATACATTAATGTATTGTTTAATATTTTTATTATTTTGTACTAATATTTCATATTTGATTTGAAAGTGGGATTTTAAGTCCCATTTCAAATTACCATGCATGTTTATATTTGTATTGTATGTATTTTATTTCATATACACAACAGGGTAAAACAGCGCATTTTCAAAGACTGGCATTAAGTTCAGCAAAAGCTACTAATTTTGACGACAAAACAAAAAACAAATGTGATGTAACAACAAGACGGAATGAACAAATGATGTGCACCATTTATCATTCAGCAAACAAGCGCCAATATGTTTGGAAACTTTGGTGAAATTTAATCATTTTTCTACGCTAATCACCCTCAATAATTTAAATTGTTACTGATTTCTTGCAAATGAGGGCATTGCAAGATCTTAAGTGTGGGAAGGGATTAAATTCTTTCGAATTTTTAAAATTTTAACTTATACACTTGGTTACCATTAAAAATACTAGTAACGCAGTAGTTGTATTAGAATCTAGTGCTCTCTGATAATAAAGAACAACCCTAGTCTTATATACTGACTACCCAATTCTAGTAAAATTTTTCAAAATTTTCAAATAAATGAATTCAAAATCATGTTTATACATATTTATGAACGATAAAACTAGGTGTTGACACCGAAATTATTGTTACCTCGGAAAGGACATAAATTGAGTAACAACCCAAAATGTTAGAATTCATTTAAAATGGAATAGAGGACAATAAAAAGGCAAAGAAAGGAAAATAAAAGCCAAGTATGGGAAAATTTATCAAGTTATTTAAAACATATATCACATATTTTTGTACAAATAATTGAAGATACTTTTGTTTTGGACAATTTTATCAGTTTTACCCAATTTCTTATAATATATTTGAAAGAAAAGATGGATCTACACGACGAATCAATTCCATCATTAAAAGGAAGTAAAGTCTTCCGAAAAAGATACGCGCTTCTTGATTTAGGTCAGGAAGTTGTCGTCCAGACCAGTTGTAGAGTCTACGAAAAACCTTGAAAAGTTTTCTCAAAAATCAGCTGGAAATCCACGGACCTCAGCATCAAACAGGGTCGCCAAGTGGTCAGACTTATCCTAACCATGAGAGGATCTATCTCATAATATGGGGAGGGTGCCGTGCAAATTAGCTTGATAAGACTAATGAATCAGACCCCCAGAAAGGATAATCTCCTTAAAGATCAAAAATCAGCTTTTAAGACTAATATTACTCAATCCTTGAGATTGACTTTTAAAGATTGAGAATTACAAACTCATGGAATTCAATGATATCTAAACTCGAGCTTGAACGAGAAAATATTTTGATCAAAATTACAAACCGATTTGATTTCTGAAAACCTATTTTTAATGCGTTCATTACCATTGAACGTAAAATCCTAGGAATTCACCTGAAATTCATTAGGTTACCTGAACTAAATTGGGTATCAACCGTAAGAATGGTGGTTGCATAACATGGTCAAAGACAGGACCTTGTGCCAGACCGAAAAATTATAGGGTGAGCTTTACTATTGCTCCTACAAAGGATAGTAATTGCATCCGACACGATATAGACCATAATTAAAAGCATGTCACGGGACATTGTGAAAGGACCCGTCCTAATCCATCTGGACGAATACATTACATTTGGTTACATCGCGAGGTACTTGACCTCTATATGATACATTTTACAAACATTGCATTCGTTTTTAAAAGAAAAACTTTCATTTCATCGAAAGTTGACGGCATGCATACCATTTCATAATATATCCTACTATAATTGACTTAATAATAATCTTGATGAACTCAACGACTCAAATGCAACGTCTTTTGAAATATGTCATGAATGACTCCAAGTAATGTCTCTAAAACGAGAAAATGCACAGCGGAAGATTTCTTTCAAACCTGAGAATAAACATGCTTTCAAGTGTCAACCAAAAGGTTGGTGAGTTCATAGGTTTATCATAAAACAATAAAATTCATCATTTTAATAGACCACAAGATTTAAATGCTGCATGGTACAAATGGGCCCAAATCCTATACCCACCTGTAATGTACATGCGATATCTTTTAAATACAGTACACCTTTCTCGTGTACGAAATCATCTTTCATAAATCTTAGTAACCGTACACATATTTCGTGCACAAAAATAACATACACATAACCTGTGTATAAAATCATTCTCTCGATACATAACATTCACATCAATTGGTGGCAATTATCATGTCCACATAATTCAATGGTGGCAATTATCATGTCCACATAATTCAACGGTGGCAATTATCATGTCCACATAATTCAACGGTGGCAATTATCATGTCCACATAATTCAATAATAATCCGCAGAACTTCTGTCTGCATAATAATTCATTCGAGGAATGTTTTGCTTGTGTCTATCTCATCAAACATTTATAAAAACATTTCATGTACTCGCAGTTCAAAATATATTTCAAAAGCATTTAATAAAGCAGTTGTAAAAATAGCGCATGTATTCTCAGTCCCAAAGATGTAAAGAGTAAAAGGGAATCAAATGAACTCACAATACTGTATTTTGTAGTAAAAATGCATATGACGACATTGAATAATGCAGGGTTGGCCTCGAATTCACGAACCTATATCATTTATATATATATTAACACACACATATTTGTATTCGAAGAAATTTATATATATAACTTTAGTAGTTATATCATTTTTATATTATTAACCTATATGTTTCATATATTCATTTTATATATTGTAAATGATTAAAAATATTAATTTTGTTATGTTATATGTATTAAATATGTATATTTTTATATATGTATATATATCATTTATTTTGTTAAAATTATTAATTATAATAATACTAAAATAATATTAGTAATGATAAAAATAATCATATTCATAAAAATAATAATAAGGATAATAATGATAAAAATAATGATAATTCTGATAATAATACTAATGATAGTTTTAAAAATGATAATTTTAATAGTCATGATAATAATAATGTTTATACTCATAATGATAATAATGTTAATGGCAATAATAATACTTATCTTTAATAATAATGATGATGTCAATAATAAGAATAATAATAATATTAATAGAAGTAATAATAATAATAAATAGGAATTCTACCTCAAAAAGAAAATGGCTTAAAATAATGCCCCAGCCCAGGCTCGAACCCGCGACCTCCCGCTATTCCGAAAACTCCCCTAACCACTACTCCATTTACCATTTTCAGTTTTAATCATCACCCTAAATTCTTTTAAATCATGCATCATCTTCATCTTAGTATCATTAATTTCTTCGTTCGATTAGAAACAGAAAACACGGATGATCTCTTTATCATCATCATAAGTTCATCATTGTGTTCATCATCACAACATAACCGTGACATCTATCATCATCGTGATCTCTAAAAAAAATATATCTATCGTGTAAGCCAATAATAGATCGTATAAGGATGTGGACCGATTACACCCTCATTATTTTAAATCATTCGTACGTCCCCTTTATTATTTTAAAATTTCACTTTTGAATTCCACTAACCTAAAGTAATCATACACATGCGAATGATATCCTAATCAAATAACAAAAAATTGCCCATTTGAATCCACTAGTCCCACAAAAGAAAATTTCGGTGCCTTTAACTTCTTCTCTTTTTTTTTACCGAATAGAAAAAGAAAAAAAAATAGGCAACATTATCATTCATTATCATTATTATATATTTCATTTGGTCATAGTTCACCACCTTTATCATGTATCATCATCGTGGCCTAGGTGTACAAGAAGGTATGTGTCCATGTATGTTTCCTTTGCTCAGCAAAAACATGACACGAGTAGCAGCAACAAAAAAACGGTCTCGTTTTCAACAAAAAAAAAGCAATTAATAGTAGCATAAAATAGTGACCAACTACTAGCAAAACACGACGGTTAATATGATGGTTTCAGTGGGGTGCTTAGGTTTGGCTGTGAATCTAAAACAGATCGCAGAAACTGTTATTTGGGTGGGCAGAAACAGCTCGACAGGAGCAGCAGGGAATTGGGTTCGGTAGTGATAAATAGTGATGGGTTTTAAGGTGATAGTCGATGGTTTTAAATTATCGGTTGATGGCTGTTTACAGCTACTGCAGCAAACAAATAATTAGAGTAACAGTGTGGTGGTTTGTCTTGTGATTTACAACGAAAAACAGAAAATATAAATGAGAAAGAAAAGACGAGAGAGAGAGAGAGAAGAGTAAGTGGTTGGATATGGCGGTGGAGGGTGGTTGATATAGTTTGCCGATGGTGTATGTGTGTTGGAGATAGTGATTCGATAGTTGTAATCGTGAAAAGAAACACGAAAGGTGGTGGTGATTTTTATATGGGTGTTGGTGGTTCCATGGTGTGATGGTAACCGGGTTGTGATGATTCTCCGGTGGTGTTAGAAGGTGGTGCAAGATGGAGGTGATCGTTAAAGAAGAAGAGTGAAGATGGTGGTTGATTTGTTGCAATTGATCCTCGGTTCCAAAACAGAAATAAAATGGGTGTGTAGGTGTAATTTATGTAATGTATACATGTATAATATAGATGTTGCTAAAGGAATAAAGTAAAAGCATGAACTTTCAATCAACATTCAATTATCACGGGTAAACAGAAAAATATAACAAACTGATTGTGACAAATCTAACTGTACTCGTTTTTACAGATATTTATATATTATAATTAATATTAAATATTAGTAATTTATAAATATAAATGCAAATATATTAATAATAATAATATTGTTAAATAATAATAATAATAATAATAATAATAATAATAATAATAATAATAATAATAATAATAATAATAATAATAATATTGATATAAAAAATTAACATTATCACCTAATTATGGAATATAATAAATTTCTATATATAATATTTATAAATGACTTATTTTACAACATTCATTTAAATAATTATGTATAGAAGTTATATATTTATTTTACATATTTTTTTAACACTCAAATAGTATTTTATTTCAGATTATATTTCAAATCATTATATATATATAATTATATATATGTACATTCGAATATATATGTATCTATTTACAAATAGTTGTTCCTGAATTGTAGAAACAGGCGAATGTCAAATGATTTCATGAAACAGTTTAAAATTTTTGAGACTCAACATTACAGACTTTGCTTATCATGTCGGAAACATACAAAAATTAAGTTTAAATTTGATCAAGACTTTCCGGGTAGTCACAGTACCTCACCGTTAAAGAAATTTCATCCCAAAATTTGAGTGAGGTGGTCATGGCTAACAATAAAATTGTTTTCATGACGAATATGAGTTGATAAATAAAGTTTACCATCATTGAGTAATATGGATAAAACAATTCGATTACAAGAAGAGTATAAGTGAAGCTATCATAAAAGAGTGAAAATGAGTAAATGTAGATTTGTCTTAACCGATGACGTAGTCACGGTTAATTTCCGGAATTCAAGGGATTTTAAAGAAATCTTCGAATCGATATAAGATTTGATTTTTTTTTTGGTAATTAAGGAAATTAGAATCCTTTTTGATTAAATGCGATAATATGTTTCGATTGTTCTGTCGGGTATTTCACTATAAATTCACCCCTTTCGTTTCCTTATTTTCACAGCTCACACGTTCTATCCTTTCTCCTTCAATTCAAACTTTTGTTTTCTCTTCTCGACTTTAATTCAAACGAATAATGATCCATAATTCGTAGGTATGGAGTTTCTAATGAACATGACCTATGTTCTAAGAGAGATTGTATTATCACGATCTTGATTGGTTAACTTACCAGAATTCAAGAGAAAAGATAGAATTTTCAGAAAGATATGTTCTTGATATGTTTGAAGATTAGATAGAATGTATGAGTCGTGTAACATGGCACATGATGACGTTAGGGTATGTGAATCATCATGTTTTATTAAAAACTCAGCATGACTTACTGTAATATAATCACGTTGATCAAGTGTCATTATATTATACTAACTCATGCATCAATTTCCAACACTACTTCAAAAGCATTCTTATTTTAAACTCGAAGGTTTACAGAATATAGGAACTAAAACAGTTTTCTTTTATGATATAACAGAGATAGCGCGGGGAGATAATTAATATCGGACGAGAATATTTATGAAGATATCTTCAGAAATATTGAGGATATTAATAATGAAAGATACGATAATATCTTAGAATTTCTAAGATCGAAGGATGATAAAGAAGATCCGTCCGTAAAGGTTTAGAGTCAGGAGCAAGGTATTCGCTAAAGACTTCAGCAGACGCTGAATCATTTGGATTCTGTGAAGGCAGATTTGGTCGTTGTGATTTGTCCACAGCCTCCTTCATAGTTTCGCATAATCCGCTTTCTAGTTCCAACATTTCCGAGCTTTGCTAACATACAATTCTTTATCATCAAACTTTTGGCTGTTAAGGTCGTTTACAGTTTTCGTTGCTTCATTCGACTTTTCAAAATTCAGAGTATTGATTAGCAGACTGGGTGCTTTTCAGAATGGAAGGTCATAATTCTGAGAGTTAAAGGTTATATGTATACATATAAGTGTTGATGTAGGCATGCTGCGAGATTTCAAAATACTGATAGCCGATTCTTGGTAATTGGTATGGTTGTTCTCGTTATAAGATGTGTATGAGTATATGAATAGATTTTAACGAACAAAGATAATGGTTCTTCGGAGAGACTTAAGTCAATGAGTAATGAAGTTCCTGGTAAGTTTACTGCTAATGTGGAGGAATATAAACGGTTCTCCGGTAACGATGACAAAAAGGGCATCATATATATCAAGGTTATAGTAAGGCTAATCCGAATGAAAATCAAAGTTGATTTGCTGGAGCTGTGATAAAATTGGCAAATTTGAAAAGGAATTGCAAAGTTATTTTGGGTAATAATAACGCTAAAGGAATTAGCACAGCTACGTGTTAAACATTTACTCAGTTTTCGAGAGTTTTTCAGGTGCATAACTATATGAATAAATCTTTCCTTCTGTAGATGAGATACAGTTGGTTCATTCTCTCGATTGAGGTGTTTTTAAGAATCATGAAAGGTTTAAACGCAGATTGGAATCGTCAAGATACAAATGAGGTTTAAGATGAAATCAAGTGGCAAACTTGAAGAATTATTTAGTTTCATATATTATAATCAATATTTTAATTCATTTTAATTGTCCAATGTCATTAGTCCACAGTCGATAATCCACAGTTAACAGTTCAATAATTCATATATAATTTAATATCTAATATTCGAATTAATTAATACGTATCGTGACCCGTGTACATGTCTCAGACTCGATCACAACTGAAAGTATATATATTATTATAGAATCAACCTCAACCCTGTATAGCTAACTCCAGCATTACTGCATATAGAGTGTCTATGGTTATTCCAAATAATATATATAGATGCGTCGATATGATATGTCAAAACCTTGTATATGTGTCCCGATATTTAAAGTGCGTAAAAAAAATAACAGAAATTAAATGACGATAAATAAAATTGCGAGAATTAAAATTGCGATAAATAAAATGCGATAAATAAATTGCGATAAATAAAAGGTAATACCGAATTAACAGTTAGCTAGGAACAGTTAGCGTGGATTCTTAACAAAATTTCTCATAGTTAATTTGTTTGTTTCTAACAAATTTTATTTTGTCCAATGTTTTCTTCATTATGCCACTTGTTGGATTCTGATAAATCAAAATCCAAATATGAAATTTGATGAAAATAGTTATTCTACGGTGAACGGCTTCGTATATCTGTGGATGTAGGTAGAATAGTAAATGACTGTTGAATCGGAATTGAAAGAATGTATAGTGTAACTTATTAATGTGAAATCTAAATATTCCTCGGGTATTACCTACCCGTTAAAATATTTTCACCATTAACAATTTGTACAAAAGAATTTTTAATTACAATCTTTATGAAAATATACTTACATATATATTTTCTTCAGATGTAATCATGGATTTAATGAGTGGATATAATATTAACTCATTTGATTTACCGTTAGAACTAGAATACATAATCTCTAAAATATTAGAGATTACATAATCATCATGAAGAACGAAGATAACCGATGTAGAACAAGATGTAGAACGAAGATTATGTTCGAGGTATAGATTGCGATGTTGAGGCGTGTGATGCTGAGGCTTATGTTATTGGTGGTACTGGTGTTGCCGGTGCTGTTGCTGAAGCTGGTAGGTTTTGCACCATGTTTTCCAAATTGATTACTCGAGCGCGAAGCTCGTTGACTTCTTCGATTACTCCGGGATGATTGTCGGTAGGAACGAGCGGATAAATAAAATCTAAAATTTGGTTTAGTATATAATCATGATGAGATACTCTTGAAATGAAAGAGAAAATGGTATTATGAACAGGTTTGCCGGTAAGTGCGTCAGGTTCTTCACCAAGAGGGCAATGTGGTGAATGGAAGGGATTACCTTCTTCTTGTCTCCAATGATTAAGTAGGCTACGAACCTATCAGATGAATTGGGATGGCTGATTGGTTTATCCATTCTGGTTATACTGCTTTCGGAGCTCGAGTGAAAATCCATGTCGGAATAGCTATCGGAATAACTATCGGAATAGCTATCGGAATTTGAGGGACTCGAACTGGTTGCAGGATTCATCTCGTACGATCAGATGAAGGATTTTCGATAAAAAATAGATTATAGGATGTAGATTGGTACCCTGCAATACATAATTTACATATGCATATATAATACTAAAATCCCATAAGTTACGGAGGAATCTACGGAATATGTTAGGCAAAGTTTACAGTAACAGATATGCTAAGATATGAATTAGCAGATACGCTAAGATATGAATTTTGTCTATACACTATTCATGCAATCCAGGCAGTAAGATATGTCTAGATTAAGAATGATAAGCAAGTGATAGATTAAGAATGATAAGCAGGTAATTTTCGACACGAAATGATAAACAAACTTTTGACATGCAGACACGGTCGAAGTTCAGACCCACTAATGCATCTAAGCAACTATGAGATGACCCGTCCTAATCCATCTGGATGAATACATTACAATTGGTTACATCGTGAGGTACTTGACCTCTATATGATACATTTTACAAACATTGCATTCATTTTTAAAAGACAAACTTTCATTACATTGAAAGTTAATGGCATGCATACCATTTCATAATATATCCAACTATAATTGACTTAATAATAATCTTGATGAACTCAACGACTCGAATGCAACGTCTTTTGAAATATGTCATGAATGACTCCAAGTAATGTCGCTAAGATGAGCAAATGCACAGCGGAAGATTTCTTTCATACCTGAGAATAAACATGCTTTCAAGTGTCAACCAAAAGGTTGGTGAGTTCATTAGTTTATCATAAACAATCATTTTCATCATTTTAATAGACCACAAGATTTTCATTTCTATTTCTCATAAATATACGTCCCATGCATAGAGACAAAAATAATCATTCATATGAATTGAACACCTGGTAACCGACATTAACAAGATGCATATAAGAATATCCCCTATCATTCCGGGAAATCCTTCGGACATGATAAAAACAAATTCGAAGTACTAAAGCATCCGGTACTTTGGATGGGGTTCGTTAGGCCCAATAGATCTATCTTTAGGATTCGCGTCAATTAGGCGTGCACTAATTCTTAAAATTAGTGATGTTCCCTAATTCTTAGACTACCAAGCAAAAAGGGGCATATTCTGCTTCGATCATTCAACCATATAATGTAGTTTCGATTACTTGTGTCTATTTCATAAAACATTTATAAAACGCATGTATTCTCAGCCCAAAAATATAAAGGGTACAAAGGTAAATGAAACTCACAATACGATATTTTGTAGTAAAAATATGCATACGACTGAACTGAACAATGCAGGGGATGTCTTGGATTCATGAACCTATATCAATAATATATATTAACACATATAAATTTGATCAATTTGACTTTTAACGAAACAGATGATGTGAGATGCAATTAATCAGTTCCAACCATAACTTAAACAACTCAATGAATTTGATCTTAAACTGTACATATCTAAATAACTGATTGATTTGGATTATAACAGGTTGATCACAAAAAAATGTTGAGCTAGTACAGATCAAATCAATAAACTCAATTAGGTAAGGTAAATATCAAAAAACGTAACATATAATAATTAACAATTGATTGCGGATTTAATTATTAAGAGCACTTCGTATTTGTTTATTTATCAACCCTAGTTGCTTGCAACACAATAGTCAATACTACAGCACAAATATTCATATACGACAGATTAAATCAAGCGAACAATTTGACTATTGTCGCTTTAAATAACGCCTAACTTCAATTCACTAAGTCGAGCTCAACAACCATAGATAGATATATACAAATATATATACCTAATTGATCAGAAGCCATAATTTTTAATTAATGGTGTCACAAAATTTCTATCTTTGAGTCATATTTCGCTTTTGAAAATAAATTAACACGCAGTTAAAGTAACTAAATTTTTTTTTAGTCTATGATTAACTCACAATTACATACAAATGAAGCATGGGGAATGTGGTACATATGTGACCCACCACTAACAGACTAATCGACTAGAGTATTAATATATACCTTCAGGCATATTAAACTCTTAATATAGATGCACATTCAAGTACTAAACTCTTCTTCTTTCTTTCTTTTTTATTTATTTATTTATTTATGGTTTATTCTATATTTTATAATAACAGAGAATGGTTGCACTATCTTAATTTTAAAATGGTTTCATGATGGTTTATACTTTCAAGTATTTCTTAATAAAAAAAATGGGCTTGAATGGTTGAAACTAAAAAATTTACAGTTAAAGTGTTATATTCTTCCTTATCTCAAAGAAAGTTGTTTACATGAAAAATAGTTAGCACTGAACGATTAGGATTAGATAGGGTAAAATTTATTTAAAGCATTTACACAATAAATACATTTTTCTTAGATAATAATTAAATCAACCTTTGACTAGAATATAAAATTACGGATTATAGAGTAATAATATGTAAACTCTTTAACTAGTACATAAATATGAAATAGGTGGGCTCTAAGTTTAGGGACTTGAGTTTTCCATTCTTTTTCTTATTCACTAACGATAATGAGCCTTAATTTATGGGGTCAATTTATCAATTTAAGATTTGATAAGTTTTATTATCAACCAATAAATAAAACTTCTCATATTATACCCGAAATTCCCACTAACATAAAAGACTCATCCACTAGTTAATGTTTCCTACGTAAATGTAATGGCCTACCAAGCACTAACACTTAAAAACACACATTCATATTCATAATTTCATATATAGGAACATATATACAGATTAGATCCACTTTAATTAATTTTTAATAACTTTCATTCAAATGACTATATTAATAACGATGATCGAAATAAAATTTGTTAAACAGATGTAATGAAGTTGTAATGGAATTCATTACAGTGGAATAGAATGTGCAGGTGTGAATCAGTGAAGTGACGTACGTACTTTAACAGCAGCTGAGATTTGTAAGTCGAGTAAGTACAACGGAAGGCGACTGCTCGTGTCGGAGGTGATGGCTTCAGAAGGTGTCCGGTGGTGGTGATTTTTAAGGTGGTGGTGTTCGGTCTTCACGTTTTTAAACCCAACAAAAACAGCAACCAAGTAACAAGTTCAGGCAGCAGTTGAGTAGTAGTAGTAGTAAAAAAAATATAGCTTAAGTGTTGTGTTGGGCTGTTCGATCAGAAGTAGTAGCAGATAAGGAACAATAGCGGTAGGTTTTGTTGGTGTGTGGTTTCGGTTAATAGCAACAACGAACAAGGAAAGCAAACCGAATAGCAGAAGTGATAGGTAGTTTCGTGGGGTGTTTGGTGGCGGTGAAGGTTGTGAGGTGATATGGGTGTTCGAAAGGAAACCGATACAAACATTATGGTTTTGGTTCCGGGTCTAGTTTGCTCGCACATTAACCTAAACAAACAACCGTAGCGATGTCAACTAATACAAGCGGGTTTAGTCTTGGTTTCATGAAAAAGAAAATATGAAAGAAGTAGAAGTAAGAGAAAGAAGAAAGATTGTGATAATGTGGTTTGAGTGGTGGAGTTAGGAGGATGGTTGTGATATAGGGATGTGTTTGTTTATCCAATGTAGTATCTATGTATCATGTACATATATAGAATAAGATATAGATACTGGATGTCAAGTTGAAACAAAAACAGTACAAAGGTAGAGGTTAATTCGGTGATTACAAGAATAATTAAAGGGGCAATGATATCAAATGCATTGTATCACAAATGCAACTAATAATAATTTATAATATAATAACAATCAATAACAGTAATGAACGTGTTTATTAAATATCTTGCCCGACAGTTTTATAATAGATATTATTTCGTGATCCGTTGTTCATCAGTGGCGGATAAAAAGTCATCAGAAAAATCCTATATTTTCACAGTGATTATTTATATTTATTTTGGTCATTATGGTATAAAATTTGCTCATTAATTATGAAATAAAAATTACATTAATTATTCACTCCCAACCCCAAGTAAAATATAAAAAGTTTTAAAATTTAACAAATAGCTCCTAAATACATTTTTTACTAAGTCTATAATTTATAAAACGCATTTTCGGATCACCGTTTATTTTAAAATCACATAAGTTCGTTTCTAACTTGATTAATAACTATTAAAATGGCAAACGAGCGCTACGAGCATTTATTAAATAGATTCTAAATCATATATATATATATATATATATATATATATATATATATATATATATATATATATATATATATAATTATATATATTCAATATACTTTATATATTTATATATATTCAATATACTTTATATATATATATATATATATATATATATATATAATTAAATCATATAAGTTTCTATTTCAAATATATATATATATATATATATATATTTAAATATATATGTATTTATTTACAGATAGTGGTTCGTGAATCGTCGGAAATAGTTGAAGGTCAAATAAATTTGATAGGTCAGATCATGTTGAGATTGAGAGAAATGATAAGATAGAATGAGATTCGGTATGTAAGAAGGAGACTCAGTACTAGAGAGAATCGGTACAAATTAAATTCCACAGCTTCTAGAACTCGATTACAATACAATGGCTATCTAATCAGGACTACATAGGTTCCTTATATAGCCCTCTTCTAAGGAACCTTCATTTAAGCTTAATTCACATTAACACTATACAACTTCGGGGGTCCTAACAATCTCCCCCTTAGTGTTAAATGTGAACTTTATAATATAATCCTATTGTGAAATCTTGAGAGGTCCAAACGTTAGTTTCCATCGTGAGCCATCTGGTTTTGAAACTTCTACTTGATTTTCTGAAATTTGCTTAGAAGTTTTCCAGACTCCCCACGTTTTTCTTGGATCTCCCTCATGTAATGGATATTCATCCATTTCCTTAAAATACCTTCTCTTTCTCTGGCCACGAAGAATCTCAAACTGTCTTGTACAGATTTGGAGCTTTAAACGATCTCTGATATGCTTTATAAACTCTCCAAGACCCATTTTTGTATCAAAGTCATCAACCTTGCTTTGACGAATTTTAAGATACTTCAGTGCAGCCTTAAGTGTTCCATCTGAATATTTGTTCAGCTCTTCAGTATGAATGAACACCTTTTCCTTTTGAGAATTTACAAATACAAACCCTTCGTCATCAGAAGAATCCATTTCATCATCACTTTCTATTACTGGATCAGGATTCCCTTCATCTACAATCTCTACATCTTCCGGAATTGAAGATACTGAAGATAACTTGCTTAAGATGACAAACCCATCATCATCCGTATCTTCAATATAAAAATCACTTAAGTTCAAATCCTCATCTACTGGTCCACTATCAGCCTCTTTATGAACAATTGGAATTATATCTTGCTCAGGCTCCTTATCATTAATTTCATCATGTACAGAAACCATTTCTGATTCCGTCTGAACTCGTTGAGCTTGTGAAGCTGATGAAGATCTCACATCACCACCCTTGGTTGAAATGTTCACCGATAGATATTCTCCATCTACTCCTATCTCCCCCTCATGACTATTCTGAGGATCAGAATCGTCATGTTCATCATCACGGTGAGGACTTAAAGGAGAAGAGCAGGAAGTAAGTGGATATCGAACACCAGCATGAAACAATGCTTGAAGCGAAGTACGTCGAAGAACATCAAGATTGACTCTAGAAAACATACGACTAAAATATTCTTGCTCCAAAGCATCATAGAAATGTGGTAAACGAGAGGGTGATGATGGAAAAGTAACAATGGGAACAGTAGCAGCAGCAGTACCTGTTAAAGGCGATGTCGATGGAAGTGTATGAGTTGCCGTGAGGGCAGGTAAGGATGATTGTGCGGTATTATTCTTATATGTAGGGTTGTACATACTACTAGTCAGATTCGTGATATCCCCTTCTGATGGAGGTTGGGTAACAACCGGAGTTGTCACCAGCGAAGTTTCTTTCGAAGCATCCGCCTCCATGACTTTGGTCTCATGGGACTCTGACAAAGTAGTAGAACTACCCGTCAGTTTAGCTCTCGCAGAGATATTGCTATCTCTGACTCCTGAAATCATTGATATACCATGAGGTGGTAAATCTCTTTCAGTTAAAGACTCTTCCTCCAGACCCTGAGATTTAGAATCCGAAAGAGAAGTGGTTTGATCCAATGAATCACTTTCATGAATCAAGGGATCAGTCTGCTGGAAGTCTGATAAATATCCCAAAGGATTGTCATGTTGACTTGTTTCCATGGGACGCGGCAAATCTTCCTCATCAAGATAAGCCGGATCTCGAGACCTTGTTGTACGTTGAGGCACAAGAGGATTTCCAGCCGATACGCAGGGTGCCTTTTCAAGACTTTTCGGCTCCCCTTCGGCCGTTCTGGACTTCAATGATCGAGTTTCCTCAATCGATTGAGTCAACGCAGACTTTACTGCAGAGGATGACTTTACTTCCTTAGATGCTGAAGCACCTTGCTTTGTAGGATTTATTATTAAGTCCTGTTTAGATTAGATGGGCTTAGTGGCCTTTTTACCATCCGTGCGTTTAGATCTCTTGCCTAACGAAACTTGCGCTTCATTTAGCATAGGGCTTACTGTTACTATTGGATGTGATACAGAGATGGGTGAGGGTGACCTAATTGGTTCTAGGTCTTGGTCCGTAACACCAACGGTAGTAGTAACTGTTTGGCGGACGATAGGTGTCGAAGTCCTAGATCTAGTTACTCGTTGGGTTGGCGGAGTCTGAATCATCTCATCAGGTATATATCGAGTTCTCTTAGGAGAATGTTCGGGAGACGATTCAGATGCTGTTGCTGAAGTGTCGGTGTCACTGCTCACTTCGGGTGTTGTGGAAAGGGTTGGTTCAATCCTAGTTGGACTAGGTTCCTTGATCCTCACGGGTTGAGCTTGGTGTGCTGCCCTAGATCGTTTAAGGTTCACCCTAAGTGGAGGATTAGCTGGCCCAGGTGGTTGAACTACAGGTTCCCCTACAACCTCTGGGGCTGGAACCGCGGCGGGTTCAACTTGTTCTTGTTGTACCGGGTTCGGAAGAGGTATTTTTACAGCCTCAAAATAAGAACGCATACGAGCGTCTTGGGGTTCAGCTAGCCTCACTAGCCAATTTGGAATTGGCGCAGTGAATTGATTATCAGACACCATCAGGGTATTCATCTTCAGCTCCCCAAATCGTTTCATCTGTAATCCATGTGTACCTGGTACAAATATATTTGCATTTCTGCAAGCATTTATAGCATCATGGATAAAGATACAGAAAAACCTTTCGCAAGGGATGTATGAACCCCTTGGCTTATCAACTTGAGCTTGAACCACATCCCATAAAAGCTCAACATAGTCAAGAGCCTCTACTCTTATGAAAGAGTAGAATACTTTCAGCATTGGCACAGTAAAGCTATCGGATCCACTCCTTGTCATCAGCAAGCATCTGTTGATGATTGAGAAGATCACATACCACCTTGAGTGCAGATATTTCTTCTGAAACTTAGCTGGTGGAACATTGGTAGCTCCAACATAACCAAGATCAAAGACAGAAGTCATCATTTGCTGAGTAGCAGGAAAAGCAGGAGCATTCTGCACAACAGGAAGTCTGAATATCCTCCTGAAATCAACTTTAGTGATACTCCTCCTCCCTTGAACTCCTCTCAGTTGAAATTCAAAATGAGCTTGTGTTCCCTCTGGATTTTCAGTAGTAGGTTGTGTAGCTTCCACAAACCTAATTGTTCTGTTAAGTAACTCCAGATCTGTTACAGCTACACTGGCAGTAGTACTGAGAGCAGGCCACAGTGTGTGCCTCTCTAGAATTGATGTCCAGTAGTTGCAGGGAATACTGGTTTCAGAGTTGATGAAGTGATTGTTCGCCATTTAGCTGTACAAATAAGAAATAGAAGACCACAAGATATTCAAAAAGCATATATCTCTATTCTTATTTGTCTTTGAAATCCTTTGTATATGTTTTATCTTTTCTATTTTAAGATTTTTATGGTTTTTCAAAAATATGAAAATCTTTTATTCTCAAATATGATCAAATAATTGACAATCATGACATTCATATGATATTCATCACAATACAAATTTATCATGCAAAGTTAATTATACTACACAAAGAATCAGAACAACACTTAGTCAATTTTTAAACACATTTCAAGCAGATTCGGTAGTCATGAAAACTTGAGATTCTGTAACCAAATAAGCTTGAGTTTTCAGATCAGAAAGATATAGAATAAACAAGTTAAGTGTTTGAAGATAAAAATCAGAAATTTTCAAGGTACCAAAAGTCAGATTCGGTATCAAGAGAAGAACAGATTCGGTATCTCCAAAATTAACATAAAGACACTCAAACATGCATATTCTATCATGTAAAATCACAACCATAATCAATTAACCAATCAATTAAATCATAGCAACATGTTAATTGTATGAACAGACTCGGTACAGTAGATAGAACATATTCGGTAGATACATAATCCATCAAACAATCAATTAAACATGTAATCAAGCTTGGTCAAATGATAGATCAATCAATATAACTCAGATTAGACAAGAATTCATGTTAATTAACCAAATCAATTGAGTTTAATCAAGGATTAATAGAATACGACTCAGACTCGTTAAAATCAACAGAATTTCAAAATTGAGAGTTAAAATCCAGTTATTTTGATCTTTTCTGGTTGATAGACACATAATTATCTCAGATCTATAAGTATGTTAATTAAAATGAACATTTACCCAAGAATTTGAAGATACAGAGAGACGGACTCGGTAGATTAGGGTGATTCGGTATAATCAAGCAGACTCGGTAGGTAATTAACAACAGTAAATGAGTAAGTTTGACTTTGACCCTCCTTTTATAGATACCGAAGGTAAAATACCGAATGGGCTTTACAGAATGGGCCTATTATACCGAATTCAGTCCAATTTTCAAAACTTTATCAATTTAACTTCAAATCTTGACAAATTGACTTTTTCTCTCAATATTCATTTCAATCTTTTTATGAAAAATATTTCTGAGACAATTTTGAAAATTTTGAACTTACCGAATCTGTACTGTTGGATGTCAGATTCGGTATAATGCTAAAAATAGCATTTTATCCAGTAAAAAAAAAATATTTTTGGATTTTATCTTTTCCAATTTTTATTAATTTTCCAAAATAAGATTTGTACTTAAAAGAACTTTGAATTTTGTGAACAAAGTACAAATCTTCAGTGATACCAATTGTTAAAACGGGTTGCATACTGAGATGTATACAAGCCTTAGTGAATTATTTCATATATAAAACAAAGAATTTATGAATTCACTTTTGAAAAACAATATTTTTGAGTAATTTTCTCATTTTCTCCCATTTTCTCCCCCTCAAAATGTGATATACAAGAACGTAAATCAGCATTTTGATAAATTACCCTAGAAAATGAATTAACTCCCCCTTGAAATATGATATCAATGAGTTACCTCCCCCTTACGTAACCATTGAACAATTATATCCAGGAAGTTATCATAAATCTAAAGACTCCCCCTTAAAAGATGATATCCAAAGCATATGAAAGTAGTTGCTCCCCCTAGAAAGTATCTACTCCCCCTTAACACAAGATCTCAAGAATAAGTCCCAACAGATCTAAGGAATATCAAGCACTATACTCTACCATGCCAATCTCTTTGATCAAGAATTTTAGCCTAAGTTCATCTAAAGGCTTAGTGAACATGTCAGCTAATTGCACTTTGGTAGGCACAAAGTATAACTCTACATCCCCTTTCTCTACATGGTCCTTAATGAAATGATTGCGAATATCTATGTGTTTAGTCTTAGAATGCTGGACCGGGTTACTTGTAATTGCAATAGCACTTTGTGAATCACAGTAAATCGGGGTCTTAGAAATCTTAAAGCCATAGTCTAAAAGTTGAGTTTGCATCCACAAAACTTGTGAACAACAATGAGCTGCAGCAATATACTCAGACTTAGCTGTTGATAAAGACACACAGTTTTACTTTTTGGATGACCAACTAACTAGCCTATTCCCCAACATCTGAATTGATCCAGATGTTCTTTTTCTATCAACATGGCAACCGCCATGATCCGCATCAGTGTAAGCAGTGAGATTGAAATCGGATCCATGAGGATACCAGATCCCAAGGTTAGGTGTACCTTTAAGGTACTGAAAAATCCTAACAACCGCTTTGGAATGAGATTTCTTAGGGTTTGACTGAAAGCGGGCACAGACAGTTACAGTAAGTGTAATGTCGGGTCAACTTGCAGTCAGATACATTAAAGAACCAACCATGCTTCGATAAAGTGTAACATCAAAGGGTTCCCCATTAGCATCAGCATCCAGTAAAGTCCTCATTGGGGTTGTCATTGGTTTCAAAGCAGTCATTTTAAAACGTTTTAACATATCATTGATATACTTTGTTTGACCGAGAAAAATCCCGTTTGGTAATTGTTTTACTTGTAACCCCAAAAAGAAATTTAACTGGTCAAGCATGCTCATTTCGAATTTGTTGGCCATAAGATCACCAAATTCTTTGCATAAGGCCGGGGACGTGGAACCAAAAATAATGTCATCAACGTAAATTTGACCCAAGAGAATGTGACCGTGGTTTTTATGGATGAATAGCGTTGTATCAATCGTTCCACGAGAGAAGCCGTTGTCCAGCAAGTACTTTGTTAAGGTCTCGTACCATGCACGCGGTGCTTGCTTCAGACCATATAAAGCTTTCTCCAAGAAGTAGATGTGATTTGGATGAATGGGATTGACAAAGCCTTCTGGTTGATCGACATTGACTTACTCTTGAAGATGACCTTTCAGAAAAGCAGTTTTAACGTCCATTTGAAACACCGTGAACTTCATATGAGAAGCAAATGCAAGGAAAAGACGAATAGACTCAATCCTAGCAACCGGAGCAAATGTTTCGTCATAATCAATACCCTCTTATTGTCGATATCCCTTGGCCACAAGACGTGCCTTATTCTGAACCACAATTCCATCAGAATCCTTCTTGTTCTTAAAAATCCACTTAACCCCTATTGGTCGTTGACCAGTTGGTCTTGGAACCAATCACCATACTTTCAACCGTTCAAATTGATTGATCTCTTCTTGCATTGCAACCACCCAGTTCGGATCTAGTAAAGCTTGAGCAACCGTTGTTGGTTCAATCTTACTAAGAAAGGCAGTGTATAGACACATATTCCAAGTAGCCCTTCGAGTTGAGACTGGAGCAGATGCATCACCAATAATAAGATCTATTGGATGACTTTTAGTCCATCAGTTGTGTGGAAGAGGTTGTACATCAATGGTATCCATTGAAACATCAACCGTTGTTGACGTTGAGCCTTGATCCGCTTGATCTGATGTAACGTTATCTAATGGATTTAATTGAGTATCTGGAGAAACAGCTGGAGTTGTATCAACTGATGAATCTTGAATTGGTTCAAGATTATCAGTAACAGGAGGTGGTAGGGAGGATGAAGAAGCAACAGGTGAATCAGTTGGTATTGTATCTTCATCAAAAAGACTTTGTTAAGTCTCTACAGTAGTTGACTGTGACGGTGTAACTGGTACGGTTTGAACATTTGAAATTTGTTGAGGAGCATAAAGACTATCAAACAAGATATCCAGTTCCTCTGATGGCAGGGGTTTCTGACTTAGTTCGCAGAAGAAAAATCCATGTAAAACGAGTATAGTCATCGACAATGACAAGCACATGTTTCTTGCCACCGAGGCTTGAAATACGCATGGGTCCACATAAGTCCATATGCAATAGTTGCAAAGACGATGAAGTACTGGGGTTTTGCTTAAGCAGATGATTAGTCCGTTTCAGCTTACCCATCGCACATGATGAACACACATGATGCTTATCATAGTGAAAGGTAGGAATACCATCAACTAAGTCTTTGGAGACTAGTCGATTGATACCCTTGTAATTCAGGTGTGACATTCGATGATGCCATAACCATGAATTTTCTTTGGTAGAACGAGTGGCCAAACACATGGTTGTATGTGAAGGTGCATCATTGAGGTCAATAGTGTATAGTGAAGCACAACGTTTACCAACAAGAAGATCATTTCCTTCGGTGGATTGCACCGAGCATTGTCGACGTTCAAACAGAACTTTAAGATCTCCATCGCAGAATTGACTTACACTAAATAAACTGCATCCCAAACCTACAACATATGAAACCCGTTTGATTGTTATGCCATTTTGCACAAAATCTCCGTAACCCGTTATCGCTGCAATTTCATCATTTCCAAAAGTAACCGTTCCTAGGAATTTGTCAACGAAGTTGACAAGCAAGGATTTATCGCCCGTCATGTGTCGAGAACAACCGGAATCAATATACCAAACACAGATGTCAAAACCCTGTAAATGTGAATTTTCTAGAGTTTAGGTACCCAAAGTTTCTTGGGTCCTCTACGGTTAGTACCAACAATAAACTTTGGATCAACGACAAGATAATCACGTAAAGCATCATGCAGTTTAGACAATAAATCATCATTTAAAAACACATTACATGAAGCATCATACGCAATATCAATTTTTATATCGTTATCAGAAGTCTTAACACACAACTTATTCCAAGTAGATGTTTTGTTCACAGACGAAAATTGAAAAACATGAGATGATTTCCTAGGCCGACTAGCAGATTGCGTTGGTTTGATTGCTACTTTCTTAGCGTAGACTTAGGAACCCATACAGATTTGTAATTCAAGTTTGGATTATGACCTGTGACACGAGAAACACCTTTGTTAGTTAGACGACCAGACTCTTCAGTTGACACATGAGATGATTGATTTTGCAAAATTTCCAATTTGATTTTACGTTCTTTTGCATCATACTCACTTAAATCGGGTTTAGGACTTGTGTGTTGTGTGGACTTAACTGATGTTGTTAAAAGACTCGCTTTTGAAGTTTTTGTCATTGGAATCATAGGAATCTTTTCAGTTGACACAGAACCATCAGGAGAATGAACCTTTTTGACAACAAATTGAGTTGTAGAAACAACTTTTGAACCACGATTGCCAAATTGAGAACGGAGAGGATTTTTAAGAATAGTAATGGATTTTACATCCTTAGATGTTGACATTCCCTTTCCCTTCTTAGTAATCCCACCAATACATTCAAGCACATTGGTTTCAACATTAGATGATTGCTTAAGTGTGTTAGCCTGTTTCAGTTGAATTATCTTTTGTTTTAAGCTTTTAATCTCAAGACATAATTCTTCAGCAGAAACTATCACTTCACCCTCCTTAAAAGCATAGGAACATTCTTTCTTAGGCAGTGAAGGCAATTTATCACACAGGGCAAGCATTTGTTCTAATGATTGGCACTTAAGTTGCAAGTCAATATTCTCCTTTTCTAGTTGAGCTACTATACGATTCAAATTCCGTACAGCAGGTAAATGCAAATAATAATCGTGCAAAGGATCAAGTTGACTTTCAAAATCTATCAAAGGTTCAATGATCGGTTCAGTATGAGGTTATACTTTTTCATCTAAAGAATTTTGACCTAGAGATTCTGTCTCAAAGAAAACAGTTAGTTCATGTGCTAGGTCTTCACGAAAAACATTATCAGAACATGCAGGTAAAGCAGGTAGAACTGGTTTCACATCAAAAGTTGGTTCATCAAACACCTCATCTATGTTAACAATGCTAGAACTAGGTTTGTTAAACACGTCATTCTCAAGCATTAAAATGTATTTCTCTAGCATGAGTGTAGGAATGTAAACCAATCTACGTGTTGGCACATAATTAGCACATTGCACATTCTTTTCATTTTCAATAAGTTCCTTCAAGAAAGCAGGATTTGATTTACCTATTTTTGCATTAATTTTCTCATACATTAAGCTAATTTGATGGTATTTTTTAGATTTGCGATTAACAATAATATCATCAAAATCAGCATCAGAAGAATGCACAAAATGCGGTGGTAAACCAGCTTGAAAGTAATCAGAATGATATAATCCTGGAATCTTTTTGGAAGCTCCATCTAAGATCTTAGGATCTTCAAAACCCAACCCCCACTTTTCACCATGAATCGTTTTTGGTCTATTCATGAAAATCGTTTGTTTTGAAAGTTCCATATCCATGATAGCTTTGGATTGCTCTGTTCGATAGAGTGTCCTCATATCGAGCAAGTTGAGCTTTCATTAGAACAGACTCTTTTGACAATGAAGAGATTTCAGTGTCTTTTTCAATTATTGCGTTTTCCAAATGAATAATTTTCTTGTTTAGCTTTGAAAGTGTGGGTTCATGTTGGTTTTTTAAATCAGAAAGATCTTTTTCTAAGAATTGAACTTTTTCTGCAAGTCGTTCAGATTTTAAACGATAATCAGTTCGTTCGACTTTAATCGGATGAATTGTCTTTTTAAGATCTTCCAACTCAGATTCCGAGGAGCTGAGTTGGACGGTCAACTTTTGCAATTCCGATTGTAACTTGGATGAAGATGGTTTGTTCTCAGAAAGTTTGATTTTGTCTTTTAAAACCTTGTTTTCAGATTTTAAGCCTTTGACTTCTTTTGACATTGAGACCAGATTCTTCATCAAGTCATTTTGCATTTTTATAAAATCAGGTGAGATTTCAGTTGATTGTACCTCATCGTCGTCAGATGTTGAGTCGGAATTCTCCAATGCTTCCTTAGCTTTGATGAGCTTGGTCACCTTGCAAACATTTGCATGTTCCACCTCTGAGTCTGAATCATCAGTCCAGTTAAACCAAGTATCATCAACCGGTTTCAGCTCTCCCCCAGTTTTCACAATCTTAGCCATCAACATTTTCTTCTTGTAGTAAGCTGCATCCTTCTTCTTAAGCATTTTGCACTCACGAGAGTAATGACCAGCTTTGCCACAATTGAAACAGATTGAATCTTCCTTCTTGGAATCATCAGCACGTTGTTGTTTGGATTGATCAGCTTTCTTGTAGTACGAGGAAGATGATGAGTGTTTGCGTTGATTGCTTGATTTGCCTTTAAACTTGTGTTTGTTCAAGGCGTTTGTGAACATGGCTGCCATCTTGATTAATTCAAGGTGTGAATCATCAACATCAGAAAGATTCAACTCTTCAGAATCAGTTGATTCTTCAACAAGCACTTTCTTGGACAAGCTTTTGGAAAATGATTTGCTCTTCTTTTTGGCAACTAGAGCAAGAGGATCACTTGGAGATGACTCTTTCCTTCCTTCTTGAAGTTTAGACACCTTAGGTTGGTAATGCATAAGAACTCCAACAAGCTCATGAATAGTCAACTTGTCAATCTCTTTGGTAGATCGAACAATGGTTCCATAAGGAAGCCAATCAGCATTGAGCTTTTTGAGGAATTTCATGTTGACTTCAGCATGTACTTTTACAATCTTACACCTTTTCAACTCATTGAGAACACCATTGAAACGACGGTAGGTATCCTTGAGTAGCTCTTCTGGTTCCTGCTTGAAATCTTCATACAATCCCAGAGCCTTATTCAATTTAGTAACGTCTGACATGTCATAACCTTCTTGTTGTCGTTTGATCTCATCCCATATATCTTTTGCAGTAGTGTTGCTATCAACATTTTCAAATAGCTCATATGGGATAGCTTGGATGACAATATTCTTAGCCTCTATGTCACCCTGAGCTCTTTCACGTTTATCGCCAGAAAGTTCATAGACTGGAATTGGCATACCAGTATCCGGATGAAAATCAACAACTGGACCATCTCTCAGAGAAGCCCAAATATGTTTAGCTTTCTCACCCTTATAGTCTATGTACCTAGTAATACGATGAAGCCACTGAGTGTACTTGCCATCAAATAACACTGGAGGTCGGGAATCTGATCCAATGATAAGAGTATCTTGAGTAGACATCTTAAATTGAGGTAGATTCGGTATAGATTCGGTATTAAACACAATCTATGATCAGGGTTCAGTATAAAATCTAACAAGAATGTCAGATTCGGTAAAAATTCTGTACAGTAGTAGATTCGGTAAGTGGTTCGGTACTGTAGCAGATTCGGTAACAATTCGGTATACCAGATTCTGTATCAGAAACTGATAAGAATCACAAGTAACATACCCAAATTTGGGATGGATTCGGTAACCACACAACTTGAAGCCTCAGAATACTTAAAACCAATGGATTAAGTGATATAGAAAATCAGATTCTGTATCTGACTCGGTAGTCAGATTCTGTGTGAATTTGAAGTTCAAACTCAATTCAATCCCTTTGAATTAGATTCTGTAACCTTGCTGCACAAGGAAACAAGTTAGTATCACACAAAATATCAAAGATACCGAATGTATAGAATACCAAATGTTAACTGTAGCAGTTGACAATACCGAGTCTAAGTCTAAAACTTAGAAATATAACAGAATCCTTTCTCAAACCACACCAATTAGCTGCGTATGATCAAACAGAATGTGAAAGAATCACAAACATACCACAATCTGCAACACTTAAGATGAATTTCCAGTAATGAAGCAGATTCGGTATGACAGTTACGATACCGAATGTTGATCAAATCTTCAAAACTTAAAGAATTGAAGAAATTGAACCGATAGAAATGTGATTTAACACCTCACGAACACAACTGAATCTTTAAATCTTCACAAAACACCAGAATCAAGCTTGAATTAAGCAATACCGAGAGTTTTAGCCACAAACTCTTAAAATCAACTTGATTCTCCATAATTGAAGTTAAAAAGCTGTAATGATGATCGAAACTCTTTCTAATAAACCTAATACACCTTCGCTGAACTTATCACAAGAATCTGAACGTCAGATTATCAGATTCGATAATACCGAATCTGATTCAATATACCGAGAGTGTTCAGATTCTGTAAACTACAATCTCTGGATCGATATAGTGATGTAGAATCACTTCCTGGTAGCTCTGATACCAAATGATAGGTCAGATCATGTTGAGATTGAGAGAAATGATAAGATAGAATGAGATTCGTTATGTAAGAAGGAGACTTGGTACTAGAGAGAATCGGTACAAATTAAATTCCACAGCTTCTAGAACTCGGTTACAATGCAATGGCTATCTAATCAGAACTACATAGGTTCCTTATATAGCCCTCTTCTAAGGAACCTTCATTTAAGCTGAATTCACATTAACACTATACAACTTTGGGGTCCTAACAGAATTCATAACATAGTTTAAAATTTTTGAGACTCAACCTTACAGACTTTGCTTATCGTGTCGAAATCATATAAAGATTAAGTTTAAATTTGATCGGAAATTTCCGGGTCGTCACAAACTATCAGTTAGACACACTAATGCAAGGCCTAGTTCGCTAAGACCACCGCTCTGATATCAACTGAAAGGACCCGTCCTAAACCATCTGGACGAATACATTACATTTGGTTACATCGCGAGGTACTTAACCTCTATATGATACATTTTACAAACATTGCATTCGTTTTTAAAAGACAAACTTTCATTTCATCGAAAGTTAATGGCATGCGTACCATTTCATAATATATCCAACTATAATTGACTTAATAATAATCTTGATGAACTCAACGACTCGAATGCAACGTCTTTTGAAATATGTCATGAATGACTCCAAGTAATGTCTCTAAAACGAGCAAATGCACAGCGGAAGATTTCTTTCATACCTGAGAATAAACATGCTTTTAAGTGTCAACCAAAAGGTTGGTGAGTTCATAGGTTTATCATAAAACAATAAAATTCATCATTTTGATAGACCACAAGATTTAAATGCTGCATGGTACAAATTGTAGTGACCCGAACTTTTCCATGTTTATATATATATTAACTGAGATTGATATTTACATGATTAAATGTTTCCAACATGTTAAGCAATCAAACTTGTTAAGACTTGATTAATTGAAATATGTTTCATATAGACAATTGACTACCCAAGTTGACCAGTGATTCACGAACGTTAAAACTTGTAAAAACTATATGATGACATATATATGGATATATATATATAGTTAACATGATACTATGATAAGTAAACATATCATTAAGTATATTAACAATGAACTACATATGTAAAAACAAGACTACTAACTTAATGATTTTTAAACGAGACATATATGTAACGATTATCATTGTAAAGACATTTAATGTATATATATCATATTAAGAGATATTCATACATGATAATATCATGATAATATAATAATTTAAAATCTCATTTGATATTATAAACATTGGGTTAACAACATTTAACAAGATCGTTAACCTAAAGGTTTCAAAACAACACTTACATGTAACGACTAACGATGACTTAACGACTCAGTTAAAATGTATATACATGTAGTGTTTTAATATGTATTTATACACTTTTTAAAGACTTCAATACACTTATCAAAATACTTCTACTTAACAAAAATGCTTACAATTACATCCTCGTTCAGTTTCATCAACAATTCTACTCGTATGCACCCGTATTCGTACTCGTACAATACACAGCTTTTAGATGTATGTACTATTAGTATATACACTCCAATGATCAGCTCTTAGCAGCCCATGTGAGTCACCTAACACATGTGGGAACCATCATTTGGCAACTAGCATGAAATATCTCATAAAATTACAAAAATATGAGTAATCATTCATGACTTATTTACATGAAAACAAAATTACATATCCTTTATATCTAATCCATACACCAACGACCAAAAACACCTACAAACACTTTCATTCTTCAATTTTCTTCATCTAATTGATCTCTCTCAAGTTCTATCTTCAAGTTCTAAGTGTTCTTCATAAATTCTACAAGTTCTAGTTACATAAAATCAAGAATACTTTCAAGTTTGCTAGCTCACTTCCAATCTTGTAAGGTGATCATCCAACCTCAAGAAATCTTTGTTTCTTACTGTAGGTTATCATTCTAATACAAGGTAATAATCATATTCAAACTTTGGTTCAATTTCTATAACTATAACAATCTTATTTCAAGTGATGATCTTACTTGAACTTATTTTCGTGTCATAATTCTTCTTCAAGAACTTCGAGCCATCCAAGGATCCGTTGAAGCTAGATCCATTTTTCTCTTTTCCAGTAGGTTTATCCAAGGAACTTAAGGTAGTAATGATGTTCATAACATCATTCGATTCATACATATAAAGCTATCTTATTCGAAGGTTTAAACTTGTAATCACTAGAACATAGTTTAGTTAATTCTAAACTTGTTCGCAAACAAAAGTTAATCCTTCTAACTTGACTTTTAAAATCAAGTAAACACATGTTCTATATCTATATGATATGCTAACTTAATGATTTAAAACCTGGAAACACGAAAATATATATGTGAATGTTGGAGTTAGCTATATAGGGTTGAGGTTGATTCCAAAATATATATAGTTTGAGTTGTGATCAATACTGAGATACGTATACACTGGGTCGTGGATTGATTCAAGATAATATTTATCGATTTATTTCTGTACATCTAACTGTGGACAACTAGTTGTAGGTTACTAACGAGGACAGCTGACTTAATAAACTTAAAACATCAAAATATATTAAAAGTGTTGTAAATATATTTTGAACATACTTTGATATATATGTATATATTGTTATAGGTTCGTGAATGAACCAGTGGCCAAGTCTTACTTCCCGACGAAGTAAAAATCTGTGAAAGTGAGTTATAGTCCCACTTTTAAAATCTAATATTTTTGGGATGAGAATACATGCAGGTTTTATAAATGATTTACAAAATAGACACAAGTACGTGAAACTACATTCTATGGTTGAATTATCGAAATCTAATATGCCCCTTTTTATTAAGTCTGGTAATCTAAGAATTAGGGAACAGACACCCTAATTGACGCGAATCCTAAAGATAGATCTATTGGGCCTAACAAACCCCATCCAAAGTACCGGATGCTTTAGTACTTCGAAATTTATATCATATCCGAAGGGTGTCCCGGAATGATGGGGATATTCTTATATATGCATCTTGTTAATGTCAGTTACCAGGTGTTCACCATATGAATGATTTTTATCTCTATGTATGGGATGTGTATTGAAATATGAAATCTTGTGGTCTATTATTATGATTTGATATATATAGGTTAAACCTATAACTCACCAACATTTTTGTTGACGTTTTAAGCATGTTTATTCTCAGGTGATTATTAAGAGCTTCCGCTGTCGCATACTTAAATAAGGACGAGATTTGGAGTCCATGCTTGTATGATATTGTGTAAAAACTGCATTCAAGAAACTTATTTTGTTGTAACATATTTGTATTGCAAACCATTATGTAATGGTCGTGTGTAAACAGGATATTTTAGATTATCATTATTTGATAATCTACGTAAAGCTTTTTAAACCTTTATTGATGAAATAAAGGTTATGGTTTGTTTTAAAATGAATGCAGTCTCTGAAAAACATCTCATATAGAGGTCAAAGCCTCGCAACGAAATCAATTAATATGGAACGTTTTTAATCAATAAGAACGGGACATTTCAGTTGGTATCCGAGCGTTGGTCTTAGAGAACCAGAATTTTGCATTAGTGTGTCTTATCGAGTTTGTTAGGATGCATTAGTGAGTCTGGACTTCGACCGTGTTTACTTGAAAAATGATTGCTTAACAAATTTTGTTGGAAACTATATATTTTTAACATGTGAATATTATGTGATATATTAATCTCTTAACGCGTTTGATGTTATGTGATAGATGTCTACCTCTAGAACAAGTCCCATTGACTCACCTAATAATAATGAAGAGTCAAATGTAAATTGGAATGATTCGTGGACTGATTCACAAGTTCCCGAAGAGGAACCGGAAGAAGAGTCGGAACCGGAAGAAGAATCGGAACCGGAACCGGATGAAGAAATAGAACTGGTGGGGGAAATAATAAAACGGTTAAGTAAAAGAAAATCCTCAACCAACCGACCAAGGTTAATTATGGTCAATGGTGTTTCCGCCAAGGAAGCAAAATATTGGGAGGATTACCAATTCTCCGATGAATCGGATTCCGACGAGAATTCCAATGATGTTATAGAAATTACCCCAACTGAATTTAAAAAGGCAAAAGAAAATAATAAGGGAAAGGGCATAAAAATAGAAAAATCTAATTCCAACCCCGATGAACTTTATATGTATCATCAACCCCCGAAGTCCTTAAGTTGTAACAATGACCCGGGAACCGCTAAACCACCAGGTTTTTCTAAACCAATGTGGAAAACGACGGCTCGTATTAGGGGAACATCATAGCTCCCTAGAAACTTGGCAAAACGAACCAAAACCGAAGAAGAAGAAACAAGCGAGTCGGAATAAGATAGTTGTATTCGTGTGGTGTAATATATGTAATATAGTGTGCTTATGCTTTATGATATATGTAAAAATTGCTTGTATTAATAAGTATTTTTTTTATGAATCTAACTCTTGTCTATTTTACAGTATAAAAACACAAAATGGATAGACAACCCAATATTTTAAGAGACCTACCCGGAGACATGATTGATGAAATCTTGTCTAGAGTCGGTCAGAATTCTTCAGCACAACTATTTAAGGCGAGATCAGTTTGTAAGACATTCGAAGAACGTTCCAAGAATGCCTGGGTTTATAAAAGGCTTTCGTTCGAAAGATGGGGGATATCACATTGGGAAATCCATAAGTTACGATGTGTTTACTTTGACGCATATATTGCGGGGAACCCAAATGCTATTTTACGCAATGGGTTAAGAAATTATTTTGACTCAATCTATCCGAATATTGGACTTCGTGATTTAGAAAAAGCGGCTAACCTGCAACATAAAGAAGCATGTTATGCTTACGGATTAGTAATGTTCACTTCTCACCAAAGTGAGAACAAGAACATCGGGCTACAACTATTAAACAAAACGTTCCCACAAGTGACGGAGTCGGTAATTGGGGTAAGAAATGAGGTTTTTAGATTGTTACGGGACTGTTGGACATTACGTAACCCTCGTCCCTTTGACGACGTTACAACACGCTGTCTTATCAATGGCCATAATGGTTATGTTCCACAAGACCAAGGATGGGAAGTAATCCTAGTAAAACCAGAATGCATGACTTGTTTCTGGACGTATGAATTACGTGTCTTTATTGCCTTTACTGAACGACTTGTGTACTAGCTAGAATTATCTTCACAACCATCTTGTATCAAATTTATTGTGTGCTATATTTCATGCTATATGTAAAATAAGCGGTATTGTAAGTTTGTAAAATATTGTGTAAAAGTTTGAACGCGAAATATTATTATAATCAGTTTTTCATATAGAATTGTAGTAGTTGAATTGTATATTAGCTACTAAGTATGAACTTAACGGGTAGGTACTACCCGAATTTAAACTTATAAAATGCTAATATGAAGAAAAAGCTTTTATAAATGAGTTCACATTATGCTACGAAATACTATTAACTACTCTTAATATTCTGTATGATTAACTTGTTCCATTTGACTATTTTGAAGGAAATGGCACCGACTACTCGACACACCGTGAATATGAATGAAGAGGAATTTCGTACTTTTCTAGCTTCAAACATAGCCGCAGTACAGGCTGCGCTACATACCAACAATAACCTTGGATCTAGCAGTACAGGAAATCGTGTAGGATGCACCTACAAAGAATTCACTGCCTGCAAACCTTTGGAATTTGATGGAACCGAAGGACCGATCGGATTGAAATGGTGGACCGAGAAGGTCGAATCGGTGCTTGCCATAAGTAAGTGTACTGAAGAGGACAAAGTGAAGTACGCTACGTATACCTTCACAGGTTCTGCGTTAACATGGTGGAATACCTATCTAGAGCAAGTGGGACAAGACGATGCGTACGCACTACCGTGGTCAGCATTCAAGCACTTGATGAACGAGAAGTACCGTCCCAGAACCGAGGTCAATAAGCTCAAGACAGAACTTAGAGGGTTACGAACCCAAGGATTTGATATTACCACGTACGAAAGACGATTCACAGAATTGTGCCTATTGTGTCCGGGAGCATTCTAAGATGAGGAAGAGAAGATCGACGCATTTGTGAAAGGGTTACCGGAAAGAATCCAAGAAGATATAAGTTCACACGAGCCCGCCTCCATACAACAGGCATGTAGAATGGCTCACAAACTAGTGAACTAGATTGAAGAAAGAATTAAAGAACATACTGCTGAAGAGGCCAATGTGAAGCAAGTCAAAAGAAAGTGGGAGGAAAACAGTGATAAGAATCACCAATACAACAACAACAACAGTAATTACAATAATAATCGCAACAATTATCCCGACAATCGCAACATCAATCGCAACTACAACAAACGGCCCAACAACAACAACAACAACAACAACAACAACAATAACAACAGCAACTACAACAATCATCCCAACAACAATAATAACCGCAACAACAACAACAATCAGAAGCAGCTATGCCAAAGGTGTGAAAAGTATCACTCGGGGTTCTGCACCAAATTTTGCAACAAGTGTAAAAGAAATGGTCATAGCGCGGCGAAGTGTGAGGTCTACAGACCAGGGGTTAATAGAACGAAAGGAACAAATGGTGTCGGAACGAGTAATGGCGAAGCAAGTAGTGTCGGAGCAAGTTATGCCAATGTAGTTTGTTATAAATGTGGAAAACCGGGCCACATTATTAGAAATTGCCCGAACCAGGAGAACAAGAATGGACAAGGCCGCGAAAGAGTTTTCAATATTAATGCGGCAGAGGCACAGGAAGACCCGGAGCTTGTTACGGGTACGTTTCTTATTGACAATAAATCTGCTTACGTTTTATTTGATTCGGGTGCGGATAGAAGCTATATGAGTAGAGATTTTTGTGCTAAATTAAGTTGTCCATTGACGCCTTTGGATAGTAAATTTTTACTCGAATTAGCAAATGGTAAATTAATTTCAGCAGATAATATATGTCGGAATCGAGAAATTAAACTATTTAAGATTGATTTGATACCAGTAGAGTTAGGGAGTTTTGATGTGATAATCGGTATGGACTGGTTGAAAGAAGTGAAAGCAGAGATCGTTTGTTACAAAAATGCAATTCGCATTATACGAGAAAAAGGAAAACCCTTAATGGTGTACGGAGAAAAGGGCAACACGAAGCTACATCTTATTAGTAATTTGAAGGCACAAAAACTAATAAGAAAAGGTTGCTATGCTGTTCTAGCACACGTCGAGAAAGTATAAACTGAAGAAAAGAGCATCAATGATGTTCCCATTGCAAAAGAATTTCCCGATGTATTTCCGAAAGAATTACCGGGATTACCCCCACATCGATCCGTTGAATTTCAAATAGATCTTGTACCAGGAGCTGCACCAATAGCTCGTGCTCCTTACAGACTCGCACCCAGCGAGATGAAAGAACTGCAAAGCCAATTACAAGAACTTTTAGAGCGTGGTTTCATTCGACCAAGCACATCACCGTGGGGAGCTCCTGTTTTGTTTGTCAAGAAGAAAGATGGTACATTCAGGTTGTGTATCGACTACCGAGAGTTGAATAAACTTACCATCAAGAACCGCTACCCACTACCGAGAATCGACGACTTATTTGATCAACTATAAGGCTCGTCTGTTTATTCAAAGATTGACTTACGTTCCGGGTATCATCAAAGCGGGTGAAAGAAGATGATATTCCAAAGACTGCTTTCAGAACACGTTACGGTCATTACGAGTTTATGGTCATGCCGTTTGGTTTAACTAATGCACCAGCTGTGTTCATGGACCTTATGAACCGAGTGTGTGGACCATACCTTGACAAGTTTGTCATTGTTTTCATTGATGACATACTTATTTACTCAAAGAATGACCAAGAACACGGTGAACATTTGAGAAAGGTGTTAGAAGTATTGAGGAAGGAAGTATTGTACGCTAAGTTTTCAAAGTGTGCATTTTGGTTGGAAGAAGTTCAATTCCTCGGTCACATAGTGAACAAAGAAGGTATTAAGGTGGATCGGGCAAAGACAGAAACTGTTGAAAAGTGGGAAACCCCGAAAACTCCGAAACACATACGCCAGTTTTTAGGACTAGCTGGTTACTACAGAAGGTTCATCCAAGACTTTTCCAGAATAGCAAAACCCTTGACTGCATTAACGCATAAAGGGAAGAAATTTGAATGGAATGATGAACAAGAGAAAGCGTTTCAGTTATTGAAGAAAAAGCTAACTACGGCACCTATATTGTCATTGCCTGAAGGGAATGATGATTTTGTGATTTATTGTGATGCATCAAAGCAAGGTCTCGGTTGTGTATTAATGCAACGAACGAAGGTGATTGCTTATGCGTCTAGACAATTGAAGATTCACGAACAAAATTATACGACACATGATTTGGAATTAGGCGCGGTTGTTTTTGCATTAAAGACTTGGAGGCACTACTTATATGGGGTCAAAAGTATTATATATACTGACCACAAAAGTCTTCAACACATATTTAATCAGAAATAACTGAATATGAGGCAGCGTAGGTGGATTGAATTATTGAATGATTACGACTTTGAGATTCGTTACCACCCGGGGAAGGCAAATGTGGTAGCCGACGCCTTGAGCAGGAAGGACAGAGAACCCATTCGAGTAAAATCTTTAAATATAATGATTTATAATAACCTTACTACTCAAATAAAGGAGGCGCAACAAGGAGTTTTAAAAGAGGGAAATTTAAAGGATGAAATACCCAAAGGATCAGAGAAGCATCTTAATATTCGGGAAGACGGAACCCGGTATAGGGCTGAAAGGATTTGGGTACCAAAATTTGGAGATATGAGAGAAATGGTACTTAGAGAAGCTCATAAAACCAGATACTCAATACATCCTGGAACGGGGAAGATGTACAAGGATCTCAAGAAACATTTTTGGTGGCCGGGTATGAAAGCCAATGTTGCTAAATACGTAGGAGAATGTTTGACGTGTTCTAAGGTCAAAGCTGAGCATCAGAAACCATCAGGTCTACTTTAACAACCCGAAATCCCGGAATGGAAATGGGAAAACATTACCATGGATTTCATCACTAAATTGCCAAGGACTGCAAGTGGTTTTGATACTATTTGGGTAATAGTTGATCGTCTCACCAAATCAGCACACTTCCTGCCAATAAGAGAAGATGATAAGATGGAGAAGTTAGCACGACTGTATTTGAAGGAAGTCATCTCTAGACATGGAATACCAATCTCTATTATCTCTGATAGGGATGGTAGATTTATTTCAAGATTCTGGCAGACATTACAGCAAGTATTAGGAACTCGTCTAGACATGAGTACTGTCTATCATCCACAAACTGATGGACAGAGCGAAAGGACGATACAAACGCTTGAAGACATGCTACGAGCATGTGTTATTGATTTCGGAAACAGTTGGGATCGACATCTACCGTTAGCAGAATTTTCCTACAACAACAGCTACCATTCAAGCATTGAGATGGCGCCGTTTGAAGCACTTTATGGTAGAAAGTGCAGGTCTCCGATTTGTTGGAGTGAAGTGGGGGATAGACAGATTACGGGTCCGGAGATTATACAAGAAACTACCGAGAAGATCATCCAAATTCAACAACGATTGAAAACCGCCCAAAGTCGACAAAAGAGCTACGCTGACATTAAAAGAAAATATATAGAATTTGAAATTGGAGAGATGGTAATGCTTAAAGTTGCACCTTGGAAAGGCGTTGTTCGATTTGGTAAACGAGGGAAATTAAATCCAAGGTATATTGGACCATTCAAGATTATTGATCGTGTCAGACCAGTAGCTTACTGACTTGAGTTACCTCAATAACTCGCGGCCGTACATAACACTTTCCACGTCTTGAATTTGAAGAAATGTTTTGCTAAAGAAGATCTCACTATTTCGTTAGATGAAATCCAAATCAACGAAAAACTTCAATTCATCGAAGAACCCGTCGAAATAATGGATCGTGAGGTTAAAAGACTTAAGCAAAACAAGATACCAATTGTTAAGATTTGATGGAATGCTCGTAGAGGACCCGAGTTCACCTGGGAGCATGAAGATCAGATGAAGAAGAAATACCCGCATCTATTTCCAGAAGATTCGTCAACACCTTCAACAGCTTAAAATTTCAGGACGAAATTTATTTAACGGGTAGGTACTGTAGTGACCCGAACTTTTCCATGTTTATATATATTAACTAAGATTGATATTTACATGATTAAATGTTTCCAACATGTTAAGCAATCAAACTTGTTAAGACTTGATTAATTGAAATATGTTTCATATAGACAATTGACCACCCAAGTTGACCGGTGATTCACGAACGTTAAAACTTGTAAAAACTATATGATGACATATATATGGATATATATATATATAGTTAACATGATACTATGATAAGTAAACATATCATTAAGTATATTAACAATGAACTACATATGTAAAAACAAGACTACTAACTTAATGATTTTTAAACGAGACATATATGTAACGATTATCATTGTAAAGACATTTAATGTATATATATCATATTAAGAGATATTCATACATGATAATATCATGATAATATAATAATTTAAAATCTCATTTGATATTATAAACATTGGGTTAACAACATTTAACAAGATCGTTAACCTAAAGGTTTCAAAACAACACTTACATGTAACGACTAACGATGACTTAACGACTCAGTTAAAATGTATATACATGTAGTGTTTTAATATGTATTTATACACTTTTGAAAGACTTCAATACACTTATCAAAATACTTCTACTTAACCAAAATGCTTACAATTACATCCTCGTTCAGTTTCATCAACAATTCTACTCGTATGCACCCGTATTCGTACTCGTACAATACACAGCTTTTAGATGTATGTACTATTGGTATATACACTCCAATGATCAGATCTTAGCAGCCCATGTGAGTCACCTAACACATGTGGGAACCATCATTTGGAAACTAGCATGAAATATCTCATAAAATTAACAAAATATGAGTAATCATTCATGACTTATTTACATGAAAACAAAATTACATATCCTTTATATCTAATCCATACACCAACGACCAAAAACACCTACAAACACTTTTATTCTTCAATTTTCTTCATCTAATTGATCTCTCTCAAGTTCTATCTTCAAGTTCTAAGTGTTCTTCATAAATTCTACAAGTTCTAGTTACATAAAATCAAGAATACTTTCAAGTTTGCTAGCTCACTTCCAATCTTGTAAGGTGATCATCCAACCTCAAGAAATCTTTGTTTCTTATAGTAGGTTATCATTCTAATACAAGGTAATAATCATATTCAAACTTTGGTTCAATTTCTATAACTATAACAATCTTATTTCAAGTGATGATCTTACTTGAACTTGTTTTCGTGTCATGATTCTGCTTCAAGAACTTCGAGCCATCCAAGGATCCGTTGAAGCTAGATCCATTTTTTTCTTTTCCAGTAGGTTTATCCAAGGAACTTAAGGTAGTAATGATGTTCATAACATCATTCGATTCATACATATAAACTTGTAATAGTTTAGTTACACTGGAACATAGTTTAGTTAATTCTAAATTTGTTTAGTTAATTCTAGAACATAGTTTAGTTAATTCTAAATTTGTTCACAAACAAAAGTTAATCCTTCTAACTTGACTTTTAAAATTAACTAAACACATGTTCTATATCTATATGATATGCTAACTTAATGATTTAAAACCTGGAAACACGAAAAACACCGTAAAACCGGATTTACGCCGTCGTAGTAACACCGCGGGCTGTTTTGGGTTAGTTAATTATGAACATGAAACTATATCCAAAAATTATGGTTAAACTCAAAGTGGAAGTATGTTTTCTAAAATGGTCATCTAGACGTCGTTCTTTCGACTGAAATGACTACCTTTACAAAAACGACTTGTAACTTATTTTCCGACTATAAACCTATACTTTTTCTGTTTAGATTCATAAAATAGAGTTCAATATGAAACCATAGCAATTTGATTCACTCAAAACGGATTTAAAATGAACAAGTTATGGGTAAAACAAGATTGGATAATTTTTCTCATTTTAGCTACGTGAAAATTGGTAACAAATCTATTCTAACCATAACTTAATCAACTTGTATTGTATATTATGTAATCTTGAGATACCATAGACACGTATACAATGTTTCGACCTATCATGTCGACACATCTATATATATTTCGGAACAACCATAGACACTCTATATGTGAATGTTAGAGTTAGCTATACAGGGTTGAGGTTGATTCCAAAATATATATAGTTTGAGTTGTGATCAATACTGAGATACGTATACACTGGGTCATGGATTGATTCAAGATAATATTTATCGATTTATTTCTGTACATCTAACTGTGGACAATTAGTTGTAGGTTACTAACGAGGACAGCTGACTTAATAAACTTAAAACATCAAAATATATTAAAAGTGTTGTAAATATATTTTGAACATACTTTGATATATATGTATATATTGTTATAGGTTCGTGAATCAACCAGTGGCCAAGTCTTACTTCCCGACGAAGTAAAAATATGTGAAAGTGAGTTATAGTCCCACTTTTAAAATCTAATATTTTTGGGATGAGAATACATGCAGGTTTTATAAATGATTTACAAAATAGACACAAGTACGTGAAACTACATTCTATGGTTGAATTATCGAAATCGAATATGCCCCTTTTTATTAAGTCTGGTAATCTAAGAATTAGGGAACAGACACCCTAATTGACGTGAATCCTAAAGATAGATCTATTGGGCCTAACAAACCCCATCCAAAGTACCGGATGCTTTAGTACTTCGAAATTTATATCATATCCGAAGGGTGTCCCGGAATGATGGGGATATTCTTATATATGCATCTTGTTAATGTCGGTTACCAGGTGTTCACCATATGAATTATTTTTATCTCTATGTATGGGATGTGTATTGAAATATGAAATCTTGTGGTCTATTATTATGATTTGATATATATAGGTTAAACCTATAACTCACCAACATTTTTGTTGACGTTTTAAGCATGTTTATTCTTAGGTGATTATTAAGAGCTTCCGCTGTCGCATACTTAAATAAGGACGAGATTTGGAGTCCATGCTTGTATGATATTGTGTAAAAACTGCATTCAAGAAACTTATTTTGTTGTAACATATTTATATTGTAAACCATTATGTAATGGTTGTGTGTAAACAAGATATTTTAGATTATCATTATTTGATAATCTACGTAAAGCTTTTTAAACCTTTATTGATGAAATAAAGGTTATGGTTTGTTTTAAAATGAATGCAGTCTTTGAAAAACGTCTCATATAGAGGTCAAAACCTCGCAACGAAATCAATTAATATGGAACGTTTTTAATCAATAAGAACGGGACATTTCACAAATGGGCCCGAATCCTATACCCACATGTAATGTACATGCGATATCTTTTAAATACAGTACACCTTTCTCGTGTACGAAATCATCTTTCATAAATCTTAGTAACCGTACACATATTTCGTGCACAAAAATAACATACACATAACCTGTGTATAAAATTATTTTCTCGATACATAACATTCACATCAATTGGTGGCAATTATCATGTCTACATAATTCAATGGTGGCAATTATCATGTCCACATAATTCAACGGTGGCAATTATCATGTCCACATAATTCAACAGTGGCAATTATCATGTCCACATAATTCAATAATAATCCGCAGAACTTCTGTCTACATAATAATTCATTCGAGGAATGTTTTGCTTGTGTCTATCTCGTCAAACATTTATAAAAGCATTTCATGTACTCGCAGTTCAAAATATATTTCAAAAGCATTTAATAAAGCAGTTGTAAAAATACTGCATGTATTCTCAGTCCCAAAAATGTAAAGAGTAAAAGGGAATCAAATGAACTCACAATACTGTATTTTGTAGTAAAAATACATATGACGACATTGAACAATGCAGGGTTGGCCTCAGATTCACGAACCTATATCATTTATATATATATTAACACACACATATTTGTATTCGAACAAATTTATATATATAACTTTAGTAGTTATATCATTTTTATATTATTAACCTATATGTTTCATATATTCATTTTATATATTGTAAATGATTAAAAATATTAATTTTGTTATGTTATATGTATTAAATATGTATATTTTTATATATGTATATATATCATTTATTTTGTTAAAATTATTAATTATAATAATACTAAAATAATATTAGTAATGATAAAAATAATCATATTCATAAAAATAATAATAAGGATAATAATGATAAAAATAATGATAATTCTGATAATAATACTAATGATAGTTTTAAAAATGATAATTTTAATAGTCATGATAATAATAATGTTTATACTCATAATGATAATAATGTTAATGGCAATAATAATACTTATCTTTAATAATAATGATGATGTCAATAATATGAATAATAATAATATTAATAGAAGTAATAATAATAATAATAAATAGGAATTCTACCTCAAAAAGAAAATGGCTTAAAATAATGCCCCAGCCCGGGCTCGAACCCGCGACCTCCCGCTATTCCGAAAACTCCCCTAACCACTACTCCATTTACCATTTTCAGTTTTAATCATCACCCTAAATTCTTTTAAATCATGCATCATCTTCATCTTAGTATCATTAATTTCTTCGTTCGATTATAAACAGAAAACACGGATGATCTCTTTATCATCATCATAAGTTCATCATTGTGTTCATCATCACAACATAACCGTGACATCTATCATCATCGTGATCTCTAAAAAAATATATCTATCGTGTAAGCCAATAATGGATCGTATAGGGATGTGGACCGATTACACCCTCATTATTTTAAATCATTCGTACGTTCCCTTTATTATTTTAAAATTTCACTTTTGAATTCCACTAACCTAAAGTAATCATACACATGCGAATGATATCCTAATCAAATAACAAAAAAAATGCCCATTTGAATCCACTAGTCCCACAAAAGAAACTTTCGGTGCCTTTAACTTCTTCTATATTTTTTTACCGAATAGAAAAAGAAAAAAAAATAGGCAACATTATCATTCATTATCATTATTATATATTTCATTTAGTCATAGTTCACCACCTTTATCATGTATCATCATCGTGGCCTAGGTGTACAAGAAGGTATGTGTCCATGTATGTTTCCTTTGCTCAGCAGAAACATGACACGAGTAGTAGCAACAAAAAAAAGGTCTCATTTTCAACAAAAAAACGCAATTAATAGTAGCATAAAATAGTGACCAACTACTAGCAAAACACGACGGTTAATATGATGGTTTCAGTGGGGTGTTTAGGTTTGGCTGTGAATCTAAAACAGATCGCAGAAACTGTTATTTGGGTGGGCAGAAACAGCTCAACAGGAGCAGCAGGGAATTGGGTTCGGTAGTGATAAATAGTAATGGGTTTTAAGGTGATAGTCGATGGTGTTAAAGTGGCGGTTGATGGCTGTTTACAGCTACTGCAGCAAACAAATAATTAGAGTAACAGTGTGGTGGTTTGTCTTGTGATTTACAACGAAAAACAGAAAATATAAATGAGAAAGAAAAGACGAGAGAGAGAGAGAGAGAGAGAGAGAGAGAGAAGAGTAAGTGGTTGGAGATGGCGGTGGAGGGTGGTTGATATAGTTTGCCGATGGTGTATGTGTGTTGGAGATAGTGATTCGATAGTTGTAATCGTGAAAAGAAACATGAAAGGTGGTGGTGATTTGTATATGGGTGTTGGTGGTTCCATGGTGTGATGGTAACCGGGTTGTGATGATTCTCCGGTGGTGTTAGAAGGTGGTGCAAGATGGAGATGATCGTTGAAGAAGAAGAGTGAAGATGGTGGTTGATTTGTTGCAATTGATCCTCGGTTCCAAAACAGAAATAAAATGGGTGTGTATGTGTAATTTATGTAATGTATACATGTATAATATAGATGTTGATAAAGGAATAAAGTAAAAGCATGAACTTTCAATCAACATTCAATTATCACGGGTAAACAAAAAAATATAACAAACTGATTGTGACAATCTAACTGTACTCGTTTTTACAGATATTTATATATTATAATTAATATTAAATATTAGTAATTTATAAATATAAATGCAAATATATTAATAATAATAATAATAATATTGTTAAATAAAAATAATAATAATAATAATAATAATAATAATAATAATAATAATAATAATAATAATAATAATAATAATATTGGTATAACAAATTAACATTTTCACCTAATTATGGAATATAATAAATTTCTATATATAATATTTATAAATTACTTATTTTACAACATTCATTTAAATAATTATGTATAGAAGTTATATATTTATTTTACATATTTTTTAACACTCAAATAGTATTTTATTTCAGATTATATTCCAAATCATTATATATATATATATATATATATATATATATATATATATGTACATTTGAATATATATGTATCTATTTACAAATAGTTGTTCCTGAATCGTAGAAACAGGCGAATGTCAAATGATTTCATGAAACAGTTCAAAATTTTTGAGACTCAACATTACAGACTTTGCTTATCATGTCGGAAACATATAAAGATTAAGTTTAAATTTGATCGGGACTTTCCGGGTCGTCACACATTGCCTTAACAGTTGCTTGTTCAACGCTTTTCTTTACAACCGAACGGTAGTTTACCGAAAGGTAATATACGGAGCAAGTATACTGGACGTGTTGCTTTCCCAATACAAGGTTAGCAAGTGGGTGACACAAAAACCATAAGTTTTGAGCTAAAATTTTCAAATCTGAAACCCACCAAACCCACAAAAATATTTTGCAAACACCGGTGAAGGGTTATTCCAGAAAACTTATCTAGGGTAAAAGCTAGATTAAATTTTCAAAAGATCAAATGTTTTCATAAATATCCAATTTCCTTAAAGGATCTAAATTTTCATAGTCATGTGGGACTGTAAACCACATCGTTATTATCATTGTTCATACCGCCGTATAAAAATCACTGATGTACAAAGTGTGAAGAATAAAGAAGTGATTCTAGTATTTGTATTTCAAGACTATATTGCTTGAGGACAAGCAACGCTCAAGTGTGGGAATATTTGATAATGCTAAAAACGAACATATATTTCATAGCATTATCCCTCAAGAAAGACAAGCTTTTGGTTGCAATTGTTCTATTTACAAGTGATATCCGTTTAAATAATAAAAGGTGAAGACAAAAGACAGATTCGACGATTTGAAGACGCAAATGACCAAAAAGCTCAAATGTACAAATTACAATCAAAGTGGTTCAAATTATTGATAAGAAACGTCTCAAAATTACAAGAGTACAAGACGCAAAACGCAAAGTACAAGATATTAAATTGTACGAAAGGACGTTCGAAAATTCGGAACCGGGACCAGAGTTAACTCTCAACGCCCGATGCAACGAACTAAAAATTACAAGTCAACTATGCACATGAATATGATATAATATATAATTAATTCTTAAAATTATATATATATTATATTATTATATAAAACCGTCGGCAAGAAGCAAACAACAATATGTGAGCTGGAATCCCAGGCCATGCGATCGCATGGCCAGGAAGAAGAAAATCCATGCGATCGCATGGCACACTTTTTCAGCTCAGGTCCTATAAATTGCAAAGTTTGGTCGATGAATTATATACCTTTTTATCTATCTCTCTCTCAACGTATAAATAAATATATATATATTATAATTTTAATTTTAATTTTAATAATAAGGGTATGTTAGCGAATGTTGTAAGGGTGAGTCAAAATTCTGTTCGTGTAACGCTACGCTATTTTTAATCATTGTAAGTTATGTTCAACCTTTTTAAATTAATGACTCGTAGCTAAGTTATTATTATGCTTATTTAAGCCAAAGTAATCGTGATGTTGGGCTAAATATTAAAGACGGGGTAATTGGGCTTTGTACCATAATTGGGGTTTGGACAAAAGAACGACACACTTGTGGAAATTATACTATGGGCTATTAATGGGCTTTATATTTGTTTAATTAAATGATAGTTTGTTAATTTAATATAAAGATTTACAATTGGACGTACCTATAAATAACCATATACACTCGATCGGACACGATGGGCGGGATATTTATAAGTACAAATAATCGTTCATTTAACCAGACACGGGAATGGATTAATAGTTAATGGACTTATTAAAACAGGGGTGAATTATATACAAGGACACTTGGTGTAATTATAGTTTAAGTCCCCAATTAGTTGGAATATTTGACTTCGGATATAAGGATAATTTGACGAGGACACTCGCACTTTATATTTATGACTGATGGACTGTTATGGACAAAAACCATACGGACATATTGAATAATCCAGGACAAAGGACAATTAACCCATGGTAATAAACTAAAATCAACACGTCAAACATCATGATTATGGAAGTTTAAATAAGCATAATTTCTTTATTTCATATTTAATTGCACTTTTAATTATCGCACTTTTATTTACTGTCATTGTATTTAATTGCACTTTTAATTATTGTACTTTTTAATTATGGCAATTTTATTTATCATCATTTTCTTTATCGCAATTTCATTATTGTTATTTACTTTACGCTTTAAATTAAGTCTTTTATATATTTAATATTTTACATTAGGTTTTAACTGCGACTAAAGTTTTAAAATCGACAAATCGGTCATTAAACGGTAAAACCCCCTTTTATAATAATAATACTACATATATATTTATATACAAATATAGTTTTAAAGATATAGCGTTAAACTTGGCAAGTTCCCTGTGGACGAACCGGACTTACTAAAAACTACACTACTGTACGATTAGGTACACTGCCTATAAGTGTTGTAGCAAGGTTTAGGTATATCCACTCTATAAATAAATAAATAACTTGTGTAAAAATGTATTGTATTTAATAGTATTTCCTAGCAAAAATTAATACTATTTTGTGTACACCTCTACGCACATCAGGGACGCCCGTGAGAACCCCGACTTGGTGACAGGTATATTCACTATCAATAATCTATTAGCTTCTGTCCTATTTGATGCTGGTGCCGATAGAAGTTATGTATGTAGACACTTTTACGATAATATTAATAGGTCGTTAGTTCCTTTAAAGGAGAGTATGCTTGTAGAAGTAGCCAATGGGAAACTTGAGAAAGTTGACCATATTAGCCGAGGAGCCATTATCAACATAGCTGGTGTAGATTTTGAGATTGACTTGATACCCATTAAGTTGGGAAGCTTTGATGTTATTGTCGGTATGGACTGGTTGACCAAGATAAGGGCCGACATTATCTGTGGAGATAAATCTCTTCGTATACCACACGGAGACAGTGAGCCACTGATCATTTACGGAGAGAGATGTAGCTCGAAACTTAATCTCATTAGTTGCATGAAAGCGCAAAAGATCATGAAGAAAGGACGCCTTGCTGTTTTGGCACATATGAAAACGTTAGAAACTGAGGTGAAGAGCGTGGATGACGTATGAATCGTGAACGAATTTTCCGATGTCTTTCCAGAGGAATTGCCTGGATTACCGCCACCGAGAGCAGTAGAGTTTCAGATCAATTTAGTGCCTGGAGCTGCACCTGTAGCTCGCGCACTCTATCGACTCGCACCTTCAAAAATGCAAGAGTTGAAGAGCCAACTACAAGAAATGCTTGACCGTGGAATTATCCAACCAAGTTTCTCGCCTTGGGGCGCACCTGTTTTGTTTGTGAAGAAGAAGGACGGATCCTTCCGCATGTGTATCGACTACCATGAACTCAACAAATTGACGATCAAGAATCGGTATCTCTTCCCCGTATTGACGATCTTTTTGATCAACTACAAGGATCGAGCGTTTACTCTAAGATCGATTTACGATCCGGTTATCACCAGTTGAGGGTGAAAGAGAGACATGTGATGAAGACTGCATTCAGAACTCGTTATGGTCATTATGAGTTTCTCGTGATGCCATTTGGTTTAACCAACGCACCTGCTGTGTTCATGGATCTCATGAATCGTGTCTGCAAACCATACCTGGATAAGTTCGTTATTGTCTTCATAGATGATATTCTCATCTACTCCATGAGCGAAGAAGAGCATGAGCAACATCTTCGATTAGTGCTTGAACTCTTGAGACAAGAGCAACTTTATGCGAAATTCTCCAAGTGCGAATTTTGGTTGAAGGAAGTCCAATTTCTAGGTCATGTTGTGAGCGACCAAGGTATCAAAGTTGATCCCACCATGATTGAAGCTATCAGCAAGTGGGAGACTCCCACTACTCCAACTCACATTCGCCAATTTTTAGGCCTCGCCGGTTACTACCGAAGATTTATTGAAGGTTTCTCTCTGATTGCGCGTCCTTTGACCGCGCTGACTCACAAAGGGAAGAAGTTCATTTGGTAACCCGCACATGAATTAGCATTTCAAACATTGAAGAAGAAGTTGACCACCGCACCTATCTCATCTCTTCCTGAAGGCAGTGACGATTTTGTCGTTTATTGCGATGCATCGAAAAGTGGTTTTGGTTGTGTACTAATACAAAGATCAAAGGTTATTGCCTATGCTTCCCGTCAATTGAAGATTCACGAGCGGAACTACACTACTCACGATCTTGAACTTGGAGCCGTTGTCTTTGTGCTCAAATTGTGGAGACACTATTTGTATGGAACGAAAAGTACTATCTTCACCGACCACAAGAGTCTCCAGCACATATTCAATCAGAAACAACTGAACATTAGACAGCGTCGATGGATCGATACGTTGAACGACTACGATTTTGAACTTCGTTATCATCCTGGCAAGGCCAATGTTGTAGTTGACGCTTTAAGCCGAAAGGAGAGGATGACACCTCTTCGTGTCCGAGCTCTGAACATCACCATCCATTCAAATCTCAACAATCAGATCCGAGTAGCCCAAGATGAGGCTCTCAAGGAGGAGAATATATCTCATGAACATTTGAACATTATTGTCTCTAAATTCGAGGTTAGGGAGTCTGGGCTCCGATGTCATGCTAGAAGAATTTGGGTACCTTGTTATAGAGATCTACAGAACTTTATATTTGATAAAGCCCACAAATCGAGATATTCGATTCATCCCGGAGCGGGCAAAATGTACCGTGATCTTAAAGAACAGTATTGGTGGCTGAATCTTAAGAAGGACGTTGCAACTTATGTTGGTAAGTGTTTAACTTGTTCGAAAGTTAAGGCCGAACATCAAAGACCTTCTGGGTTACTTCAACAACCGGAAATCCCGCAATGGAAGTGGGAAAGGATAACAATGAATTTCATTACCAAGCTACCAAAGACGGTGGGCGGATACGATACCATTTGGGTTATTGTTGACCGTCTTACCAAATCTGCACACTTCCTAACTATGAAGGAAACTGATACGATGGAGAGACTCACACAACTATACATAAAGGAGGTTGTATCTCGTCATGGTGTACCTTTATCGATCATCTCAGATCGCGATCCCCGTTTTACTTCTAGATTTTGGCATTCTTTGCAAGAAGCCATGGGAACTCGTCTCAACATGAGTACTGCTTATCACCCACAGACCGACGGTCAGAGCACACGAACGATTCAGACTTTGGAGGACATGTTGCGTGCATGTGTCATTGATTTCGAAAAGGCTTAGGAAAGGCATTTACCGCTAGCCGAATTTTCTTACAACAACAGTTATCACTCGAGTATTAATGCTGCAGCTTTTGAAGCGTTGTATGGCCGCAAATGCCGATCTCCTGTTTGTTGGGCCGAAGTAGGTGAAAAGCAAATCACCAGACCCGAGGTAGTCCATGAAACAATGGAGAAGATTGCTCAGATTCAAGCGAGACTTAAGACTGCCCGCGATCGTCAAAAGAGTTATGCCAATCTTAAAAGTAAAGACTTTGAATTCAACGTGGGAGACCGTGTAATGTTGAAGGTTGCACCTTGGAAAGGTGTGATTCGTTTTGGAAAGCGCGGAAAGTTAAACCCGCGATACATTGGTCCTTTTGAAATTTTGGAACGTGTTGGACCCGTTGCTTACCGTTTGGATCTTCCAACTCAATTGAAGTCAGTTCATCCTACTTTTCACGTGTCAAACTTGAAGAAGTGTCTTGCTGCACCCGAACTTATCATACCATTGGAAGAACTTACGATTGACGACAAACTCCACTTTGTGGAAGAGCCTGTCAAAATTATGGACCGTGAGGTCAAGACTTTGAAACGCAACAAGATTCTGATCGTCCGAGTACGATGGAATGCCAAACAAGGACCTGAGTTTACCTGGGAACGAGAGGATCAAATGATGCAGAAGTATCCTCACCTTTTCCCTACTCATCCATCTACCTCAGCTTAAAATTTCGGGACGAAATTTTCTTTAACAGGTGGGTATTGTAACGACCCTGGATTTTCCAACTTTTAATTAATAATGATTATTATTAATACCTATGATTAAATGAATGTATTGTTATACATTTACTTGTTACCATGATTGACCTTTAATTGCCCGACACGTCTTTGTGACACACGAACTTTACACGAATAATATTTTTAAATATTATTTACATTCATGATTAAGTTTTATTAATCATTTTTAATTAACTAAGGTTACTAGTTAATTACCTGGGCTTTATATTGTTTAATTACTTATTTGGACTTGGACTCATGATTAGTGGACTTAGAAGCCCACCCTACATCCTTAATGGACTAATTAACCCATCTTAATATGCAAGTATTACTTTTAAACTAAACTAGATTAATTAAGTTGTGAAGAATCTAGTTACTTGTATCTTTACATCTAGTTCCCATGCAATTTGACTTTATGACCATTTTAAGCCAACAACATGCAAGAGACTTATGGTAACTCCTTCTCCCCTTCCCTTTGAGAAACCGTCGGCCTACAAGCATGGGGAGGAGTTTTTGTTTCATTTCTTGTATTACTTACTCACTTATACTTCATTCACTTTTCACACACATCATTTTACTTCACATTTTTCTCTCATTTCTCTCAAACATTTCTCTCCTTTCTTGTAAGTAACTTGAACTTTTCTTCATTCTTTCTTTCCTCTAAAAACCGTAACCATGAATACATACATCATCATCATCCTTGCTTGTCTTCATACTTGTTCATTGATGTTGTTTTGTTACTTTTCTTTGCTAGTTGTTTACTTACTAGTACAAGAATCAAAATTTCTAATTAGATTCTTCATATTATCTTGTATTTACAAGAACACACAATAACCTAAACTTACTAGTTTATTGTTCAACACTTAAATGTTTTTAAAAGATTGTAAGTTCATGAGTTGTAAATTACTACTTGAATCCATGTTTGTAAACTTAAAGTTTACTTTCTTAAAGATCAAGATCTTGGCTTGAATCTTTAAAGTATGAACAACCATGAACTAGTTACTTGTTTATTTAGTTTATTTCTTCATATTATGCATCTTTGAATTCGTGATTATGGTTGTTGTTGGTCAAGTGTTACTAGTTAACTTTGATCTCATTTTTCTTGAACAAACGTTAACTTTATAAGTTCAAGAACATGGAAGTATAACTTTCTAGTTAAAACTTCAATTACTTATGAAAGATCTAAGTTTCTATAGCTTATGGTCTACTTAATTTGTTATAAACAAGAGCTCATAAGCTTACATACACTTTACAAGATGAGAATCTAAGTTTCATAACTTATGGTTTCATTAAAGTAAAGATTCAAGTGTTATAACTTAGGATTTAACTTAATAACTTTAGATCTAGACTTTTGGGTCATGGATCTTTAAGATCTAACTAATAACTATGTTCTACAACTTAAGATCTTGATTAGTTAGTTTACTTTCAAGTTTATAGTTCAATATTACTTTTATAATTAATGTTTGTGTCAAATCTAAGATCTTGATGTAACTTTGGTTCATCAAACTACATGCAACACTTAAGTAAGTTGTGCTACATACCTTAGACTTGCACTTGTGTTATGATGGTCAAAACTTGGTAAAGATGATGTAAACCCATCAACGAGTTGTACACTTGAAGCTACAAGCATCAAGGATGAGAACTGTGATGAACATCAAGCACCAAGAACCCACCGGAACACTTTAGCTACAAGCATCAAGGATGAGAATCGTGATACTTATGTTAATAATAATCATAATAATCTTAATAACTATAACAATGATATTAATACAAATATTAATGAAGTTATAATGTTAATTCCAATACTAATGTTAGTATTAATAAAATAACAATCCTTTTATCGATCACTTAATACTAATGATAATAATTTTAATAGTAATTCGCTTATAATGATACTCATAATAATAATGATAATGTTAATAAAAACCACTTATATTAATACTAATAATAATAATCGTAAAATGATCTTAATACTAATATTTGATGAAAATAATGATAACTTTGATTATTTTTATAATACAATAATAATAATAACAATAGTAATAATTCTAATAATATTATTATTAGTCATAATAATCTTTATGTTAAATTCCTAAACTTGTAATTTATAATTTCTAAAATTCTACTTCTTAATCATAACCATAATCGTAAATGTATTTATATAATTATGATCTTTTTCCATATTCTTTGCCATTTCATCTTTTATTAACTTCTTAATAAACATATATTTATATTATTAACATATTCAAAATTATACTACTTATAATAATCTTAATAATGATAATGATAATAATAATAATTATAATATTGATATTACTAATACTAACAATAATAGTTAATAATAATAATAATAATAATAATAATAATAATAATAATAATAATAATAATAATAATAATAATAATAATAATAATAATAATAATAATAATAATAATAATAATAATAAATAAGTAAATGAAGACTACCTTATAGAAATGAAGTCCAAAAAAGAAAAGAAAACAGCCCAGCCCGGGCTCGAACCCATGACCTTTCGCTTCTCAACAACAACCTTAACCATCTGAGCTGCAGCTCATTATTCGAAATAATACTGAATCAATTACTATATAACTCGTAACCTAGCTGTTTCCTTTTCTTCATCTCCTTCACTAAACTAATCGACCAGAGGACTAAAAAAAATGAATTCGTGGTTTATTTAAGACTTGTAAACAACTAGAAATCAAAAGTGATGTTCTTGATAATAAAAAAAATTAAAAAAAAAATGTATATATACAGCTACTGCTGTTCGTAACTTAAAAAAAAAAGAAATTTGATTTTTGCATTTGAGTCTGTTTTAGATAAAGTTTCTACATGAAAGTAGTTCCAAATCATTCTTATAAACTTTCTCAACCATCAATTTAACATGAATCATCTAAACGGATTCAAATTTCGCGAAGAACAAAAAGTTTGACTTTTTATTTTGAAAGTATGACTTCGAAATTCGATTGCAAGAGACGGAATTAGAACTTGAAAACTTACAGAAACTTTGAATGGACGATTCCTAACACAACTGTAATTTTAGATTTTGATAAATGATCCAAGATTGAGTTTTTGATTAAATGGGTCGTAACAGGGAAAAAGACTGGTTTCTTATTTCCTCCTTTTTCTTTCAAATTGCAGTACGTGAGGTATATAGTGTGATGAAGTACCTAATTTAACAGTTAATTGGATTCTAATTGATTGGTGATATGGACATGGATCGAATTATGGACTCCAGCTTCAACAAGCTAATAAAATAAAACAGATGGAGTTAAATTCTGTTACAGGTCCATGTTTTGTAATTATATGTAATTAATATTATTAATTAATAAATATATTAATAATATTAATAATAATTAATAGTAGTTATTTTAATAATACTGAATAATAGTAAAAAAAATACTAATAATAATAGAATTAATAATAATAATGTTAATAATTCTAATCACAAAATAATACTACTAATAAGAAAAATGATAAAAGTAATAATAATAATAATAATGATAATTTTTAGTAATTACGTTAATAATGATAATAATAACTATAAAATTGATATTAATAATATTATTAATGATAATAATAATATGAGTAATAATAATACTATAACAATTTATATGTATCAAATTTATATCTATAGATTATATATTTAAAAATAATAATATTAATAATACTAGTATTGGTATTAGTATTGAAAGTAATAATTATAACAACATATATTTATAATTAAATTTAATGTATTGGTATTACATTTTATTGATTATACTATGCAACATGCATTATGTAATAACTTATATTGAGTATTAATTTCTTATATATTTTAATGTATATACATTGTACATATAATAATTATGTACTAAAATCTTATATATTTAAATATAGATTAATTTTATTAATAACTTAATTATATTATTTTACTTTATTTAATTCAGATTATTAAACTGCATTCTATAATTCCAAATCATTATATGTACTTATTTTTATATTTATATATACGTATGTATACATATTTACTTACAATATATGTTCGTGAATCGTCAGAATTGGTCGAAGGGTAATTGCACAATATGAAATCAGTTCAGAATTTTTAGACTCAACATTATAGACTTTTCTTATCGTGTCGAATTCATATAAAGATTAAGTTTAAATTTGTTCGAAAATTTTCGGGTCGTCACAGTACCTACCCGTTAAAGAAATTTTGAAATTTGATCGAGGTCGTCATAGCTAACAATAAAAATGTTTTCATGACGAATATGAGTTGATAAATAGAGTTTTATTACCCTTGAGTATTAAGGATAAATTAATTCAATTATTCGAAGAATACGAATGAAGCTATCACAAAAGAGTGAAAAGTTTCGTCTCAACTTTTGACGTAGTCATGGTTGAATTCCGGAATTCAAGGGATTCAGAGAAAATCTTTGAAAATCTAAAAGATTTGATTCTTCGGCGAATAAGAGAATTAAGATCTCTATAATTAAATACGATGATCTGCCTCGATTACTCTGTCTGATATTCCAATTATAAATCAAACTTTTTCCGTTCCATTTTTTTCACCATTCATATACTTTTTTTCTTAGTTCATACATCCAAATAAATTGTGAAAATGCTTAATCCCGTTCTAATCATTGATATTTTCCAAACTATCCTTTCTGTCATCCTTCTTTTAAATCTTCCACCAGAAAAATCTGTTTACTTCTACCATTACCTTGGGGTGATACTATTCTTAATTCTATCGTGTCTTTATATTGCTATTCGTATTAATATCCAAGGTTTGTAACCTCCGTGTTGTTATTGGGCTTTATATTTTCTCTTATTTTTCGATGTCCCTGCTTCTGTCTCCTATAATCATTGTTATCCACAGTTAATGCTCTCACCTATTTGCTGCGATTTATACCCCCTTTCTATTTCGGAGCTTCATGCTTTTATTTTCTTTTCACAAGTAATGGTCCAGAATTCGTAGATATGGAGTTTTGAATGAACTTAATGTTCTAAACAAGAAAGAACGTAATAGCACGATTTGATTTGTCAAATTATCTGAATCACTGAGAATAGAACTACGAAGAATATACTTTCTTGATATGTTCAGAAATTAAGCAGAATGAAAGAGTTATGTAACATGGCACATGATGACGTTATGGTCTGTGAATCATCACGTTCCATTTAGAAACTCAGCATGACTTACTGTAATATAATCACGTTGATCAAGTGTCATTATATTATACTAACTCATGTATCAATTTTCAACACTACTTCAAAATCATTCATAATTCAAATTCGAATTCTTCAGAATTTTAGAAACTAAAACAGTTTCTTTTACGATATAACACAGATAGAGTGGAGAGATAATTAATATCAGACAAGAATATTTATGAAGATATCTTCAGAAATATTGAGGATATTAATAAAGAAAGATACGATGATACCTTAGAATTTCAGAATCAAATTGTGATGAAGAAATTCATTCACGATGATCTAGAACAATCAAGGAGTAAGGTATCGCTAAAGATTTCATCAGAAACAGAATCATCAGGATTCTTTATGTACAAGTTTAGTCCTTGTGATTTGTTCATATCCTCCTTCATAATATCGTATAATCCGCTTTTCGGTACTAAATTTTCTATTGAGCGTTTCCAACAATCCATTCTTTATCATCATACTTTTGACTGTTAAGATCGTTTACAGTTTTTGCTGCTTCATTCAGCTTTTTTAATATTCCAAGTATTGATTCACAGACTGGGTGCTTTTCAGAATTTTAGAATAGAATATCATGATTCTAAGAGATAAATGTTATATGTATACATATAACTGTTGATGTAGAAATGCTGCGAGATTCAAAATACTGATTGCTAATTTCTCGGTACTTGGTATGGCAATTCTCGTTACAAGATGCGGATGAGTATATGTTAAGACATCAATAGATAAATATAGTGATTTGCCGAAGAGATTTAAGCCAATGAGCAACGAGGTTGCTGGTACGTCTGCTGGTAATATGGTGGAATATAAAAGGTTCTCTGGTAACAATAAAAGAGCACGCATATTTTTCAAGGTTATAATAAGGTTGTTTCGAACGAAAAGTCGAAATTAATTTGCTGTAGCTATGACAAAATTGGCTAGTTTGAAAAGGGATTGTAGAGTTATTTTTTGTAATAACAACGCCAAAGGAGTTAGCACAGATACGTGTTAAACGTTTACTCAGGTTCTGAGTATTTTCAGGTGCATAACTATATGCATAAATCTTTCCTTCCGTAGATGAAGTGCGGTTGGTTCATCCTCTCGATTGAGGTGTTTTCAAGAATCATGAAAGGTTTGAACGCAGATTGTATTCGTCAAGATACAAATGAAGTTTAAGATGAAATCAAGTGGCAAACTTGAAGAATTGTTTAGTTTCATATGTTATAATCAATATTTTAATTCATTTTAATTGTCCAATGTTGACAGTCCACAGTTAACAGTCCACAATTTGTAGTTCAACAATTCATATATAGTTTAATATATAATATTCGAATTAATTAATACGTGTTGTGACCCGTTATATACATGTCTCAGACTCGATCACAACTCAAAGTATATATATTATTTAGAATCAACCTCAACCCTGTATAGTGAACTCGATCATTACAGCATATAGAGTGTCTATGGTTATTCCAAATAATATATATAGATGCGTCGATATGATATGTCAAAACCTTGTATACGTGTCCCGATATTTAAAGTGCGTAAAATAAATAACAGAAATTAAATGACGATAAATAAAATTGCAGAATATAAATTGTGATAAATAAATTACGATAAATAAAATGTAATCAGTTAGCTAGGAACAGTTAGCGTGGATTCTTAACAAAATTATTCTCATAGTTAATTTGTTTGTTTCTAACAAATTTTATTTTGTCCAAAGTTTTCTTCATTATGCCACTTGTTGGATTCTGATAAGTCAAAATCCAAATATGAAATTGAATGAAAATGGTTATTTTGTGGTGAACAGATACGTATATTGGTGGTTGTAAATAGAATAGTAAATTACTGTTGAATCAGATTCGAAGAATGTACAGCGTAACTTATTAATGTGAAGTCTAAATATTCCTCGGGTATTACATACCCGTTTAAATATTTTCACCATTAATAGTTTGTACAATAAAACTTTTAATTATAATCTTTATGAAAACATATATACATATATATTTTCTTCAGACATAATCATGGATTTAATGAGTCAATGTGATATTAAACTCATCAGATTTACAGCTAGAACTAGAGTACATAATCTCTAAAACATTAGAAATTACATAATCGCCATGAAGGACGAAGATAGTTTATGTAGAACGATTCGTAGAACGATGATTATGCTTGAGGTATAGATTGTGAGGTTGAGACGTGTGATGATGTTGTTGTTGTTGGTACTGGTTATGCTGCTGGTGCTGCTGATGGTGGTACTGTTGCTGTCGGTGCTACAAGTGTTGTTGGTGCTGAGGATGGTGATGATGTTGGTGTAGTAAGTATAGCTTGTAGATCACGCACCATTCTTGTCAGGGTTTATATCCTACCCTCTATCATTTCTATCCATCCACTCATCTGATTCGATAGATCTTGATTATCAATTCGAAGTTCCCTAACTTCTTCTAATATTCCCCTTCGATTGGTATTCGGAAGTAGAGGTTGAATATTTTCTGAGATTGCAGTAATGCGACCTTCGAGGCGGAAAACTTTAGCAAGAAGGGTGAATACAGTGTTGCGCATAGGTTCACCGGTGAGTACATCGTTTTCTCCGATGTTAGGAGGTAAGTTTAGTTCACGGTAGGGCTCGCCTTCTTCATTTCTCCATCGAGTGAGTAAGTCTCGGACCCACCCCCATCTCCTCCATAAAGAAAAATAGCTAAACGGTGGAGACACTTCGGGTTCATTGACTTCGGAGTCTACTTCAATACGCATCTCGAAATTGCTTCCAGAACTAATGGAATCCAAGCTAGGTGTAGGATCCATCTCTTATGATCAGTTAGAGGATTTTCAATATGAAATGATTTTCGGTTATCAGATAATATTCTAATTATATAGAATATCTAATATAGTACAGAAGATCCCGTAGATTACGGTGGAAATTAAGGAAACGTGTCAGATAAAGTCTACAGTAACAGATACACTAAGATATGGATTTGTCTATACACTATTCATGCAATCAATGCAGTAAGCTGTGTCTAGACTAGGAATGATAAGCAGGTAATTTCCTAAGGATGATAAGTAGGTAATTTTTGACACGAAATGATAATCAAAACTTTTGACATGCAGACACGGTCGAAGTCCAGACTCATTAATGCATCTAAGCAACTATCAGTTAGACACACTAATGCAAGACCTGGTTCGCTAAGACCACCACTCTGATACCAACTTTCATGACCCGTCCTAATCCATCTGGACAAATACATTACATTTGGTTACATCACGAGGTTTTGACCTCTATATGATACATTTTACAAACATTGCATTCGTTTTTAAAAGACAAACTTTCATCACATCGAAAGTTGACATGCATGTATACCATTTCAGAATATATCCAACTATAATTGACTTAATAATAATTTTGATGAACTCAACGACTCGAATGCAACGTATTTTGAAATGTGTCATGAATGACTCCAAGTAATATATCTAAAATGAGCAAATGCACAGCGGAAGATTCCTTTAATACCTGAGAATAAACATGCTTTCAAGTGTCAACCAAAAGGTTGGTGAGTTCATTAGTTTATCATAAATATTCATTTCCATCATTTTAATAGACCACAAGATTTTCATTTCTCATAAATATACGTCCCATGCATAGAGACAAAAATAATCATTCATATGGATTGAACACCTGGTAACCGACATTAACAAGATGCATATGGAATATCTCCATCATTCCGAGACACCCATCGGACATGATAAAATCGAAATACTAAAGCATTCCAAATTCCAGAATGGGGCTCGTTGGGCCCAATAGATCTATCTTTAGGATTCGCGTCAATTAGGGGGTATGTTCCCTAATTCTTAGGCTACCAAGCTAAAAGGGGCATATTCGGCTTCGATCATTCAACCATATAATGTAGTTTCGATTACTTGTGTCTATTTCGTAAAATAGTTATAAAAGCAGCGCATGTATTCTCAGTCCCAAAAATATATATTGCAAAAGCATTTAAAAATGGAGCAAATGAAACTCACAATACTGTATTTTGTAGTAAAAATACATATGACGACATTAAACAAGTGTAGGGTTGGCCCCTGATTCACGAACCTATATCATTCATTTATATATTAAAACGTATACTAGAAATCACATAATTTCATTTATTAATATATGTTATTTATGTAATTGTAGTTATAATATTCATACTAAATTTCATTTAACATTCTATATTTATATTATATCTTAAATTATGTGTTATATATATTTATTTTGTATATATATATATATCTAAAATGATTATTGTAGTTATATCAGTATCTATATATATTTAGCATTATATTAAAAATACCTGATTTTGTTATGTAGTTATATATATAATGATAATATGTTTTTCATATAGTTATATGGAATATTAATATATTTATAGTATATATAATAAGTGTGTTTTTATGTACGAAATATTTATTTGTTAAAATGATAGTTTTGATATTAAGGTTTTACTAGTGATAATAATAATAACTTTATTAATAATGAAAATATTAACAATAATAATGATATTGTTAATAATGATACTTATGTTAATAATAATCATAATAATCTTAATAACTATAACAATGATATTAGTACAAATATTAATGAAGTTATAATGTTAATTCCAATACTAATGTTAGTATTAATAAAATAACAATCCTTTTATCGATCATTTAATACTAATGATAATAATTTTAATAGTAATTCGCTTATAATGATACTCATAATAATAATGATAATGTTAATAAAAACCACTTATATTAATACTAATACTAATAATCGTAAAATGATCCTAATACTAATATTTGATGAAAATAATGATAACTTTGATTATTTTTATAATACAATAATAATAATAATAATAACAATAGTAATAGTAATAATTCTAATAATAATATTATTAGTCATAATAATCTTTGTGTTAAATTCCTAAACTTGTAATTTATAATTTCTAAAATTTTACTTCTTAATCATAACCATAATCGTACATGTATTTATATAATTATGATCTTTTTCCATATTCTTTGCCATTTCATCTTTTATTAACTTCTTAATAAACATATATTTATATTATTAACATATTCATAATTATACTACTTATAATAATCTTAATAATGATAATGATAATAATAATTATAATATTGATATTACTAATACTAACAATAATAATAATAATAATAATAATAATAATAATAATAATAATAATAATAATAATAATAATAATAATAATAATAATAGTAATAATAAATAAGTAAATGAAGACTACCTTATAGAAATGAAGTCCAAAAAAGAAAAGAAAACAGCCCAGCCCGGGCTCGAACCCGTGACCTTTCGCTTCTCAACAACAACCTTAACCATCTGAGCTGCAGCTCATTATTCGAAATAATACTGAATCAATTACTATATAACCCGTAACCTAGCTGTTTCCGTTTCTTCATCTCCTTCACTGAACTAATCGACCAGAGGACTAAAAAAAATGAATTCGTGGTTTATTTAAGACTTGTAAACAACTAGAAATCAAAAGTGATGTTCTTGATAATAAAAAAATGTATATATACAGCTACTGCTGTTCGTAACTTAAAAAAAAGAAATTTGATTTTTGCATTTGAGTCTGTTTTAGATAAAAGTTTCTACACGAAAGTAGTTCCAAATCATTCTTATAAACTTTCTCAACCATCAATTTAACATGAATCATCAAAACGGATTCAAATTTCGCGAAGAACAAAAAGTTTGACTTTTTATTTTGAAAGTTTGACTTCGAAATTCGATTGCAAGAGACGGAATTAGAACTTGAAAACTTACAGAAACTTTGAATGGACGATTCCTAACACAACTGTAATTTTAGATTTTGATAAATGATCCAAGATTGAGTTTTTGATTAAATGGGTCGTAACAGGGAAAACGACTGGTTTCTTATTTCCTCCTTTTTCTTTCAAGTTGCAGTACGTGAGGTATATAGTGTGATGAAGTACCTAATTTAACAGTTGATTGGATTCTAATTGATTGGTGATATGGACATGGATCGAATTATGGACTCCAGCTTCAACAAGCGAATAAAATAAAACAGATGGAGTTAAATTCTGTTACAGGTCCATGTTTTGCAATTATATATAATTAATATTATTAATTAATAAATATATTAATAATATTAATAATAATTAATAGTAGTTATTTTAATAATACTGAATAATAGTAAAAAAATACTAATAATAATAGAATTAATAATAATAATGTTAATAATTCTAATCACAAAATAATACTACTAATAAGAAAAATGATAAAAGTAATAATAATAATAAAAATGATAATTTTTAGTAATTACGTTAATAATGATAATAATAACTATAAAATTGATATTAATAATATTATTAATGATAATAATAATATGAGTAATAATAATACTATAACAATTTATATGTATCAAATTTATATCTATAGATTATATATTTAAAAATAATAATATTAATAATACTAGTATTGGTATTAGTATTGAAAGTAATAATTATAAAAACATATATTTATAATTAAATTTAATGTATTGGTATTACATTTTATTGATTATACTATGCAACATGCATTATGTAATAACTTATATTGAGTATTAATTTCTTATATATTTTAATGTATATACATTGTGCATATAATAATTATGTACCGAAATCTTATATATTTAAATATAGATTCATTTTAGTAATAACTTAATTATATTATTTTACTTTATTTAATTCAGATTATTAAACTGCATTCTATAATTCCAAATCATTATATGTACTTATTTTTATATTTATATATATGTATGTATACATATTTACTTACAATATATGTTTGTGAATCGTCATAATTGGTCGAAGGGTAATTGCACAATATGAAATCAGTTCAGAATTTTTAGACTCAACATTATAGACTTTGCTTATCGTGTCGAATTCATATAAAGATTAAGTTTAAATTTGTTCGAAAATTTCCGGGCCGTCACACCATATGCATGGCACATGATCTAATTGACCAAATCGTTCTTTGCAGAACAATGACGACTTCAAAGAAAAAATTCGAATGTACCACATCAGTGTTTGTATATTGGTCTTTCGTAAGTGGGAAATAATGGCCATAAGGCCAAGGACTATACAAGAAAGACTTTGATTACAAACACATTAACCTCGGAAATTGATATAGGTACAGACATCGTAGGCACTCAAAGAACAAGTGCCCGAATAGGAAAGCACTGGACTTTCTATTGGTGGAACAATATTTATCTTAGCTAAAAAGGCTCACACGGATCTTGATTTTAGTGAAGGGTATGTTCCTTCTCAAAAATTTTGTTGTTTTGGTATTGTTTGAAACTAGTGTATATAGGAGCTTTATAACTAAGGACTTTAGTGTTTTGATTATTAAGTCATCAACAACCATAGTTGTTAAATATTCTATACAACAGATCAATAGTAAACTGATGAAGGTAGATAAGATAATTCGAGGTTGTACCTTAAATTTAACGGGTAGGTCACTTGTAGTTGACCTATTGCCAATTGAACTAGAAATTTTTGACATGGTGAATCAGAAATGGATTAGGTATCCATGAACAAATCGGAGATTATTTTCGCGGAGAAGGCCATTCAAATCCCTCTTGCGAATGGTAAACCCTGGGTAGTTTACGGTGAGAAAAGTGGCACAAAGCTAAACCTTATTTCGGACATGAAGGCCCAAAAATGTCTAATGAAAGGGTACCGTGCTATTTTAACCCACATAAAAGATGTTTAGTCGGAGGAATGACTTGAGAACATACCAATATGCATGGATTTTCCCGAAGTTTTCGCTGAAGACTTACCCGGTCTACCACCGCATAGACTTTTGAAATTTCAAGTTAATTTGGTGCCAGGAGCTGCACCAGTAGCCCGATCACCTTATAGATTGGCACATTCAGGATTACAGGAGTTTCCTGGATTTACCCTTCATCGAACTATAGAGTTTCAAATTTTTTTGGTGCTGGGAACAACACCAGTCGCCTATTCGCGTTACAAAATTACCCCCTTTAGAATTGCAAGGATCTATTCGACCCTGTTCATTGCCTTGGGGAGCTCCAGTTTTGTTTGCTAAGAAGGCTGATGTGCATTGACTATAGATATTCGAATAAACTAACAATAAAGAAACGACGATACCACCTCACAAGAATTGATGATATATTCGATCAATTGCAAGAATCATGTGCTTACTAAAAATTGACTTAAGATAAGGTTATCACCAGTTGAGAGTAAAGGAATATGTTTCCAGAATAGCATTTAAAACACACTATGGCCATTACGAGTTCCTAGTAATGCCATTTGGTTTGACCAACGCGCCCGCTATATTCACGGACTTAATTAACCGGGTGTGAAAACCATATTCGGACAAGTTTGTTATCGTCTTTATTGACGATATTTTAATCTACTCTAAGAGTAAAGAGGAGCACACACTACTTTTGCAAACAATCTTGAATTGTTCATAGATGAGCAGTTGTATGCTAAATTTTCTAACTGTGATTTGGTTCCATTAGTCGATGGTCACGGTGTTCACGTTGACCCGACTAATATATAAGCTATCAAGAATTGGGAAGTGTTGAAGACCCCAAATAAAGATCCGAAATTTTTTAGGTCATATTAGTTACTATAGAAGGTTTATTGAAGTATTTTTCAAAGATCACGAAACCTTTAACAGCATTGACACACAAATGTAAGAAACTTAAGTGGTCAAATGATCAAGAGTCTGTGTTTCAGTTGTAACAACCCAACCCGTTAACCAACCAATAACGCGGATAAAAAAAAAAAATCCTGAACAGCATGTTGCGCGGCGCGCCATATGGCCGCGCGACGCGCCAAAGTGGCCTGTCCAAAAAGTCATGAAATGCGAAAATGTTTGACCATTTCCCGACGTATTTAGACAAAACGCTTTTAACCATACATTAATATATGTAGAACTAACACGTTCCATTATTAAAATTAGTCTTACGAAGACCTGGCCCACATCGGCCGTTTTACGACTTTCGTACGAAAATACAAGTTTTCAACCACATGATTTGTAATACAAAATAAAGGCCTAGCATGGCGATTGGGGATACGCTACCCAATCCTAATCAATCCAAAAGCAAGCCTTCTACGCAAACTATGCAAGTCCTCTAATCCTCGCACTTACCCGAGCCACCATCCGCATGCAATCTATAAAAAGAGTCAACAACGAGAGGGTAAGCTAACGCTTAGTGAATGATAATATACTACATACATATATATGTATAAAATGGACACGCCACAAAATAACAAATACCGCATACCGAGGCATCCATATAAGGCACTACACTAAGCATACCGTACGATCTCTAAGCAACGAGCTAAAGATACAACAACGATATAAGTTCACCAACGACGATGTGAACAACGCCAAATAGCTACACCCGGAGGGTTAGCTACAACACAACAATACATTAATATGTAACAATATAAATATAACAACGCGTAAAACTCCCAAGGTTAACCATAACGCTATGGTGCTACCGGCTCATGGTTCACACCATACGCAATTGAGTCATACTCTTTTATAGTGCTACCGGCTCGTGGCTCACACTCGATGCTACCGGCTCGTGGTTCACATCAATTATTTTATAGTGCTACCGGCTCGTGGTTCACACTCGATGCTACAGGCTCGTGGTTCACATCTTAGTTTATAGTGCTACCGGCTCGTGGTTCACACTCGATGCTACCGGCTCGTGGTTCACATCTTAGTTTATAGTGCTACCGGCTCGTGGTTCACACTCGATCACACACATGTTATGGCACTACCGGCTCGATGGTTCATACCATAACACCCACAAATAAATACGTCATATACACATACGTATAATTATTCCACTCACAATACTACCCTTCGCCATTGGGGTTATATCTAAGTCCGCATCACAATATTAACCCTTCGCCATTGGGGTTATATAATCCACATCATACCGCGTGTGATAATGTACACACAAATTGTGTACCCCGCCAAAGGTGGCCAACTAAAACGCACAACAATTGGACCTATACACAAGTCCATCAAATCCACCTATATGTGAAGTGAGCTCTATAACCAAGAAACACTTCACCCCGACCCGCACCCATCCTACACATACATATGCACATAGGATATTAACACTCACCTTGAAGTCTTGAAGAATGCTTCTGATGTTAAAGCTAAGGGGTATAAAATACTATTAAATTTTAGCAGAAAATACTATTAAATACGATACAATTTTACACAAGATATTTATTTATTTATAGAATGGATATACTTAAACCTTGCTACAACACTTATAGGCAGTGTACCTAATCGTACAGTAGTGTAGTTTTTAGTAAGTCCGGTTCGTTCCACAGGGAAATCTTTAAACAGAGCTCAACGCTATATTAGTTTACTTTTATAAAAATACAAATATATATTTAAGTAATATTATTATTATAAAGGGGGGTTTTTACCGTTTAATGACCGGTTTGTCGATTTTAAAACTTTAGTCGCAGTTAAAACCAAATGTAAAATATTAAAAATAAATACAAGACTTAAATTAAAGCGTAAAGTAAATAACGATAATGAAATTGCGAATAATAAAAGTGCGATAAAATAAAATTGCGATAATTAAAAAGTACGATAATTAAAAGTGTGATTAAATAACAATAAATAAAAGTGCGATAATTAGAAGTGCAATTAAATATAAAATAAAGGAAATTAAATATGAAATAAAAGAATTATGCTTATTTAAACTTCCGTAATCATAATGTTTGACGTGTTGATTTTAGTTTTATGCCCATGGGTTAATTGTCCTTTGTCCTGGATTATTTAATATGTCCGTCTGGTTTTTGTCCATAACAGTCCATCAGTCATAAATATAAATTGCAAGTGTCCTTGTCAAATTATTATTATACCCGAAGATAAATATTCCAACTAATTGGGGATTCGAATTGTAACAAGGTTTTAATACTTTGTTTAATGAATACACCAGGTTATCGACTGCGTGTAAACCAAGGTTTTACTACTTTGTTAACAATTACACCAATTACCCTTGAATGTAATTTCACCCCTGTTTTAATTATTCTAGTGGCTATTAATCCATTCCCGTGTCCGGTTAAATGAACGATTATTCGTACATATAAATACCCCGCCCATCGTGTCCGATTAAGTGTATATGGTAATTTATAGGGACGCCCAATTGTAAATCTTTACATTAACATTAACAAACTTTCATTTAGTTAAACAAATATAAAGCCCATTAATAGCCCATAGTCTAATTTCCACAAGTGTCGTTCTTTTGTCCAAACCCCAATTATGGTACAAAGCCCAATTACCCAATTTTAGTAATTAGCCTAACATCATGATTACTTCGTTTTAAATAAGCATAATAATAACTTAGCTACGAGACATTAATGTAAAAAGGTTGAACATAACTTACAATGATTAAAAATAGCGTAGCGTTACACGGACAGAATTTCGACTTACACCCTTACAACATTCGCTAACATACCCTTATTATTAGAATTATAATTAAAATTAAAATATAAATTATAAATATAAATATAAATTTTACGTATGAAGAGGAAGAAAAAGATGATGAAATTTGATCAGAATTCGGTTGGCTTTATAGCCAGAGTTGAAAATTGGGGCTCCGCGACTCGCGGCAAAAACCCCTTCAAACTCCGCGAGTCGCGGAGGATGTATTTACAGCTCACACCCTTGGAGTTTCTCTGCCGACGGTTTTATATATATAAATATAATATATATATAATTAATATAATTAATTATATATTATATTATATTTATATACATAGTTAACTTGTAATTTTTAGTCCGTTGCGTCGAGCGTTAAGAGTTGACTCTGGTCCCGGTTCCGGATTTTCGAACGTCCTTGCGTACAATTTTATATTTTGTACTTTGCGTTTTGAATCTTGTACTCTTGTAATTTCGAGACGTTTCTTATCAATAATTGGAACCTTTTTGATTGTCTTTTGTACTTTTGAGCTTTTTGGTCGTTTGCGTCTTCAATTTGTCGAATCTGTCTTTTGTCTTCACCTTTTATTATTTAAACGAATATCACTTGTAAATAGAACAATTGCAACTAAAAGCTTGTCTTTCTTGAGGAATAATGCTATGAAATATATGTTCGTTTTTAGCATTATCAAATATTCTCACACTTGAGCGTTGCTTGTCCTCAAGCAATATTGTCTTGAAATACTAGAATCACTTCTTTATTCTTCACACTTTGTACATCAGTGATTTCTATATGGCGGTATAAACAATGGTAGTAACGATATGGTTTACAGTCCCACATGACTATAAAAATTTAGATCCATTAAGGAAATTGGATCTTTATGAAAACATTTGATCTTTTGAAATCTAGTTTTTACCCTAGATAAGTTTTCCGGAATAACCCTTTACCGGTGTTTGCAAAATATTTTTGTGGGTTTGGTGGGTTTCAGATTTGAAAATTTTAGCTCAAAACTTGCGGTTTTGTGTCACCCACTTGCTAACCTTGTATTTGGAAAGCAACACATCCAGTTTACTTGTCCCGTATATTACCTTTCGGTAAACTACCGTCCGGTTGTAAAGGAAAGCGTTGAACAAGCAACTGTTAAGGCAATGTCCCGTGACATGCTTTTGATTATGGTCTATAACGTGTCGGACGCAATTACTATCCTTGGTAGGAGCAATAGTAAAGCTCACCCTTATAATTTTTCGGTATGGCACAAGGTCCTGTCTTTGACCACTATGCAACCACCGTTCTTACGGTTGACACCCGATTTAGTTCAGGTGACCTAATGAATTCCAGGTGAATTCCTAGGATTTTACGTTCAATGGTAATGAACGCATTGAAAATAGGGTTTTCAGAAAACAAATCGGTTTGTAATTTTTGATCAAAATATTTTCTCGTTCAAGCTCGAGTTTAGATATCATTGAATTCCATGAGTTTGAATTCTCAATCTTTAAGGTCAATCTCTAGGATTGAGTAATATCAGTCTTAAAAGCTGATTTTTAATCTTTAAGGAGATTATCCTTTCTGGGGATCTGATTCATTAGTCTTATCCAGCTAATTTGCATGGTGCCCCCCCATTGTACGAGATAAATCCTTCTCATGGTTAGGATAAATCTGACCACTTGGCGACCCTGTTTAATGCTGAGGTCCGTGGATTTCCTGCTGATTTTAGTGATGACTTTTCTAGATTTTTCGTCAACCTACAGCTGGTCTGGACGACAACTTCATGACCTAAATCAAGAAGCGCGTGTCTTTTTTCGGAAGACTTTACTTCCTTTTAATGATGGAATTGATTCATCGTGTAGATCCATCTCTTCTTTTCTTTCATCGGGTAAAACAGTTTAGTTTAGTCCAAAGCAAAAGTATTTTCAGTTATTTGTTACAGATATATGTGACATATGTTTAAAATAACTTGGTAAATTTTCCCACACTTGGCTTTTTATTTTTCTTTTTATCGTCCTCTATTCCATTTTAAATGAATTTTAACATTTTAATTTGTTTCTCAATTTATGTCCTTTCCGAGGTAACAATAATTTCGGTGTTAAAACCTAGTTTTATCGTTCATAAATATGTATAAACATGATTTTGAGTTCATTTAATTGAAAATTTTGAAAAATTTTACTAGAATTGGGTAGTCAGTATATAAGACTAGGGCTGTTCTTTATTATCAGAGAGCACTAGATTCTAATACAACTACTGCTTTACTAGTATTTTTAATGGTAACCAAGTGTTTAATATAAAAATTTTAAAATCCGAAAGAATTTGACCCTTTCCCACACTTAAGATCTTGCAATGCCCTCATTTGCAAGAAATCAGTAACAATTTAAATTATTGAGGGTGATTTGTGTGAAAATGATTAAATTTTTACCAAAGTTTCCAAATATATTGGAGTTTGTTTGCTGAATGATAAATGGTGCACATCATTTGTTCATTCCGTCTTGTTGTTATTTCACATATATTTTTCATCTTGTCGTCAAAATTAGTTGCTTTTGCTGAACTTAATGCCAGTCTTTGAAAATGCGTTGTTTTACCCTGTTGTGTACATAAGATAAACTGCAAACATATATACATATTTTTGAAGTTTGGTATATTACCCCACATTCAAAAATTATTAAAATCTAAGAATAAAAGTTAGATAATTATAAAAATGATTACAATATTAACAAAAATATTAAATGTATCAATAATTACAAATTACAAAAAAAAAAAAAAAAATAAGTAAACTAAGGATGATATTGGTACCAATAGGGGTTCCAGGCATAACCATAAGTGCTATAGAATGCTTCGGCAGGGTCATACGTAGGATATGGTGGTTCCATCTCTATCGACCAAGGAGGGAAGACGGGTTTCGGTGTAGGAATATAGTTTCTACCTATATGTTGGCAATGCGCTATGATCTGGTTCTGATGAACTTGCCAATCTTCAAATGCTCTCTGTCTAGCATTTTCGTATTCCTGAGAAGCTATAAACCTATGCATTTCTTGCATCTCATTCCCCCCTCCTACATTACCTTGTTCCTGGTTTCTCTCCACCTGTGGATGTCTACCATGGTATCTTACTGCGGCGTTATTTCGCCGCTTCAAAACTTTCGCACCATGGTATACATTTAAACCTATAGTGTCGCGGGGTTCCGGCTCTTCTAGTAATAATTCCCCCCGACTTATATCCACACCGAGATATTCACCAATCAAAGTAATAAAAATACCACCTCCTATTATGCTATGTGGTCGCATCCCCCGAACCATAGCTGATAAATAATAACCCACACAATATGGTATACTTACAGCGCTCTGTGGGTCTCGAATACACATATGGTAAAACAAATCTTGTTCATTTACCTTTTCTTTGTTTTTACCCCTTTGTGTAATCGAATTAGCTAAAAATCTATGTATCACTCTTAATTCGGCTCTATCTATATCCAAATAAGAGTAGTTTCCCCCTTTGAAATGGTGATGGCTTGTCATTTGACTCCACACACCGTGTGTATCAAAATTCTCATCTATCTTTCTACCGTTTAGTATCAATCCTCTACAATCGGCAGACGCTAATTCCTCAGGCGTATATATACGTAAAGCCTGAGCCATGTCCAGTAAAGACATGTGGCGCATCGAACCGCCTAATAAAAATCTAATAAAAGAACGATCGGTTAAACTAGCTACCCGATCATTCAACTCTATACTACATAACAACTCTTCACACCATACTTTATATACAGGTCTGCGTATGGTGAATAAACATATCCAGTCATTAAAAGAAGAATTACCATACCTATGTACAAGTAATTCCCTAATTGGCCCGGCCAATTCTACAGCTTCTAAGGGTCCCCATTCTATGACCCTCGGTACCTCAACAACCTTAGAGTGAAGAGTATGCAAACCCCGTTGATATTTTGGATAATCTATCCAAAGTCTGTCAAATCGCAGGTTCGGGTGCAACTCTTCCAAATGCATATCGGAAAAGGTCATGACTGGATGAGGTACATCCTGCTTGTAGTAGTTATCTACCTCCTGTTGTTCCAAATTCTCGGCAGGAGCATTGCGGGCTTGGGATGAAGATTCACCCCTTTCATTCTGCAAAACACATCAAACACAAATTTTGTGCATCCAAATATGCATTAGTGTCAGCAAAATCATCAATTAAAATAATTACAATGACATTATCAATTTATATCAAACTTAAGCTTATTTTCACATTTTTATCAAATCTACACTTTTTCAAATAAGCATATACGAAAATTTTCGCCAAGTTCATAAGCATTCAACTCAAATAACATGTCAAAATAATCATTACTAGCAATCAAACAAGTCTCAAATGACATTATCTTTCAAAAATCAAGTTCATGAATTTTGGACTTGAAAAAGTCCACTTTAATTCTCAAAATCATGTTTAGGCTCAAAGTTTGGATCATTTAACTACCTAGACATGTTACACTACTTAATTTAGCAACAATTCATGACAAAAATCGGCCATAACCTGTTTATATCAAAAAGCCCCAAATTTGCTCAAGAACACAAACCCTAGATTATTCAAAATTTGAAGTTTAAGGCTTCTAATCATGTTAAACAGCATCAATCTAGGTTATACAAGCATAATACATAAACAATTTAAGTCTAATTACACTAAAAAGCATCAAAATCAAATTGGGGAAAAAATAGCTCAAGAACATCTAATTTCGAATTAATGGTGTTTAGGTGTAGAATTTTACCGTTTTTCTTGAGTAATTCTTAGATAGCATCCTTCTCAACATGATTTTAGCAAAAAATTTGGTGATTAACGGTTAAAAATTGGGATTTTTGGGGGTGATTTTCGGGTTTTTTCGGGTTCTTTTTTCGCAGTATATTTCTGTTTTGTGTGTGGGTGAGTGAACTGATCGTTTGCAGCTCTTATTTTTTTTTCTGTAATCCGGTCTCTCCGCGAGTCGCGGGGATTTACCCTCCAAACTCCGCGACTCGCGGAGTTTGGTATATTTTTATTTTTTTTTTTTTTTTTTATAATCTTTAACTTATTAAAACAATTTAGTAATTAATTTTAAAATTTTGTTTCCCTTGTTATTTAGGACGAGGTCGTTTCGGATCGATGTCCTAGTCCGTCCTTCGACAAAATTTTAAAATTTGTCTTTTTGTAGCGATTGTTTTAAAAGCTAAGATTTTTGGGGTTTTTTCAATGTTTTTGGCATACTTTAAATCAATAAGATTAAAAATAATGATAATAAAAGTTCTCGTCCCTCCCTCGGGTAAAGCAATTTCGGTTCAAAGACCTAGTCTTCAACTTACGACGAATTTTAAAAATCATATTTTTAACTTAATGAGATAAAGTAAATTTTTGTTTTTAAATTCACACAACTTAAATATAAAATTCAAAATTAATATTAAAAATTCACACCAAACTCAAAATTTGAAATGCATAAAATTAAAAATTAATATTTTAAAAATTAAAAATTCACACCAAACTTAATTTAAAAATTTATAAATTCATATCAAACTTATATTAATTTTTCAAATATTTACAATTTTAAATATATTGTTTTTACAGAGTTTACAATATTAATTTAAGATTTAAATATTAATTTTAAAAATATGGTAAAAATAAAATTAAAAATCTTTTTGTCTTTTTATCCCACTTTAATCAATCAAATATTATCAAAAATATGCGCCCCTCTTTTCGGTAAAGTAATTTCGGTTCCAAGACCTAATTTAACTCATGACGAATTTTTGAAATATTTTGGGTTGATTGATTAAAGATATTTATACCTTAAGAATAAACGTTAAATTTCGCAGTGATGTAATAAATTTTTGAATGATATCAATAATTTCGGTCGCCAAACCTAATTTTATTTAATACCAATTTAATACTTTTTAGCGAACAAATTAGCGTTTATTATCAAAAGGTTAAAAATAAAAATAAAAATAAAAACTGTACAGACATACCTGTGAAATAGATTTCTTAGTTATATGATCTATTCCATTCATAAGATAGTCGGTTTAATTGATTTTCCATGGCTGCATAGGCGTAACCTCGAGCATTCAGTGTCTTTTCTTCTAAACATATGAACGGTCCGTCTCTGCATAAAGTAACAAATTCGGTATTTGAATAGGTTTGATTATTTGAACATTTACCTCCATGTGACCATTTTCCGCATTTGTGACATCGTTCTAGGTGTCGTGCTCTTCTTTTCGCTGCGGATTTTGATTTTCCTTTACCAAATTGTAACTTATTATCTTCGCATCTGGATCCTTTTCTAACTCCGTCCATTCTTTCTCTGATTACTGATACTAATTCACTCGGTAGTATGTCATTATTACGTTTAGTGATCAAAGCGTGTAGCATTAGACCATGGTTTAGTTCACAGGCAGTCTTCATTTTGTAAAAACCTAAAAAAATAAAAATTCAGAATGGGGGGAGAAGACTAGTTCTTTAGGGTCTGCTAGGGAAAGACCATACGTGTTCCATTTTCGAGAACTACACGAAAACAGACAATCTAATTCTAACAGAAATATATATTATCTTTTAAAGACTTGATTCTCCCCACACTTAGTTAGCTGTGGTGTCGAAATTGTGATTAACTTCGTTGTCGACTTCCATCGGACCATGTATGTAATGTTTAACTCTGTGACCATTAACTTTAAATTCTATCCCATTTGAATTTATTAATTCTATCGTTCCGTATGGGAAAACTCTTTTGACTATGAATGGTCCAGACCATCTTGATTTCAATTTTCCAGGAAATAGCTTGAATCGTGAATTGAAAAGAAGAACTCTGTCTCCTTCTTTAAATTCTTTTGAACTTCTGATTCTTTTATCATGCCATTCCTTCGTTCTTTCTTTATAGATTAACGAATTTTCGTATGCTTCATGTCTTAATTCTTCTAATTCATTTAGTTGACTTAATGGTAGACGTCCGGCTTCATGTAAATCAAGATTACATGTCTTCAAAGCCCAAAATGCTTTGTGTTCAATTTCTACTGGAAGATGACATGCTTTTCCATAAACAAGTCTAAAAGGTGTGGTTCCAATTGGAGTTTTGTAGGCTGTTCTAAAAGCCCAGAGTGCATCCTCCAATTTAATGGACCATTCCTTCGGATTTGATCCTACGGTTTTCTCTAGAATACGTTTTAAAGCTCGGTTGGTATTTTCAACTTGTCCACTTGTTTGTGGATGATATGCGGTGGAGATTTTATGAGTTACTCCATATCTTTTAAGAACTTTCTCAAGTTGATTATTACAGAAATGAGTACCCCGATCACTTATTAAAGCTTTCGGTGTTCCAAACCTTGCAAAAAGACGTTTTAAAAAGTTGACTACAACTCGTGCATCGTTAGTTGGGAGAGCTTGTGCTTCCGCCCATTTAGATACATAATCAATGGCTACGAGTATATATAAATTATTATGAGATTTTGGAAATGGACCCATAAAGTCAATACCCCAAATGTCAAATACTTCACATACTTGGATGACATTTTGTGGCATTTCATCACGTTGACTTATTTTTCCGGCCCTTTGACATGCATCACAGGAGTTGCAAAGAAGGTGTGCGTCTTTGTAAATTGTAGGCCAATAGAATCCAGCTTCATAAACTTTTCTTGCTGTTAGTTGAGGCCCATAATGCCCTCCTGTTGGTTCTGTGTGACAATGGTTTAAAATTTTACTAGCTTCATCTCCAAATACACATCGGCGTATTATTCCATCGGGACAACTTTTAAACAAATGTGGATCTTCCCAGAAATAGTGTTTTATATCACTGAAGAATTTCTTTCGTCTTTGGTACGATAATCCTTTTTCAAGGAATCCACAAACTAAGTAGTTTGCATAGTCTGCAAACCATGGGATTTCTTTATAATCTATCTTCAATAGATATTCATCAGGAAAGTTGTCTTGTATGGCCGATTCATTTAGAACTTCTAATTCGGGATTTTCAAGACGAGAAAGATGATCAGCGGCGAGATTTTCTGCTCCTCTTTTATCTCGGATTTCAATATCAAACTCTTGTAAGAGTAAGATCCAACGGATTAGTCTTGGTTTAGCATCTTGTTTTGAAAATAGGTATCTAAGAGCAGAATGGTCGGTATAGACCACCGTTTTTGCTAGAACGAGATATGATCGAAATTTGTCAAAAGCAAAGACAATAGCAAGGAGTTCTTTTTCAGTAGTTGTATAGTTCGTTTGTGCTCCTTGTAATGTCTTACTAGCATAATATATAGGTTGAAATCGTTTTTCAATCCTTTGTCCTAAAACGGCTCCCATTGCAAAATCACTTGCATCGCACATTAGTTCAAATGGTAGATTCCAATTTGGTGTTATCATGATTGGTGCATTAGTGAGTTTTTCTTTAAGAATATTAAAAGATTTGATACATTCATCTGAAAAGATGAATGGCGCATCCTTTTCTAGGAGTTTATTCATAGGAGTGGCAATTTTAGAAAAATCTTTTATGAAACGTCGGTAAAAACCGGCATGCCCTAGAAAACTCCTAACTCCTCTAACATTTGTGGGATGTGGAAGTTTAGCAATTACATCTACTTTAGCTCTATCCACTTCAATTCCTTCTTTTGAAATTTTATGTCCAAGAACGATGCCTTCTTTAACCATGAAATGGCATTTCTCCCAATTAAGTACTAGATTTGATTGTTCGCATCTAATTAGCATTCGTTCCAGATTAACTAGACATGATTTAAATGTATCACCGAAGACTGAAAAGTCATCCATGAATACTTCCATGCATTCTTCTATCATGTCATGAAAAATCGCCATCATACACCTTTGAAAGGTTGCAGGGGCGTTACAAAGTCCAAATGGCATGCGTTTGTAAGCAAAAGTACCATAAGGGCACGTGAATGTGGTTTTCTCTTGGTCTTCGGGTGCTATTGGAATTTGAAAATATCCGGAAAATCCATCTAGAAAACAATAGTAACTATTTCCGGCTAATCTTTCCAACATTTGATCTATGAAAGGTAAGGGAAAGTGATCTTTTCTGGTGGCGTCATTTAATTTTCTATAATCAATACATACACGCCATCCTGTTACAGTCCTAGTAGGAATAAGCTCATTTTTCTCATTTGTAATGACAGTCATGCCACCCTTCTTAGGCACGCATTGAACTGGGCTTACCCATGGACTATCAGAGATTGGATATATCAAACCTGCATCTAGCAGTTTAATAATCTCTTTCTTAACTACATCTTGCATATTAGGATTTAGTCTTCGTTGGCGTTGCACATACGTTTTATGACCTTCTTCCATAAGGATTTTATGTGTGCAATACGAAGGACTTATTCCTTTAATATCATGAATCTTCCATGCAATGGCTGGTTTATGAGCTTTCAACACAGAAATGAGTTGTGATTTCTCATTTTCAGTAAGAGAAGACGATATTATTACAGGTAATTCAGATTCACCATGTAAATAAGCGTATTCCAAATGGTTTGGAAGTGGCTTTAATTCTAATTTCGGAGGTTCTTCTATCGATGATTTATATCGATATCTGTCTTCTTCTTTTAGCATTTGAATTTCTTCTGTTGTTGGTTCATATCCATTAGCTATAAGTGTAGCTAACATTTCAGCTTCATCAATTGGTTCATTACCTTCTCCTAAAGAACATTCTCCCGTTCCTTGTAATTCTGGAAATTCTTCTAATAATTCTGCATGTGCATCTATAGTTTGAATATAATAACATGTATCATCTGCAGATTGTGGTTGTTGCATTGCTCTATCAACTGAAAAGGTAACACTCTCATCCTCTATACTTAGGGTCAGTTTCTTACCGAACACGTCTATCATTGCTTTAGCCGTGTTTAAGAATGGTCTTCCTAATATGAGAGGAACTTGAGAATCTTCTTCCATGTCCAGAACAACAAAGTCTACTGGAAATACTAAAGTACCAACTTTAACTAGCATGTTCTCCATTATCCCTCTAGGATATTTTATTGATCTATCGGCTAGTTGTATGCTTATTCTGGTTGGTTTCAATTCTCCAAGGTCTAGTTTAGCGTATAGTGAATACGGCATTAGATTTATACTAGCACCTAAGTCTGCCAATGCTTCTATTGAACTAAGACTACCCAGAAAACATGGAATTGTGAAACTTCCTGGATCAGATAGTTTTTCTGGTATCTTATTCAATAGCACTGCTGAACAATTAGCATTCATAGTAACAGCCGAGAGTTCTTCCATTTTCTTTCTATTCGTGATTAGATCTTTCAAGAATTTAGCATATCTTGGCATTCCTGAAATCACATCAATGAAAGGAAGATTTACATTTATCTGTTTAAACATATCCAAGAATTTGGATTGCTCGGCTTCAAGTTTTTCCTTCTTCATTTTACTCGGGTAAGGAAGTGGTGGTTGGTATGGTTTAACATAAGGTTTATCCTTAACTGTGTTATTTTCATTAACCTTTTCAACTACCGGTTCTTTTTCCTTATCTTGATCAGGTTGTGGTTCTTGTGGAGTAGGAATAGTTTCATCAGAAGTTACAGGTATTTCAGGTGATTTAAGTGTTGTACCACTTCTTGTGGTAATAGCTTTAGCTGTTTCATTCCGGGGGTTAGCATTTGTATCACTAGGTAGACTTCCCGGTTTTCTTTCACTTATTAACCTTGCTAGGTTACTTACTTCTTGTTCCAGATTTTGAATAGAAGCTTGTTGATTTCTAAATGCTTGAGCATTTTGTTCATTGGTTTGTTTTTGAGATGTGAAAAACTGCGTTTGAGTTTCAACTAGCTTCGTCATCATATCTTCTAAATTCGGCTTTTTATCATCGGTTTGTTGTGGTGGTTTGCTTTGAAAATTAGGTCTTTGCTGATTATAAGTATTATTGGATACTTGTTGATTGCTAGGACCTTGTTGGTTGTTGTATGGAATATTTCGGTTATAATTCTGGTTTTGATTGTAAATCGGTCTTGGCGGTTGATAATTATTCTGATAATTATTTCCAGGCCTTTGGTTTATGTATGAAATATTCTCTCTTTGTTCCATTGTTAATTCAATACTGAGACAATCTTTTGTCAAATGTGGTCCTCCACACTGCTCACAACTAATTCGTATAGCATGAATATCTTTAGTCATCTTTTCCATTCGTCGTTCCACAGCATCTATCTTTGCGGAAATGGAATCTAAGTCATGGCTAGAATCGGCTCTAGCTGCTTTAGATGATCTAATGATATCTTTTTCTTGGTGCCACTCATGTGAGTGGGAAGCAGTATTATCAATAATTTTGTAAGCATCAGTTTCGGTTTTCTTCATAATAGAACCACCAGCTGCTATATCTATATCTTTCCTTGTAGTGATGTCGCATCCTTGGTAGAATATTTGTACTATTTGACAGGTGTCTAAACCATGTTGCGGACATCCTCTTAATAACTTTCCATATCTTGTCCACGCCTCATATAGAGTTTCATTTGGTTTCTGTGTGAACGTAACAATTTCTGCTTGAAGTCTTACGGCTTTAGATGCAGGAAAGAATTGTTTAAGAAATTTGTCAATTAAAACGTCCCATGTATCGATCGCCCCTTCAGGTAACGATTCCAACCAATCTTTGGCTTCTCCCTTTAAAGTCCAGGGAAATAACATGAGATATATCTGTTCATCCTCCACTTCTCGGATTTTAAATAGTGTGCAGATCCTATTAAAGGTACGTAGATGTTCATTTGGATCTTCCTTCAGCGCACCACTAAATTGGCATTGATTAGTCACCATGTGTAGAATTTGTCCTTTGATTTCATAATCTGGCGCATTAATGTCTGGATGAGTAATTGCGTGACCTTGGCCAGTGCGTTTAGCTCTCATTCGGTCTTCCATACTTAAAGGTTCCAGATTCTCCATAATTGAATTTGTTGAATCGGTATCACTAGATGCTTCAGATTTAATGGTTCGTTCCTCAACAATCTCTGTTTGAATGATTGGTGGTTCCGGAGGAAAGTTTAGTGGTTCAGGATCTACGAACCGTTCCTGAATATTTTCCGGATTCTCAATTGTGAGGTTGGGTTCAAAAAATGGATTATCGGAAATTTGAACTGAAGTACTTGGTCGACTGGATGACGATTCTAAAGAAAAATCAACGGCGGTTATATTTGTTAAACGATGTCTTGATCGAGTTACAGGTGGTGAACGTACAAAAGGTGATGAACGTCTTGCTCGGTGCATTCACTGAATATCCTATTAGTTTTAAAAAGGAAAGAAAAATTATAATAAGTTATCCAATCAATAGACTTTTCTGATTTTGCCCACGTTTCGAATAGCCAAAAGATGCAGCAGAGGGGCAGGATTCGTTTGGTCTCAATATAATTGAGGACTGTTTGGCTCCAATAACCCGGTCCACGTACAAATCCAACTATTACTACGAACCAGAAAATTTTGATGTCTATCAATTTAACCACTTAAAATAAATTTTCGTAATTTTAAGAAATTTAGATAAGAAGTAGAAAAAAAATCTATGTCCTAAAACTAGAATAGCGAGAAATAAGAGAGAAAAAGAGTTCGTCGAAAAAGGTCGAAAAAGAAAAAATGGTTTAAAAATAAAAGGTGACGGAAAAATAAAAGAAACTTATAAAAACTTAAAAATACTTAACTAATTTAACCTTATTACTACAACTAACTTAAAATTATAATCGCAAATTGATATTACTAATTGGAATGATAATTGATACATAGTAAAAGGTCTAAAAATATTAAAGCTTACAGGAAAAACTAAATCCCAAATAGAAATAACTTAAAAAGAAACTAAAACTTCAAAAGGCGTCGCAAAATTCTAAAGCACCTAAATCTTAGTCTAAAGAAAAAAGCACTTAAGGAATTCTACGGCAAAGCCTAAAAATCTAGGAGTAAAAATAACTATAGCAAAAACTAAGTTTAAAATTAAATATGAGCTAAAAAATACAAATTTTACGCTACAACGATTAAAAAGGGACAAAATATAAAAATATATAAAAAGTTGTAAAAAGTACAATTTTTATAAAAATATTATTTTTATATTATTTATTTTATAAAACTATTAATTTTATAATTTAATAAAACTAATTTAACTAAAATATATAAATAAAAAGTAAAAAGTAAAAATAAAACTAAAACTAATAATAATAATAATAATAATTAGGTTAAATAATAATAATAATAATTAATAACCCGTAATTAATGCAGTTTTAGGGCTTCTGTTCGCGTGTCAGAGTGGCTCCGCGAGTTGCTACCGGCTCGTGGTTCACACTCGATGCTACCGGCTCGTGGTTCACATCTTAGTTTATAGTGCTACCGGCTCGTGGTTCACACTCGATCACACACATGTTATGGCACTACCGGCTCGATGGTTCATACCATAACACCCACAAATAAATACGTCATATACACATACGTATAATTATTCCACTCACAATACTACCCTTCGCCATTGGGGTTATATCTAAGTCCGCATCACAATATTAACCCTTCGCCATTGGGGTTATATAATCCACATCATACCGCGTGTGATAATGTACACACAAATTGTGTACCCCGCCAAAGGTGGCCAACTAAAACGCACAACAATTGGACCTATACACAAGTCCATCAAATCCACCTATATGTGAAGTGAGCTCTATAACCAAGAAACACTTCACCCCGACCCGCACCCATCCTACACATACATATGCACATAGGATATTAACACTCACCTTGAAGTCTTGAAGAATGCTTCTGATGTTAAAGCTAAGGGGTATAAAATACTATTAAATTTTAGCAGAAAATACTATTAAATACTATACAATTTTACACAAGATATTTATTTATTTATAGAATGGATATACTTAAACCTTGCTACAACACTTATAGGCAGTGTACCTAATCGTACAGTAGTGTAGTTTTTAGTAAGTCCGGTTCGTTCCACAGGGAAATCTTTAAACAGAGCTCAACGCTATATTAGTTTACTTTTATAAAAATACAAATATATATTTAAGTAATATTATTATTATAAAGGGGGGTTTTTACCGTTTAATGACCGGTTTGTCGATTTTAAAACTTTAGTCGCAGTTAAAACCAAATGTAAAATATTAAAAATAAATACAAGACTTAAATTAAAGCGTAAAGTAAATAACGATAATGAAATTGCGAATAATAAAAGTGCGATAAAATAAAATTGCGATAATTAAAAAGTACGATAATTAAAAGTGCGATTAAATAACAATAAATAAAAGTGCGATAATTAGAAGTGCAATTAAATATAAAATAAAGGAAATTAAATATGAAATAAAAGAATTATGCTTATTTAAACTTCCGTAATCATAATGTTTGACGTGTTGATTTTAGTTTTATGCCCATGGGTTAATTGTCCTTTGTCCTGGATTATTTAATATGTCCGTCTGGTTTTTGTCCATAACAGTCCATCAGTCATAAATATAAATTGCAAGTGTCCTTGTCAAATTATTATTATACCCGAAGATAAATATTCCAACTAATTGGGGATTCGAATTGTAACAAGGTTTTAATACTTTGTTTAATGAATACACCAGGTTATCGACTGCGTGTAAACCAAGGTTTTACTACTTTGTTAACAATTACACCAATTACCCTTGAATGTAATTTCACCCCTGTTTTAATTATTCTAGTGGCTATTAATCCATTCCCGTGTCCGGTTAAATGAACGATTATTCGTACATATAAATACCCCGCCCATCGTGTCCGATTAAGTGTATATGGTAATTTATAGGGACGCCCAATTGTAAATCTTTACATTAACATTAACAAACTTTCATTTAGTTAAACAAATATAAAGCCCATTAATAGCCCATAGTCTAATTTCCACAAGTGTCGTTCTTTTGTCCAAACCCCAATTATGGTACAAAGCCCAATTACCCAATTTTAGTAATTAGCCTAACATCATGATTACTTCGTTTTAAATAAGCATAATAATAACTTAGCTACGAGACATTAATGTAAAAAGGTTGAACATAACTTACAATGATTAAAAATAGCGTAGCGTTACACGGACAGAATTTCGACTTACACCCTTACAACATTCGCTAACATACCCTTATTATTAGAATTATAATTAAAATTAAAATATAAATTATAAATATAAATATAAATTTTACGTATGAAGAGGAAGAAAAAGATGATGAAATTTGATCAGAATTCGGTTGGCTTTATAGCCAGAGTTGAAAATTGGGGCTCCGCGACTCGCGGCAAAAACCCCTTCAAACTCCGCGAGTCGCGGAGGATGTATTTACAGCTCACACCCTTGGAGTTTCTCTGCCGACGGTTTTATATATATAAATATAATATATATATAATTAATATAATTAATTATATATTATATTATATTTATATACATAGTTAACTTGTAATTTTTAGTCCGTTGCGTCGAGCGTTAAGAGTTGACTCTGGTCCCGGTTCGATTTTCGAACGTCCTTGCGTACAATTTTATATTTTGTACTTTGCGTTTTGAATCTTGTACTCTTGTAATTTCGAGACGTTTCTTATCAATAATTGGAACCTTTTTGATTGTCTTTTGTACTTTTGAGCTTTTTGGTCGTTTGCGTCTTCAATTTGTCGAATCTGTCTTTTGTCTTCACCTTTTATTATTTAAACGAATATCACTTGTAAATAGAACAATTGCAACTAAAAGCTTGTCTTTCTTGAGGAATAATGCTATGAAATATATGTTCGTTTTTAGCATTATCAGCTTCCAAATAATCTGCAACTCGTCAATGGAAAGTACCTATTCCATTATCACAAATTCAACAACACACTTAGATTGGATTTACAAACCAACCCAATTTGACACTTAGTGCAAATTCGACCCAAATGCACTTCCAAGTACAAACCGCGCCCAAAATTAACCAATAATCACTAACACAAGTGAAAATGGTCTTAATACGCCAATTAAACCCGATCATAGGTGTTAAACACCTATCTTGCCCAAAAAGACACTTAAACCCTAATTTGACCCATAAGAAGTCAATATCACGCCATTAGCAAGTTTTGACACCAAAACATATTTAACTCGGTTCTATGCTTCAACTTAATCCATTTTAAGTTTATAAACCTTATTAAATCGACAATTGGGTCATAACCGTCACCAAACCCTAATTTTGACCCATAGTCAAAATTAGTCAACCAAATAACCCTAAATGGGTTCCAATACTTCCATAATCACTAAACCTAGTGATTAAACCCCATTACAAGTCCTAACCATGGCCAATTAGTTCACCAACACAAAATCCACCAACAATAACAATAAACCCGATTACTAGCATCCACAAACTCAATTCAAGAGTTTGAATGGGTTTATTAACAATTTAAGTTCAAACCCTAACTTGAATATCAAATCACTAAGATGAAATTCGGAGTTAGAACTTACCAATACCGCCAAAATGATGCCGTTGACGAGTAGAACAACTTTAATACCCGAGGTTTGACCCGAAACACCCTTCTTCTTCTCCGATTGGAGCTCTCTCTCTCTAAAGCTCTACTCTCACTCTAGGGTTTGAAGATGAGAGTGTTTGATAAGTGAAAATGTGATCCAAACTGATCAAAGGATCAGTTTTGATGACCCCAAACCGACCCCAAGTGAAAAGACCAAAGTACCCTTCATTTAGACCTTTTAAAAAGGCTGAAAATTGCATCAGACGGGTTCGGCGCGCCGCGCCGCTCCAACCTTCAGGTCAGTTTTCAGTTTCTTGTTTTGGCCATAACTTTTTGACCGTAGCTCCGTTTTCGATGAATCAAATATCGTTGGAAACGTAATAAGATTTCCTTTCCAATGGTAAGGCTTTGGAACATCAACACAAACTTTATTTGGGGTTGAAAGGATACGTACACACCTTGTCACTTCAGACAACGTCCAGTTTCCTTCGGCGTCCGAGCAAGCAACACGTAAACTTCATACACGCATCGTACACCATAAATACATTATGTACAATAAATATTTGGGTCTTACAACTCTCCCTCACTTAAACTCGATCACGTCCTCGTGATCTTCTCCACTTAACCAATCCGGACCTACTCAACGATCCTCACTCAAGTCCAAATACGAACTTTCCTAGACAATTCTTCCCAATGGATCACTTTTAACAACTAAAATCGTCAACCGTGATTTATCAAAACCACAATCCGAGCACTAAAACCTGCTCAATTTCCCATATCGGGAAAAACTCAACCAACCTCGTATCGAGATATAAATTCCTTAGCGTACCTTTACCACGGACAACGCTAAAAGTGACCAAGTCTCAACCTAAAGTCAACAATCCGAACGTTGAAGATCGAACCACATGAATCCTCACGGATTACTCTTACCACTAAACATCCTTTGTAGTGCGCAATACAACCAATACGCCACTATCCTAACATCATAAGCAACGACTAAAACCAAAAGCGCCCAAAACGACTATGGCAACGCTAATCCTAAGGTGTCCAAAATCGACTATTGTCACACCCGTAACAACACGTGAGCGAAACACGGCTATCGCAATCACTAATCACACAACATGGTCCTCACGATCCCACCATCGGTGTATAAAACAACCAATAGATCACTCAACACCGGATGGAGTCAGTGGACCCCGAAGGTCATGCTCCACCAATCAAAAATACTATGATGAAGTCAGCGGACCCCGAAGGTCATGCTTCACCAATCACATACGTACTTTTAGCCTCGAACAACGAGTAGTGCAACATCGCACTCTGTTACACTATAGTGAACCCTAACGGATACCACTAACCATCCACACAATCGAGCAAGAACCACCTATATCAAACATAGGTACAAAACAATAATTCTCTAAAAGAGAATCCGACACACACATCTCTTAACCGGGGGATTTCACCTTGCTTGCCAAACACGTCCATTATCTCTCAACGAGATTTACCACATTACCACCTTGGTGATAATTCAAATTCAAAATCATAAGTACAATTTAACTAAAATTGTACTCTACCACAATCGACCAAATCTAGGTCCCGACACAAGTTTCGGTTTACTAAAACATTGTCCGAAATCTCACACTAAAACCTCCTCGTGCGGGAGTGTAACTCCTCTACTTGGAATTACGTTCCATAACCGCATCTCGTACACCCGTACAATACTACCAAAGGTAGACTTTACCAATAATTGGGTTCGCACGGCCCATCACCATGTCTTGCTCCAACTTTGAGCATACCAAGGATCCTAACCTATCCTTGAACATTTCGAACGAAAAGTGTACCACAAATTACACGAACTATACACTCGCAATCATCCAATTGCTTTAGTTTGTCGAATTTCACCCGATCACTCATGAACCTAAGGGTTTCACTTCGGTACCCTGAGTACAATGTAACCGCAACACAATCGGAGTCGAACACCACGCTAGTAGGTATAAAAGAGGCACCTAATGTCGCGTCACGTAGAATCCTTTACCAACATACATCGAGATCCAAAACACTCGATTTCTCGGGTTTCATCCCACCCGTCGAACCTCATGGTTCATCAACTTCAACACGCGAGCGAACACGCTCTAACATCCGAACATCAAAACTCATTTCCATGGCTTGGTAGAGACATTTCCCAAATACTAAGGAATGCTTGGTTACGCCAAGTCTTACGCCCTTCGCCCGACAATCCAAAGTCACCATAGGGTACTTCCATTAGGAACGTCACCCATATCAATAACATGCACAACACAATTGAGACCTTAAGGGTCTCACTCGAACGAGCTAAACAACCCGATACCAACCAAAATGCCTAAGCACCCAAGGATTCACACCATAGAGTCAAGGCACAACACACCACTTATACGCTCTGCTGAGAGCAAACCGGAACCATAAACGTAAACCACCCGTTTGCTACAAATTATCTCCAACGGAGAATAAAGTTTAGCTAAGACTTACGCACATACCGCATGTTATTACAAACGAATGACATATGATTTCGTACTAAAAGTACCTAATGTAGCGCTGTTGGGCTTCCGTGCTCCACTTCCCATCATATATTCGCGCTCTAACCTCCTAACCCGATCGTCATGCGATTCGGAACACTCTGACTTCCGGTGTCCCTCCATCCGGCAAATGAAACACCTAATTGAGCCTAAAGGCACTACCGTACAATCTTGTGCCAAATGACCCCGTTCCCCACACTTAAAGCACGTAAGCTTGTAACCCTTCTTACTCTTCTTCTTCACATTCCCGACACCTTCAGGCGTACTTCGTGCCCTCTTACCATGAGCACCGTGTAATCCTAACCTTGCAAGTACATCTTCATCATCGCTACCTCGAGGTTTGGGAAACCTCTTTTCAAACTCTTCCTTTACAACTTTAGTCACTTGGTCTAGGACCACTTTCGTCATTTGTCCTTCGACCAACTCCTTGGTTACTTCTCTAACTCTGCCGGTGAAAATCGAGACATATTGTTCAAACACAGCCTCAATCTTTAACGTTAACTCATCCTTCCCTTCGTGAATAGGCTCACTCATTCTGCATCCATCTTCCGTTTTCATTCTAAGGAATGCAAACGATTAGATCACGAACGTATAAACCACACGCACAACACCGTCCCATCTTGCTAAACACTCGTCGTACATCACTTACTAGACACAATTTGCACCCGTAATAAGGTTTGCAAGTCCTTATTACGCATACACGCCGTATCGGCTCGTTAGTACAACGACCGCCTCGCTCGATGATATATGCAACCGCAACATAAACAAAGCACAAACAAAATCCTACGCGATATAAACACACTCGAGAATTATTATCACATCACAATAATATATTAATAATATCCGCATTACTAATATACAAGTTAGTCAATATATAGCCAAGGCACTAACCAAACCCATTCCGACCCGTAATCCTACAAGTCCCGCAACAATTTAAGCACACACAAGTCTAAGTCTAGGCACCTATCTCAAGTCACCTAAATCCCTTAGACCATGCTCTGATACCACTTGTAACAACCCAACCCGTTAACCAACCAATAACGCGGATAAAATTTTTTTTTCCTAAACAGCATGTTGCGCGGCGCGCCATATGGCCGCGCGGCGCGCCAAAGTGGCCTGTCCAAAAAGTCATGAAATGCGAAAATGTTTGACCACTTCCCGACGTATTTAGACAAAACGCTTTTAACCATACATTAATATATGTAGAACTAACACGTTCCATTAATAAAATTAGTCTTACGAAGACCGGGCCCACATCGGCCGTTTTACGACTTTCGTACGAAAATACAAGTTTTCAACCACATGATTTGTAATACAAAATAAAGGCCGAGCATGGCGATTGGGGATACGCTACCCAATCCTAATCAATCCAAAAGCAAGCCTTCTACGCAAACTATGCAAGTCCTCTAATCCTCGCGCTTACCCGAGCCACCATCCGCATGCAATCTATAAAAAGAGTCAACAACGAGAGGGTAAGCTAACGCTTAGTGAATGATAATATACTACATACATATATATGTATAAAATGGACACGCCACAAAATAACAAATACCGCATACCGAGACATCCATATAAGGCACTACACTAAGCATACCGTACGATCTCTAAGCAACGAGCTAAAGATACAACAACGATATAAGTTCACCAACGACGATGTGAACAACGCCAAATAGCTACACCCGGAGGGTTAGCTACAACACAACAATACATTAATATGTAACAATATAAATATAACAACGCGTAAAACTCCCAAGGTTAACCATAACGCTATGGTGCTACCGGCTCGTGGTTCACACCATACGCAATTGAGTCATACTCTTTTATAGTGCTACCGGCTCGTGGCTCACACTCGATGCTACCGGCTCGTGGTTCACATCAGTTATTTTATAGTGCTACCGGCTCGTGGTTCACACTCAATGCTACCGGCTCGTGGTTCACATCTTAGTTTATAGTGCTACCGGCTCGTGGTTCACACTCGATGCTACCGGCTCGTGGTTCACATCTTAGTTTATAGTGCTACCGGCTCGTGGTTCACACTCGATCACACACATGTTATGGCACTACCGGCTCGATGGTTCATACCATAACACCCACAAATAAATACGTCATATACACATACGTATAATTATTCCACTCACAATACTACCCTTCGCCATTGGGGTTATATCTAAGTCCGCATCACAATATTAACCCTTCGCCATTGGGGTTATATAATCCACATCATACCGCGTGTGATAATGTACACACAAATTGTGTACCCCGCCAAAGGTGGCCAACTAAAACGCACAACCGTGCCAATTGGACCTATACACAAGTCCATCAAATCCACCTATATGTGAAGTGAGCTCTATAACCAAGAAACACTTCACCCCGACCCGCACCCATCCTACACATACATATGCACATAGGATATTAACACTCACCTTGAAGTCTTGAAGAATGCTTCCAAATAATCTGCAACTCGTCAATGGAAAGTACCTATTCCATTATCACAAATTCAACAACACACTTAGATTGGATTTACAAACCAACCCAATTTGACACTTAGTGCAAATTCGACCCAAATGCACTTCCAAGTACAAACCGCGCCCAAAATTAACCAATAATCACTAACACAAGTGAAAATGGTCTTAATACGCCAATTAAACCCGATCATAGGTGTTAAACACCTATCTTGCCCAAAAAGACACTTAAACCCTAATTTGACCCATAAGAAGTCAATATCACGCCATTAGCAAGTTTTGACACCAAAACATATTTAACTCGGTTCTATGCTTCAACTTAATCCATTTTAAGTTTATAAACCTTATTAAATCGACAATTGGGTCATAACCGTCACCAAACCCTAATTTTGACCCATATTCAAAATTAGTCAACCAAATAACCCTAAATGGGTTCCAATACTTCCATAATCACTAAACCTAGTGATTAAACCCCATTACAAGTCCTAACCATGGCCAATTAGTTCACCAACACAAAATCCACCAACAATAACAATAAACCCGATTACTAGCATCCACAAACTCAATTCAAGAGTTTGAATGGGTTTATTAACAATTTAAGTTCAAACCCTAACTTGAATATCAAATCACTAAGATGAAATTCGGAGTTAGAACTTACCAATACCGCCAAAATGATGCCGTTGACGAGTAGAACAACTTTATTACCCGAGGTTTGACCCGAAACACCCTTCTTCTTCTCCGATTGGAGCTCTCTCTCTCTAAAGCTCTACTCTCACTCTAGGGTTTGAAGATGAGAGTGTTTGATGTGTGAAAATGTGATCCAAACTGATCAAAGGATCAGTTTTGATGACCCCAAACCTACCCCAAGTGAAAAGACCAAAGTACCCTTCATTTAGACCTTTTAAAAAGGCTGAAAATTGCATTAGACGGGTTCGGCGCGCCGCGCCGCTCCAACCTTCAGGTCAGTTTTCAGTTTCTTGTTTTGGCCATAACTTTTTGACCGTAGCTCCGTTTTCGATGAATCAAATATCGTTGGAAACGTAATAAGATTTCCTTTCTAATGGTAAGGCTTTGGAACATCAACACAAATGTTATTTGGGGTTGAAAGGATACGTACACACCTTGTCACTTCAGACAACGTCCAGTTTCCTTCGGCGTCCGAGCAAGCAACACGTAAACTTCATATACGCATCGTACACCATAAATACATTATGTACAATAAATATTTGGGTCTTACATCAGTTGTTAAAGCAGAAACTGAACACCGCACCTGTGACGACGTAAAAATTTTTGACCAAATCTAAACCTGATCTTTATATGTTTACGACACGATAAGCAAAGTCTATAATGTTGAGTCTCGAAAATTTTGGAACTATGTTCATGTATTCAATTACCCTTCGACCATTACCAACGATTCACGAACAATTAGATCGTAAATGGAAATGTATATATATATATAACTATACATGTAAATAATTATATATTATAAATATACTAATAAACTATTATATGATTTAGTTATTATGAAAGAAAACTTAAACTTGATATTTAAAACTGTTTATTTAAAAATAGAGAGTAGATTAAACATACATGATATGTCAATGTTAACAAAGTATTTAATGTTATATTCGGAGAATTATTTATATATATATATATATATATATATATATATATATATATATATATATATATATATATATATATATATATATATATATATATATATATATATATATATATATATAATTATAATTAGTACATTTGTTTACTAGATAATTAAAACATAATCAAATATGTAGTAGTTGAAGTATCTAGATATATATATATGCATATATACATGATTGAGATACATAATTTTTGATTGTATGTATATTATTACATATATAAATATTAAATATTCGATGTATGTTATTATATATATTATATGATATTACATAACTAATAAATTGTAATATTAAGATATGTAACTACAAACTAAAATATAGTTATTATATTACTTTCATTATCAATATTGATATAAGTATTATTAATATTATAAACTTAATATATGATATATATATATATATATATATATATATATATATATATATATATATATATATATATATATATATATATATATATATATATATATATATATATATATATGAGATTGATAAGCATAAATTGTTATATCAATATTATTAGTATTACTCAATAATATTAATATTAACATCATTATCTGTATTATTAATATTATTATAATATATACTATATAAATATAAAAACTGAAACATATAACTTGATATTATTAATATTATTATTAAGGATCATCATTAAGAATTATTATTATTATTATTATTATTATTATTATTATTATTATTATTATTATTATTATTATTATTATTATTATATATTACCATTATTATTATTATAAAAATAATACAATTTATTAATATTACATTAATAATATCATTATAAACATTACTATAACTATTAGTATTTATTCTAAATATTATTATTATTATTATGATAATTATTATTAATATTAACAGTATTATATTTTATTATTATTATTAATATTACAGTATTATTATTAATTAATGTATTTATATTTATTAGCTATTAAAATTATATATAAAACAATTAAATTGAGCTATTTATCTATCACGATCGGTTTTAAAGTTCCTTCTTCAATTTCCCTGCTACTGATTGATTGCTGTCTCTAAATTGTTATCTATCGAATTCAATCACAGAATAATAACAAAATCTGTTTAACAACTTAATCCACTTTATTATTTTTAATATTATTTTGTTTGATATTCTCCTTCCCTGATCAACCCTGTCGAATCAATTCCATTACAAAACAAATATTAACGAATCTTGTTACAGTAATTGAACTCAACTATACTCTATAATATCATTGTTGCAGTTCAAGAAGCGAAATTGAAAAAAAAAAAATATACAGCAAACCCATTTAAAACCTCTGTTCTTTATCTTTTTAGCCAAAACCCAATCAAGAATCGAATTTCAAAATCCTTTAATGTAGAGTTGTTAGGAATCATTCATGTAAGTTATCTGCAAAATATCAAATCCAAACTCTATCTATCGAATCCAAATTTTGAAGTCAAACTTAAATTTCAAAAAGTCAAAAGCTGTGTTCATCGCGAAATTCAAACTCGTTGTGATGTTTTCTGTTAAATTGTTGATTTGGAAAGATTATGTGAAGGATATACAACCTATTTCATGTTGGAAGAATTGCCCAAAACATTTTTTAAATCGAAATTTATATTTTTTTTCCTTTGAAGCGCAGCTTTCTGTTTTTTTTTTCTTTTCTTCAATCCAATTAATCATAAATACTTGATTCTATGTTGGATGATAATTCCTAAATCAATGTTTAAATTATTATTTTTTCTTCGCGAACGGTTCTAGTTAATACTTCTGTTTAATTTTTTTTTCTATTAAACAAATTCAATAATAACTGAACATTTCTGTTTCAAATAAGATAATTAAATCAGATAACTAATTAGATGTAAGGAGGTGCTATGGTCATTTGGATTTATGGTGAAGAAGAAGAGACAGATTACGTACAGGTTATATAGATATAGGTAAGAAATAATAACAAAAACACATGAATGGAGTAATGGTTATGTGGCGTTACGGGTTAGCTTGAGGTCGCGGGTTCGAGCCTCGTTGTGGGCAATTCTTTTTACACAAGCTTTAAAGGGTATACAAAATTTCTTTTATTGTTATTATTAAATATTATGATTATTATTATTATTATTATTATTATTATTATTATTATTATTATTATTATTATTATTATTATTATTGTTATTATGATTATTATCATATTGTTATTGTTATTGCTATTATAAATAATTACAATTATTATTATACATACTAAGATTAATAATATAATTAGTATTATTATTAATATTATTATCATTATCAATACTAGATTAACAATATATATTATTAGTATCATCATTAATATTAGTATTAGTATAAGTATGATTTACATAATTATTACTACTAATTTTATCACTTTAAGTGCCGTTATTAATATTATGATTAATTATTATTATGGTTAATATTGTTAGTATTATAGTTATTATTAATAAAAACATATTTAAATTTATAAGTATTAGACATGTTATTAACATTAGTATTATTAAGATTATTATAAAATGTATCATTTAAGTATTATTATTTTTTGTACTATCAATGATATCAACATTAAGATTCTATTGAAAATAAAAGTTAAGGATATTTATTAAGATCATAAGTATGTATTAATCATATAACAATTTTATATAAATATTCATAAATGACAAGTTAGGTATTATCAAAATAATACTAATATGAGATAAATATAACTACATATATAGTAAACATTTTGAATATATACATGAAATATATAAGTATAATATAAAAATTTAAGATATAATATATAATTTTGTTCGATCGCAATTATACGTTTTAATATATATACAAATAAATATAGTAAATAGATTATTAATATAAGAAGTATATTAATAATATAATATATATATATATATATATATATATATATATATATATATATATATATATATACATATATATATAACCATTAATATTATTTATATAAATACTTACAAATAACAAAATTATCGATTTTTAAACATAACATTAAACAAGTAAGTATGTAAATATAGATATATTAATATAACTATACAAATATTAACTATTATGAATATATACACAAATTAAACATACATAATATATAAATTAAAGGTATAATAAGTAAATTTGTTCAGTTATGATTATATGTTTTAATATAAATATACAAATGATATAGGTTCGTGAATCCGAGGCCAACCCTACACTTGTTAAATGTCGTCATATGTATTTTTACTACAAAATACATTAGGTGAGTTTCATTACTCCCTTTTTAAATGCTTTTGCAATATATATTTTTGGAACTGAGAATACATGCGCTGCTTTTATAAATGTTTTACGAAATAGACACAAGTAATTGAAACTACATTATATGGGTGAATGATCGAAGCCGAATATGCCCCTTTTACTTGGTAACCTGAGAATTAGTAAACCAGTCTACTAATTGACGCGAATCCTAAAGATAGATCTATGGGCCCGACGAACCCCATCCAAAGTACCGGATGCTTTAGTACTTCGATGTTGTTTTTATCATGTCCGAAGGATTTCCTTGAATGATAGGGGATATTATTATATGCATCTTGTTAATGTCAGTTACCAGGTGTTCAATCCATATGAATGATATTTTGTCTCTATGCATGGGACGTATATTTATGAGAACTGAAAATGAAAATCTTGTGGTCTATTAAAATAATGGAAATGATTATTTATGTTAAACTAATGAACTCACCAACCTTTTGGTTGACACTTTAAAGCATGTTTATTCTCAGGTATTAAAGAAATCTTTCGCTGTGCATTTGCTCATTTTAGAGATATTACTTGGAGTCATTCATGACATATTTTAAAAGACGTTGCATTCGAGTCGTTGAGTTCATCAAGATTATTAATAAGTCAATTATAGTTGGATATATTATGAAATGGTATGCATGTCGTCAATTTTGATGTAAAGAATGTTTGTCATTTAAAAACGAATGCAATGTTTGTAAAATGTATCATACAGAGGTCAAGTACATCGCGATGTAACCAAATGTAATGTATTCGTCCAGATGGATTAGGACGGGTCATGAAAGTTGGTATCAGAGCGGTGGTCTTAGCGAACCAGGTCTTGCATTAGTGTGTCTAACTGATAGTTATTTAGATGCATTAGTGGGTCTGGACTTCGACCGTGTCTGCATATCAAAAGTTTTGCTTATCATTTCTAGTCGGAAATCATCTGCTTATCATCCTTAGGATATTACCTGCTTATCATTCTTAGTCTAGACATATCTTACTGCCTCTATTGCATAGACAGTGTATAGATAAAATTCATATCTTAGTGTATCTGTTATTGTTACCTTTACCTGACAGCTTCCATAGATTCCTCTGTAACTTATGAGATTTTAGTATTATATATGCATATGTAATTATGTATTGCAGGGTACTAATCTACATCCTATAATCATTTCATATCGAAAAATCCTCCATCTGATCGTACGAGATGGATCCCTCAACCAGTTCGAATTCCTCGGATTCCGACAGCTATTTCGATATGGATATCCACCTTAGCTCCGAAAGCATGCGTCACTAGAATGAATCAACCAATCATTCATCCCCAATTTATCTGATGAGTTCGTAGTCGACTTAATCAATGAAAACAAAAAGAAGGCGATACTTTCCACCAACCAAATTTCCCTCTTGGCGATGAACCTGAAGCACTCACCGGCGAACCAAATCGAAACACCATTTTCACCCTCATTTTCCAAATATCTCACCATGATTATATACTATCTTAAATCTAAACCTTATTCGTCCTCTCATTTTGACCGACAATCATCCCGGAATAATATAAGAAGTCAACGAACTTCGCGCTCGAATAATCAATTTGGAGAATATGGTGCAAAATTTACCAGCTTCATCAACATCATCAGCACCAGCAGTACCATCAATAAACAGCATCAGTACCATCAACAATCCATGCCTCAACATCTCATTCTGTACCTCGAGTATAATCATCGTTCTACGTATCGTTCTACATCAATTATCTTCGTTCTTCATGGTGATTATGTAATCTCTAAAGTTTTAGAGATTATTCATTCTAATTCTAACCGAAAACCAAATGAGTTTAATAACATATTGACTCATCACATCCATGGTTACATCTGAAGAAAATATATATGAATATATGTTTTCATAAAGATTGTAATTAAAAATTCTTTTATACAGACTGTTAATGGTGAAAATATTTTAACGGGTAGGTAATACCCTAGAAATATTTAGATTTCACATTAATAAATTACACTATACATTCTTCCAATTTGATTCAATAGTCATTTACTATCCTACTTACGTCCATCGATATACGTATCCGTTCATCGCAGAATAACCATTTTCATTCAATTTCATATTTGGATTTTGACCTATCAGAATCCAACAAGTGGCATAATGAAGAAAACACTGGACAAAATAAAATTTGTTTGAAACAAACAAATTAACTACGAGAAAAATTTTGTTAAGAATCCACGCTAACTGTTCCTAGCTAACTTTAATTCCATATTACCTTTTATTTATCGCAATTTATTTATCGCAATTTATTTATCGCATTTTATTTATCGCAATTTTAATTCTCGCAATTTTATTTATCGTCATGTAATTTTTGTTATTTATTTTACGCACTTTAAATATCGGGACACGTATACAAGGTTTTGACATATCATATCGACGCATCTATATATATTATTTGGAATAACCATAGACACTCTATATGCAGTAATGCAGGAGTTAGCTATACAGGGTTGAGGTTGATTCTACAATAATATATATAGTTTGAGTTGTGATCGAGTCTGAGACATGTACACGGGTCACGATACGTATTAATTAATTAGAATATTATACATTAAATTATATATGAATTATTGGACTGTTAACTGTGGACTATCGACTGTGGACTAATGACATTGGACAATTAAAATGAATTAAAATATTAATTATAACATATGAAACTAAATAATTCTTCAAGTTTGCCACTTGATCTCATCTTAAACCTCATTGTATCTCGACGATTACAATCTGCGTTCAAACCTTTCGTGATTCTTGAAAACACCTCAATCGAGAGGATGAACCAACCGCACTTCATCTACGTAAGAAGAGATTGATGCATATAGTTATGCACTTGAAAAACTCTCAGAACCTGAGTAAACGTTTAACACGTATCTGTGATACCTCATTTGACGTTGTTATTACCGAAAATAATTTTACAATCCCTCTCCAAATTAGCCAATTTCGTCACAGCTCCAGCAAATCAACTTCGACTCTTCGTTTGAAACAACCTTATTATAAATTTGAAATATATGCGTGCTCTTTTATTGTTACCGGGGAACCTTTCATATTCCACCATGTTACCATCAGCGTTTAATCATCTAAAAACACAATTCTCTTGAAACCACTTCGGAATGATAACCGATGATTTAGATATCTTAGCATTAAATGCAGAGGAAACAGAAAAATTGTAGATGGTCTAAACGGTCAAAAGTTTGATGATAAAGAAGAGAGTGTTGGGAACGCTCGATAGAAAATTTGGTACTGAAAAACATATTGAGCAAACCATGAAGGAGGCCAAGGCCAAATACCAGGACCATACCATATATTCAAAGAATCTAGGTAATTCTGGATCCGATGAAACCTTCAACGAATATCTTGCTCTGTACTCATGTTAAAATCTTGCGGAAAATCTTTCTTCATCAACCATCGAACTTAGAAATCCCAAAATATCATCATAAATATCTTCAATATTTCTGAGGATATTTTCATAACTCTTCTTGTCCGAAATTAGTTATCTCTTCGTGCTATCCATATTACATCATAAAGGAAACCATTTTAGTTTCTAAATTTCTTTAAAATTCGAGTTTAAATTATGAATGACTTCTGGAGTAGTGTTGGAAAATTGATGCATGAGTTAGTATAATATAATGACACTTGATCAACGTGATTATATTACAGTAAGTCATGCTGAGTTTCTTATGGGACGTGATGATTCACAGACCATAACGTCATCACGTGTCATGTTACATAACTCTTTCATTCTGCTTAACTTCTGAACATATCAAGAAAGTATGTTCTTGATAGTTCTATTCTCAGTGACTCAGGTAATTTGACAAATCAAATCGTGCGATTACGTTCTTTCTTGTTTAGGACATTAAATTCATTCGAAACTCCATACTTACGAATTCTGGACCGTTACTCGCGTTACTACCGGTCGAGAAGACAATAAAAAGGAAAAGAGCTCCAAAATATAAGAGAAAATATAAAGTCCAATAACAACACGGAAGTTATAAACCGTGGATATTAATACGAATAGCAATATAAAGACACGGTATGATTAAGAATAGTATCACCCCAAGGTAATAGTAGAAGTAAACATATTTTTCTGATGGAAGATTGAAAAGAAGAATGACAGGAATGATAATTAGAAAAATATCAAGAATTAGAATGGGATTAAGCATTTTCACAATCTTTTGGGTGTATTAATTAAGGAAGAAAGTATAGGAATGGTGAAAATAATGGAACGGAAAAAGTTTAATTTATAATGAAAATATCAGACAGAGTAAACGAGGCAGATCATCTTATTTAATTATAGAGATCTTAATTTCCTTACTCGCCGAAGAATCAAATCTTTTAGATTTCGAAGATTTCCTTTAAATCCCTTGAATTCCGGAATTCAACCAAGACAACGTCAAAAGTTAAGACACACCTTATTTCCACCGTGACTACGTCAAAAGTTAAAATATCTATCTCAATCTGTTGTGACAGCTTCACTCTACTCTTTGAATAATCGAATCGTTTTATCTATATTAATCAATGATGATAAAACTCTATTTATCAACTCATATTGTCATGAAAACATCTTTATTGTTAACCATGACGACCACACTCAAATTTCAGGACGAAATTTCTTTAATGGGTAGGTACTGTGACGACCCGGAAATTTCCGACCAAATTTAAACCTGATCTTTATATGTTTACGACACGATAAGCAAAGTCTATAATGTTGAGTCTCGAAAATTTTGGAACTATGTTCATGTATTCAATTACCCTTCGACCATTACCAACGATTCACGAACAATTAGATCGTAAATGGAAATGTATATATATATATATATATATATATATATATATATATATATATATATATATATATATATAACTATACATGTAAATAATTATATATTATAAATATACTAATAAACTATTATATGATTTAGTTATTATGAAAGAAAACTTAAACTTGTTATTTAAAACTGTTTATTTAAAAATAGAGAGTAGATTAAACATACATGATATGTCAATGTTAACAAAGTATTTAATGTTATATTCGGAGAATTATTTGTTTCAATATATATATATATATATATATATATATATATATACACATATATAGAATTAGTACATTTGTTTACTAGATAATTAAAACATAATCAAATATGTAGTAGTTGAAGTATCTATATATATATATATATATATATATATATATATATATATATATATATATATATATATATATATATATATATATATATATATACATGATTGAGATACATAATTTTTGATTGTATGTATATTATTACATATATAAATATTAAATATTCGATGTATGTTATTATATATATTATATGATATTACATAACTAATAATTGTAATATTAAGATATGTAACTATAAACTAAAATATAGTTATTATATTACTTTCATTATCAATATTGATATAAGTATTATTAATATTATAAACTTAATATATGGTATATATATATATATATATATATATATATATATATATATATATATATATATATATATATATATATATATGAGATTGATAAGCATAAATTGTTATATCAATATTATTAGTATTACTCTCATTATTATCAATAACATTAATATTAACATCATTATCTGTATTATTAATATTATTATAATATATACTATATAAATATAAAAATTGAAACATATAACTTGATATTATTAATATTATTATTAAGGATCATCATTAAGAATTATTATTATTATTATTATTATTATTATTATTATTATTATTATTATTATATATTACCATTATTATTATTATAAAAATAATACAATTTATTAATATTACATTAATAATATCATTATAAACATTACTATAACTATTAGTATCATTATTCTAAATATTATTATTATTATTATTATGATAATTATTATTAATATTAACAATATTATATTTTTTTATTATTATTAATATTACAGTATTATTATTAATTAATGTATTTATATTTATTAGCTATTAAAATTATATATAAAACAATTAAATTGAGCTATTTATCTATCACGATCTGTGTTAAAGTTCCTTCTTCAATTTCCCTGCTACTGATTGATTGCTGTCCCTAAATTGTTATCTATCGAATTCAATCACAGAATAATAACAAAATTTGTTTAACATCTTAATCCACTTTATTATTTTTATTATTATTTTGTTTGATATTCTCCTTCCCTTATCAACCCTGTCGAATCAATTCCATTACAAAACAAATATTAACGAATCTTGTTACAGTAATTGAACTCAACTATACTCTATAATATCATTGTTGCAGTTCAAGAAGCGAAATTTAAAAAAAAAATAAAATTTACAGCAAACCCATTTAAAACCTTTGTTCTTTATCTTTTTAGCCAAAACCCAATCAAGAATCGAATTTCAAAATCCTTTAATGCAGAGTTGTTAGGAATCATTCACGTAAGCTATCTGCAAAATATAAAATCCAAACTCTATCTATCGAATCCAAATTTTGAAGTCAAACTTAAATTTCAAAAAGTCAAAAGTTGTGTTCATCGCGAAATTCAAACTCGTTGTGATGTTTTCTGTTAAATTGTTGATTTGAAAAGATTATGTGAAGGATATACAACCTATTTCATGTTGGAAGAATTGCCCAAAACGTTTTCAAAATTGAAATTTATATTTATTTTTTTTCCTTTGAAGCCGCGACAGCAGCTTTCTGTTTTTCTTTTTATTTTATTTTTATTTTTATTTTTTTTCTTTTCTTCAATCCAATTAATCATAAATACTTGATTCTATGTTGGATGATAATTCCTAAATCAATGTTTGAATTATTATTTTTTTTCTTCACGAACGGTTCTAGTTAATACTTCTGTTTAATTTTTTTTCTATTAAACAAATTCAATAATAACTGAACATTTCTATTTCAAATAAGATAATTAAATCAGATAACTAATTAGATGTTAGGAGGTGCTATGGTCGTTTGGATTTATGGTGAAGAAGAAGAGACAGATTACGTACAGGTTATATAGATATAGGTTAGAAATAATAATAGAAACACATGAATGGAGTAATGGTTATGTGGTGTTGCGGGTTAGCTTGAGGTCGCGGGTTCGAGCCTCGTTGTGGGCAATTCTTTTTACACAAGCTTTAAAGGGTATACAAAATTTCTTTTATTGTTATTATTAAATATTATGATTATTATTATTATTATTATTATTATTATTATTATTATTATTATTATTATTATTATTATTATTATTATTATTATTATTATTATTATTATTATTATTATTATCATTATTATTATTGTTATTGTTATCATATTGTTATTGTTATTGCTATTATAAATAATTACAATTATTATTATACATACTAAGATTAATAATATAATTAGTATTATTATTAATATTATTATCATTATCAATACTAGATTAACAATAAATATTATTAGTATCATCATTAATATTAGTATTAGTATAAGTATGATTTACATAATTATTACTACTAATTTTATCACTTTAAGTATCGTTATTAATATTATGATTAATTATTATTATGGTTAATATTGTTAGTATTATAGTTATTATTAATAAAAACATATTTAAATTTATAAGTATTAGACATGTTATTAACATTAGTATTATTAAGATTATTATAAACTGTATCATTTAAGTATTATTATTTTTCGTACTATCAATGATATCAACATTAAGATTCTATTGAAAATAAAAGTTAAGGATATTTATTAAGATCATAAGTATGTATTAATCATATAACAATTTTATATAAATATTCATAAATGACAAGTTAGGTATTATCAAAATAATACTAATATGAGATAAACATAACTACATATACAGTAAACATTTTAATATATACACAAAATAAATAAGTATAATATAAAAATTTAAGATATAATATATAATTTTGTTCGATCGCGATTATACGTTTTAATATATATATAAATAAATATAGTAAATAGATTATTAATATAAGAAGTATATATATATATATATATATATATATATATATATATATTTATATTTATATATATGTATATATAACCATTAATATTATTTATATAAATACTTACAAATAACAAAATTATCGATTTTTAAACATAACATTAAACAAGTAAGTATGTAAATATAGATATATTAATATAACTATACAAATATTAACTATTATGAATATATACACAAATTAAACATACATAATATATAAATTAAAGGTATAATAAGTAAATTTGTTCAGTTATGATTATATGTTTTAATATAAATATACAAATGATATAGGTTCGTGAATCCGAGGCCAACCCTACACTTGTTAAACGTCGTCATATGTATTTTTACTACAAAATACATTAGGTGAGTTTTATTACTCCCTTTTTAAATGCTTTTGCAATATATATTTTTGGGACTGAGAATACATGCGCTGCTTTTATAAATGTTTTACGAAATAGACACAAGTAATTGAAACTACATTATATGGGTGAATGATCGAAGCCGAATATGCCCCTTTTACTTGGTAACCTAAGAATTAGTAAACCAGTCTACTAATTGATGCGAATCCTAAAGATAGATCTATGGGCCCGACGAACCCCATCCAAAGTACCGAATGCTTTAGTACTTCGATGTTGTTTTTATCATGTCCGAAGGATTTCCCGAAATTATAGGGGATATTCTTATATGCATCTTGTTAATGTCGGTTACCAGGTGTTCAATTCGTATGAATGATATTTTGTCTCTATGCATGGGACGTATATTTATGAGAACTGAAAATGAAAATCTTGTGGTCTATTAAAATGATGGAAATGATTATTTATGTTAAACTAATGAACTCACCAACCTTTTGGTTGACACTTTAAAGCATGTTTATTCTCAGGTATTAAAGAAATCTTCTGCTGTGCATTTGCTCATTTTAGAGATATTACTTGGAGTCATTCATGACATATTTCAAAAGACGTTGCATTCGAGTCGTTGAGTTCATCAAGATTATTAATAAGTCAATTATAGTTGGATATATTATGAAATGGTACGCATGTCGTCAATTTTGATGTAAAGAATGTTTGTCTTTTAAAAACGAATGCAATGTTTGTAAAATGTATCATATAGAGGTCAAGTACCTCGCGATGAAACCAAATGTAATGTATTCGTCCAGATGGATTAGGACGGGTCATGAAAGCACCTATCTCAACATTACCGTAAGGTAATAATGATTTTAAAGTCTATTGTGACGCTTCACGTCAAAGACTTGGTTGTGTGTTGATGCAACGGAATAAAGTCATTGCTTATGCCTCACGAAAATTGAAGATTCACGAGCAGAATTATACAGTACACGGCTTGGAATTTGGAGCCATGGTGTTCACTTTTAAAATGTGGAGACACTATCATTATGGGACTAAGTGTACAATTTATGTTGATCACAAAAATCTTCAGCACATTTTAGACCAAAAGCTGCTAAACATGAGGCAGAGACGTTTTGTTGAAATATTGAACATTTATGTTTTTTAGAGATCCTTTACAATTCAGGGAAGGCAAAAGTGGTTATCGATGCCCTAAGTGGGAAGGAAAGAGCTAAACCTCTCACAGTCCGTGCATTAAATATGACTTTCCGTATGAATCTCACTTCACAGAGTAATTCACAACTAGAAGCCTTGAAGAATCACTTTCGAGTTTCAACTTCGAAGATCCTCAAGGAAGGAAGAAAAGTCAAAGGCATTTGATCCATATCATTAGTGTTAGCTAGAACCTATTCTTGGGAACTATGATTTGTGTCGTACAAGTCTCACCCGTGAGGTCTTTTTTTCATCGTAGCCTCTTTATTTCGCTACTTTGGGGCTACAACACAAAACCGAGCTATGAAGCCTTCTTAGAGGTGAAGTGGCAGAGCGTTCGCCAGTCTCATTTGGTAATTGTTTACCTTTCCAATGTTCTGCCTTGATGAGTGAGAGAAGTAACCGAATTAGGATATCACTATTGGCACAGAGTGCACGAAAACGTCGCTTCCACCCGCTTTTCCTTCGCACCTTCAAATGCTATAGGCTTGCTTCTTTCAATGACTGCAATACTTTACTCAGAAATGCATTATTCTGCCTTCGAGACTACGCTTGCTTTACGCTAGCAATGAGGATGCACAAGTCAGTGTTTCTTTTCATTTTCAGTGATCCAGTGCTTAGTCCTTCACCTTTATGAGTAGGATTGACTCCCGGTCTGATGTTTAGAATCCATTATCCCAAAAAACTAAGGTTTCATTGGGTACTGAGATTCGGTGATTTAAGAAAACTAGTACTGGATGAAGCACACAAGACTAGATATTTAATTTATCCAGGATTCTTAAAAATATATGACAATCTCAAAGAGTATTATTATTAGCCTAACTTGAAGGAACCGGAAGAATATATCACATTCATGGAGTACCTGTATCTAATATCTCCGACCGTGATAGTAGTTTACATCCATATTTTGGAGTTCTTTACAAGAGGTGTTAGAGACTCGATTGGATATGAGTATTGCCTATCATCCACAAACAGTTGGTTAGAGCAAAAAACCCATTCACACTTTAGAGGACATGCTTCATGCCTGCGTTACAGAATCCGAAAAGGATTGATCTAGTAAATTATCAATTGAAGTTACCACATAAGCTTAGTGGTATTCATGACGTTTTTCACGTATCCACGTTGAAGAAGTGTTAAACCGGTGAGAATCTCATCATTCCTTTTTAGAAAATACGTAGAGACGATAGATTGAATTTTATCGAGGAACCTCTTGAAATCATAGACCGGAAGGTCAAAAGACTAAGATAGAACCATATACCTTCCATTAAGGTACGTTGGAACGTGCGATGAGGTCCAGAATTCACATGAGAACGTGAGGATCACAAGAAACATAAATACTCGCATTTTTTCTCCAACACCACAACGATAGTTGACGCTACCTAAAAATTTTGGGACGAAATTTCATTTAACGGGTAGGTACTTTGACGCTCCGCACAAATTCGTTTTTGTATTTGACGCGACTTTTAAAAATTTGACATTTTCTCGACACATTTGTATTACCCAAAATATGTGAATGCATGAAACATTTCTATGTTTATTTCACATGTCTCGTATTTAGATTTTTAGGGTTTCCCGGAGTATTTCGTACAGTCATATGAAACGAGCCCAATTTTTCGATCCGTATTTACCTTAACACGTCTTAGTATTCGAATTCCCGAAATGACGAGTCTTCTACATGTATGTATATCTCGCTTATGTTAAAAACTAAATCACTCGGCGTGTTTAGATCACGATTCAAAACTTTCGTACGCACCCGACAGTTAATTTAACATTTCACTATTTTATGCATATCTTGATCATACGAACTCTGTTTTTGATGATTCAAAAACCCAGACGTCCGTATTAAATCGAGCTGCAACATTAGTATTTTATGTTTCACGAGATTCGACCGAAAACACAAGCTACAAGGCAAAAACATGGCTGGTTTCCCTCCCATCCCTTTAGTGCACGACACACACACACACACACACACAAAAATTGACTACTTGACCTTTAAAACTCATTTTATTTCATTTAATTTTCTTTTGATCAAAAACACGCAATCTCAAACTCTCTATAGTTCTTTAAAAACTCATGAACTCATCTTCATCTTCAACGTAACATTCTCCATCCTCATCATCAATCTTCATCATCCATTTTAAATTCTTGATTCAAGAACACAACACCAACAACTTGAACTACTTTCATGTCTTCAAGAATCCATCAAACCCACATGATTTAACTACTATAGATCTGTAAGTGAACATCCATTTTACTAATTTCATGATCCTTTAACTCTTATACATCATTGTATGCTTCTAATCTTGTTGAATTGTTCATATACACTTTGCATGTTGATTGCTGAATCTCTTTTGTTGAAAATTTTGACTTGTGACAGCCATAACCATTTGAAATCTTAATGTCCGAGTTTAAATCTTTTCATTATGTTAAAATATAGTTCAATACCTTTCTTTTCATGTAATAAACTTGTATAGATATTGAGTAAAAGTGTCTCAACTTGTTGGATAAATTTTATATGTTTTGCTATTAGAAATTGCTGACCATCACATGAAGATGGTGCTCTTGACATTTTTATGTTAAGTTTCTAACCAAATATACACTTTAATTGGTTAGATATCTCAATGATCTAAAACATCCAACTTGAACCACCTTAAATGGTGAAGTGAGATGAGAGATATGCCCAAATTAAAAAGCACATGCATGATTGATTTGGTGAAAGTGAATTTGCCTTTTCTTGATTTTTCAATTTCGTGTTTGAATGGCCTTAAAGTCATCATTTGTTTGATTTAAAATTTTCAAATGTTTATTTATGTATTAATCACCTCTGTGCAAAGCATGTTTGCCTAGATTTTATGTTTAAGTAGTTTAAACAAAAATAGTTTAGTCAATATGTTGGGTTTTGTAGTGTTGAAATGTTTGATGTTTCTACGCCAATAAAACACGACTTACAATCCTAATTTGAGGTTAGTATTCAAATGACTTTTAATGTAAACTAAGTAAGATAACTCTCAGAGGTGGATATAAATGACATGAAGATATTAGACATGTGAGATATGCTCTCCCGAAGGTCGATCTTCGTGTTTTGTTGTTTGACTTTTGAGTATTGAAACCATGCATGTAAAGAGTTTGCATTATGGAATATTTGATAAACACTTGAGTCATTTGCCTTGGATATGACTTAATTCCATATGTTAGACAACTCTTGACTTTGGATTTACTTGAATTGAGATTGTCATTTGCTATTTACATACCGAGCAAGTTGAGTTGATCCACCGTCACACAAGCTGCCCACTACAGCAAGAGTCACACTTTTGAGTGACTTAGACTCTGAAATAGTAGACTTGGATATATGCGTTGAAAAGATAACTCGCTAAGCTACATTCTAGTATTCAGATGGCCTTCTAACTCTCAATATTTTGTAAGATATGGCTGAAACAAAACTAGATTCTAAAACAGTCCGTTTTTGAACGTCTGTAGTTTACTTTGCATTTTCAAATGAACACGAAATCCAATTACAAGCATAATGATGATACGTTACGAATTGACTTTTATTATTAAGTGTCGTATAGACTTTAATCTTCCTCTTTTACCGTAGGACGCACATGGGATATTCCTATCCCCACTACTTGACTGTTTGATTGTTTGCTAGCTTATATATATTTCTCGATAGTTTTCGAGGTGAGTTTCATAGCCCCACTTTTACTATTTTCAAACATTGGGGTGAGATAACATGCTTATTTGTTTTACGTACTGTACACAAGTGTTCAAAACTTATTCTATGCTTGAGTTGACAATCACAAATACCTTAGCTCAGTAATGGTTAATTACTGACTTGGTAAGCGCGAATCCTATTGATAGATCTATCGGGCATGACAGCCCCACCCGGGTTAGTCGCTATAACATTTAACGGGTGTTTAGTACTTCGAGTTATGCACTTGATTGGGTGTACACTACTTTTGCATTTATATGCATTTATTATACAAAGGGTACTTGATTATACGTTAAGCTTGGTTACTGAGTACTCAGGTTGCATAGAACTTTTTACTGCTTTTGAACTACATTGAAATCTTGTGGTAGACTTATTCAATTATTACTTAAACCTATGAACTTACCAATATTCTTGTTGACGTTTTTAACATGTTTTTATCTCAGGTACTTAGCTTACGCTTCCACGCATTCTGTTTAGAGGTCAAGCATGGTTACATTTTGAAGTCTTGGCATATTCTTATGTCGATCATGTTGACTACACATTCATTTACAATTTTGTACTTTCATTTCATTGTAATTTACTACTTTTGATATGTCTTTCCAACATTGTATTTTGAAACTATGTAATTGAATGTACTTTTGTTAAAACGTCTCATATAGAGGGCGTTGATCAAGTTATGTGACATCTTTTTATTGTGTTATGTCATAACGGTTTTAACAGGGACATTACACTCTTTACCTTCTTTCTTTTTTTTTTTTTTTTTCGTTTCACAACCTTCATAAACTATTACCAACCACCATTTCAAACCTTATCTTGCAACTCCGGCATCACCACCGCCTCCTGATTTGAAATTCCGCGAGTGAGTTTCGTTCGTAGAATTTGGAGGGATTTGAAAGAATTTGCATTTTTAAATCTCAAGAAAACTTATAACTAGTTGAAGAATTTCAAATTTCTAGGTGTTAAATTTGACGAGGAAAGAATTTCTAAATCTTTTATAGGGATTTAAAAAGTTTGTTTCTCTTTCTTTACGTTATGTATATGTTTGCGATTAATAGTTTACTTTACATTTACATTTAACGTTTAAATTTTACATTTACATTTACGTTTTACGTTTAGGTTTTACATACATATTTACATTTACAATTACCTATAAATTACGTTTTATGTTTTACATTTTACGTTTACATTCATTCTAGCACTAGTGTTTTTAAATTTTATAAATAGAAAATAAATGTAGTATATGATAGGATGTCAGATATTGAAATTTCAAATATTTTTTTCCTTTGCCTTTTTATATCCCCGAACCAAAAGCCAAATACGAGCATTTTTTATCCTTAAACATATCATTGTCATATTTTATCTCATCATGTTCAACAACGTACTAACTTAATTTTAATAATAACGATAGATTTTGAGTAACTTCAATTAGTCATAACCACGCCAATTTAAGGATAGAACTAGATTGAACTTACCGTAACATACTAATTCGGGTCAGTTTCGTCTCGAGTCACATATTGTAGCCGAAAGTCGGATAAAGAGCCCTTAAAAACACAAATCGCAAATTCGGGTATGGAGTCCAAAAATGCGATTCTCAAGTCACGAATTTCGACCGATAAGAAAATTTTCCCACTCTTTAACATATAAAGTCCGTATGGAAGCACTAGCCAGTAACTGAAGTTAGACGGTTATAACCGGAGTTTATATATCAAACTTGAAATCGAGACTTCTGTTTATAACAACAACAACAACAACAACAACAACAAAACCCAATACCACATGAGTGGTGTATGGGGGAGGTGAGATGTAGACAATCCTTCCTCTATTTGAGAATAAAGACAAGTTATTTTTTCGCCCAGAGTGAAACACTTTCAAGAATAGAGAAAGTCATCCACTCTTTATTCTGTTTATAAATGTTTAATAAAGTAGTTAGTGCTTAAAAATATAAAATAATACGTTGTGTATAAAGACAAAAGTAAATAATACTCCGTATATAGGAATATAAGTAGTGGAGTATATTTTCATAAGCTTTAAAAGTTTATTTACCAAACAATTATATTAGTTTGAGTTTATGTAAAATAAATTTAATATCATAAACTACTAGTATAACTTTTGTGTCAAATACACCTATAAAAGCTAAATTAATGACTTGTACTTTTTACTTTAAATTATTAACTATTTAAATTTAAAAATTATTAAACTAACACAATACTAGTTTTTCTTCACTCATTTGTTTATAACTAGTTGTCCATTTTAATACGTAATCCCAAACACCTCGTGACTATGATAGATAATAAAAATCCGTATACTTATTATTCTTATAATAAAATAATTAGAAAATATAAAAAATGACACGGCTGTTGTAACACAAAGTGGCTGGAGCCAACACAAAATAGTAGTGGACCGAGCTGGCGGTAGTGTACGTATGTATTAGTATATGTATATGTTAATATTGTATTTGTACAAAAAAAGTGAAAAAAAATTAAAAGTAGAATAAATGACATGGAGTAAAGTCTACTCGGTACTCTAGCCTACTCGGTACTCGTCCTTCCCTACCTCGGCACTCGTGTTTGCACGGGTGGGTCGGCATTAAATTCACACGCATCAACCGCCCCACCATCATCATCACCACCTGCCACTAATATAACCCACCAATCTTGATTTTTTTCTCTCTATTTTCCATTTTCAAGTTCTTCAATATTTTTACCCAAAGCTTTCATCTTTTTTATATTTCAAAAATGGGTCTGCTTAAAATTTCAGTTTAACCAAAAACCCACCTCCAAATCCTTCATTTCTGACCTGTGTTCTATCAAATTTGTACCTTTTCTTCAATCTTTACACTCCAAGTTTCCAATTTTTTTTAAAGTTTGTAACAAAGGGTCTACTTCAAATTTTATATATTAAACACCAACCCATCTCCAATACTTCATTTCTCAAACTGGGTTCTATGAATTTTTTAGCTTGTGTTTAATATTATACTCAAAAGTTCCAACTTCTATAAGTTTTTGACAAAAGGTCTACTTCAATTATCAGTCCACCAACCAAAATAGCCTCCAATCTTCAGTTCTCAGCTTTGTTGTCTCTAATCTGTAAGTCTATACCATATTTATGCTTAAAGTTTATAACTTCTAGTAATCTTGATAAGTTATTTAACAAAGAATTTTACTTCAAGTGTCAATCACCACAAACCCACCACGGAATCAGCCTCCAGTCTTTCATTTCTCAACTGGGTTGTGTCAAATTTGTAAGTTTGAGTTGATCTTTATGCTCAAAGTTAGTAGCTTTTAGTATTCTTCGTAAGTTTGTACCATAAGAAGGGTTTATTTGATATCTTTATTATGCAAAGGGTTAGGATGTCATCACACCAATTACCAGTGCAAAAGTTAGGTGATTCAGAAATGAAATTAACCCCTAGGTTTAAATTAGCTTCGGTTAAAGATGGGTTACTAGAATCAGAATCATGTTTTGAGCCTTTAATCCCTGGTCTTCCTGATGATATTGGTTTAAGTTGCCTTCTCCGGCTGCCGGTGGAGTTTCATCCCGGTGGCCGGAGTGTTTGCCGGCGGTGGTATAACTTGTTTAAAGATAAAGGATGGTTCTTTACACAAAGGAAGGAAATGGGGTTTCAAAATCCATATTTGTTTGTGTTTTCTTTCAATAAATGTAGTGGAAAGATTCAATGGCATGTTCTTGATCTTGTTAATCTTTCATGGCATACAATTCCTGAAATGCCTTGGATGGATAAGGTTTGTCCACATGGGTTCCGGTGTGTTTCGGTCCCTGGAGACGGGTCGGTTTTCGTATGCGGGGGCCCTCAAAATTCGGTGTTGAAGTTCGATGTTCGATTAAATCGTTGGAATGTAATGAAGAAAATGATCACTCCAAGATCATTTTTCGCGAGTGGGGTTATCGATGGGATGGTTTATGTAGCCGGTGGTAATAGTAGTGATGGGTTCGAGCTCAATTCGGCTGAGGTTATGGACCCAAAAAGTGGCGTATGGTGTCCAATTGAGGATATGGGTGCAAACATGGCTTGTTATGATGCTGCTGTGCTCAATGGGAAGCTTTATGTAACTGAAGGATGGTTTTGGCCATTTTATGTTGTACCAAGGGGTCAAGTTTACGACCCGAAAACAAAGAATTGGGAATGTATGGCAACTGGGCTAAGGGAAGGGTGGACCGGTTCGAGTGTCGTAATGTTTGGGCATTTATTCGTGGTGTCGGAACACGAGAGGACGAAACTCAAGGTTTACGACTCGAAAAACGATGTGTGGGAAACTGTTAATGGGTCTCCGTTACCAGAGAAGTTATGCAAGCCTTTTGCGGTGAACGGATACAATGATACGATTTATGTTACTGGAAAGAACCTTTATGTCGCGGTTGGGCTTATTCACCGGCTGGACCATAATGATCCAACTGGTGGAAGCCCGAACTTTTCAGTTCAGTGGCAGGTCGTGGAAACTCCTCAGGGCTTCTTCGACCTGACACCTGCAAGTGCGCAAATCTTATTAGCGTAACGTGTAAACTAATAGCTCAGTTTTTCTATTTATGGTACAGTTATTTGTGTAGTTATTTATGTATTTATGTTGTGGGTTGTAGCCGCGTGAAAAAAATCTTATATTAGTAGCGCTAAGTAATGGAGTACCACTTTTCTTAAGAGTTTATTTTGTTGTTTTTGATCATGAAATTAAGAAGTGCAAAACGCAATTACAAAACAACGTTGAATGACAAAAACTGATAACTTACAAATGGGTAATTGACAAATAGGGTGTAAACGAGGCGAGTCGAGCCGAGAGTTCATTGGGCTCGAGCTCGGCTTGTTTAAAATTCATTGGGCTCGAGCTCGACTCATTTCGAGCTTAACATATAAAACTCAAGCTCTTCTCGTTAGGATTTCACCAAGCTAGGCTCGAGCTAGAGCTCAACTCGTTTATTCATAATTATTGAATAATTATAATTATTTGCCATATATTTACTATTTACTTATTTTATACTAGTGCATTATATTATATACATAGTATTATATTGTATTAAATATTAAATAATAATAATAATAATAATAGTTATTATACATGAGAGGTGATCCTCACACACTACTTTTTGATCCATCTACACCTAATTTACTATTATACCGTTAATTATACTTAGAATAATAATATAAGTTCAACTTTCTAGGTATATAATTGTGAATTTATGAGATAAAAATGTAGATGAATTAAAAAGTGGTGTGTGAGAATCACCTCCCGTTAATTATATTTATAATATATAATCTAATATAAAATATATTATATTGTATATTAATAAAAATTATAGTAAATAACTAGTGAATTGACCCGTAAAATCACGGGTTGTTTAACCGAAACAATTTAATGAGATGTTTTAGGTATTAAGTGAATATAATGCTAAAGTCAGTTATTTCAATGACCCGTTCGACTAAGAAACTTGTCGTTGTTTTAACAAATATATAGAGACATGCATTTTCGTATACATATGTAACGTAATTAATCTCGTAAAGAGAATCTATATTTAAATATTAATAATATAATAATTATAATTATAATTATTATAATAAAAATAGATAATAATAATAATAATAATAATAATTATTACTCAAATTGTGTATTTATATTTTTAATAATAATAATTACTAATAATAAATGTTTTGAATTTTTTTAGAAAATTAAAATACAATACAATTATTATATAAAGGTTGTACAATATATTTTAAAATTTATAAATGTGTTCACTGGGTGTTACAATTTATGAGAGATTAGTATTTTCTTTTATAAAAGATTTGTAATTATTTTTTTAATTAATTCAATATAAAATCATGACATCATCAAAGATGTTTAACATTTTTCTTTATTTTAAATTATTTTTATGCTTAAAAAATGTTTATTTATGACATCATTTTAGAGATTTAATAGATATTATAGATGTATTTGAATTGAAAATATCGTTTAGGCTCGCGAATTTGTTCAAACTCGATATAAGAAGCTTGAGCTTGAGCTCGTTTAGTTATCGATCCTCAAAATTAGGTTCGAACTCGTTTAAGCTCGGCTCGAATCAAATCAAGTTTTTAACTAGTCGAGTTCGAGTAGCACGTGAATAGCTCGGGTAATTTACAACTCTACTTATAATCATACAAGATTATTTAATTTAAAATTTTTCTAAGGACAATTTTTAAATTTGTTGTTAAGGTGGATAAACTTTTTGTACATAGCAATATATTTAGCTAAAAAAGACAAAGTTATGAGATTGTACAATGTCATCGAGAGTTCGTTGTATTTCTTATAAGATATTTCTAACAATAGTTTTGAAACTGTTATTAAAATGCATAAATATAGTGTACATTTAAATAATAAATAACCAGTAAAAGTGACCTGTGCAATGCCGCGGGGTCTTTCGGGTTACATATTCATAGTTAACGTAGCGAGGTCTAAACGATCAAAATCTCCATGCATATTAGTAGTATATAAGTATATAGGATAATAGGATAATTACTTTCTCCGTCTCATATTAATAGTTCAGTATTTTATTTTTGAATGTTTCAAATTAGTTGTCTACTTTCATAAATAAAAAGGAATAAGAAGCATAAGTTCTATTATGCTCTTAATGTAGGTTGATAAGATTAAATGGGAAAGGGTAAAACTTAAAAGTAAACAGAAAGTACATTACTTTTATGATATTTTCTTAAATTGTGTGTTTTTTGTCTGTGGACTATTGAGAGTACTATTTAAAAGTCAATAAGAATAGCTTTGTACAACAATTTGATGACACCTTAGATCATGGATATTGTAGCGTTTCCCACCCTCATGCCGCCTACATGTCAAGAGAAACGCCCTATAAACGTCCGGAATGGAGCGTTTGTAGGCGTTATAGAGGGGCTTTTGTCAAAAAAAAAAAAAAAAAAAAAAAAAAAAACGTAGGAAGGAAGGAAGGTGGTGGTTACATGGCAGCATGCAATTGATTATGAGTATTTTATCTCTCTCACTTTTTAATTATTCACACTTCAAATACCAATCAAATTTTACCACATCACCGTCCAACTTCTTACCAAAACCCCCCATTACAACTCCTCATTCTCCTGCCATATCAGCGACTTCTTCTAAAAAATACACCATATCCACTTCACCTCACAATCACCAATATCTATGGTAAGACACCTTTTAGTATTATTCTTAGATATATATATATATTTTTTTATATTTATTATTGATTGTTGTAGGGGTGGTCAGTATTTGGTTTGAAACCGTGGAACCCGAAAACCAAACCGAAACCAAACCGGGAAAAAACCAAACCGAATTTAAAAAACGGTTTTCGGATCGAGTCAAACCGAAACCGAATTTGAATTCGGTTTTCGGTTCGGTGTTCGGTTTTGAAAATTCTGAATTCGGTGTAACCGAAAACCGAATTCAAAACCGATTTCAAAATTTTTATATATTTAATTTGTATATATATATGTTTTAATGTCATTATAATTTAGGATCCAATCAATAAAATATGTTCTCACGCATATGACAATTTGGTAGCTCATATTATAATTATGTTACTCATATTAATATGTTATTCTTCTTAATAACAGAAGCAGTAAACGTCATAATTAAGCTGTAAATATTAATAAATCATCGAATTGTTGACAATTTAATAGTACATCATTGTTTTAGGATATAAATAAATAAGACATTAGTAACGCCACAATTAAACTATCATCGTTCTAGTTTTTTCATAATATTCGGTTTTAACCGAAAACCGAACCGAATCCGAATTCGAATTCGGTTTTCGGTTCGGTTCGGTTTTAACTTTGAATTCAGTTTTCGGTTCGGTTTTCGGTTTTGCCCAAAAAAATTTCAAAACCGAATACACCGAACCGAATAAACCGAAAACCGAACCGATGAACACCCCTAGATTGTTGATTGTTGATGATAATGAAAGAGAAATTGCGTTGATAATTTGGAAGACGACGATGTAGCAGGTGTTGCAGTTATGAGTTATTTAGCGGTTTAGGAAGTGATGGGACGTGTGAAACACTGAAACCATGGATTATGGGACAAAGTGGAAAACCGTTATAAAATAAACAAACTACAAACTGGATTTGGATATTTATTTGTTTTACACGATTTAAACACATCAACAGTTTGCAAGTTGCATTCTCGTTAGCACTTTCTTAGATTTGATTATAAGGATTTAACATTCGTTAACAACTTCAATGCAATTCTGTACCCTAAAATTGTTAATCTTTTAAAGTTTTTAAAAATATCGATGACCGGATATATTACTGAATCGTAGTATCACTTTTTAAAAGTAATTATTCGACCCTAACTGTCTAGGTTACAAAAATATCACTTTGGAATAAGATAGAGATTACATTTTTTTTTTTTTTTTTTTTTTGTGTGGTAGAAAACAAGAACTCTTTCGTAGAAGAGTATTTAAGTTTTTGCATTGTATATCTGTCATGAATAATATAGTCTATATATTTATAGGCACCCGTAATTATAGAAGAATAATATATTCGAATCAATTTTCCAATTGACTATTCATGAATATTTCCATAATATTCAAAGTGATTATGAAAATAATCACTTCCAAAAACAAGTATTAACCTTTCCACAATTATAACAAAAGTGATTTCAAGAATAATTCTTTCGTATATTACTAAAACTTGGACAACACGCTAAGTTCACAATCAACCTGTCATCCATCACCCATATCATGTCGTTATATCATTTATCTGATATATCATGATGTCTAACTCCCTATCAAGTTAATTCCCTCAAAATTTCAGAGCAATCGTACCAAGATATTTTATTTTTCTTTAATTTTGATATTCATATCTTCAAGATATGTCTTTAATCCACTAGAACCGTCATTCGATAAATCATCACCGGATATAAATATTACAGTTCAATCATTAAATTCTCACTGAAGATCTTTAATCCACTAAATTCTGCCATACTAGTCATTTCATGTTCAGTTAAATCATTGCCTGTCAATCTGTCTATGGTCCATGTGCAACTCGAGTCATCTAAATTTCATTCAACTTTCCAGAACTTTCGTATGATACTACAATATAATTCTGTCGATCAAACGCAAGTATATTACTCTAAATCATACTTTCGTTTTGAGTCACTTGATTACGAAAATCATATACGGTTCAAACATTTGCCAAGGAATGCGACTTCCGGTTAAGCATTGGTAAGCTAATAGATTGAAAAAAATACACTATATCAATAGCAAACAAGTCCCATAAGTCATAAGTTTATCAAGAAGTCCATGAAACATGCCATCAGCCATCATGTTATTTAATAAAATCTGATCTAGTCATCATTTACAATGATAGTCCAGGTTCATTTTGTCGAGATCACATCATTCGCAAAGCCATCATTGTCAAAGCATTCTCAGTCAAATTCAAGGAGGTTACAACCATCAAGTGAAGATGTCACACAATCATCAAAAATAATATATTGGCTACGGTTCAAAACATCAACCCAAAATTTCATCTGTCTTCAATTCATAACACATACTTGACATGAATACCCATTCAGATCAAAAGTTCCTTATTTTTTAAAAAGACAACACGTGGAGCATCACACACACTTACTTCCTATGGGTCACCACAAAAGTCACGCGAGTCCAAGGAAAGAACACAATTCTTTATGACATAACAATGGGTCTTACATAACTAGTCCAGTCATGTATGACAATAAATCAGGGCCAATATCACACACAACAGTTGACTCATGTTCTACATAACATGTAACTTACATATAACATCCCAACTAAATAAAGGGTTCAAGTCCTTCATCAATAAACAAGTGGACTACTACCCAATCCCAATCCCTACGATCACTACATGTGTCCCATCAGTTAAGGAAAAGGAAATACAATCTTAAAGTACTAATTATACATATTTCGAAACACCACCAATTCATGCATAGTAATACTTATACTCAGCTATAAACACAACAATAAAATTATATGGAACATAACAAACAAGTCACGGGAAACAAATTCCATATAATGCCAATGATAGCTCCAAGCACAATTGATGTGACTAGAACCATCAAACCATCATCTACTTATGCCTTAAAGGATGAAGTAATCGTATCCACAAGCAATTACAGCAAATCACAACAGGTGAATCACATACTATGCGTGTTATACCAAAATCAATCAATATATTAATAATTATGAACTTTATCAAATACATATCTTCTTGAATAAGAGGACTTCTTTCTCTTCTTCTCAGAGACTGACACTGACAATCCCCTAGTTGATCCCCTAATTGATCATGCCCTTGCCTAGATCCTGACCTCGAATATGATCTTTTGACAAAAGTACACTGTGAAGATCGATGCCCACTCTGATGGCAGTTCCAGCAAACCTTGGTCCAAAACAAAAACCAGTGAGAATCATGCCCGATTACAGCACATCGGATGCACCCACGTGTCTCTGTAAAAAACGACCTCGTATGCAATTGCTGACACCAATATGCCAGTTCTGATCTCGAACTAGATCTACCTCGAGATAATTGACCTTTCACTTTTCCTCACCATAATTTCATAGGTTTTGAACTAGACTGGCTCATTGTCTGTCTCTAGGGTTGATGACTCATCAACTCCTTTCTTCGCTCCATTCCAGCCATCACATCACTTTCAATCATTTTTGCCATCATAAATGCATGAGATAACATCGTTGCAGTTCTTTCCATAGTTCTATATTCTAGTAATATTATTTCCACAAAATGATCAATTCAAGATTTTTCAGCCAAACCTACTACTACACAAGCAGTAGCTTATCCGATATTGTACTATCACCTCTTCTGTTACCAGCTATTATGTCATCTAAACTACTTGAACTCTCTCGTGATACGGTTGATCTCATATGTTGTACAATCGTGCTGGAAATTTCTATTATAGAATAAACCGCACGTGATTTGACTAAATTGCTCATTTGGGATGTGGGAAATGATAGAATCCTGCCATACCATAGCTTTATTTTTTAACAACCGACTTGCATAAGTAACCCGTAGCTCGGGTTTACATTGTCATGAATCTATTGCCCGCTCTATTTCTCTTAACCAATTTAGGGTTGCCGTCGGGATTTCACTACCCGAATACTCTGGTGGCTTACAATAAAGGAATTGCTTATAGGAAAATTTTCTTCTGGACACATATTGGGTTAGTTGACGTATTTGGAACCGATTCAGATAAGTCATACATGTTTGATACTAATGGTAATATAATGTATGAGTTAGGATTGTGATGGTGGCTGTTGAAGTGCGTTGCCATAGGGTGCAGACATTTTTGGAAACTGAGAAATCTGGAGGAGCAGACGATTCACCTACCATGTATTAACTATAACTGACTACGGTTGTTGCTGTTCCAGCCTTTCGATTTTTTCCTTCATTTTCGAAGTTGACTTTCGAATTGCTAGACATAATCATGTCGTCCATTTTCGGTATCATTTTCCTCCTTCGGGGCTCTGAAGATTTTAGTGGTCACATGGGTATCAGGATTTCCTTGATCAACCGTACATGTTTTATCATAACATCTCACAAAAACTTGCATAATAATCCGTTAGTACCTATCACTAACCGCAATTATCTAATCATACAACAATTTCATTCATTTATCCCTTCCCCCGATCGTTATGTTTGACCTGACTCCAATTGAGGTTTGGGAACCTGACATTCATAAATGTGCACGCTACGCTACCAAACCTATGCTCAAATACCAACATGTAACACCGTATTTTTTTCAATCACAACGGAAGTTTTGAAACAACATAATATACATATACATATACATATACATGTACATATACATATACATATACATATACATATACATATACATATACATATACATATACATATACATATACATATACATATACATATACATATACATATACATATACATATACATATACATTAAAACATATTAATAAAGTTCATTGCAATCCCAACTTAGTGTTAAGTTTAAAAACAACTAATATTATAAATACAGACATCAGATTTCGGGCGTGTCAAACATAGCCAAAGGTATCACCAATCATCTCCCGACTCTAGCATTCCAAACAATGTAACCTGCAGGGGAGAAAATATGTGGAATTAGCATGAAGCTAAGTGAATGAGAAAACCAACATGAATATAAACATAACAGAAAGTACAACAATAATCATACAACCAACAAAGAGAATACGTCATCGCAAGCGAATACGTCATCACTATAGGACCAACGATCTTTGTGGGGTTTACAACACTAGTGGATCAGGCTTGGCTTACCAATAGTCCTTGCTTTTGGCACACAGTATAATCTGCACGATGTTGTGAATGCGTCACTTACATTATACTATCCATCAAAATAGCAAGTGGACCCAACCTGTACGTCAAAGTTGAACTATCTTGTCTTAATGGAAAGCCTACGTCTTAACGGCAAAGATGGTAAAACAACAGTGCACTAAAATTTATCACTAATTTGCGTCACCAATCGTTCATATACAAATCACGTCATCAACATACCAACATAAATCATACCAAAAACTGTAACTACACTTGTTACCGTACGATAATACCCACAAACGTATTCTCACTCACCAGTTACCAGCAAGAACTCATAAATATAATGTTACTAAATCTTCGCCCTTGCTTTATCATCTAAAAATATCATATTCCAATTCAATATACATATCCAATCAAAATATCCTCACTTCATACTATAAACCAAGTAATATAACTATATATTCATTATTTGACAAGTTTACATAATTTTCCATTCAATAGCATCAATCATATGTGCGTGAAATAAGACATACACATTATATTATCTTTTCGTTCCCATTTAAATTTTGAATTAATTTTCTAAACCTTTACCATTGAAAATTAGACTTTATTACGTTTCCAACGATAGTTTACTTGTCAAAAACAGAGTTATGGTTTAAAAGTTCTGACCATTACAAATTTCACAAAATGTTGTCTGAAAAGATCCACCCGGATGTAGACTGGTCTGCCCATGCGTAAAATACATATGCTCGGATGTAAAATACATTCACCCAGATGTAAACTGATCCACCCATATGAAAATCTGATCCGCACATATGTAAATATGATCCGCCCGGATCAAGTTCATCACTGACATCAACATTATTTTCACGTTTTTAACTCCCAATTCTCGTTTTGGACATGTTTGTCACCTCAAACAAGTTCAGAAAACATACACAAATTGATGATACGTGGGTTGATCCGTATCAAAAAAGTTCATATTTCTAACATAACTTGACAAAATTCCATCTAGAATTAAACCGTCATAGCAGTCCATGAGAAAATGCCTTCTCCCGAGTCTACCTAAGCAAATCGGCCAGAAGACTATTTGAATACGCATCCAGGAAGAGGGGTCCTGGATAAGAGCTGGTTGTGACATCGCATAAGCCCATCCCACCCGGACATGTGTGTCGGACACCACCCCTCACCTGGGTGCAGAGCACCGAGAGGTTACGAGTCATATTTCCACATCAAGGACTACTTATCCAAATGCGCTGGTCACCTGATAACCTCTACAAGAATATTACGAACTATATGTAAACCGGCTATAACCTTACCAAGTCAGGAGAAGTACTGCGAAGAAGCACTTGGATAAATATTGGGCATTACTCATATGTAAGACCTTTTACCTACCAAAGGTGTACTGTCCATCCGTCATATCATAGACGGATCTGGCACACCATTCCGGAATAACCATGCCATTCCGGAATAATCACACAGTCCCGGAACAAAGCATGGTCTCGGAACATGCATTTGGTCTGGGAACAAACACATGGTCCCGAAACAAACACATAAATGGATCGTATGCCACATCAGCCCACAAATCTAGTAAAGTTTCTTAGAATTTGTTTGTTATGCTAATGAAAGGGACATGTACCACGTCAACCCACGAATTTGGTAAAACTTTGTTACAATTATGAAAAGGACATGTGTTATGTCATCATTCCCTCAAGCCACCTATAAATACACCCTATTGGTCATTCATTACAACATACTAAGCACATACTGTTACTCTACCAAAATCATACTGTAGCATTGTTCAGCTAAAACTACAACTCCGATTGAGATTCTGGTCGATATCGGAGTTCATCAACACTTAAATTCATTCGATCTAATCGAGTGAGGTTAATTTAATCGTTTGTTTTACACCATTGGAATCCAGATTTCAAACAGGGTTTGCACAGTTGTTGGAGTGAAAACAACCGATCTACACATTTTTCCCAAATTAAACACTCAAGCCTAAATCTAAATCGTCCAAATCAGATTTAGGCGTGATCACAACTCATATATGAACTATTACTAACATAATTTTGACAAAATAACACATTATAACCAAGATTTGATCAAAAACCCATTTAGTCACTAACTTTATAAAATTACTACATTTAAACACATATTTAAACACAAAATCGACATGTAAATATCTCATTTGAGTTACTAAAAATACAGAGATGCTAACCTAGATTTTATTTTCACAAAAAACCACAAGAATCAAGAGTTAGGGTTAAAGGGTTAAGGGTGCGCTTGTGTGTGTACTGTGTGTGTTTATATTTCTAAACTAAGATATAAAACAAAATAAGGAAAATAATCAGGTAGGTTTCCTTCCATTGAGGGAAACCTATTTGTCACTCACCACACGGGTATTTTACCCATTATCTAACACAAAGCACCTCATTAAGCGGTCCTAACGATGTCCGTTTCAAATAAACAAATATGTTCTGTGACCATTGTCACAAAAATGCATTCAACTAAATATATAAATAATTATAAACATATAATTATTAAAATCACATATAATAGCACATAAGGGCAAAATGGTCACTTCTGCTAGTCCCAATATAAGGTTGTTATATTTATCTAGTTTTACATTTACTTAATTATATATGTGTTATCTATTGACTATATAATAAATTATTATATTTATATTAAGACAAATGACCCGAAAAGTTAACGTAAGTTACCAAAATTGCCAACAAAGAAAATATGAGTTTTCCAAATGCACGAAAAGGATTATATTTTCTAATCTGAAACCCAAAAAGATTACGATTTAAAAAGGTGTTAAATTGAGGTAATTCTAGCTCACGTGGCATATTTAACTTGATAATGCCAATATGTAGATCCGCGTGTACATATTATTAGAAATCCTCAGTCCATGTGGATGGATCAATTAAAACCTCTTAAAATTAAGGCAAATTGTCCCGAAACAAGAACATGCGCACAACCCTGACTCATTCAAATCAAATTTCTCTCAATCCTAAGTAAATTTTTTGAAAACTTAAGTCGAATCTCTACAGTCTTCTCATGTGACGGTGTTTCCCAACTTATTTCGAAGAACCCTAACTCAATTTTGCTGTTGGTAGGTAATCCACCCATGGTTTTCGTTAATAAAAATAAACTTTGTACTATTAGTATTCATTATTATGGTTATTATAAAATGGATATTATGATATATGGTGGTGATGCTTTGTTGACCTATTAATGTAACATCGTACATTTTTTTTTAAATCATCGCGGAAACGTATTATATTAATATTTACAAACCATACTTAGTAATTAACTAAACCATATTTATTACAGTCATCCAGGTGTTACGTTAACCAAAAATCTTTTACACACATATATGTATCAAAATATAAATGTCAGAGTAAGCTTGTTAAAAACACTTCCAAAAGCAACCACTCCCAAAACTATAGCATGCAAAGCTTAACCTGCAAGGGAGGAACTGTGGGGGGTGGGGGGGGGGGGGGGGGGGGGGGGTTTAGCAGAAATCTAAGTGAATGGAATTATCCTAACAGTCAGAGGTATCTAGCATCAAGCTAAGCACAATTGCATAACAGCAAATAAACAAGCAACATAGTAATAGAGGAACGACGGCTTGTACAAGCCATTAACTACTAGCTGATCGGGCTAGAGTTTACCGTTAGTTCCTGTTACTGTCTCCTTCATATAGTAATCCGAACGTAGGGGATACGTCATTCAATACTATACTACACGAATAGTAACACTTGAACCCAACCTCACAATTCAAGATTGACCTCCACCTAGCTTCACAATTCAAAGCCGGTTGTCAAGCTTCATAATTCAAAGCTGACAATACTAATGTGTACACCATCACCACAAATAACATAGTATATCATATACTATCAAATCAGGTCAAACATAGTAGGACAACAGTAGCATAACCCGCTACTACATACATATAACAGTTAAGATAGTCCCACTCACCTGATAAACAGTAAGAACTCAGAAGTCTTATATTAATGAGCCTTCTCAGTTCCATATTACCTTGTTTAAGCTACTGAAACTACAAGGAATGATTTCTCAACTTCAATTTGACACAAAAATGAGGATCAAGGATTAGGGTTTGTGAGAATTGGTGCGTGTATATTCGGTGTATGAATATTTCCAAAAATGGAAATAAAGGAAAGCAGGGTTTTTAAACAACAAAGGTTTCCTTCATATGAGTGAATCCTATTCTGTGATACATACGGGTATTTATCAGTTATCTGAAATATGAAACACCTCCTTAAGTGGTTCAAACGAGGTCCAATTTAAATAAATAAACCTGTTTTGTGACCCTTGTCACGAACTGGTCTCAACTATATAATTAAATAATTATAAACATGTAATTATTAAAATAACATATAATAACACGCAAGAAAAATTAGGACAATTACCACTAGGCCCAATGTGAGGTTGTTACAATTAACGATTACGATTTTATTAAAATTGACGCTAAAGAGTTTTTTCACAAAGTTGAAGATGATCTTGACACGGTATGTGAAAGTAATTATTTTTGTTTACTTGGGAAGGAAATACGACAAGGTGGTCTTAAGTATTTGAAAACTTATAAGTACATGAGAAAAATGGTTGAACTAGCCACTATGACTCATGTTGATGTGTTTCTAAATCATAATGATGTTGATATGAGTGAATTTGTTGGAGATGATCCTATTTCTGATGACGAGAGTATATATTATTCTGGAGTGAGACTGAAAACTTGGAATATGTTGAAAATAGGGAAGATGAGGAAAACCTGGTAGCTGGACAACTCATAAATCTTCGAGCTAGGTTTCTTCATGTCCAAGATGTCTTAACTCTTATGACATGAAAAACAAAAGCATCTTTTTGATCCAAAGTTCCTCATCTTTTTGAAGAATGATGTAAGACCCGGATATTTCGAATAATAATCTCGGGCATAAAGTGTACGTAGCAAGTAAGTTATATATGTAAATATGTACATGAAGATGTTAGATGTATATATTGATAAATATACGTTATGTATTTGGAGTACACGATATATATATATATATATATATATATATATATATATATATATATATATATATATATATATATATATATATACATGAGAATGTATACATGTATAAGTATGTGCATAGTTATGAAGGTGTTAAGTCGAGTGAGACTTTGTGGTGAAGTCTAGGTGTAAATACGAAGCGAGAATGGAGTGTACGAGTCGTGTAAACAATAGTTGGAACAAGTTGGCGAAAATTGGACAAATGACGCCCACGGTCGCGCCGCGGAGAGGGGAGGTCGCGCCGCGGGTTTAGGCTAGAATTAAGATCAGGTGGCAAGTTTAACAGCTCGAAAAATGCTCACAACACCGCACCGCGAGAATGTGGGGTCGCGCCGTGACATGCCTGCGGGCCTGATCTGATTTTTAGTTTTAAAAAGGGTAGGTCTAGGGTATTTTTGTCTTTTCGCGTGTGGATCAAATTGTGGCTCTAAATCCCAGCCACATATCTCTTTTTCTTCATTTCTTTTCTCTTTTCTTTCTCTCTTTTCTCTCAAAACATAAAACCCTCTTAGATTCAAAGTGAGATTTGAAGGTGAAGATTTGTGATCCGATTCTTGGTGCGTAAAGGAAAGTCGTTCTCCTCGTTCTTAGCTACGATTCGATAGTAGTGGTAAGTTTTAATTCTGAGTTTCAACTTTTAGTTGTTTTATGACTAGTGATTTGGTTATGGGTGTTGTTGTAAGACCCATTTTAGGGTTTAATGGGCGATTTTGGGGTAAACTTGATGAATGGAAACCCTAAGGTTTGAAATCTAGGGTTTTACTATGAAATTTAAAGTTGTAGGGTTATTTGTGTTGTTGAATCACTAGCACACTTAGGTGTTAGTGAAAGATTTGTTATTTGGGTCATGATTGACTTGAAATGGGTCAAATGGGTAAGTTTGACCTAGTGGGTTAAATTGGGCATGAAAATACCCTAACTTGTGTTAGTTGATGTTATTAGACTTTAATCACTAACTTTTAGTGATTAGTTGTAGACTTTGACCTCATTGGGTGATTCTAGTGCAAACGGGTCATAAATACCCTTTTGGGTCATAAATGCACTAGTGAGGTTAGTTGGTATATAGTCCAACTTGTTATGTGTATTAATTGGGCATTAATTGTATTAGGTGACTTGCTTTGAAGGTTGCAAGTTTATTGTTGGAATCTCACAAAGACGACAAGCTGAGTGAAATAATTATACGTGTATGTATATAATGTATTTATTTGTGTAGGATGGATATGTGTTGTCTATACCGTCCATGAGTTAGTGATATATGTCGTTGTACACTAACGGTTGTTATGAACGGATATGTGTTGTCGTTACCGCCCAAGGGTTAGTGATATATGTCGTTGTACACTAACGATTGTTATGAACACCGATGGGTAATTCGAGTACCATCCCCGTGTGCGAATGGTTAACCATGGTTATGTGTTGTAGTGTAACATATTGTATTGTTCGAGTTATATATGCTATTGTTTGTGCTAGCTTGTGGTCTTGAAGGTTTAGCGTTATACTATGCGAAGGTATGGTATATAAATTGCTAGCGTATATGTGTAAGACCCTAAACCCAAGTGTACAGGTATACTCAAACGTCAGATAATCAAACCATATTAAACTGAAACTGTCTGACTAATTTTAAATGTGTGCGCGCCGCGCACATCCAGGGATGCCCGCCGCGCACTGTCCCTGCGACAGATTTCCAGTTTTTCTATTTTTAGTTAAATGAAGGGTAGTTTGGTCTTTTCACTTGTTGGACGGTTTGAGGCCACAAAACCTGATCCAATCTCATTTGGATCTCATTCTTCATCTCTTCCACACATTCTCAAACCCTAGAGTGAGAAATAGAGTTTAGAGAGAGAAAGCTTCATTTGGAGAAGAAGGAGCTTGAATCAATCGAAGTTGCAAGTGTTAAAGTTGTTCATCTCGGTTATGGCTACGTTGTGATAGTATTGGTAAGTTCTAACTCCAAGTTTTCATATTATGATTAGTGTTCATAATTGGGGTTTTGAAATGGGTGTTCTTGAAGTAAACCCACTAGTTGATAAATGGGTGATTGAGCTAGTAAGTGGTGTTAATGACCATTGTTGGTTGGTTTGGGTTGGTTAGCAAAATCGATTAGTTGGTAATCATGTTCGGGTGTTAAAATCACTAGTTAACCTAAGTTATAAGTGATTAGAAGTGTAAACTTGCAAATGGGTGTTTTGACTTGAGATTAGGTCAAAATGGGTTTTTGTGTAATTGAAGCAAGTAATATGTTTTGATGATGAAACATTGTGTACAATATAGTGTTAGAACATAAACACTAGTTGATTGTGATTATGGGTGTTTTGGGCGAGATTTGACTTAGTCAAATGGAGGTATGTGCAAATGGGTCGATATTGCACTTATGGTGTTTTGGGCATAAGCTAGAGTGTTAGCTTACTTGTTTGTGAATTATCTAGGTGATTTACATTTGGACGATTAGGAGCTCAAGCGGGAGTTGCCTTACTTGTAATCAAGGTGAGTGGAATATTTATACATGTATGTATGTAGTTTATTTACTCGTACGCGATGTGGGCCTTCGGTGCCACATCGTGAGTATTGGGCGTTATGTCACAAGATGGTGATTTATTGATGTTATGGGTGAAGAGAACTACGGGTCGGTGGTGTCTCGTTAGGTGACTCACAAGTCGGTGACATCTCATGGTGGTTCACGAGTCGGTGACATTTTATGGTGTTCACGAGCCGGTGACACTAGATGGTGATTCACAAGTCGGTGATACCATAAGTCGGGGAAGTGATTCACAAGTCGGTGAAACTTCATTCACAAGTCGATGAAACTTAGTGGTGTTTCACAAGTCGGTGACACCTCTTGGAGGTTTACAAGTCGGTGATCTCGTATGTGTTGACGGGTGATTCACAAGTCGGTGACACCCTATAGTGCTTCACAAGTCAGTGACACTTGGTGGTACTTCACGAGTTGGTGATGCCATATGGCTTTCACAAGTCGATGACCCATAAGTATTAGTGGTGGTTCACAAGTCGGTGACGCCATATGATGAGTCACAAGTCGGTGACATCGTACGAGTGAGACTCGACGTTATTGGTCAGCTACAAGTCGGTAGTAGCAAAGCGGTGAATGGTTAGCATGTTTATGCCTTGTATACGTTTAGTTTATAATTGCGGTGATTTATATTCTAACATTGTTGTTAGTTGTGTGTTTGTTGATGCTAGCTCGTTTATACGTCGTTTGTATGGTAATTGTAAGTGGATGCGCGTAAGTAAGCTATATATGTATATGTATGTCATAACCCGTCCTTAACCGTAAGAACGTGTTAGATAACGTATGATTTCATTGCGAGGTATTGACCTCTATATGCGACCTTTTTAAAAGAAAAACTGCATATATTATACATTACAAGCCATGATTCTTATTTTTGATACAAGCTTTGGACGAAATAAAGATGATTATCGTTTAGCGATAATCTTCGACTTACAAACTTTACAAATGATGATAACAACACGATTTCTAGCATATTTTACAACACAAGTTCTTGGATATGCAGTCTTATTTTTGACACAAATATGCGTACGCAAGATCCTGCTCAAATTCAACATAATGCAGCGGAAGCTTTTAGAAATCACCTGAGAATAGACATGTTTTAAAAGGTCAACATAAAGTTGGTGAGATATAGGTTTAGTGCCGGCAGCAATATATATATAGACCACAAGATTTCATATATAAACAGTTTAATAAAAATATTCTAAGTGGTTGAGCACTTGGTAACCATACTTAACATTTAATCACGTCGCATATTCCCTTTATTATGAAATCTTACTACACCGTACCAAGTGTAGTCACGAAACGAAGTACTGTGCAACCGTTGAATACTGGTCGTCCAGTCCGGTTGGGGTTGTCAGGCCCGATAGATCTATCAACAGGATTCGCGTTTACAATACCGCTGTAAATATTAGTTACCAAGCTACAGGGAAGTATGCCAGTGGTACAACTCAACGTAGAATATATTTTTCAGTTACTTGTGTCCATAACGTAAAACATAAAATACATGTATTCTCATCCCAAAATATTTAGAGTTTAAAAGTGGGACTATATACTCACTTTCGTCTTGAAGATATGTAATTTCGACTTGGTCTCCGATTGATATCACGAACCTATCCATATATAGTTTATCAATATATTTCTATTTTAAACAATCGTCACATATATATACTTTTTATACTTTTAATAGTTTTAATAATTTCTTAGTCCGTAGTTAGCAGTCCGATGTTAGTAATTCAATTTTAATGGTTCATTTTTAGGTGTTTAATTGAAATAAATAAAAACCCCCATCGTATATGTATTGGTCGAGATTAATCTTGACCCATGGTACCGGTGTTGTCAAATGACGTGTTGCGTACATAAAGTACCGGTGTTGTCAAATGACGTGTTGCGTACAATCATGGGATCTTATGATTAATCTTCTCGTATTGTTTACGGGTGATCCTGAACCATATAAAATTAAATTATGAGTACATATATATAAAATATCATGTTATTTTAAAAAGATGTGATTTATTTAATTTTCTCCAATTATTTTCGTAGCCAAACTAGTCTTAGATATCCGATCTCGTTTTGGTCATAGTTTCTTCGTTACAACTCCGTTTTCGTTGATTCAACTTGCCACTTCCTTGGATCGAGTCCCTCTTTAAGATTATGAACTGTAAATACCTTAGTTTGTATTCGAAATCACAGGTCATAGGTCAAACTTTAGTGAAACTTATGAAGTTAATCATTTTCCATCATGTAAACAACCTTAAATGATTATTTTTCTAAAAATACTTATACTTTGAGTTAAATCATGAAATTTTTATGTGTTATCATATTCATAGTAAAAATCATTTTTCCAGAAAATAAACCTCCAATTCAAAGTTTAAGATGGTTTTTAATTATCCAACCCAAAACAGCCCCCGGTTGCACTCCGACGTCATAAAAACAGTTTTTAAGGTGTTCTTTGAAAAACCAAGTCATACCTTGTTAAATTAGCATATTTTTAAGTTATATTACAGGTCTTGAAGTATTTTAAAAGTTAAGTTAGAAGGATCTATTTAGTTTGCAAACAAGTTTGAAATCATTCAAACTATGTTCTAGTTTATAAACTCTTATATATATAGCTATAAATATATGAATTGAAAAAGAGTTGAAGTAGAGTTTTTACCTCAAGTTTAAAATGTAAAGTTGCTGGAAAGAAGTAGTAAAATAAAAGTTGAGAGAGTTCTTGCAAGTGTGTGTGAAAATTGGAAGTAAAATTTGGAAAATGAATGTGTAAAAATGAGTTAGAAATGGTGCTTATTTATAGGCTTGAAAATTTGGTTTTTAGTGAAAATATCTAAGATAAGTTAAAATTTATTATGTCATGAATGACATATTATTCCAATAATTGAAGATTTCTATTGGTATATACCAATAGTAAATACTTCTAGAAGCTGTGTATAGTACCCTAGATATACGTATAGGATTATTGAGGAAACGGAACGAGAATTCAAATATAACTATCTTTTGTAAATATACTTATATTGTTTTATGTATAAAAGCCCTTTAAAAATGATTAAATACATTACTTATACGATATATGTATAAACATTATAAATCATCAGTATTTATGTCAAATAACGTTACGTATGGTTATTGTTTTGAAAACTTAAGTTAGTAGTTTCAAAATATACTTATGACTTTTTGTTATTAATACAAAACGAGATATTAAAACATCCTTAGATCATGTTAAATATGTATGTATAATTATCATATATTGTATAGTTCGTGATATCATCGGTCAAACTAGACGGTCAAACGTTGTGTAAAACTCTTTTCAAAAACATAAATCTTAACAATTTGGATTGCTTATCATGTTGGTAAGGTTTAATTTATATAAATATTAATCTTATAAGTATAGAACGATCGAAAAAGTGCGGGTCATTACAGTACCTACCCGTTAAATAAATTTCGTCCCGAAATTTTAAAATTGTACCTATTTTGCGTCATCGGAAAACAAGTGTGGATATTTTTGTTTCATTTGATCCTCTCGTTCCCAAGTAAACTCGGGACCCCTTCGAGCATTCCAACGAACCTTAACGATCGGTATGTTGCTCTGCTTGAGCCGTGTAACTTCACGATCCATGATTTCGATTGGTTCTTCGATGAATTGTAGTTTCTCGTCGACATGGATTTCTTCAAGAGGAATGGTGAGGTCTTCCTTTGCAAGACACTTCTTAAGGTTTGAGACGTGAAAGGTATTATGTACTCCGGCGAGTTGTTGCGGTAACTCGAGTCGATAAGCTACCGGTCCAATGCGTTCGATGATCTTGAACGGGCCTACATACCTTGGGTTTAGTTTACCCCTTTTTCCAAAACGTATTACACCTTTCCAAGGTGACACCTTTAACATAACCATGTCACCGATCTGAAACTCTAATGGTTTCCTTCGAACATCGGCGTAGCTCTTTTGGCGACTACGGGCTGTTTTCAATCTCTCCTTGATTTGTACTATCTTCTCAGTCGTTTCGTGTATGATCTCGGGACCAGTTAATTGTCGATCTCCTACTTCATTCCAACAAATAGGAGATCTACACTTCCTTCCGTACAATGCTTCGAATGGCGCAGCTTTAATGCTCGCATGATAACTATTATTATACGAGAATTCTGCTAATGGTAGATATTTATCCCATCCGTTTCCAAAATCGATCACACATGCCCTGAGCATGTCTTTAAGAGTCTGAATCGTTCTTTCACTCTGCCCGTCGGTTTGCGGATGATACGCGGTACTCATATCCAAACGAGTTCCTAGGGCCTCCTGTAGTGATTGCCAGAACTTTGATGTAAATCTACTATCACGATCGGATATAATGGAAATAGGTATTCCATGCCTTGAAACAACTTCCTTTATATACAATCGTAATAGTTTCTCCATTCTATCCGTTTCCTTTATAGGCAAGAAGTGTGCAGACTTGGTGAGACGATCAACAATCACCCAAATGGTGTCGTATCCCCAGGCAGTCTTTGGTAACTTCGTGATGAAATCCATGGTAATACCATCCCATTTCCATTCTGGGATTTCTGGTTGTTGAAGTAACCCTGACGGCTTCTGGTGTTCAGCTTTGACTTTGGAACAAGTTAAACATTCCCCAACATATGTTGCAACATCTGTCTTTAAATTAGGCCACCAATAATGTGTCTTAAGATCTTGGTACATCTTTCCAACTCCAGGATGTATCGAGTATCTTGTCTTATGTGCCTCATTTAATATCAACTTCCTTAATCCACCCAACTTCGGTACCCAAATACGATTTGCAAAATATCGAATTCCATCTTCCCGCATAACGAGTTGCTTCTCATACTTCTTCATTATTTCATTTCCTATATTTTCTTTAGTAAGTGCTTCTCGTTGAACTTCTTTGATTTGTGAGTTGAGATTCATGCGAATTTTTATGTTCATCGCTCGTACTCGAATTGGTTCTCGTTCCTTTCTGCTTAAAGCATCGGCCACCACGTTCGCCTTCCCGGGATGATAACGAATTTCACAATCATAGTCGTTTATTAACTCGACCCACCTACGTTGTCTCATGTTCAGCTGTTTCTGATCAAAAATATGTTGAAGGCTTTTATGATCAGTAAACACAGTGCATTTAACCCCATACAAGTAGTGTCTCCATATCTTCAATGCAAACACGACTGCTCCCAGTTCTAGATCATGCGTCGTATAATTCCGCTCGTGAATCTTCAATTGTCGGGATGCGTATGCAATAACTTTCTTTCGTTGCATAAGAATGCAACCAAAACCTTGTCGCGAAGCGTCACAATATATTTCAAAATCATCGTTCCCTTCTGGTAACCATAAAATAGGCGCCGTAGTTAACTTCTTCTTTAGTAATTGAAATGCACTCTCCTGCTCAGAAGTCCATTCATATTTCTTCCCTTTTTGCGTTAACGCTGTCAACGGCTTAGCTATTCGGGAAAAATCTTGAATAAACCTTCTATAATAACCGGCTAAACCCAAAAATTGACGTATCTGCGTTGGTGTCTTAGGAGTCTCCCATTTTTCAATGGCTTCAGTTTTTGCTGGATCAACCTGAATTCCTTTGCTACTAACAACGTGGCCAAGAAATTGAACTTCTTTCAACCAAAAAGCACACTTAGAAAATTTAGCATATAGTTGTTCTTTTCTCAACAACTCTAATATCAACCTTAAATGCTCTTCATGCTCTTGCTCACTCTTGGAATAGATAAGAATATCATCAATGAAAACGATAACAAACTTATCTAAATACGGACTACAAACTCGATTCATGAGGTTCATGAATACAGCTGGCGCATTCGTCAATCCAAACGGCATAACCAAAAATTCGTAATGACCATAACGTGTCCGAAAAGCAGTTTTCGGTATATCTTCTTCTTTGACACGTAATTGATGATAGCCCGACCTTAAGTCAATTTTTGAGTACACACATGATCCTTGGAGTTGATCAAATAAGTCGTCAATTCTCGGTAGTGGATACCGATTCTTGATAGTTAACTTATTTAATTCACGATAATCTATACACATCCTAAAAGATCCATCTTTCTTTTTAACAAATAGAATCGGAGCTCCCCACGGTGAAGTACTTGGTCGTATGAATCCATGATCCAGTAATTCTTTTAACTGACTCTGAAGTTCTTTTAACTCGGACGGTGCAAGTCTATATGGAGCACGAGCCACTGGTGCAGCTCCTGGTACTAAATCTATTTGAAATTCTACAGATCTAAATGGAGGTAATCCCGGCAACTTTTCCGGAAAGACTTCAGGAAAATCTCTTGCCACAGGCACGTCATTGATGCTCTTCACTTTTTCCTTTGTTTCGACTTTATTAACATGTGCTAAGATAGCATAGCACCCTTTCTTCAAGCACTTTTGAGCTTTCAAATAACTAATGAGTTTTAGCTTTGAGTTACCCTTCTCTCCATAAATCATTACTGGCGTTTTATCCTTACGAGGAATGCGAATTGCCTTCTTGGCGCACACAACTTCAGCTCCTATTTTGGACATCCAGTCCATGCCGACTATTACATCAAAACTTCCTAATTCTACGGGTATCAAGTCAATTTTAAACGTTTCTCCGGCTAAATTTATTTTACAATCACGGTAAATTTTATCGGCTTTAATTAGTTTACCATTAGCTAACTCAATCATGTACTTAGCATCGAGAGGTAATGATGAACAATTCAATTTAGCGTGAAAGTCTCTACACACGTAACTTCTATCAGCACCAGTATCAAATATAATAGATGCAGATAAGTTATTAATGGTAAACGTACCCGTAACAAGCTCCGGGTCTTCACATGCCTCTTTAGCATTAATAACAAATGCTCTTCCACGTGCAGGTCCGATATTCTTCTCTGGATTCGGGCACTGGCTCTTATAGTGGCCTTGTTTTCCACACCCAAAACAAGTAATGGTAGCCAAAGCAGTTCTATTTGCATTGGTGGCAGGAGTCTTGGTACCATTTGTATTTGTAACGAGAGCCCTACAATCTTCAGCAAGATGACCCTTTCGATTACATTTGTTGCATACCACATTACAGTAACCAGAGTGATGTTTGTGGCATCGGTTGCATAAAGGATTTTGTCCTTTATAACCAAAGCTTAAACCACTACCCGTACCTTGCGTGTTTTCTTGTTTCTTAAAAGTTTGTTGTTGATTACCTCGATCATAGCTTCCATTCCACTTTCTCTTGTTACCTGATACCTTCACATCAGTATTGAATGCTTTCTTATCCAAAATGACCTGATCCATTAGCTCGTTTGCCATGGTTATAGCTTCATGAATTGTCTTAGGTTTCGATGCTGTAACATTTGCCTTGACCTTTTTGGGCAAACCATCTTTGTACATTTCAATCTTTCGTTCTTCGGTTGGAACCAATTCAGGACATAGCAAAACTAATTCCATGAATCGCTGATTGTAGTTGGTGATTTCAGTACCAATAACCTTCAGACTTCGTAACTCATCTTCCAACTTCCTAACCTCGTTCCTTGGACAATATTCATTGATTAACATTGTTTTGAATTCTTCCCACGGAGTATCATAAGCTATATCTCCTCCTACAGCCTTCACATAATTTTTCCACCACGTGAGTGCACTATCTTGTAAAGTGCACGATGCGTATTTGGTCATGTCCTTTTCAACACAACCACTGATTTTGAACACAGTTTCCATCTTTTCTATCCACCGGGTTAAACCGATCGGTCCTTCTGTTCCACTGAATGATGAGGGCTTGCAAGCTTGAAAAGTTTTGTAAGTGCACCCCACACGAGGATTTGGGTTAACTGCAGCACCTCTTGCAGCCTCGACCCATAACATTATGTCGTTCACTCGCTGATTGATGAGTTCCTGGATTTCTTGTTCCGTCATTCGGTTCAATCGCGCCATATTCTTCTATAAGAATGAAAAGAAAATAATTATTCACATGGAATATTATAGATGTAGTGTATATTTACAGTACATTATAGCTTATTAATAATATGAACCAGGTATTATTATAAAAGCCTTTTCTTCTTATTAGCGTTTTATAATTATATCTAGGGTAGTACCTACCCGTTAATGTTCATACTTAATAGCTTAGTACCGAACCAATTACTACAATCTAAATAATACTTAACCATGGAAAATTATTGCATTTCACACTTCACTATTTTACATATGCTTATCTTACATCGAAAATTAAGCAAACCACACTAATAATATTATACAAAACATTATATGATCCCATGGTTTAATACGGCAGCGCATCGTTTGGTCTATTTTCTAGGACGTTTTGGTTCAAAGAATCGCTTAACGCTTATCCTGGCTGTCTGCCTATATTTTGGCTGTGGGACTGAAGAACTGGATGCCGGGATAGAACGAATAGGAATAGCGGGAATAGGGGTGGTAGTGTCTAGTGGAGTTGGTGCCACATCATCCTTACTAAACTCGGGATTTGAATTTTCTAATTCATTAGCCTTTCGTTTCTTTCCTAGTTCGAACTCGTCTTTTGTAATTTCCTGTATTTCTTCCTCGGGTTCACTTTCCTCCTCGGGTTCACTTTCCTCCTCGGGTTCACTTTCCTCCTCGGGTTCACTTTCCGGGTTCTCTATAGTCGGTTCATCCGGAATTTGTGAGTCTTCCCCAAAGATATTATTTTCGTCATCGGATAGGTTAATGACTGGAACACCATCTGAAGATTCTGGTTCGGAGTCGCTGAATGTGATAATAAGTTTTGAGCCCGACATCTATCACACCACAACTAACTCATTAGTACTACATAATATTTACATATAAATTTTAACCAACAATGATAAGCAATGGTTGTTAAATCAGATCCGGTCAAAGTCCAGACTTACTAATGTATCCTAACGACTTATCAGTTAGACACACTAATGCAAACCTGGTTCGCTAAGACCACCGCTCTGATACCACATGTCATAACCCGTCCTTAACCGTAAGAACGTGTTAGATAACATATGATTTCATTGCGAGGTATTGACCTCTATATGCGACCTTTTTAAAAGAAAAACTGCATATATTATACATTACAAGCCATGATTCTTATTTTTGATACAAGCTTTGGACGAAATAAAGATGATTATCGTTTAGCGATAATCTTCGACTTACAAACTTTACAAATGATGATAACAACACGATTTCTAGCATATTTTACAACACAAGTTCTTGGATATGCAGTCTTATTTTTGACACAAATATGCGTACGCAAGATCCTGCTCAAATTCAACATAATGCAGCGGAAGCTTTTAGAAATCACCTGAGAATAGATATGTTTTAAAAGGTCAACATAAAGTTGGTGAGATATAGGTTTAGTGCCGGCAGCAATATATATATAGACCACAAGATTTCATATATAAACAGTTTAATAAAAATATTCTAAGTGGTTGAGCACTTGGTAACCATACTTAACATTTAATCACGTCGCATATTCCCTTTATTATGAAATCTTACTACACCGTACCAAGTGTAGTCACGAAACGAAGTACTGTGCAACCGTTGAATACTGGTCGTCCAGTCCGGTTGGGGTTGTCAGGCCCGATAGATCTATCAACAGGATTCGCGTTTACAATACCGCTGTAAATATTAGTTACCAAGCTACAGGGAAGTATGCCAGTGGTACAACTCAACGTAGAATATATTTTTCAGTTACTTGTGTCCATAACGTAAAACATAAAATACATGTATTCTCATCCCGAAATATTTAGAGTTTAAAAGTGGGACTATATACTCACTTTCGTCTTGAAGATATGTAATTTCGACTTGGTCTCCGATTGATATCACGAACCTATCCATATATAGTTTATCAATATATTTCTATTTTAAACAATCGTCACATATATATACTTTTTATACTTTTAATAGTTTTAATAATTTCTTAGTCCGTAGTTAGCAGTCCGATGTTAGTAATTCAATTTTAATGGTTCATTTTTAGGTGTTTAATAAACCCCCAATGAAATAAATAAAAACCCCCATCGTATATGTATTGGTCGAGATTAATCTTGACCCATGTACCGGTGTTGTCAAATGACGTGTTGCGTACATAAAGTACCGGTGTTGTCAAATGACGTGTTGCGTACAATCATGGGATCTTATGATTAATCTTCTCGTATTGTTTACGGGTGATCCTGAACCATATAAAATTAAATTATGAGTACATATATATAAAATATCATGTTATTTTAAAAAGATGTGATTTATTTAATTTTCTCCAATTATTTTCGTAGCCAAACTAGTCTTAGATATCCGATCTCGTTTTGGTCATAGTTTCTTCGTTACAACTCCGTTTTCGTTGATTCAACTTGCCACTTCCTTGGATCGAGTCCCTCTTTAAGATTATGAACTGTAAATACCTTAGTTTGTATTCGAAATCACAGGTCATAGGTCAAACTTTAGTGAAACTTATGAAGTTAATCATTTTCCATCATGTAAACAACCTTAAATGATTATTTTTCTAAAAATACTTATACTTTGAGTTAAATCATGAAATTTTTATGTGTTATCATATTCATAGTAAAAATCATTTTTCCAGAAAATAAACCTCCAATTCAAAGTTTAAGATGGTTTTTAATTATCCAACCCAAAACAGCCCCCGGTTGCACTCCGACGTCATAAAAACAGTTTTTAAGGTGTTCTTTGAAAAACCAAGTCATACCTTGTTAAATTAGCATATTTTTAAGTTATATTACAGGTCTTGAAGTATTTTAAAAGTTAAGTTAGAAGGATCTATTTAGTTTGCGAACAAGTTTGAAATCATTCAAACTATGTTCTAGTTTATAAACTCTTATATATATAGCTATAAATATATGAATTGAAAAAGAGTTGAAGTAGAGTTTTTACCTCAAGTTTAAAATCTAAAGTTGCTGGAAAGAAGTAGTAAAATAAAAGTTGAGAGAGTTCTTGCAAGTGTGTGTGAAAATTGGAAGTAAAATTTGGAAAATGAATGTGTAAAAATGAGTTAGAAATGGTGCTTATTTATAGGCTTGAAAATTTGGTTTTTAGTGAAAATATCTAAGATAAGTTAAAATTTATTATGTCATGAATGACATATTATTCCAATAATTGAAGATTTCTATTGGTATATACCAATAGTAAATACTTCTAGAAGCTGTGTATAGTACCCTAGATATACGTATAGGATTATTGAGGAAACGGAACGAGAATTCAAATATAACTATCTTTTGTAAATATACTTATATTGTTTTATGTATAAAAGCCCTTTAAAAATGATTAAATACATTACTTATACGATATATGTATAAACATTATAAATCATCAGTATTTATGTCAAATAACGTTACGTATGGTTATTGTTTTGAAAACTTAAGTTAGTAGTTTCAAAATATACTTATGACTTTTTGTTATTAATACAAAACGAGATATTAAAACATCCTTAGATCATGTTAAATATGTATGTATAATTATCATATATTGTATAGTTCGTGATATCATCGGTCAAACTAGACGGTCAAACGTTGTGTAAAACTCTTTTCAAAAACATAAATCTTAACAATTTGGATTGCTTATCATGTTGGTAAGGTTTAATTTATATAAATATTAATCTTATAAGTATAGAACGATCGAAAAAGTGCGGGTCATTACAGTGTATATGTATAAGTATTGCATTCACTAAGCATTAGCTTACCCTCTCGTTGTTTACATTTTTAGGTTCGAAGGCGGACGTGGCAAGGGTATGCTCGGGATTAGATGATTTCCCTTTTTGATGCTTGCTTGGATTACTTTTGGATTCGACTTAGGATTGGGTAGTTTATCCCCAAACATCATGCTCGTAGTCTTGTTTGGAAACTAAACTCATATGGTCGAAACTTGTATTTTGTACTTAAAGGGTAATTTGGGCATATGTGGGCCCGGTGTCGTAAAACTTGTTTTATTATTGGAACGTGTTAGTTTTACTTATATTATTATGTTGTGAAAAGTGTTTAGTCCAAAAGTGTCGAGAAGCAAGAGATCTTTTCGCGTAAAATGGAAAATTTGATCAGAACTGTCCAGGACCTTGTGCGCGCCGCGCACAGGCAGTGGTGCGCGCCGCGTGAAATGTCCCGTTCATATTGATTATAAACGTTCCATATTAATTGATTTCGTCGCGAGGTTTTAACCTCTATATGAGACGTTTTTCAAAGACTGCATTCATTTTTAAAACAACCATAACCTTTATTTTATCGATAAAGGTTTAAAAAGCATTACGTAGATTATCAAATAATAATAATCTAAAATATACCGTTTACACACGAACATTACATAATGGTTTACAATAAGAATATATTACATCAAAAATAAGTTTCTTGAATGCAGTTTTTACATAATATCATACAAGCATGGACTCCAAATCTTGTCCTTATTTTAGTATGCAACAGCGAAAGCTCTTAATAATCACCTGAGAATAAACATGCTTAAAACGTCAACAAAAATGTTGGTGAGTTATTGGTTTAACCTATATATTATCAAATCATAATAATAGACCACAAGATTTCATATTTCAATATACATCCCATACATAGAGATAAAATTCATTCATATGGTGAACACCTGGTAACCGACATTAACAAGATGCATATAAGAATAGCCCCTATCATTCCGGGAAATCCTTCGAACATGATAAAAACGAATTCGAAGTACTAAAGCATCCGGTACTTTGGATGGGGTTCGTTAGGCCCAATAGATCTATCTTTAGGATTCGCGTCAATTAGTAGATCGGTTTACTAATTCTTAGGCTACCAAGCAAAAGGGGCATATTCGGCTTCGATCTTTCACCCATATAATGTAGTTTCATTTACTTGTGTCTATTTCGTAAAACATTTATAAAACTGCATGTATTCTCATCCCAAAATATTAGATTTTAAAAGTGGGACTATAACTCACTTTCACAGATTTTTACTTCGTCGGGAAGTAAGACTTGGCCACTGGTCGATTCACGAACCTATAACAAATATGTACATATATATCAAACAACAACAACAACGCTTTTAATACATTTTGATGTTTTAAGTTTATTAAGTCAGCTGTCCTCGTTAGTAACCTACAACTAGTTGTCCACAGTTAGATGTACCGAAATAAATCGATATATATTATCTTGAATCAATCCACGACCCAGTGTATACACGTCTCAGGCTAGATCATAACTCAAAGTATATATATTTTTGGAATCAACCTCAACCCTGTATAGCTAACTCCAATATTACTGCATATAGAATGTCTATGGTTGTTCCAAATAATATATATACATGGGTCGATATGATATGTCAAAATATTTGCATACGTGTCTATGGCATCCCAAGATTACATAATATATTAGAATACATGTATAATACAATATAAGTTAGCTAGGATATGATTTGTATAGAATTGATAATATTTCCCGTAGCTACAAAAATCAAAAAATATCCAATCTTGTTTTACCCATAACTTCTTCATTTTAAATCCGTTTTGAGTGAATCAAATTTCTATGGTTTCATATTGAACTCTATTTTATGAATCTAAATAGAAAAAGTATAGGTTTATTGTCGGAAATATAAGTTACAAGTCCTTTTTGTAAGAGGTAGTCATTTCAGTCGAAAGCACGACGTCTTGAAGACCATTTTGAAAAACATACTTCCACTTTGAGTTTAACCATGATTTTTGGATATAGTTTTATGTTCATAAGAAAAATCATTTTCCCAGAAGAACAACTTTTAAATCAAAGTTTATCATAGTTTTTAATTATCAAACCCAAAACAGCCCGCGGTGTTACTACGACGGCGTATGTCCAGTTTTACGGTGTTTTTCGTGTTTACAGGTTTTAAATCATTAAGTTAGCATATCATATAGATATAGAACATGTGTTTATTTGATTTTAAAAGTCAAGTTAGAAGGATTAACTTTTGTTTGCGAACAAGTTTAGAATTAACTAAACTATGTTCTAGTGATTTCAAGTTTAAACCTTCGAATAAGATAGCTTTATATGTATGAATCGAATGATGTTAAGAACATCATTACTACCTCAAGTTTTGTGGATAAACCTACTGGAAAAGAGACAAATGGATCTAGCTTCAAAGGATCTTGGATGGCTTGAAAGTTCTTGAAGTAGAATCATGACACGAAAACAAGTTCAAGTAAGATTTCCACTCGAAATAAGATTGTTATAGTTATAGAAATTGAATCAAAGTTTAAATATGAGTATTACCTTGTATTAGAAAGATATCTGACTATAAATAAGAAAGATTTCTTGAGGTTGGATGATCACTCTACAAGATTGGAAGTAAGCTAGCAAACTTGAAAGTATTCTTGATTTTATGAAACTAGAACTTGTAGAATTTATGAAGAACACTTAGAATTTGAAGATAGAACTTGAGAGAGATCAATTAGATGAAGAAAATTGAAGAATGAAAGTATTTGTAGGTGTTTTTGGTCGTTGGTGTATGGATTAGATATAAAGGATATGTAATTTTGTTTTCATGTAAATAAGTCATGAATGATTACTCATATTTTTGTAATTTTATGAGATATTTCATGCTAGTTGCCAAATGATGGTTCCAACATGTGTTAGGTGACTCACATGGGCTGCTAAGAGCTGATCATTGGAGTGTATATACCAATAGTACATACATCTAAAAGCTGTGTATTGTACGAGTACGAATACGGGTGCATACGAGTAGAATTGTTGATGAAACTGAACGAGGATGTAATTGTAAGTATTTTTGTTAAGTAGAAGTATCTTGATAAGTGTCTTGAAGTCTTTCAAAAGTGTATGAATACATATTAAAACACTACATGTATATACATTTTAACTGGGTCGTTAAGTCATCGTTAGTCGTTACATGTAAGTGTTGTTTTGAAACCTTTAGGTTAACGATCTTGTTAAATGTTGTTAACCCAATGTTTATAATATCAAATTAGATTTTAAATTATTATATTATCATGATATTATGATGTATGAATATCTCTTAATATGATATATATACATTAAATGTCGTTATAACGATAATCGTTACATATATGTCTCGTTTCAAAATCATTAAGTTAGTAGTCTTGTTTTTACATATGTAGTTCATTGTTAATATACTTAATGATATGTTTACTTATCATAATATCATGTTAACTATATATATATCCATATATATGTCATCATATAGTTTTTACAAGTTTTAACGTTCGTGAATCACCGGTCAACTTGGGTGGTCAATTGTCTATATGAAACCTATTTCAATTAATCAAGTCTTAACAAGTTTGATTGCTTAACATGTTGGAAACACTTAATCATGTAAATAAGAATTTCATTTAATATATATATAAACATGGAAAAGTTCGGGTCACTACAGTACCTACCCATTAAATAAATTTTGTCCAGAAATTTTAAGCAGTTGGAGGTGTTGACGTATCTTCTGGAAATAAATGCAGGTATTTCTTCTTCATCTGATCTTCTTGTTCCCAGGTGAACTCGGGTCCTCTACGAGCATTCCATCGAATCTTAACAATTGGTATCTTATTTTGCTTAAGTCTTTTAACCTCACGATCCATTATTTCGACGGGTTCTTCGATGAATTGAAGTTTTTCGTTGATTTAGATTTCATCTAACGGAATAGTGAGATCTTCTTTAGCAAAACATTTATTCAAATTCGAGACGTGGAAAGTGTTATGTACAGCCGCGAGTTGTTGAGGTAACTCAAGTCGGTAAGCTACTGGTCCGACACGATCAATAATCTTGAATGGTCCAATATACCTTGGATTTAATTTCCCTCGTTTACCAAATCGAACAACGCCTTTCCAAGGTGCAACTTTAAGCATGACCAAATCTCCAATTTCAAATTCTATATCTTTTCTTTTAATGTCAGTGTAGCTCTTTTGTCGACTTTGGGCGGTTTTCAACCGTTGTTGAATGATGATCTTCTCAGTAGTTTCTTATATTATCTCTGAACCCGTAATCTGTCCATCCCCCACTTCACTCCAAAAAATCAGAGACCTGCACTTTCTACCATAAAGTGCTTCAAACGGCGCCATCTCAATGCTTGAATGGTAGCTGTTGTTGTAGGAAAATTCTGCTAACGGTAGATGTCGATCCCAACTGTTTCCGAAATCAATAACACATGCTCGTAGCATGTCTTCAAGCGTTTGTATCGTCCTTTTGCTCTGCCCATCAGTTTGTGGAGGCAGTACTCATGTCTAGACGAGTTCCTAATGCTTGCTGTAATGTTTGCCAGAATCTTGAAATAAATCTGCCATCCCTATCAGAGATAATAGAGATTGGTATTCCATGTCTGGAGACGACTTCCTTCAAATACAGTCGTGCTAACTTCTCCATCTTGTCATCTTCTCTTATTGGCAGGAAGTGTGCTGATTTGGTGAGACGATCAACTATTACCCAAATAGTATCAAAACGACTTGCAGTCCTTGGCAATTTAGTGATGAAATCCATGGTAATGTTTTCCCATTTCCATTCCGGGATTTCGGGTTGTTGAAGTAGACCTGATGGTTTTTGATGCTCAACTTTGACCTTAGAACACGTCAAACATTCTCCTACGTATTTAGCAACATCGGCTTTCATACCCGGCCACCAAAAATGTTTCTTGAGATCCTTGTACATCTTCCCCGTTCCAGGATGTATTGAGTATCTGGTTTTATGAGCTTCTCTAAGTACCATTTCTCTCATATCTCCAAATTTTAGTACCCAAATCCTTTCAGCCCTATACCGTGTTCCGTCTTCCTGAATATTAAGATGCTTCTCCGATCCTTTGGGTATTTCATCCTTTAAATTTCCCTCTTTTAAAACTCCTTGTTGCGCCTCCTTTATTTGAGTAGTAAGGTTATTGTGAATCATTATATTCATAGATTTTACTCGAATGGGTTCTCTGTCCTTCCTGCTCAAGGCGTCGGCTGCCACATTTGCCTTCCCCGGGTGGTAACGAATCTCAAAGTCGTAATCATTCAACAATTCAATCCACCTACGCTGCCTCATATTCAGTTGTTTCTGATTAAATATGTGTTGAGGACTTTTGTGGTAGGTTTATATAGTACTTTTGACCCCATATAAGTAGTGCCTCCAAGTCTTTAATGCAAAAACAACCGCGCCTAATTCCAAATCATGCGTTGTATAATTTTGTTCGTGAATCTTCAATTGTCTAGATGCATAAGCAATTACTTTCGTTCATTGCATTAATACACAACCGAGACCTTGCTTTGAGGCGTCACAATATATCACAAAATCATCATTCCCTTCAGGTAATGACAATATAGGCGTCGTAGTTAACTTTTTCTTCAATAACTGAAACGCTTTCTCTTGTTAATCCTTCCATTCAAATTTCTTCCCTTTATGCGTTAATGCAGTCAAGGATTTTGCTATTCTGGAAAAGTCTTGGATGAACCTTCTGTAGTAACCAGCTAGTCCTAAAAACTGGCGTATGTGTTTCGTAGTTTTTGGGGTTTCCCACTTTTCAACGGTTTCAATCTTTGCTGGATCCACCTGAATACCTTCTTTGTTCACTATGTGACCGAGGAATTGAACTTCTTCCAACCAAAATGCACACTTTGAAAACTTAGCGTACAGTTTTTCTTTCCTTAACAACTCTAGAACTTTTCTCAAGTGTTCTTCGTGCTCTTGATCATTCTTCAAGTAAATAAGTATGTCATCGATGAAAACAATGACAAACTTGTCAAGATATGGCCTACACACTCGGTTCATGTGGTCCATGAACACAGTTGGTGCATTAGTCAATTCAAATGGCATAACCATAAACTCGTAATGACCGTAACGTGTCCTAAAAGCAGTCTTTGGAATATCATCCTCCTTCACCCGCATTTGATGATATCCAGAACGTAAATCGATCTTCGAATAAACATACGAGCCTTGTAGTTGATCAAATAAGTCATCGATTCTCGGTAGTGGGTAGCGGTTCTTGATGGTAAGTTTGTTCAATTCTCAGTATTCGATACACAACCTGAATGTACCATCTTTCTTCTTGACAAACAAAACAGGAGCTCCCCACGGTGATGTGCTTGGTCGAATGAAACCACGCTCTAAAAGTTCTTGTAATTGGCTCTGAAGTTCCTTCATTTCACTAGGTGCGAGTCTGTATGGAGCACGAGCTATTGGTGCAGCTCCCGGTGCAAGGTCTATTTGAAATTCAATGGATCGGTGTGGAGGTAGTCCCGGTAATCTTTCAAAAATACATCGAGAAATTCTTTTGCGACGGGAATATCATTGATGTTCTTTTCTTCAGAATTGACTTTCTCGACGTGTGCTAGCACAGCATAGAAACCTTTTCTTATTAGTTTTTGTGCCTTCAGGTTACTAATAAGATTTAACTTTGCGTTGCTGTTTTCTCCATACACCATTAAGGGTTTTCCTTTTTCTCGTATAATGCGAATTGCATTTTTGTAACAAACGATCTCTGCTTTCACTTCTTTCAACCAGTCCATACCGATTATCACATCAAAACTCCCTAACTCTACTGGTATTAAGTCAATCTTAAATGTTTCGCTAACCAGTTTAATTTCTCGATTCCAACATATATTATCTGCTAAAATTAATTTACCATTTGCTAATTCGAGTAAAAATTTACTATCCAAAGGCGTCAATGGGCAACTTAATTTAGCACAAAATTCTCTACTCATATAGCTTCTATCCGCACCTGAATCAAATAAAACATAAGCAGATTTATCGTCAATAAGAAGCGTACCCGTAACAAGCTCCGGGTCTTCCTGTGCTTCTGCCGTATTAATATTGAAAACTCTTCCACGGCCCTGCCCATTAGTATTCCCCTGATTCAGGCAATTTCTAATGATGTGGCCCGGTTTTCCACATTTATAACAAACAGCGTTGGTATTACTTGCTCCGACACTATTCGTTTCGACATTACTTGTTCCGGCATTATTTGCTCCCTTAGTTCTGTTAAACTTTGGTCCGTAGACCTCACACTTTGTCGCGCTATGACCATTTCTTTTACACCTGTTGCAAAATGTCGTGCAAAACCCCTGGTGATTTTCTTCACACCTATGACATGGCTGTTTTTGGTTTTTGTTGCCGTTGTTGTTATTGAGGTTGTTGTTGGGATTGTTATTGTTGTTGAAACGGTTGTTGTAGTTGTTGTTGTTGTTAGGATGTTTGTTGTAGTTATTGTTAGGATTGTGGTTATTGTTGCGATAGTTGTTGCGGTTGTTGGGATAGTTGTTACGATTGTGGTTGTAATTGTTATTGTTGTTGTACTGGTGACTATTGTCACCGTTTTCCTCCCACTTCCTCTTCAGATGTTTCGTGTTGGCTTCTTCGGCCGCCTGCTCTTTAATTCTTCCCTCAATCTGATTTATGAGTTTATGAGCCATTCGACTTGCCTTCTGTATAGAAGCGGGCTCGTGTGAACTTACATCTTCTTGAATCCTTACTGGTAACCCTTTTACAAATGCGTCGATCTTCTCTTCTTCATCTTCGAATGCTCCCGGGCACAATAGGCACAACTCTGTGAATCGTCGTTCATATGTGGTAACGTGGAACCCTTGTGTTCGTAACTCTCTAAGTTCTGCCTTGAGTTTATTGACTTCGTTTCTAGGACGGTACTGCTCGTTCATCAATTGCTTGAATGCCGACCACGGTAGTGTGTAAGCAGCATTTTGTCCTACCTGTTCAAGATAGGTGTTCCACCACGTTAACGCAGTACCTATGAAGGTATGCGTAGCCTACTTAACTTTGTCCTCTTCAGTACACTTACTTATGGCAAACACTGATTCGACTTTCTCGGTCCACCGTTTCAATCCAATTGGTCCTTCGGTTCCATCAAATTCCAAAGGTTTGTAGGTAGTGAATTCTTTGTAGGTGCATCCTACACGATTTCTTGCGCCGTTAGCTATATTGCTAGATTCAGCGTTATTGTTGGTATGTAGCGCAGCCTGTACTGCGGCTATGTTTGCAGCAAGAAAGGTACGAAATTCCTCTTCGTTCATATTCATGGTGTGTCGAGTAGTCGGTGCCATTTCCTTCAAAATAGACAACTGAATCGAGTTAATCATACAGAATATTAAGAGTAGTCAATAGTATTTCGTAGCATAATATGAACTCATTTATAAAAGCTTTTTCTTCATATTAGCATTTTATAAGTTTAAATTCGGGTACTACCTACCCGTTAAGTTCATACTTATTAGCTAATATACAATTCAACTACTACAATTCCATATGAAAAACTGATTATAATAATATATCACATACAAATATTCTTCAAACTTACAACTTCGCTATATTACATATAATATGAAATATAGTACACTATGATACAGGACAGTTTTGAAGATAAATCTAGTTAATACGCAAGTTGTTCAGCAAAGGAAATAAAGACACGTAATTCATAAGTCCAGAAACAAGTCATGCATTCTGGTTTTACTAAGACGACTTCCCATCCTTGGTCTTGTGGAAAATAACCATTATGACCATTGGCTAGGCAGCATGTTGTAACGTCATCAAAAGGACGAGGGTTTTGTAATGTCCAACAGCCCCGTAATAATCTAAAAACCTTGTTTCTCACCCCAACTACTGAATCCGTCACTTGTGGGAAGGTTTTATTTAAAAGTTGCAATCCGATATTCTTTTTCTCACTTTGGTAAGAAGCGAACATCACTAACCCGTAAACATAACATGCTTCTTCATGTTGCATGTTAGAAGCTCTTTCTAATTCACGAAATCCTATGTTGGGATATGTTGAGTCAAAATAGGTTCTTAACCCGTAGCGTAAAATTGCATTTGAGTTCCCCGCATTTAATGCTTTAAAGAAAACACGGCGTAACTTACGGTCTCCCCAATGTGATATACCCCACCTATCAAAGGAAAGCCTTTTATAAACTAAGGCATTTCCGGAAAGTCTTTCAAATATTTGACAAGTTAATTTCGCCATAACTAAATGTGCTGATGAATTCTGACCGACTCTAGACAAGATTTCCTCAATCATATCCTCTGGTAGGTCTTCTAAAATATTCGGTTGTCTACCCTTAACGTCCATTTTGTTTTTATACTGTAAAATAGACAAGGATTAGATTCGTAATTACAAGCAATACAAGCAATTTTTACATAGAACATAAAGTACAAGCACACTACAATACATTTATTACACAACATGCTCACACCCCTTTAATCTGAATCACTGGTTTCTTATTCTTCGGACTTGGTTCTTTTTCCTAATCTTCTAGGGATATATGATGTTCCTCTAATACGAGTCATCGTTTTCCACATTGGTTTAGAAAAACCTGGTGGTTTAGAGGTTCCCGGGTTATTGTCACGATATTGAAAATACGGGTGTTGACGGTACATATAAAGTTCATCGGGGTCGGAATCAGATTTCTCTATTTTGATGCCTTTTCCCTTATTATTTTCTTTTGCCTCATTAAATTAGGTCGGGGTAATTTCTATAACATCATCAGAATCCTCATCAGGATCCGATTCATCGGAAAATTGGTAATTTTCCCAATATTTTGCTTCCTTAGCGGAAACACCATTGACCATTATTAACTTTGGTCCATTGGTTGAGGATTTTCTTTTATTTGACCGATTTTATGTGGTTCCTACTATTCCCCCTCCGGAACCTCTTCTTCTTCCGGTTCCTCTTCTTCCGGTTCCGTTTCCTCTTCTTCCGGTTCTTCGGGAACTTGTGAATCTTGCCAATATATATTCGACTCTTCGTTATTATTAGGTAAGTCAATGGGATTTGTGCTAGAGGTAGACATCTATCACACAATATCAAATATATTAAGAGATTAATATATCACATAATATTTACGTGTTAATAATATATAGTTTCCAACAAAAATGTTAAGCAATCCTTTTTAAAGAAAATATGGTCGAAGTCCAGACTCATTAATGCATCCTAACAAACTCGATAAGACACACTAATGCAAATTTTCTGATTCTCTAAGACCAACGCTCGGATACCAACTGAAATGTCCTATTCATATTGATTATAAACGTTCCATATTAATTGATTTCGTCGCGAGGTTTTAACCTCTATATGAGACGTTTTTCAAAGACTGCATTCATTTTTAAAACAACCATAACCTTTATTTTATAGATAAAGGTTTAAAAAGCATTACGTAGATTATCAAATAATGATAATCTAAAATATACCGTTTACACACGACCATTACATAATGGTTTACAATAAGAATATATTACATCAAAAATAAGTTTATTGAATGCAGTTTTTACATAATATCATACAAGCATGGACTCCAAATCTTGTCCTTATTTTAGTATGCAATAGCGGAAGCTCTTAATAATCACCTGAGAATAAACATGCTTAAAACGTCAACAAAAATGTTGGTGAGTTATAGGTTTAACCTATATATTATCAAATCATAATAATAGACCACAAGATTTCATATTTCAATATACATCCCATACATAGAGATAAAATTCATTCATATGGTGAACACCTGGTAACTGACATTAACAAGATGCATATAAGAATATCCCCTATCATTCCGGGAAATCCTTCGAACATGATAAAAACGAATTCGAAGTACTAAAGCATCCGGTACTTTGGATGGGGTTCGTTAGGCCCAATAGATCTATCTTTAGGATTCGCGTCAATTAGCAGATCGGTTTACTAATTCTTAGGCTACCAAGCAAAAGGGGCATATTCGGCTTCGATCATTCACCCATATAATGTAGTTTCATTTACTTGTGTCTATTTCGTAAAACATTTATAAAACTGCATGTATTCTCATCCCAAAATATTAGATTTTAAAAGTGGGACTATAACTCACTTTCACAGATTTTTACTTCGTCAGGAAGTAAGACTTGGCCACTGGTCGATTCACGAACCTATAACAAATATGTACATATATATAAAAGTATGTTCAAAATATATTTACAACACTTTTAATACATTTTGATGTTTTAAGTTTATTAAGTCAGTTGTCCTCGTTAGTAACCTACAACTAGTTATCCACAGTTAGATGTACAGAAATAAATCGATATATATTATCTTGAATCAATCCACGACCCAGTGTATACACGTCTCAGGCTAGATCACAACTCAAAGTATATATATTTTTGGAATCAATCTCAACCCTGTATAGCTAACTCTAACATTACTGCATATAGAGTGTCTATGGTTGTTCCAAATAATATATATACATGTGTAACGACCCTACTTTTTCCGTTATCTTTTACCGTTAATTATTTAACGATCGTTAACTATTATTCGTGCCACCTCATTTCTATGACCTATATTATTATTTTTGTAATAATATATTAATTATTATGTGTTATATGAATATTTGTATTCATATCTTTAATTGTACGTTTCTACGTGTCGCGGATTTCTATCTGGCGAATCTTTTCGGTTTTCAAACCAACGGTCAAGCTTTTGGGCTTTTTAAATCCAAATTATTTTAAATATGATATTTTGATGTCATATGATTATATTTAGTGTTTATATATTTTATTCGTCGCGTATTTGTTATCTCTCCGAAAAATCAATCGCGTAGTAGTGTTTTCGCGTTTCGGGCTTCGATCGGGCGTTCGGGCTAAAAGCAATTACACATTTTATGAAATTAGCCCACTAAGGGGCCCACCCATCAAATTTTCGGCTGAACTTGGCCATACACCATCCCATTTTTCATTTTCCATTTTACTTTCATTTTATTAATTTTTCCCATTTTCTAATTCAAGACCTAAAACCTCTCACTTCATTTTTCTCTCATTTCTTCCTCCCTTTTTCTTTTTTGAGCTGTCACCTATACAACACATCATCATCATCATCATCTTTTGATTTTCATCTTGAAGATTTGGGGCTTTTATCATTATCGGATTCTACACAACGATCTCTACGCGTTCATATTACTTGATTGTTGATTAGGGTATAAACCCTAACCCTATATTTTCAATTTTTCAATTATTTTTCTGTTTTTACATGTTATATTGATAGTATGATGCTTATATGTTATTGTATTGTTGATTGTATGTGTAGAAATGCTCGTTAATTCATGTTTTCGGTTTGATTAATTTGGGACAGCAGCATATTCGTTCATTTCTGGTTATGTAACTGATATAAAAGTGAAATTAAAGTATCTAGATGAGTTCCTCTCATCAAGACATTAATTTTAGACTCCGGATTCATGTCGTTTCGATTCCCGGAGCCCTAAATATGATCAAAGTGGTATTTTGTTAAGATTGAAATGTGATTTTGGTATGAACTAGGTTTGGTCCGACTTTGTGACCATATTTGGTGACTTTAGGGTGTGTTAGTGTGTTAAGACTGATGGTGGGGCAAACTTTCATGTTCGGGTCATGTCAATCCGAGCCACGAATCACCCGTTACGTCTAAAACACGATTTTGGTTGAATTGAAGTTCCAAGTAGTGAATTGGCTGTACATCATGACTTGTGGACTGTTCATGGTGTGTTCTTGAGTGTACCAAAGTGTCGGGTGGTTTACTTAGGCGGAGATATATGTAAGGCTCGCCGAAAACCGACACCCGGGGCTCAGGATACGACCCGATGAACTTTTGATTTAAAACTTGTGATTAATTATTAAACTTATGATATAAATAATGGATTTCATTATCATTTAATTACTTATGATAAAAAAAGTAATTATTATTATTTACAACTTATGATATATATTTATTATATCATTTAATTAATACTTATGATTTAATTAACATTTTAATTAAACATATGATTAATGATACTTCATTATTAATGGAAAATACTTATGATAAGTATTAAACTTATATTATGAGATTACTATTATAAGACTTATAATAAGGATTAATTAATTATTTAATTATTATAAGGCTTAGTTATTATTTAATTATAATTTAATTATTAAATACTTATGATTTAATAATTATAATTAGAAACTTATGATATGATTAATAATTCATTATTAATTAATAATACTTATGATATGATTTAAAATTTATTATTAATTAATAATACTTACATTATGACTAATATTTAATTAATTAATTAAATACTTATGTTATATTAATTATATCATTTAAACTTATATTAACTTTAATAATTTATTTTAATTTAATTAAACTTATGTTATGACATAATTAGACATATCTAACTTTAATAAACGTTATAACTTACATTATTATTATAACTTACACTTTTAAAATTAACGTTGACTATGTTTGACCAAGGTTGACTTTTGAGTTGACTTTCGGTTGACTTTGACTTTCAGTTGACTTTCTAATTAAGGAAACTTTCCTAATTATAAACTTTCCTAAAATAGCAACTTTCTAAATTTGGAAACTTTTCAAAAATAGAAACTCTCCAAAAATAGAAACTTTCCAAAAATAGAAACTTTCCAAAAATAGAAACTTTCCAAAAATGGAAACCTGCTAAAAATAGAAACTTTCTAAAAATAGAAAGTGTGTGTCCGTAAGCTGTTCCGATCAAACCGATGCATATTGAGTATTGTTCTATGACTACTTGTAACATGTACAATAGCTATCATACTAAGACTTGACCTAAGTTAGTTATTATATCGACCTTCTTTATTTATAGGTCGGCGTTGTGATCATTCCTGATCACTTTACTTCATTTGCTGTTCGCATATTTGTGTGGTTACTTCGTTTGCTATTAAGGTGAGTTATAGTCCCATTTTTCTATTTTAAAGCTTTTGGGATGAGAATACATGCAATTTATTTTATATTTTGGACATAAGTGGAAGTTGGTTTAAATTATTCATTGTGGGTTGAACAAAAATATTCCCTAGTCTGGTAACTGTAATCATGTGGGTCCAGTTTTACGGTGTTTTTCGTGTTTCCAGGCTTTATATGTATGAATTGAATGATGTTAAGAACATCATTACTACCTCAAGTTTTGTGGATAAACCTACTGGAAAAGAGACAAATGGATCTAGCTTCAAAGGATCTTGGATGGCTTGAAAGTTCTTGAAGTATAATCATGACACGAAAACAAGTTCAAGTAAGATTTTCACTCAAAATAAGATTGTTATAGTTATAGAAATTGAATCAAAGTTTGAATATGAGTATTACCTTGTATTAGAAAGATATCTTACTGTAAATAAGAAAGATTTCTTGAGGTTGGATGATCACTCTACAAGATTGGAAGTAAGCTAGCAAACTTGGAAGTATTCTTGATTTTAAGAAACTAGAACTTGTAGAATTTATGAAGAACACTTAGAACTTGAAGATAGAACTTGAGAGAGATCAATTAGTTGAAGAAAATTGAAGAATGAAAGTGTTTGTAGGTGTTTTTGGTCGTTGGTGTATGGATTAGATATAAAGGATATGTAATTTTGTTTTCATATAAATAAGTCATGAATGATTACTCATATTTTTGTAATTTTATGAGATATTTCATGCTAGTTGCCAAATGATGGTTTCCACATGTGTTAGGTGACTCACATGGGCTGCTAAGAGCTGATCATTGGAGTGTATATACCAATAGTACATACATCTAAAAGCTGTGTATTGTACGAGTACGAATACGGGTGCATACGAGTAGAATTGTTGATGAAACTGAACGAGGATGTAATTGTAAGCATTTTTGTTAAGTAGAAGTATTTTGATAAGTGTCTTGAAGTCTTTCAAAAATGTATGAATACATATTAAAACACTACATGTATATACATTTTAACTGAGTCGTTAAGTCATCGTTAGTCGTTACATGTAAGTGTTGTTTTGAAACCTTTAGGTTAACGATCTTGTTAAATGTTGTTAACCCATTGTTTATAATATCAAAAGAGATTTTAAATTATTATATTATCATGATATTATGATGTATGAATATCTCTTAATATGATATATATACATTAAATGTCGTTACAACGATAATCGTTACATATATGTCTCGTTTCAAAATCATTAAGTTAGTAGTCTTGTTTTTACATATGTAGTTCATTGTTAATATACTTAATGATATGTTTACTTATCATAATATCATGTTAACTATATATATATATATCCATATATATGTCATCATATAGTTTTTACAAGTTTTAACGTTCGTGAAACCTATTTCAATTAATCAAGTCTTAACAAGTTTGATTGCTTAACATATTGGAAACACTTAATCATGTAAATAACAATTTCATTTAATATATATATATATATATATATATATATATATATATATATATATATATATATATATATAAACATGGAAAAGTTCGGGTCACTACACCGCGCACCCTTCTGTCATATTAAAATTTTTTTTATTCCGCGTTTTTGGTTGGTTAACGGGTTGGGATGTTACAAGTGGTATCAGAGCATGGTCTAAGGGATTTAGGTGACTTGAGATAGGCGCTTAGACTTAGACTTTTGTGTGTGCAATTATGCGGGACTTGTAGGATTACGGGTCGGTTCGGGTTTTAGTTAGTGCCTTAGAGAATGGGTGAACTAGCTATGTATTGATTATGTTGTTATTAATCGTGTTGTTTGCATTGAATATCTAATGAGATGGTTGTTGTATTCATGAGCTCGGCATGGCGTGTGAGCGTAATAATGCTTCGCGACCATTATTACGGTTGCAAGCCAAGTCATGCAAGTGATGTACAACAAGGATTGGACTAGATGGGATGTATGAACGTTGACATACTTATATGTTTATGAATATTGATTGTGGCGGTGTATGTAAATTATTCGTATTGCGTTCCTAACCAAGTTCATTTCTTAGAATGACGACAAGGAACAAACAAGTTAGCGAAGATCAAGGCGAAGACTCCGAATTCACGGCTAAGGTTGAGGCCATCTTTAAATGTCAAAAAGCGGAGTTTCTCGAGGATGTTAGAAAGGTATTCTGGGAATCGGTTGATGGGAAAGTAACCAAGTTAATCAACGAACGAGTAAATGCCGCGATCGAAGAGGCATTCGAAGCTACAAACATTTATCCTCGTGGTGAAGGGGGTGATGGTAATGGGGGACATGGAAGACGGGAATTCCATTACAAAAATTTCAAGGATGCTCAACCTCCGATGTTTAATGGGGTGAGGGATCCATTGAAAAGCACTTGTTGGATTTCCGATATCGATGGGGCTTTCTGTACTAGTGAATGTCCTCACGAGAAGAAAACGAGGTACGGTTCTAGTATGTTGCGCGAAGAAGCCAAGTTGTGGTGGGATGACAAGATTCAATTGTATGGTGAAGAATAATGTATGACCTAGTCATGGGATGAGTTCAAAAAGGAGTTCTTTGATGAGTACCGAACTTCTTCCGATCTTGATAGAATCCGGGACGAGTTGCACAATTTGCAACAAGGTTCAATGGACTTGGTTACTCTCAAGTCTACCTTCTTGGCAAAGACTCGTTTTTGTCCAGAATATGTTGGTGACGATCACAAGTTGATGAAAGATTTTTATCGTACTTTAAGCGATGAATTGAAACGTAAGATTAGTCGTGGGATGGCTAAGTCTTTTGAAGAATTGTTTGAGTTGGCTCGGGGTTTTGAACCGGAGGTGTCAAAGGCAAGTGTTTTCGATGTTAGTAAGCGAAAGTTCGAAGCGACGATGTTTTCGAACAAGAAAAGTAAAAGTGATACCGAAGGTGTCGGAAGCGTGAAATTGAGTGGCACGAGTGGTTCTAAATTCGCGTGTTATAATTGTGGGCAAACGGGGCATAAGTCTCGTGATTGTCCGTCGGGTAAGGTCACATGTTTTAAGTGCCGGAAGGAGGGACACCAGAAGTCGGAATGTCCCGAGTGGAACAGTGACGGAGCGCGAAAATCTAGCGATGTTTGATTCAGGTACTATTCGATTTTAGTACCATCTTTATGCGAGTGATTTTTGGGTAATGAATGAGTTTATCCATGTGATGTAGTGACTAGCTTGGTCAAGTTAGTCCATTGCGGTTTGATTAGCCATGACGGGTTAATCAAATAGATGTTAGGTGTTGACCAGGGCGGGTTAACCAAGTGAGTTTGACTAACCGGGTAGGGTTAATCAAGTAGATGTAGGGTGTTGATCAGGGCGGGTTAACCAAGCGAGTTTGACTAACCGAGTCAGGTTAATCAATTTGATATTAGATGTTGACCAAGTCGGGTCGACCGAGTGTGTTTTGACTAACCAAGTTGGGTTAATCATTTGTCGTTGGGGGCTTGACCAAGTCGGGTTGACCAAGCGAGTTTTACTTAACCAAGTCAGGTTAATCAATTAGGTGAAAGGTGTTGATCGAGGCGGGTTGACCAAGCGAGTTTGACTTAACCAAGTCGGGTTAATCAATTAGGTGAAAGGTGTTGATCGAGGCGGGTTGATCGAGCGTGTTTAACTAACCGGGTCGGGTTAATCAATTCTTGTTAAGGGTTGGCCAAGGAAGGTTGACCGGGCGTGTTTGACTAACCAGGTCGGGTTAATTGTTTTGGTGTTGGAGGCTTAACCAAGTCAGGTGTAACCGTGATTTGATTAGAGGGTTACTTGTATTGCTCTCCATAAGGGTTAGCGTAGGAGTGGTATGCCGTTCGAGAGGCGTTTACGTTGACCATGTATGTGTGCGAGTATAGTCACGGTTGTTGACTATCTTTGATTGTGTGTAAGTAACCGTGTTAACGGTTAAGGTGGCACGAGTTAGGGTATAAGTCTTGGTGACCCCAAGCATCGCCATTGTAAGTGAAAGGTTGCTAGGCTTGCTTTGCGGCCTAAGTAGACCGCGACTAGCAGTTGATTGCTAGGGAGTTGTGAGCGTTGAGCCGTATGGTTCGTTGGATTTATGTGACTTCGAATAGTCAAGTGACTTATAACACCGAGGGTGGACCCCTGTAAGGGTCGAGTTATTGAGACTCGGTGGTAGTAATGGGAGTTGCATAACACTGCGTCAGGTGCCTCCGTATACCTGCAAGTGGAATGCTTCACTCCGGTGGTGTGATTATTTTGTACTTGGGTACCGAGGAGAAACCCGAAGGTATGATGATGGTTTATTGTGATGATTAGCGGGAGTTAACGGTTGACCGATTCGAAGGGTCGAGGTTCGAGTACCTTGTAGTAAGTCCGCCGAAGATTTTTAAGTATGACCAACGTTGATACCGGTCATGTGTGTTGTGAAATGTTGAAATTTCGCAAGGTATTATCATCTTGACGGTAATAGTGCGGGGTTAAAACCCTAAGTGGAGGAGTAAGTACCCGGAGGGTACGGTAGTGCCTCAGTTTAGTGGGCGCGTTGAACCATTGCTGGAAGTTGTCTCATTTTAGGAGCTAACTAGAGACGTAGAGTGTTAGTTTGGACTGTCTCGTGTAGAGATATACTAGTGTAATGCGCATTCGAGAGCGAGTTCCCGAGGGTACTGAGGACGTGTATGCGCGAGAATTGGCAAGATCATCCTTAATGGGCGATCGAAATGATGTTCACCGTGTAATGGTGGACGAGTGTGACGATCGCTCCAAATCCATATGGACGAACACGTCATTCATCGATTTCATTGCGAGGTATTTGACCTCTATATGATACGTTTTGTAAATATTGCATTCTTTTGAAAAGGCACACCATAAATGAATATTTAAATCAAAGGTTTTCAACATCTGATGATTTCTACATATAGACAATCACCGTAATATAATAGTTTACAATAGTACTTCCGTTGACAATGCAGTCAAAATAAGATACATGATGATGATTTGGTGAATGCAACGTTTCCTTGAAAAATATGCCATGTAAGACTCCATGCACATAGCTTGTCTAACATATAAGCAAACAGCGGAAGACTTCTAGGGAACCTGAGAATAAACATGCTTAAAAGTGTCAACACAAAGGTTGGTGAGTTCATAGTTTTATTGTTGCTCATAATCTGTATATAAAGGTGGATCACAAGATTTTAGTTGTTTCATCCAGAAACGTTTATCAAAAGATTCTACGTAACAGAGCACCCTGGTAACTAAACTTTAACGTTATAATGATAATTACCCTATTCGTTTTAATACACGCAAACCAACGTGTCATAAACTTAAATAACATACGTCTGTTAAAAGGCTAGCGCTCTAGCTCGGACGGGGATGTCAAGCCCTATGGATCCATATAATATTATTCGCGCCCACCAGTTCATATCCTATGTACTGGCAGTTACTAGTTACCAAAGCTAAGGGATTTTCGGTTCAAACTCAGTGTAGAATTAAGTATGTACTTGTATCCATTGCGTTTAAAATAAAGTGCATGTATTCTCAGCCCAAAAATATATATTGCAAAAGCAATTAAAAAGGGAGCAAATGAAACTCACCTTAGCAGCACATAAGGTCATTCACCGAAATGGGACCGAAACTCGGAATACCAAATAACCGTAGATCTCAACCTAGAGAACATATGTTGGTCAATAATTGTCTATCAAGCTAGGTCAGGTCATAGTGTATCACAATCCTAATGCTCGAGATCGACATACAAAAGTTACCAAAAGTCATTTCAAAAAGTCAATCTGACTCAATACAATAGTTGAATGATCATGGCAATCGAAACATTTTATCATTTCACATAGTTTCCTAATTTTTGTAAAATTAAACTATAGTTTTTATAAGGCTTTAAAATATGATAAAACAATCAATTTTGACAATTGTTCAACAAAACGAGACGTGCCTTATATAAGAATTCATTTGCTCCGCTAGTAATATTTAAAAATTCAATTTATCAATCTTATAAACAAGTTGTTTAAATATTAATTGCAGATTCAAAAGCAATTTCAATTAACGTTAATCATAATTCAGTTGATCATATCTTTTAATTCGTTCATCGAAATCATACGATATCTAAAAGAAAAGTTATTGATTTTTCGCCAGCTTTCCTAAAACATGCATATCATATACCTTTTATTAGTAACATATGTATTTAATTCATGATTTATCATAAACTGTTTAACGACAAAATTTAGCATACTAGCATGCATAAACATATATACTCGAGCACTAGACATGTATACACTATTAATATATAAAAGATAAGATATGAATGCTCACGTATCAATATTGTGATTCAATATTGCAGGAAAGTACGTAGACGCAACGGAGATGATAAACACTAGGTTAGACTTGCGAATAATACCCATTAACATTACTCATAATCTCCATAGCTATAACCCATAGTTTCCTTAGCTTAAACCCGTTTGAAAACTTGTTTTGAAAGTGACATGCTCATGACCTCTTCGTAGTATTTTATGTATAATAATACTAATAATAATACTCCTAACTATAATATTAATAATAATATTAATCTTAATTATAATAATAATAATAATAATAATAATAATATATATATATATATATATATATATATATATATATATATATATATATATATATATATATATATATATATATATATATATAGAGTAGAGAGATATGAAATTGTGTAAAAGAACTCGAGCAGAAACTGACCTTTTATAGGTAAATTTTTGGAATCTGATGCCCATGCGATCGCATGGGTTTTATGCCTATTTCTCATGCGATCGCATGACCCCAAAATCCAGCTCACAATTTTTTGTTGTTTTGTTTGTCGACATATTTTTATAATATATATATATAATATATAATTTATATTAATTAATTATATATTATATTATATTCACATGCATAGTTGACTTTTAATTTTTGGTCCGATGACTCGTACGTTTACGCTCGACTAATGTCTCAGTTCCGGTTTCTCGAATGCATTTTCGTATGCTTAGAAAACTTGTACTTTACGTTTCGTGATTAGTACCTTTTTCAAAATATAATCTTAAATTATCAATAAACTATATTACTCAAAGTATAACTTATACATTTTAGTAATTTGGTCATTTGCTTCTATGAATCAACTCCTCGTTGTTTATTAAAATATATTTAATAATATCGAAACGTTTTATATCTAATTCAATTCTATGCATTATCACATTGTAAAATATATATTTTCGTTTAGAAAAATATAAATTTGTATATAATATTTATTTATCAAACGGAACAATAAATGGGTGTTACTATTGTTTACAAAAATAATTTCGAACCTTAATATATATAAACAATATATATAAATACTTTTTCTATACACGTTGCAAGTTATTTATATATCAAATACAGTTAAAAAGGAAAGATTTCTTAAATCAAGGTGAACCTCTCAACAAAGACTTATCACAATATTTACGGGATTTATAATTGTTGAAATATCTACTAATCCAATCGTTGGTATTATCTTCTAATTCCGTAGATGAATATATTAAGCATATATTGAGACAAATACGTTTAATGTAAAATATTATACATTTAATACTTTGTTAACGTTTTCAAGTTATAATATATATATATATATATATATATATATATATATATATATATATATATATATACATACATATATACATTCATATCCATTTATATATTCGTTCGTGAATCGTCGAGCATAGTCAAAAGGGTAATTGAATGTATGAACATAGTTCCAAAATTTTCGAGACTCAACATTACAAACTTAGCTTATCGTTTCGGAATCATATAAAGATTAAGTTTAAATTTGGTCGAAAATTTCCGGGTTGTCACAGTACCTACCCGTTAAAGAAATTTCGTCCCGAAATTTGATTGGGATGGTCATGGCTGACAATAAGTATGTTTTCATGACGCATACGAGCTGAAAATTAGAGTTTTATCATCATCGAGTAATATAGACAAACAATTTGATTTTGTGAAGAGTACGAGTGAAGCTATCACAAAAGAGTGAAATGAACAAATGTAGATTCGTCATATCTTTTGACGTAGATAGGATTGATTTCCGAATTTCAAGGGATTTAGAGAAAATTTTCGTAATAAGATTTGATTCTTCGATAATTAAGGAAATTAGGATCTTCTTGGATTAAATGCGATAACCTGTTTTGATTGCTCTGTCGGATATGTCACTATAAATCCATTCTCTTCGTTTTCTTATTTCCACAACTCGCACCCTCTATTCTTTCTCCTTTAATTCATACTTTGAATCATTCGTCAATATGCTACATCCAGTTCTGATCCTTGATATACTCCTAACTTTCATATCTGTCATTCTTCTTTTTCATCTACCACCGGAGGATTTTATTTATTTATATTATTACCTTGGGGTTATAGTAATTTTAATTCTCCCGTGCCTTTACGTGGCAATACATATTGATATGCACGGTTTGTAATTTATGTGTTGTTGTCGAGCTTTATACTTTCTTTTATATCCAAGAGTTCCATACTTTTGTCTCCTCTTCCCGACTTCAAGTCAAGCGAATAATGGTCCAGAATTCGTAGGTATGGATTTTGAAATGAACATAGTTAATGTTCTAAGAAGGAAATTGTAATGGCACGATTTTGATTTGTCAAATTACCAGAATATCCGGAAAAGACCGAATCATCAAGAAAATATTTTCTTGATATTCTTAGAGGTTAAATAGAATACCAGAGTCGTGTAACATGGCACATGATGAGGGTATGGTCTGTGTATCGTCATGTCCTATTTAGAAACTCAGCATGACTTACTGTAATATAATCACGTTGATCAAGTGTCATTATATTATACTAACTCATGCTTCAATTCCCAACACTACTTCAAAAACATTCATATTTTAAACTTGAAGGTTTCAGAATTTAGAAACTAAAATAGTTTCTTTTATGATATAATACAGATGGTGCAAAGAGATAAATTATTTCAGATAAGAATAATTATGGAAATATCTTCAGAAATATGGATGATATTTATAATGAAAGATACGATGATATCTAAAAATTTCTAATATCAGAGGATGATGAAGAATATTGTCCGCAAGGGTTTAGAGTCAGGAGCAAGGTATTCGTTAATGACTTTAGCAGATACTGAATCATTTGGATTCTTTGAAGGTAGGTTTAGTCTTTGTGATTTGTCCACAGCCTCCATCATACTTTGCTCAATTCGTTTTCCAGTTCCAAACCTTCTCTTTTTCTGAGCTTTGCCAACACACTATTCTTTATCATCAAACTTTTTACTGATAAGGTCGTTTACAGTTTTTGCTGCTTCATCAGCATCTTTCAAAATTTCGAGAACTAGTTCGCAGTTTAGGGTGTTTTTCAGAAACTTCACATTCGAAGTGTGTAAGTCTAGGAGATAGACGTTATATGTATATATATAACTGTCGGCATAAAATTGCTACGAAATTCAAAATACTGATTGTTAATTCCCAGTAGTTGGTATGACAATTGTTGTTACAAGTTGTAGATGAGTACTTGATAGAGTTTTAATGAATAAGTATCGTGATTTTTCGGAGAGGCTTAAAGATCAATGAAGTTGTTGATAAGTTTACTACTAATGTGGCGAGATATGAAAGATTCCCCGGTAACAATGATAAAGGGGTAATTGTTATAATAAGGCTTATCGAATGAACAATTGAAGTTGATTTGTTGGAGATGTGACAAAACTGTCTACTTTGAAAAGGGATTGAAAAGTTATTTTTGCTAATAAATGCCAAAGGGTCTGACACGGATACGTTTTAAACTATGACTTTGGTTTTGAGGGTTTTTCAGGTGCATGACCGTGATAACATGTGGTTGGATCATCATCTCAATTGTTCATTATTTAAAGTGTCTTCAGGAATTTTGAAGGGTTTGAACACCGATCGTAATCGTTAATATTCATATGATGTTCTAGGATTTTGAATGATACAAATACTTTTCTGGGTTCTATGAATAGAAATGATGTTCTAGCACGGTTTTGAAGTCAAAGTATAGCTTCAAAAGATGTAGGAATCTAAGAATGATGTCTTTTATTAAATCTTGACTTGGATTTTGATTTGTCAAAATCAATATATGTAATCAAATTTGGATGAGGATGGTTGTTTTGATTTTTATAAAAGAATAAATATTGCTGTGAAAGTAGTGAGTATAATTGATGATTTGTTGAATCAGAATCGAAGAATGTAACATATTAATTGTGAATTTATATATCTCTCGGGTATTACCTACCCGTTAAAATATTCTCACCATTATCAGTTTGTACAAAAGAATTTTCTTAATTACAATCTTTATGAAAATATACCTACATATATATTTTCTTTAGGTGTAATCATGGATTTATTGAGTTAACATAATATTAATCTCATCTAGTTTTTGACTAGGACTAGAATATATAATATCTAAAACTTTTAGAAACTACATATTCTCTGCAGAATATTTCTTCGATGAAGTTATGAATCAATACTTCATTGTTTGTTGTTGTTGGTATTCCTTGGTATCTATGGTGTGTATGACGTTGATGTTTGAGGTACAGATTATGATTGTGAGGTGTGAGATGCGGATGTTGTTGTTGTTGGTGGTAATGATACTGTTGGTGTTGATGTCGGTGGTACTGTTGATGCCGGTGAAGCTGCTGGTGCTTGTAACCTTTGCACCATATTCTCCAAAGCCACTACCCGAGCGCGAAACTCGTTGACTTCTTCTATTACACCGAGATGATTGTTGGTTCGGACGAGCGGATGAATAAGATTCAGAATTTGAGATAGAATATTATCGTGACGAGATACTCTGGAAATGAGAGAGAAAATGGTATTACGAACAGGTTCGCCGGTAAGTGCTTCAGGTTCTTCGCCAAGAGGGGAATGTGGTGGATGGAAGGGATCACCTTCTTCTTATCTCCAATGATTAAGTAGGCAACAAACCCATCCCCAATTCATCCAGAATAGGTGATGGCTGATTAGTTGATCCATTCCGGTTACACTGTCTTCGGAATTCAGGTGAATATCCATATCGGAATAGCTGTCAGAGTTTAAGGAATTTGAACTAGATACGGGATCCATCTTGTATAATTAGGGAAATGATTTTTGATATGAATTAGATTATAGTATTTAGTTTGGTATTCTTCAATACATAATTTACATATGTATATATAATACCAAATTCCATAAATCACTGGGAAATTTTCGGAAGATGTCAGGAAAAGTTTACAGTAATAGATACGCTAAGATATGAATTTTTGTCTATACACTATTTATGCAATAAATGCAGGAAAACGTGTCTAGACTTAAGAATGATAAGCATGTAATTTCCGACAAGAAATGATAAGCAAAACGTTTAACATGCAGACACGGTCGAAGTCCAGACTTACTAATGCATCTTAACAACTATCAGTTAGACACATTCATGCAAGACCTGGTTCGCTAGGACCAACGCTCTGATACCAACTGTGACGATCGCTCCAAATCCATATGGACGAACACGTCATTCATCGATTTCATTGCAAGGTATTTACCCGTAGATCTCAATCTAGAGAACATATGTTGGTCAATAATTGTCTATCAAGCTAGGTCAGGTCATAGTGTATCACAATCCTAATGCTCGAGATCGACATACAAAAGTTATCAAAAGTCATTTCAAAAAGTCAATCTGACTCAATACAATAGTTGAATGATCATGGCAATCGAAACATTTTAACATTTCACATAGTTTCCTAATTTTTGTAAAATTAAACTATAGTTTTTATAAGGCTTTAAAATATGATAAAACAATCAATTTTGACAATTGTTCAACAAAACGAGACGTGCCTTATATAAGAATTCATTTACTCCGCTAGTAATATTTAAAAATTCAATTTATCAATCTTATAAACAAGTTGTTTAAATATTAATTGCAGATTCAAAAGCAATTTCAATTAACGTTAATCATAATTCAGTTGATCATATCTTTTAATTCGTTCATCGAAATCATACGATATCTAAAAGAAAAGTTATTGATTTTTTGCCAGCTTTCCTAAAACATGCATATCATATACCTTTTATTAGTAATATATGTATTTAATTCGTGATTTATCATAAACTGTTTAACGATGAACTTTAGCATACTAGCATGCATAAACATATATACTCGAGCACTAAACATGTATACACTATTAATATATAAAAGATAAGATATGAATGCTCACGTATCAATATTGTGATTCAATATTGTAGGAAAGTACGTAGACGCAACGGAGATGATAAACACTAGGTTAGACTTGCGAATAATACCCATGAACATTACTCATAATCTCTATAACTATAACCCATAGTTTTCTTAGCTTACATCCGTTTGAAAACTTGTTTTAAAAGTGACATGCTCATGACCTCGTCGTAGTATTTTATGTATAATAATACTAATAATAATACTCCTAACTATAAGATTAATAATAATATTAATCTTAATAATAATAATAATAAAAATAATAATAATAATAATAATAATAATAATAATAATAATAATAATAATAATAATAATAATAATAATAATAATAATAATAATAATAATAATTTTAATATATATATGTATATAGAGTAGAGAGATATAAAATTGTGTAAAAGAACTCGAGCAGAAACTGACCTTTTATAGGTAAATTTTTGGAATCTGATGCCCATGCGATCGCATGGGTTTTATGCCTATTTCTCATGCGATCGCATGACCCCTAAATCCAGCTCACAATTTTTTGTTGTTTTGTTTGTCGACATATTTTTATAATATATATATAATTTATATAATTTATATTAATTAATTATATATTATATTATATTCACATGCATAGTTGACTTTTCGTATGCTTAGAAAACTTGTACTTTACGTTTCGTGATTCGTACCTTTTTCAAAATATAATCTTAAATTATCAATAAACTATATTACTCAAAGTATAACTTATACATTTTAGTAATTTGGTCATTTGCTTCTATAAATCAACTCCTCGTTGTTTATTAAAATATATTTAATAATATCGAAACATTTTATATCTAATTCAATTCTATGCATTATCACATTGTAAAATATATATTTTCGTTTAGAAAAATATAAATTTGTATATAATATTTATTTATCAAACGGAACAATAAATGGGTGTTACTATTGTTTACAAAAATAATTTCGAACCTTAATATATATAAACAATATATATAAATACTTTTTCTATACACGTTGCAAGTTATTTATATATCAAATACAGTTAAAAAGGAAAGATTTCTTAAATCAAGGTGAACCTCTCAACAAAGTCTTACCAAATATTTACGGGATTTATAATTGTTGAAATATCTACTAATCCAATCGTTGGTATTATCTTCTAATTCCGTAGATGAATATATTAAGCATATATTGAGACAAATACGTTTAATGTAAAATATTATACATTTAATACTTTGTTAACGTTTTCAAGTTATAATATATATATATATATATATATATATATATATATATATATATATATATATATATATATATATATATATATATATATATATATATATATATATATATATATATATATATATATATATATATATATATATATATATACATATATACATTCATATCCATTTATATATTCGTTCGTGAATCGTCGAGCATAGTCAAAAGGGTAATTGAATGTATGAACATAGTTCCAAAATTTTCGAGACTCAACATTACAAACTTTGCTTATCGTGTCGGAATCATATAAAGATTAAGTTTAAAATGGGTCGAAAATTTCTGGGTTGTCACAACGAGCATTGGAAATTTTGAGGTTGCGTGTCGGTTGGAGTTACCGAAAAGTTGCGAGAAATTCCATCACCGTGTGTGTGGTGCGGATGACCCAAACTAGTTGACGGTTGGCAAGGATACTCTGAGTTGTAAATTAGAGTATGCCAAGGGATCATGGAGGATTATTGTGTGGATAGGACGTTACGTTCCAAGGATGTGGGACTTATAGGATGCAATGGTGGCATCAAAGGATCAAAGATTTGTGTGAGAACTCGAAAACTTGAGGAAAGTGTGTTGTCCTTGTTCGCGAAGAGGGTTAGATCGCGAGGACGCGATCCATTTTAAGTGGGGGAGAGTTGTAAGACCCTAAACCCAAGTGTACAGGTATACACAAACGTCAGATAATCAAACCATATTAAACTAAAACTGTCTGACTGATTTTGAGTGTGTGCATGCCGCGCACATCTAGGGGTGCGCGCCGCGCACTGTCCCTGCAACAGATTTCCAGTTTTTCTATTTTTAGTTAAATGAAGGGTAGTTTGGTCTTTTCACTTGTTGGACGGTTTGAGGCCACAAAACCTGATCCAATCTCATTTGGATCTCATTCTTCATCTCTTCCACACACTCTCAAACCCTAGAGTGAGAAATAGAGTTTAGAGAGAGAAAGCTTCATTTGGAGAAGAAGGAACTTGAATCAATCGAAGTTGCAAGTGTTAAAGTTGTTCATCTCGGTTATGGCTACGTTGTGGTAGTATTGGTAAGTTCTAACTCCAAGTTTTCATATTATGATTAGTGTTCATAATTGGGGTTTTGAAATGGGTGTTCTTGAAGTAAACCCACTAGTTGATAAATGGGTGATTGATCTAGTAAGTGGTGTTAATGACCATTGTTGGTTGGTTAGCGAAATCGATTAGTTGGTAATCATGTTCGGGTGTTAAAATCACTAGTTAACCTAAGTTATAAGTGATTAGAAGTGTAAAATTGCAAATGGGTGTTTTGACTTGAGATTAGGTCAAAATGGGTTTTTGTGTAAATGATGCAAGTAATATGTTTTGATGATGAAACATTGTGTAAAATATAGTGTTAGAACATAAACACTAGTTGATTGTGATTATGGGTGTTTTGGGCGAGATATGACTTAGTCAAATGGAGGTATGTGCAAATGGGTCGATATTGCACTTATGGTGTTTTGGGCATAAGCTAGAGTGTTAGCTTACTTGTTTGTGAATTATCTAGGTGATTCACATTTGGACGATTTGGAGGTCAAGCGGGAGTTGCCTTACTTGTAATCAAGGTGAGTGGAATATTTATACATGTATGTATGTAGTTTATTTACTCGTACGCGATGTGGGCCTTCGGTGCCACATCGTGAGTATTGGGCGTTATGTCACAAGATGGTGATTTATTGATGTTATGGGTGAAGAGAACTACGGGTCGGTGGTGTCTCGTTAGGTGACTCACAAGTCGGTGACATCTCATGGTGGTTCACGAGTCGGTGACATTTTATGGTATTCACGAGCCGGTGACACTAGATGGTGATTCACAAGTCGGTGATACCATAAGTCGGGGAAGTGATTCACAAGTCGGTGAAACTTCATAGTATTCACAAGTCGGTGAAACTTAGTGGTGTTTCACAAGTCGGTGACACCTCTTGGAGGTTTACAAGTCGGTGACCTCGTATGTGTTGACGGGTGATTCACAAGTCAGTGACACCCTATAGTGCTTCACAAGTCAGTGACACTTGGTGGTACTTCACGAGTCAGTGATGCCACATGGCATTCACAAGTCGGTGACACATAAGTATTAGTGGTGGTTCACAAGTCGGTGACGCCATATGATGAGTCACAAGTCGGTGACATCGTACGAGTAAGACTCGACGTTATTGGTCGGCTACAAGTCGGTAGTAGCAAAGCGGTGAATGGTTAGCATGTTTATGCCTTGTATACGTTTAGTTTATAATTGCGGTGATTTATATTTTAACGTTATTGCTAGTTGTGTGTTTGTTGATGCTAGCTCGTTTATACGTCGTTTGTATGGTAATTGTAAGTGGATGCGCGTAAGTAAGCTATATATGTATATGTATATGTATAAGTATTGCATTCACTAAGCATTAGCTTACCCTCTCGTTGTTTACATTTTTAGGTTCGAAGGCGGACGTGGCAAGGGTATGCTCGGGATTAGATGATTTCCCTTTTTGATGCTTGCTTGGATTACTTTTGGATTCGACTTAGGATTGGGTAGTTTATCCCCAAACATCATGCTCGTAGTCTTGTTTGGAAACTAAACTCATATGGTCGAAACTTGTATTTTGTACTTAAAGGGTAATTTGGGCATATGTGGGACCGGTGTCGTAAAACTTGTTTTATTATTGGAACGTGTTAGTTTTACTTATATTATTATGTTGTGAAAAATGTTTAGTCCAAAAGTGTCGAGAAGCAAGAGATCTTTTCGCGTAAAATGGAAAATTTGATCAGAACTGTCCAGGACCTTGTGCGCGCCGCGCACAGACAGTGGTGCGCGCCGCGCACCCTTCTGTCATATTAAAAAAAAAATTATTCCGCGTTTTTGGTTGGTTAACGGGTTGGGATGTTACAGTATGAGGTAATTGTGTATGTGATTGCAAGTAGGTAAATTATATATGTATGTATATAATTATTGCATTCACAAAGCTTTACCTTACCCTCTCGTTGTTTCTATTTTTAGATGCGGCCACGGATCGTGGCAAGGGTAAAGTTGTGGACTAGGCTTTCCCCATTTAGTGCCTTGTGGATGCTTTTGGAAGTTCGACCTTACATTTGTGGATGCTTTTGGCTTTCCCCAAACCCATGCTCTAGTGATGTTTGGAACTTAAACTAATCGGTCGAAACTTACATTTTTGGAAATTGTAAAATGGGTCATTGAACCCGAATGTTGATGTAAACTTTTAATTAAGATGTATGCGCCTTTTGAACATGAAACAATTAATTAATGATGCGATGGTTCGATGTGTATAACGACTTGTTGTATTTAAAAAGGAAAAAAAATATGCATGTTTTTCTTAATATAACGGGTTGGGTCGTTACAAAAGAATCCAAAGAGAGGGAGAGAAAATGAACGAGTGTCAACCCCAATTTTGAGATTCAAACTTTATAAAATAGTGCGTACACTTGATTTATCCACATGGTCCGGGGATTTTAAATAATACGTAAATGTAGGTTTACAGATTTGCAGTATCAAATGGAAAAAAAGTCGCATGAGCACAAATTACCTCAATTTAATACTTTTTGAAATCGTACTCCTTTTCGAGTTTCAAACTAAAAAACACAATCTTTTTAGTCATCTGGAAAAAGTCATTTTTATATCTTTTTTTGCATGACTACTTAATATCTTTCGATTTTGACTTCATATATGTACTTTTATTTATATATTTCTTTAGAAATATATTTAATTTCATATTAACTAATATTAGAATCTCGGAAAAACTTGGGTTATAAATTAAAAATGTATACATATGTTCGAAGCTTAGATACTAATCGAGTGTTAAGCCCGCATATTGCTGCGGAAAATATTTATGATATGTTTGCTATAACGTGTTAAATAAGGTAATAAAAAAAATATGATCTTTAAGATTATTATTATTATAATACTTTTTTATTCTCTATGATATATAGATCATTTTGTGGATGAAATTCGAAACTTTTTTTTCTTTCTAAAATGTTACAGTAATTGTTAATTAGAAGCAATTTAGTATTATACTCTTTTTAATCTAAAAGATTGTTTATATCATACATTTCACTATTTTTTTAAGATTAAAATATATAATTAAATACATATTTGATTTGTCATATAACTTTTTATAAAAGTACTGACATATTATATTGAAAATGTAAATTAACATCTATACTATTTAGTGTATTTAAAAACTTTATAGTCATAAAATAAATCATCCAAAATTATATTTGATAATAAGAGAATAAAAGAAAAATAAAAAAGCTCAAAATAAAAAGAAAAATCTTTTATAGTTCATCACTTGATGGTATATATATATATATATATATATATATATATATATATATATATATATATATATATATATATATATATATATATATATATATATATATATATATATATATTGAAATGTCCCGTTCATATTGATTATAAACGTTCCATATTAATTGATTTCATTGCGAGGTTTTGACCTCTATATGAGACGTTTTTCAAAGACTGCATTAATTTTTAAAACAACCATAACCTTTATTTTATCAATAAAGGTTTTAAAAAAAACATTACGTAGATTATTAAATAATGATAATATAAAATATACTGTTTACACACGACCATTACATAATGGTTTACAATAGAAATATATTACATCGACATATGTTTCTTGAATGCAGTTTTTAAACAATATCATACAAACATGGACTCCAATTCTTTTCCTTATTTTAGTATGCAACAGCGGAAGCTCTTAGTATTCACCTGAGAATAAACATGCTTTAAACGTCAACAAAAATGTTGGTGAGTTATAGGTTTAACCTATATATATCAAATCGTAACAATAGACCACAAGATTTCATATTTCAATACACATCCCATACATAGAGATAAAAATCATTCATATAGTGAACACCTGGCAACCGACATTAACAAGATGCATATATAAGAATATCCCCATCATTCCGGGACACCCTTCGGATATGATATAAATTTCAAAGTACTAAAGCATCCGGTACTTTGGATGGGGTTTGTTAGGCCCAATAGATCTATCTTTAGGATTCGCGTCAATTAGGGTGTCTGTTCCCCAATTCTTAGATTACCAGACTTAATAAAAAGGGGCATATTCGATTTCGATAATTCAACCATAGAATGTAGTTTCACGTACTTGTGTCTATTTTGTAAATCATTTATAAAACCTGCATGTATTCTCATCCCAAAAATATTAGATTTTAAAAGTGGGACTATAATTCACTTTCACAGATATTTCCTTCCTCGAAAATAAGACTTGGCAACGGATCGATTCACGAACCTATAACAAATATGTACATATATATCAAAGAATGTTCAAAATATATTTACAACATTTTTAATACGTTTTACTGTTTTAAGTTTATTAAGTCAGCTGTCCTTGTTACTAACCTACAACTAGTTATCCATAATTAGATGTACAGAAATAAATCGATATATAGTATCTTGAATCAATCCACGATCCAGTGTATACACGTCTCAGGATAGATCACAACTCAAACTATATATATTTTTGGAATCAATCTCAACCCTGTATAGCTAACTCCAACATTACTGCATATAGAGTGTCTATGGTTGTTCCAAATAATATATATAGATGGGTCGATATGATATGTCAAAACATTTGAATACGAGTCTATGGTATCCCAAGATTACATAATATATTAGAATACATGTATAATACAATATAAGTTAGCTAGGATATGATTAATATAGATTTGTTACCAATTTTCACGTAGTTACAACAAGCAAAAATAACCAATCTTGTTTTACCCATAACTTCTTCATTTTAAATCCGTTTTGAGTGAATCAAATTGCTATGGTTTCATATTGAACTTAACTTTATGAATCTATATAGAAAAAGTATAAGTTTATAGTCGGAATTACAGGTTACAAGTCGTTTTTGTAAAGGTAGTCATTTCAGTCGAAAGAACGACGTCTAGATGACTATTTTGGAAAACATACTTCCACTTTGAGTTTAACCATGATTTTTGGATATAGTTTCATGTTCATAAGAAAAATAATTTTCCCAAAAGAACAACTTTTAAATCAAAGTTTATCATAGTTTTTAATTATCCAAACCAAAACAGCCTTCGGTTTCACTACGACGGCGTATATCCGATTTTATGGTGTTCATCGTGTTTTCCGGTTTTAAATCATTAAGTTAGCATATCATATAGATATAGAACATGTGTTTAGTTGATTTTAAAAGTCAAGTTAGAAGGATTAACTTTTTTTGCGAACAAGTTTAGAATTAACTAAACTATGTTCTAGTGATTACAAGTTTAAACCTTCGAATAAGATAGCTTTATATGTATGAACCGAATGATGTTATGAACATCATTACTACCTCAAGTTTTCTGGATAAAACCACTAGAAATGAGAAAAATGGATCTAGCTTCAAAGGATCCTTGGATGGCTTGAAAGTTCTTGAAACAGAATCATGACACAAAAACAGTTCAAGTAAGATTTTCACCCGAAATAAGATTGTTATAGTTGTAGAAATTGAATCAAAGTTTGAATATGAATATTACCTTGAATTAGAAAGATAACCTACTGTAAATAACAAAGGTTCCTTGATCTTATATGATTACTTGGAATGGATTAGAAAGCTTGGAAGTAGACTTGCAAACTTGGAAGTATTCTTGATTTTTATGAATCTATACTTACGGAATTTATGAAGAACACTTAGAACTTGAAGATAGAACTTGAGAGAGATCACTTAGATGAAGAAAATTGTAGAATGAAAGTGTTTGTAGGTGTTTTTGGTCGTTGGAATATGGATTAGATATAAAGGATGTGTAATTTTGTTTTCATGTAAATAAGTCATGAATGATTACTCATATTTTTGTAATTTTATGAGATATTTCATGCTAGTTGCCAAATGATGGCTCCCACATGTGTTAGGTGACTTACATGGGCTACTAAGAGCTGATCATTGGAGTGTATATAACAATAATACATACATCTAAAAGCTGTGTATTGTACGAGTACGAATACGGGTGCATACGAGTAGAATTGTTGATGAAACTGAACGAGGATGTAATTGTAAGCATTTTTGCTAAGTATAAGTACTTTGATATGTGTCTTGAATTCTTTCAAAAGTGTATGAATACATATTAAAACGCTACATGTATATACATTTTAACTGAGTCGTTAAGTCATCGTTAGTCGTTACATGTAAATGTTGTTTTGAAACCTTTAAGTTAACGATCTCAATTAATGTTGTTAACCCAATGTTTATTATATCAAATGAGATGTTAAATTATTATATTATCATGATATTATGATGTATGAATATCTCTTAATATGATATATACATTAAAATATCGTTACAACGATAATCGTTACATATAAGTCTCGTTTCGTAATTCTTGGGTTAGTAGTCTTGTTTTTACATCTTTAGTTCATTGTTAACACACTTAATGATATATTTAAATATCATTTTATCATGTTAAATATAGTGTATCAATATCTTAATATGATACATACGTATTTAGTAGACGTTATCATAACGATAATCGTTATATATATCATTTCGAGTTTCTTAACTTAGTAATCTCATTTCTTATGTATATCACAAATTGTTAATATACTTAGTGTGATACTTACTCATCATATTCTTATGTCAACCATATATATATGTCTATATATATACCACAACATGTAGTTTTTACAATTTTGTAACGTTCGTGAATCGCCGGTCAACTTGGGTGATCAATTGTATATATGAAACTTATTTCATTTAATCAAGTCTTAACAAGTTTGATTGCTTAACATGTTGGAAACATTTAATCATGTAGATAACAATTTCATTTAATATATATAAACATGGAAAAGTTCGGGTCACTACAGTACCTACCCGTTAAATAAATTTCGTCCCGAAATTTTAAGCAGTTGGAGGTGTTGACGAATCTTCTGGAAATAGATGCGGGTATTTCTTCTTCATCTGATCTTTTCCTTCTCAGGTGAACTCGGGTCCTCTACAAGCATTCCATCAAACCTTAACAATTGGTATCTTGTTTTGCTTAAGTCTTTTAACCTCACGATCCATTATTTTGACTGGTTCTTCGATGAATTGAAGTTTTTCGTTGATTTGGATTTCATCTAACGGAATAGTGAGATCTTCTTTAGCAAAACATTTCTTCAAATTCGAGATGTGGAAAGTGTTATGTACAGCAGCGAGTTGTTGAGATAACTCAAGTCAGTAAGCTACTGGTCCGACACGATCAATAATCTTGAATGGTCCAATATACATTGGATTTAATTTCCCTCGTTTGCCAAATCGAACAACGCCTTTCCAAGGTGCAACTTTAAGCATGACCATCTCTCCAATTTCAAATTCTATATCTTTTCTTTTAATGTCGGCGTAGCTCTTTTGTCGGCTTTGGGCGGTTTTCAACCGTTGTTGAATTTGGATGATCTTCTCGGTAGTTTCTTGTATTATCTCCGGACCCGTAATCTGTCTATCCCCTACTTCACTCCAATAAATCGGAGACCTCCACTTTCTACCATAAAGTGCTTCAAACGGCGCCATCTCAATGCTTGAATGGTAGCTATTGTTGTAGGAAAATTCTGCTAACGGTAGATGTCGATCCCAACTGTTTCCGAAATCAATAACACATGCTTGTAGCATGTCTTCAAGCATTTGTATCGTCCTTTCGCTCTGCCCATCAGTTTGTGGATGATAGGTTGTACTCATGTCTAGACGAGTTCCTAATGCTTGCTGTAATGTCTGCCAGAATCTTGAAATAAATTTGCCATCCCTATCAGAGATAATAGTGATTGGTATTCCATGTCTGGAGACGACTTCCTTCAAATACAGTCGTGCTAACTTCTCCATCTTGTCATCTTCTCTTATTGACAGGAAGTGTGCTGATTTGGTGAGACGATCAACTATTACCCAAATAGTATCAAAACCACTTGCAGTCCTTGGTAATTTAGTGATGAAATCCATGGTAATGTTTTCCCATTTCCATTCTGGGATTTCGGATTGTTGAAGTAGACCTGATGGTTTCTGATGCTCCGCTTTGACCTTAGAACACGTCAAACATTCCCCTACGTATTTAGCAACATCGGCTTTCATACCTGGACACCAAAAATGTTTCTTGAGATCCTTGTACATCTTCCCCGTTCTAGGATGTATTGAGTATCTGGTTTTATGAGCTTTTCTAAGTACCATTTCTCTCATATCTCCAAATTTTGGTACCCAAATTCTTTCAGCCCTATACTTAGTTCCGTCTTCCCGAATATTAAGATGCTTCTCCGATCCTTTGGGTATTTCATCCTTTAAATTTCCTTCTTTTAAAACTCCTTGTTGCGCCTCCTTTATTTGAGTAGTAAGGTTATTGTGAATCATTATATTCATAGATTTTACTTGAATGGGTTCTCTGTCCTTTCTGCTCAAGGCGTCGGCTACCACATTTGCCTTCCCCGGGTGGTAACGAATCTCAAAGTCGTAATCATTCAACAATTAAATCCACCTACGCTGCCTCATATTCAGTTGTTTCTGATTAAATATGTGTTGAAGACTTTTGTGGTCGGTATATATAATACTTTTGACCCCATATAAGTAGTGCCTCCAAGTCTTTAATGCAAAAACAACCGCGCCTAATTTCAAATCATGCGTCGTATAATTCTGTTCGTGAATCTTCAATTGTCTAGACGCATAAGCAATTACTTTCGTTCGTTGCATTAATACACAACCGAGACCTTGCTTTGAGGCATCACAATATATCACAAAATCATCATTCCCTTCAGGTAATGACAATATAGGTGCCGTAGTTAACTTTTTCTTTAACAATTGAAACGCTTTCTCTTTTTCATCTTTCCATTCAAATTTCTTCCCTTTATGCGTTAATGCAGTCAAGGGTTTTGCTATTCTGGAAAAGTCTTGGATGAACCTTCTGTAGTAACCAGCTAGTCCTAAAAACTGGCGTATGTGTTTCGGAGTTTTCGGGGTTTCCCACTTTTCAATGGTTTCGATCTTTGCCGAGTCCACCTGGATACCTTCTTTGTTCACTATGTGACCGAGGAATTGAACTTCTTCCAACCAAAATGTACACTTTGAAAACTTAGCGTACAGTTTTTCTTTCCTCAATACTTCTAGCACTTTTCTCAAATGTTCTTCGTGCTCTTGATCATTCTTTGAGTAAATAAGTATGTCATCGATGAAAACAATGACAAACTTGTCAAGATATGGCCCACACACTCGGTTCATAAGGTCCATGAACACAGCTGGTGCGTTAGTCAATCCAAACGGCATAACCATAAACTCGTAATGACCATAACGCGTCCTAAAAGCAGTTTTTGGAATATCATCCTCCTTTACTCGCATTTGATGATATCCAGAACGTAAATTGATTTTCGAATAAATCGACGAGCCTTGTAGTTGATCAAATAAGTCATCAATTCTCGGCAGTGGATAACGGTTTTTGATGGTAAGTTTGTTCAACTCTCTGTAGTCAATACACAACCTAAATGTACCATCCTTCTTCTTGACAAATAAAATAGGAGCTCCCCATGGTGATGTGCTTGGTCGAATGAAACCACGTTCTAATAGTTCTTGCAGTTGGCTTTGCAGTTCTTTCATCTCGCTGGGTGCGAGTCTGTAAGGAGCACGAGCTATTGGTGCAGCTCCTGGCACAAGAACTATTTGAAATTCAACAGATCAATGTGGAAGTAGTCCCGGTAATTCTTTCGGAAATATATCGGGAAATTCTTTTGTGACGGGAACATCATTGATGCTCTTTTCTTCAGTTTGTACTTTCTCGACGTGTGCTAGAACAGCATAGCAACCTTTTCTTAATAATTTTTATGCCTTCAAATTACTAATAAGATGTAGCTTCATGTTGCCCTTTTCTCCGTACACCATTAAGGGTTTTCCTTTTTCTCGTATAATGTGAATTGCATTTTTGTAACAAACGATCTCTGCTTTCACTTCTTTCAACCAGTCCATACCGATTATCACATCAAAACTCCCTAACTCTACTGGTATCAAGTCAATCTTAAATGTTTTGCTAGCCAGTTTAATTTCTCGATTCCGACATATATTATCTGCTGAAATTAATTTACCATTTGCTAATTCGAGTAAAAATTTACTATCCAACGGCGTCAATGGACAACTTAATTTAGCACAAAAATCTCTACTCATATAGCTTCTATCCGCACCCGAATCAAATAAAACGTAACCAGATTTATTGTCAATAAGAAACGTACCCGTAAGAAGCTCCGGGTCTTCCTGTGCCTCTGCTGCATTAATATTGAAAACTCTTCCGCGGCCTTGTCCATTCGTGTTCTCCTGGTTCGGGAAATTTCTAATAATGTGGCTCGGTTTTCCACATTTATAACAAACTACATTGGCATAACTTGCTCCGACACTACTTGCTCCGCCATTACTCGTTCTGACACCATTTGTTCATTTCATTCTGTTAACCCCTGGTCCGTAGACCTCACACTTCGCCGCGCTATGACCATTTCTTTTACGCTTGTTGCAAAATTTGGTGCAGAACCCTGAGTGATACTTTTCACACCTTTGGCATAGCTGCTTCTGATTGTTGTTGTTGTTGCGGTTGTTATTGTTGTTGGGATGATTATTGTAGTTGTTGTTGTTGTTGTGCTGCCGTTTGTTGTAGTTGCGATTGATGTTGCGATTGTTGGGATAGTTGTTGTTGTTTTGGTGACTCTTATCACCGTTTTCCTCCCACTTTCTTTTGACTAACTTCACGTTGGCCTCTTCGGCCGCCTGTTCTTTAATTATTCCCTCAATCTGGTTCACTACTTTGTGAGCCATTCTACATGCCTTTTGTATGGAGGCAGGTTCGTGTGAACTTATATCTTCTTGGATTCTCTCTGGTAACCCTTTCCCAAACGCGTCGATCTTCTCTTCCTCATCTTCGAATGCTCTCGGACACAATAGGTACAATTCTGTGAATCGTCTTTCGTACGAAGTAATATCGAATCCCTGTATTCGTAACCCTCTAAGTTCTGATTTGAGCTTATTGACCTCGGTTCTAGGACGGTACTTCTCGTTCATCAAGTGCTTGAATGCTGACCACGGTAGCGCGTAAGCAGCATCTTGTCCCACTTGCTCTAGATAGGTATTCCACCATGTTAACGTAATACCTGTGAAGGTATGCGTAGCGTACTTAACTTTGTCCTCTTCAGTACACTTACTTATGGCAAACACCGATTCGACTTTCTCGGTCCACCATTTCAATCCAATTAGTCCTTCGGTTCCATCAAATTCCGAAGGTTTGCAGGCAGTGAATTCTTTGTAGGAGCATCCTATACGATTTCTTGTGCCGTTAGCTGTATTGCTAGATTCAGAGTTATTGTTGGTATGTAGCGCGGCCTGTACTGCGGCTATGTTTGAAGCAAGAAAGGCACGAAATTCCTCTTCGCTCATATTCAAGGTGTGTCGAGTAGTCGGTGCCATTTCCTTCAAAATAGTCAAATGAAACAATTTAATCATACAGAATATTAAGAGTAGTCAATAGTATCTCGTAGCATAATATGAACTCATTTATAAAAGCTTTTTCTTCATATTAGCGTTTTATAAGTTTAAATTAGGGTACTACCTACCCGTTAAGTTCATACTTAGTAGCTAATATACATTTCAACTACTACAATTCCATATGAAAAACTGATTATAATAATATATCACATACAAATATTCTTCAAACTTACAACTTCGCTATATTACATATAGCATGAAATATAGTACACTATGATACAGGACAGTTTTGAAGATAAATCTAGTTAATACGCAAGTTGTTCAGCAAAGGAAATAAAGACACGTAATTCATAAGTCCAGAAACAAGTCTTGCATTCTGGTTTTACTAAGACGACTTCCCATCCTTGGTCTTGTGGAAAATAACCGTTATGACCATTAGCTAGGCAGCATGTTGTAATGTCGTCAAAAGGAAGAGGGTTTCGTAATGTCCAACAGCCCCGTAATAATCTAAAAACCTTGTTTCTCACCCCAACTACTGAATCCGTCACTTGTGGGAAAGTTTTATTTAAAAGCTGCAATCCGATGTTCTTTTTCTCACTTTGGTAAGAAGCGAACATCACTAACCCGTAAGCATAACATGCTTCTTTATGTTGCATGTTAGAAGCTCTTTCTAATTCACGAAAACCTATGTTGGGATATGTTGAGTCAAAATAGGTTCTTAACCCGTAGCGTAAAATTGCATTTGGGTTCCCCGCATTTAACGCTTTAAATAAAACACGGTGTAACTTAAAGTCTCCCCAATGTGGTATACCCCACCTATCAAAGAAAAGCCTTTTATAAACTAAGGCATTTCTGGAAAGTCTTTCAAATGTTTGACAAGTTAATTTCGCCATAACTAAATGTGCTGATGAATTCTGACCGACTCTAGACAAGATTTCCTCAATCATATCCTCTGGTAGGTCTTCTAAAATTTTCAGTTGTCTACCCTTAACGTCCATTTTGTTTTTATACTGTAAAATAGACAAGGATTAGATTCGTAATAACAAACAATACAAGCAATTTTTACATAGAACATAAAAGTACAAGCACACTACAATATATTTATTACACAACATGCTCACACCCCTCTAATCTGAATCACTGGTTTCTTCTTCTTCGAACTTGATTCTTTTTCTAATCTTTTAGGGATATATGATGTTCCTCTAATACGAGTTGTCGTTTTCCACATTGGTTTAGAAAAACCTAGTGGTTTAGAGGTTCTCGGGTTATTGTCACGATATTGAAAATAAGGGTGTTAACGGTACATATAAATTTCATCGGGGTCGGAATCAGATTACTCTATTTTGATGCCTTTTCCCTTATTATTTTCTTTTGCCTCATTAAATTGGGTCGGGGTAATTTCTATAACATCATCGGAATCCTCATCAGGATCCGATTCATCGAAAAATTGGTAATTTTCCCAATATTTTGCTTCCTTAGCGAAAACACCATTGACCATTATTAACTTTGGTCCATTGGTTGAGGATTTTCTTTTATTTGACCGGTTTTCTGTGGTTCCTACTATTCCCCCTCCGGAACCTCTTCTTCTTCCGGTTCCTCTTCTTCTTGTTCCTCTTCTTCCGGTTCTTCGGGAACTTGTGAATCTTGCCAATATATATTAGACTCTTCGTTATTATTAGGTGAGTCAATGGGATTTGTGCTAGAGGTAGACATCTATCACACAATATCAAACATGTTAAGAGATTAATATATCACATAATATTTACATGTTAATAATATATAGTTTCCAACAAAAATGTTAAGCAATCATTTTTAAAGAAAACACGGTCGAAGTCCAGACTCACTAATGCATCCTAACAAACTCGATAAGACACACTAATGCAAATTTTCTGGTTCTCTAAGACCAACGCTCGGATACCAACTGAAATGTCCCGTTCATATTGATTATAAACGTTCCATATTAATTGATTTCGTTGCGAGGTTTTGACCTCTATATGAGACGTTTTTCAAAGACTGCATTCATTTTTAAAACAACCATAACCTTTATTTTATCAATAAAGGTTTTAAAAAAATATTACGTAGATTATCAAATAATGATAATCTAAAATATACTGTTTACACACGACCATTACATAATGGTTTACAATAGAAATATATTACATCAACATATGTTTCTTGAATGCAGTTTTTAAACAATATCATACAAACATGGACTCCAATTCTTGTCCTTATTTTAGTATGCAACAGCGGAAGCTCTTAGTATTCACCTGAGAATAAACATGCTTTAAACATCAACAAAAATGTTAGTGAGTTATAGGTTTAACCTATATATATCAAATCGTAACAATAGACCACAAGATTTCATATTTCAATACACATCCCATACATAGAGATAAAAATCATTCATATGGTGAACACCTGGTAACCGACATTAACAAGATGCATATATAAGAATATCCCCATCATTCCGGGACACCCTTCGGATATGATATAAATTTCAAAGTACTAAAGCATCCGGTACTTTGGATGGGGTTTGTTAGGCCCAATAGATCTATCTTTAGGATTCGCGTCAATTAGGGTGTCTGTTCCCTAATTCTTAGATTACCAGACTTAATAAAAAGGGGCATATTCGATTTTGATAATTCAACCATAGAATGTAGTTTCACGTACTTGTGTCTATTTTGTAAATCATTTATAAAACCTGCATGTATTCTCATCCCAAAAATATTAGATTTTAAAAGTGGGACTATAACTCACTTTCACAGATATTTCATTCCTCGGAAATAAGACTTGGCCACGGATCGATACACGAACCTATAACAAATAAGTACATATATATCAAAATATGTTCAAAATATATTTACAACATTTTTAATATGTTTTACTGTTTTTAGTTTATTAAGTCAGCTGCCCTTGTTAGTAACCTACAACTAGTTGTACAAAATTAGATGTACAGAAATAAATCGATATATATATTCTTGAATCAATCCATGACCCAGTGTATACATGTCTCAGGCTAGATCACAACTCAAACTATATATATTTTTGGAATCAACCTCAACCCTGTATAGCTAACTCCAACATTACTGCATATAGAGTGTCTATGGTTGTTCCAAATAATATATATAGATGGGTCAATATGATATGTCAAAACATTTGCATACGTGTCTATGGTATCCCAAGATTACATAATATATTAGAATACATGTATAATACAATATAAGTTAGCTAGGATTTGATTAATATAGATTTGTTACCAATTTTCACGTAGTTACAACAAGCAAAAATAATCAATCTTGTTTTACCCATAACTTCTTCATTTTAAATCCGTTTTGAGTGAATCAAATTGCTATGGTTTCATATTGAACTTAAATTTATGAATCTATACAGAAAAAGTATAAGTTTATAGTCAGAATTAGAGGTTACAAGTCGTTTTTGTAAAGGTAGTCATTTCAGTCGAAAGAACGACATCTAGATGACCATTTTGGAAAACATACTTCCACTTTGAGTTTAACCATGATTTTTGGATATAGTTTCATGTTCATAAGAAAAATCATTTTTCCAGCAGAACAACTTTTAAATCAAAGTTTATCATAGTTTTTAATTATCCAAACCAAAACAGCCCCCGGTTTCACTACGCGGCGTATATTCGATTTTATGGTGTTCATCGTGTTTTCCGGTTTTAAATCATTAAGTTAGCATATCATATAGATATAGAACATGTGTTTAGTTGATTTTAAAAGTCAAGTTAGAAGGATTAACTTTTGTTTGCAAACAAGTTTAGAATTAACTAAACTATGTTCTAGTGATTACAAGTTTAAACCTTCGAATAAGATAGCTTTATATGTATGAATCAAATGATGTCATGAACATCATTACTACCTCAAGTTTTCTGGATAAACCATTGGAAATGATAAAAATGGATCTAGCTTCAAAGGATCCTTGGATGGCTTGAAAGTTCTTGAAACAGAATCATGACACGAAAACAGTTCAAGTAAGATTTTCACTCGAAATAAGATTGTTATAGTTGTAGAAATTGAATCAAAGTTTAAATATGAATATTACCTTGAATTAGAAAGATAACCTACTGTAAATAACAAAGGTTCCTTGATCTTAGATGATTACTTGGAATGGATTAGAAAGCTTGGAAGTAGACTTGCAAACTTGGAAGTATTCTTGATTTTTATGAATCTATACTTATGGAATTTATGAAGAACACTTAGAACTTGAAGATAGAACTTGAGAGAGATCACTTAGATGAAGAAAATTGAAGAATGAAAGTATTTGTAGGTGTTTTTGGTCGTTGGAATATGGATTAGATATAAAGGATGTGTAATTTTGTTTTCATGTAAATAAGTCATGAATGATTACTCATATTTTTGTAATTTTATGAGATATTTCATGCTAGTTGCCAAATGATGGTTCTCACATGTGTTAGGTGACTTACATGGGCTGCTAAGAGCTAATCATTAGAGTGTATATACCAATAATACATGAAAGGACCCGTTCATATACATTATAAACGATTCACAATAGTTGATTACATTGCGAGGTATTTGACCTCTATATGATACATTTTACAAACATTGCATTCGTTTTTAAAAGACAAACTTCCTTTACATCGAAAATTGATAGGCATGCATACCATTTCATAATATCCACTATCCAACTATAAATTGATTTAACAATAATCTTTGATGAACTCAATAACTCGAATGCAACGTTCTTCGAAATATGCTATGAAAGACTCCAAGTAATATCTTTAAAATGAGCAAATGCACAGCGGAAGATTTCTTTAACACTTGAGAATAAACATGCTTTAAAGTGTCAACCAAAAGGTTGGTGAGTTCATTAGTTTATCATAATCATTTATTTCCATCATTTTAATAGACCACAAGAATTTCATTTCCAGTTCTCATAAATATACGTCCCATGCATAGAGACAAAAATAATCATTCATATGGTGAACACCTGGTAACCGACATTAACTAGATACATATAAGAATATCCCCTATCATTCCGGGATCCTCCTTCGGACATGATATAAATTTCGAAGTACTAAAGCATCCGGTACTTTGGATGGGGTTTGTTAGGCCCAATTGATCTATCTTTAGGATTCGCGTCAATTAGGGTGTCTGTTCCCTAATTCTTAGATTACCAGACTTTAATAAAAAGGGGCATATTCGATTTCAATAATTCAACCATAGAATGTAGTTTCAATTACTTGTGTCTATTTCGTCAAACATTTATAAAAGCGCATGTATTCTCAGTCCCAAAAATATAAAGGGTAAAAAGGCAAATGAAACTCACCATACTGTATTTCGTAGTAAAAATATATATAACGTCATTGAACAAGTGCAAGGTTGGCCTCGGATTCACGAACCTAAATTAATTATATATATTTATGTGTTGGTCAATATTTGTCTAACAAATTAGGTCAAGTCATAGTGTACCACAATCCTAATGCTCGAGACTAATATGCAAAAGTCAACAAAAGTAAATTTGACTCAAAATAATTCCAAAAATCTATACATGATTAATATATAGTTTAAATATCGTCGTTTTATATTTTTAAATATTTTTAAAAGATTTATTAGAGTAAATAATATAATTTATGTATTAATAAATAAAATTTTATATTAAATTTATATAATAAAATATACTTTTATATATATTAAGTAATAAAATTTATAGGGTTAATTTAATATCATAAAGATAATATGATAGGTATTATTAAAGTAAGTTATTACACGTAGTAAAATATGTTTTTATCACATATTTATTTGATAAAATAATATCTATAATGATAGTAAGTAAAAGTTGTATTATTTTGTAATAATAATTATTATTATAAAAATATCAATATTTATAATTACTAAGATGACATTATAATAAAACGATAATTCTAATTATGATAACTTTAATATTTACGATAATTTTTAATATTATCTTTAAAATAATAATTCTATTTAAAATAATAATAATAATGATATTTTATAGTAACAATGACATTTCTATTAAAATGATAATTTTTGTTAAAATGATAGTTTTAATACTAACGATACTTTTAATAATAATAGTAATGATAAAAATAATAAGAACGATAATTTTAACTAAATCAATATCTTATAATATTTTAATTTCATCATGATACTCTTACTCATTATTTCCTAATTGTTTCGTTTAATAGCTTTAAATCATCTTTTATATCGTGTTCATAATAATGATAATAATAGTAATCAAAATAATTAGGTGTTATAAATATTTGTTTTAATTATACTAATATTAATAATGATAGTTACTATAACATTATTAACGATAATACTAATAATTATCTTAATGATAATATAGTAATAATAATAATAACAATAACAATAACCATTTTTAAATAATGATATATATATTAATAATGATAATAATAATAATAATAATACTAATAATAATAATAATAATAATAATAATAATAATAATAATAATAATAATAATAATAATAATAATAATAATAATAATAATAATAATAATAATAATAATAATAATAATTGGTTAATAATAATACTAATTATAACTTTAACGATAATAACGATAGTAATAATAAAAAAAATAACAATTTTTAATGATAAATCCCTTTTATTGATAAAGATAATAATAATGATAATAATAAGATAAAACTAGAACGACGATAAAAACTACGATAATAATAATCATTTTTAATAAAAATATCAAAAATTCAATTGATTATAACTTCTAATCCGTTCATCGAAACCATTCGATATCTAAAGGAAAAGTTCTTAATTTTTCGCTAGCTTTCCAAGGACTTGCATATCTTATACCATATCTCAACCGCAAGTGTAACTAATTCAAGATTTAACCTAACATGTCTAAGGGCACTATCAAAAGTACAAGCATGCATAATCCTAAATACTCGAGCACTAGTCAGGGATACACTATTAGTATGTATAAGTTAAACTATTAGTACTCACGTATCAATATTGAGATTCAATATTGCAGGAAAGGTACGTAGACGCAACGGAAATGATAAACACTATAATGACCTCACGAGCATACCCATGAACCATACTCAATCACCTCCATAGCTATAACCCATAATTTCCTTAATCCTATCCTACTCGAAAAACAATTTCAAAATCACTCAGACAGCACTCCGTCGTAATATTTTATGTATACTAATAATATCTTGAAATAATACGGAGTAAATATATATATATGTAAATCGATTGAGAGAGTTTAGAGAAAAATATTTTCAAATTTCTATGAAATAATGAAACCTATTGAATTCTATTTATAATAGATTTTTGAATTATTAAAGTGAATTATTAAAGTATGAATTATTAAAATGAATTATTAAAGTATGAATTATTAAAGTGAATTATTAAAGTATGAATTATTAAAGTATGAATTATTAAAGTGAATTATTAAAGTATGATTTATTAAAGTGAATTATTAAAGTTAAAGTAAAGTAAAAATAAAGTAAAGGTAAAGTTTAAGTATAGTAAAAGTATAAAACTATGTACGTATAATACGCGTATAAATATATATAATATTAATTTAAATCGTTATATATATTTAATAAAATAAAATATAAATATCGTTATCTTTATCATACTAATTAAGTAATGAGTTGTCAAAAGTGGTTCTAGATATTTATAAAAGTTATATACATTTTAATAATAAAGTTCTTTTTAAACTGAAAATATTTTTGTACGTTTGAAACTAAATAGATCAATCGAGTCTTTATGAGATTCAATCTTCCACTATCCTTTGTCTAGTTCTCAATGATTGACAATTTGTTCTTATTTATAAATCACTTTACCATTTTCTGAATATTGTTAAAATGGAAAGATTTCTTAAATCATCGTGGGCCTTTCAACAGAGACTTGTAATCATAATTCAATATATCTGATAATTTAATCATTTGATCTTATCTTCTAATTCCATTGATAAACATTTTGAAACATATACAATCATATAAAGTATTTAATCTACTATTTTGTTTACGTTTTAAGTTATAATATATATATATACATATACATATATAATCATATTCGTTTAATGGTTCGTGAATCGTTGGAACTTGGTCGAGGTTGAATGAATGTATGAACATAGTTTAAAATTCTTAAAATTTAACTTAACAAATATTGCTTATCGTGTCGGAAACATATAAAGATTAAAGTTTAAATTTGGTTGGAAATTTCCGGGTTGTCACATGTGACGACCCGGAAATTTCCGACTAAATTTAAACTTTATCTTTATATTATTCTGACACGATAAGCAATGTTTGTTAAGTTAAACCTCAAGGATTTTAAACTATGTTTATACATTCATTTAAACCTCGACCAAATTCCAATGATTCACGAACCATTAAATGAACATATATGAATATGTATGTATATGTGTATATGTTATAAATTAAAAATGTCAACAAAGTATTTAAAAGTATAATGCTTTATATGAACGTATTTGTTTCAATATGATTATCGATGAAATTAAAAAAAAAATATTAAATGATTGAATTATCAGAAATATTGAATTATGATTACAAGTCTCTGTTGAGAGGTCCACTATGATTTGAGAAATCTATTCCTCTTAACGATATTCGGAATAATTTGTAAAGCTATTTATAAATAAAAATAAAAAGTGTCATTTACAAAAGTTAGACAAAAGCTAGTGGAGAATTGGTTTCCATAATATTCTATTAATCTATTTTCAAACGTACAAAAACGTTTTCAGTTTAAAAAGAACTTTATTATTAAAATGTATATAACTTTTATAAATATCTAGAATCACTTTTGACAACTCATTACTTAACCAGTATAATAAATATAACAATATTTATATTTTATTTCATTAAATATATATAACGATTTAAATTAATATTATATATATTTATACGCGTATTATACATACATAGTTTTTATACTTTTACTATACTTTAACTTTACCTTTACTTTACTTTTACTTTACTTTAACTTTAATAATTCACTTTAATAATTCATACTTTAATAATTCACTTTAATAATTCATACTTTAATAATTCACTTTAATAATTCATACTTTAATAATTCACTTTAATAATTCATACTTTAATAATTCACTTTAATAATTCAAAAATCTATTATAAATAGAATTCAATAGGTTTCATTATTTCATAGAAACTTGAAAATATATTTCTCTAAACTCTCTCAATCGATTTACATATATATATATATATATATATATATATATATATATATATATATATATATATATATATATATATATATATATATATATATATATATATATATATATATATATATATATATATATATATATATATATGTATATATTTGCTCTATATTATTTCAAGATATTATTAGTATACATAAAATATTACGACGGAGTGATGTCCGAGTGATTTCAAAATAGTTTTTTGAATGAGTCGAAGCTAAGGAAATTATGGGTTATAGCTATGGAGGTGATGGGTATGGTTCATGGGTATGCTCGTGAGGTCAATCTAGTGTTTATCATCTCCGTTGCGTCTACGTACTTTCCTGCAATATTGAATCTCAATATTGATACGTGAGCACTCATAACTTAACTTTTATATATCAATAGTGTATCCCTGACTAGTGCTCGAGTATATATGATTATGCATGCTTGTACATTCGATATTGTCCTTAGATAGGTTTGTTGAATCCTGAATTAGATACATATGCTACTGAGATAGGGTATATGATATGCATGTCATTGGAAAGCTAGCGAAAAATTAAGAACTTTTCATTTAGAGATCGAATGATTTCGATGAACGGATTTGAAGTTATAGTCAACTGAATTTTAGTATTATTGTTAAAATGATTATTATTACTATCGTCGTTATTATTTTAATAGAAATATCATTGTTATTATAAAATATCATTATTACTATTATGTTAGTATTATCATTTTATCATAATAACATTTTTAGTAAATATAAATATTGTTATTTTTTTATAGAATAATAATTATTATTATTACAAAATAATACAACTTTTACTTATTATTATTATGATCAATATTATTTTATCAAATAAATAGGGGATACAAAGATATTTTTCACCACGCGTAATATAATTACATTAATAATACTTACCACTATAGTTTTAAGATATTAAGTGAACTTTATAAATTTTACTACTTAAGATATATAAAAGTATATTTTATCATATATAAACGTTAATATAAATTTTTATTAATAAATGACTTTTATTATTATAAAATCTAATAAATATATTTAAACATATAAAACGACTATAGTTAAGTTATATAATAAACACGTATAAATTTTAGAAGTCATTTTGGGTCAAGTTGACTTTTGTTGACTTTTGCATATTAGTCTCGAGCATTAGGATTGTGGTACACTATGACTTGACCAAAAATTGTTAGACAAATATTGACCAACATATAAATATATATAATTAATATAGGTTCGTGAATCCGAGGCCAACCTTGCACTTGTTAAATGACGTTATATGTATTTTTACTACGAAATACAGTATGGTGAGTTTCATTTGCTCCCTTTTTATATATATTTTTGGGCTGAGAATACATGCGCTGATTTATAAATGTTTTACGAAATAGGCACAAGTACTAAAACTAATTCTATGTGGGTTTAAACCAGAAATATACCCTTAGCTTGGTAACATTAAACTACTTGTCTATGTACGGTAGGCGCGAATCCTAAAGATAGATCTATTGGGTCTGACAAACCCCATCCTGACTATGGGATGCTTTAGTACTTCGAGGTTATATTAAACACACCTGATCTGGTGTACTTCAGAGGGTAAAACATGAACGTTAAGGCTTGTTGCCGGGTGCCTACAATTTATAGAATACTCTTATACACTTGCGAGTGTACATATATTTATAAACGGAAATCTTGTGGTCTATTAATATATTGAAATGATTGTTATGATAAACCTATGAACTCACCAACCTTTTGGTTGACACTTTAAAGCATGTTTATTCTCAGGTATTAAAGAAATCTTCCGCTGTGCATTAGCTCATTTTAAGGATATTACTTGGAGTCATTCATGGCATATTTTGAAAGACGTTGCATTCGAGTCATTGAGTTCATCAAGATTATTATTATGTCAATTATAGTTGGATGTATTATGAAATGGTGTGCATGCCGTCAACTTTCGTTGTAAAGAAAGTTTGTCTTTTAAAAACCAATGCAATGTTTGTAAATATATCATATAGAGGTCAAAATACCTCGCGATGTAATCAACTATTGTGAATCGTTTATAATGTATATGAACGGGTCCTTTCAGTTGGTATCAGAGCGGTGGTCTTAGCGAACCAGGTCTGCATTAGTGTGTCTAACTGATAGTCGTTAGGATGCATTAGTAAGCCTGGACTTCGACCGTGTCTGCATGTCAAAAGTTTTGTTTATCATTTTTGTCAGAATTGCCTGCTTATCATTCTTAGTCTAGACACGTCTTACTGCATTGATTGCATGAATAGTGTATAGACAAAATTCATATCTTAGCGTATCTGCTAATCCATATCTTAGCGTATCTGTTACTGTAAACTTTGCCTGACATATCCCGTAATTTCCTCCGTAATCTACGAAATCTTTTGCGCTATATATATAGATATTCTATGTAATTAGAATACCACCCGATAGCCGAAAAATCATTTCATATCAAAAAAATCCTTTATTCAATCGAACGAAATGGAATTCGTCATTAGTTCAAGTCCCTCGAATTCCGATATGGAATCCCACTCAAGCTCCGAAAGTAGTGTGACTGGAATGGATCAACCAATTAGCCATCATCTATTATGAATGAATTGGGGATAGGTTCGTAGCCTCCTCAATAATTGGAGACAAGAAGAAGGTGATCCCTTCCTTCCACCACATTGCCCTCTTGGCGATGAACCTGAAGCACTTACCGGCGAACCGGTTCGATACACCATTTTCTCTCTCATTTTCAGAGTATCTCGTCACGATTATATACTACATCAAATTCTAGATTTTATTTATCCGCTCGTCCGAACCGACAATCACCCCGGTGTAATAGAAGAAGTCAACGAGCTTCGCGCTCGAGTAGTGGCTTTAGAGAATATGGTGCAAGGGTTACAAACACCAACAAATAACGAAGTATTAATTCATAATTTCAATTTTATTGAATAAATACTCCGTAAAAGTTATGTAATTTCTTAAGTCTTTAGGGATTATTCAGTTCTAGTTTCAACCGTAAATCAAATGAGTTTAATTTAATATTAACTCATTAAATCTATGTTACATCTGAAGAAAATATGCACATATATATTTTCATAAAGACTGTAATAATATTCTGTTGTACAAAATATTAATTGTGAAAATTTTTTTAACGGGTAGGTAATACCCGAGAGATATATAAATTCACAATTAATATGTTACATTTTTCGAATCTGATTAAGCAAATCATCAACTATACTCCCAAAATCTCACAACAATATACATTCTTGTATAGTAATCAAAACAACCATTCTCACCCAAATTTGATTACGCATTCTGATTTTGACAAATCAAAATCCAAGTCATGATTTAACAGAAGACATCACTCTTAGATTCCTACATCTTTCAAAGCTATACTTTGGCTTCAAAACTATGTTAGAACATCATATGTATATTAACGATTACAAACTGTGTTCAAACTCTCCGAAGTTTTCGAAGACACTTCAAACAATGAACAATAGAGATGATGATCCAACCACATATTACCCACATTTATGTACCTAAAAAGCTCTCGAAGCCAAAGTCATAGTTCGACGCGTATCCGTGTCAGGCCCTTTGGCATTTATTAGCTAAAATGACTTTTCAATTCCTTTTCAAAGTAGACAGTTTTATCACAGCTCCAGCAAGTCAACTTCGACTTTTCAGTCGGACTAGTCTTATTATAACCTCGATAGATACGTTGCCCTTTCGTCATCGTTACTGGGGACCTTTCATATCTCACCACCTTAGCAATAAACTTACCAACAACTTCAATTATCTTTGACTTTTCGAAAAATCATTATATTTATTGAAATCACATCATTTACTCATTCGCATCTTGTAACGAGAATTGTCATACGAATCATCGAAAAACAGTAACCAGTATTTTGAAATCTCGCAGCATGTCTACGCCAACAGTTATATGTGTACGTAAAACGTCTATCTCCTGGACTTACATACTTTGAATGTGAAGTTCTGAAAAATATTTTGAACTGCAAACTAGTTCTTGAAATGCTGACGAAGCATCAAAAACTGTAAACGATCTTAACAGTAAAAAGTTTGATGACAAAGAATAGTAAGGTGGTAAAGCTGAGAAAAAGAAAAGGTTTGGAACTGGAAAACGGATTGAACAGACTATGAAGGAGGCTGTGGATAAATCACAAAGACTAAATCTGCCTTCAAAGAATCCAAATGATTCAGTGCCTGCTAAAGTCATTAACGAATACCTTACTCTTTATTCTAAACCTTTACAAAAAAATCTTCATCATCATCCATCAATATTAAAAATTCTAAGATATTATCATATCTTTCATTATAAATATCCACGATATTTCTGAAGATATTTTCACAACTAATCTTATCTGAAGTCATTTATCTCTTTGCGCTATCAGTGTTACATCATATAAGAAACTATTAGTTTCTATATTCTATAAACTTTTGAGTTTAAATTATGAATGTTTTGAAGTAGTGTTGGGAACTGAAGCATGAGTTAGTATAATATAATGACACTTGATCAACGTGATTATATTACAGTAAGTCATGCTGAGTTTCTAATGGGACATGGCGATTCACAAACCATGCCGTCATCATATTCCATGTTACACGACTCTTGTATTCTATTTAATCTCTAAAAATATCAAGAATATATTTTCTTGATGATTCGGTCTTTTCAGGGTATTCTGGTAAATTAACAAATCAAGATCGTGCCATTACCATTTCTTTCTTAGAACATTAACTATGTTCATTCTGAAATTCATATCTGCGAATACTGGACCATTACAAATGTTGCTTAATCGCAAGAAGAAGAAACGAAAGGACAAAACTCCAAAATAGAAATTGGAGTATAAATCGCAGCAAATAGAAGGGAGCATTAACTGTGGATGTCAATGATTATAGAAGACAAAAGCAGGGGCTTTGAAATATAAGGGAAGATATAAAACCCAACAACCACCCAAAAATTATAAACCGTATATATTGATGCATATAGCAATATAAAGACACGGAAGAACTAAAAACACTATATAACCGAGAGTATAGTAGAAGTAAATAGATTCTTTCGAAGGCAGATGAAAAAGAAGAACGACAGATATGAAAGTGAGGAGTATATCGAGAATCAGTACTGGATGAAGCATATTGACAAATACTTTAAAATATGAGTTGAGGGAGAAAGAATAGAAGGTGTGAGTTGTAAGGAAACGAAGGAGGTGGATTTATAGTGAAATACCCGACAGAGAAATCAAGATGGATTATCGTATTAATTCGAAGAGAATCATAATCTCCTTAATCACCGAAGCATCAAATCCAACATAGATTACAAAGATTTTCTTTAAATTCGGAGATCAATTGTGATGACGTCAAAAGATATGACGAATCACTATAATCTTATTTCCTTCATTTACGATAACTTCCCTCATACACTTTGAGTAATCGAATTATTTTATCCATACTTCTTAGACATGATAAAACTTCATAATCGTCATAATAACATTCTCATTGTTAGCCATAACGATCTCTGTCAAATTTCGGGGACGAAATTTCTTTAACGGGTAGGTACTGTGACGACCCGGAAATTTCCGACTAAATTTAAACTTTATCTTTATATTATTCTGACACGATAAGCAATGTTTGTTAAGTTAAACCTCAAGGATTTTAAACTATGTTTATACATTCATTTAAACCTCGACCAAATTCCAATGATTCACGAACCATTAAATGAACATATATGAATATGTATGTATATGTTTATATGTTATAAATTGAAAATGTCAACAAAGTATTTAAAAGTATAATGCTTTATATGAATGTATTTGTTTCAATATGATTATCGATGAAATTAAAAAAAAATATATTAAATGATTGAATTATCAGAAACATTGAATTATGATTACAAGTCTCTGTTGAGAGGTCCACTATGATTTGAGAAATCTATTCCTCTTAACGATATTCGGAATAATTTGTAAAGCTATTTATAAATAAAAATAAAAAATGTCATTTACGAAAGTTAGACAAAAGCTAGTGGAGAATTGGTTTCCATAATATTCTATTAATCTATTTTCAAACGTACAAAAACGTTTTCAGTTTAAAAAGAACTTTATTATTAAAATGTATATAACTTTTATAAATATCTAGAATCACTTTTGACAACTCATTACTTAACCAGTATAATAAATATAACAATATTTATATTTTATTTCATTAAATATATATAACGATTTAAATTAATATTATATATATTTATACGCGTATTATACATACATAGTTTTTATACTTTTACTATACTTTAACTTTACCTTTACTTTACTTTTACTTTACTTTAACTTTAATAATTCACTTTAATAATTCATACTTTAATAATTCACTTTAATAATTCATACTTTAATAATTCACTTTAATAATTCATACTTTAATAATTCACTTTAATAATTCATACTTTAATAATTCACTTTAATAATTCAAAAATATATTATAAATAGAATTCAATAGGTTTCATTATTTCATAGAAACTTGAAAATATATTTCTCTAAACTCTCTCAATCGATTTACATATATATATATATATATATATATATATATTTGCTCTATATTATTTCAAGATATTATTAGTATACATAAAATATTACGACGGAGTGATGTCCGAGTGATTTCAAAATAGTTTTTTGAATGAGTCGAAGCTAAGGAAATTATGGGTTATAGCTATGGAGGTGATGGGTATGGTTCATGGGTATGCTCGTGAGGTCAATCTAGTGTTTATCATCTCCGTTGCGTCTACGTACTTTCCTGCAATGTTGAATCTCAATATTGATACGTGAGCACTCATAACTTAACTTTTATATATCAATAGTGTATCCCTGACTAGTGCTCGAGTATATATGATTATGCATGCTTGTACATTCGATATTGTCCTTAGATAGGTTTGTTGAATCCTGAATTAGATACATATGCTACTGAGATAGGGTATATGATATGCATGTCATTGGAAAGCTAGCGAAAAATTAAGAACTTTTCATTTAGAGATCGAATGATTTCGATGAACGGATTTGAAGTTATAGTCAACTGAATTTTAGTATTATTGTTAAAATGATTATTATTACTATCGTCGTTATTATTTTAATAGAAATATCATTGTTATTATAAAATATCATTATTACTATTATGTTAGTATTATCATTTTATCATAATAACATTTTTAGTAAATATAAATATTGTTATTTTTTTATAGAATAATAATAATTATTATTACAAAATAATACAACTTTTACTTATTATTATTATGATCAATATTATTTTATCAAATAAATAGGGGATACAAAGATATTTTTCACCACGCGTAATATAATTACATTAATAATACTTACCACTATAGTTTTAAGATATTAAGTGAACTTTATAAATTTTACTACTTAAGATATATAAAAGTATATTTTATCATATATAAACGTTAATATAAATTTTTATTAATAAATGACTTTTATTATTATAAAATCTAATAAATATATTTAAACATATAAAACGACTATAGTTAAGTTATATAATAAACACGTATAAATTTTAGAAGTCATTTTGGGTCAAGTTGACTTTTGTTGACTTTTGCATATTAGTCTCGAGCATTAGGATTGTGGTACACTATGACTTGACCAAAAATTGTTAGACAAATATTGACCAACATATAAATATATATAATTAATATAGGTTCGTGAATCCGAGGCCAACCTTGCACTTGTTAAATGACGTTATATGTATTTTTACTACGAAATACAGTATGGTGAGTTTCATTTGCTCCCTTTTTATATATATTTTTGGGCTGAGAATACATGCGCTGATTTATAAATGTTTTACGAAATAGGCACAAGTACTAAAACTAATTCTATGTGGGTTTAAACCAGAAATATACCCTTAGCTTGGTAACATTAAACTACTTGTCTATGTACGGTAGGCGCGAATCCTAAAGATAGATCTATTGGGTCTGACAAACCCCATCCTGACTATGGGATGCTTTAGTACTTCGAGGTTATATTAAACACACCTGATCTGGTGTACTTCAGAGGGTAAAACATGAACGTTAAGGCTTGTTGCCGGGTGCCTACAATTTATAGAATACTCTTATACACTTGCGAGTGTACATATATTTATAAACGAAAATCTTGTGGTCTATTAATATATTGAAATGATTGTTATGATAAACCTATGAACTCACCAACCTTTTGGTTGACACTTTAAAGCATGTTTATTCTCAGGTATTAAAGAAATCTTCCGCTGTGCATTAGCTCATTTTAAGGATATTACTTGGAGTCATTCATGGCATATTTTGAAAGACGTTGCATTCGAGTCATTGAGTTCATCAAGATTATTATTATGTCAATTATAGTTGGATGTATTATGAAATGGTGTGCATGCCGTCAACTTTCGTTGTAAAGAAAGTTTGTCTTTTAAAAACCAATGCAATGTTTGTAAAATGTATCATATAGAGGTCAAAATACCTCGCGATGTAATCAACTATTGTGAATCGTTTATAATGTATATGAACGGGTCCTTTCATCACAGTACCTACCCGTTAAAGAAATTTCGTCCCGAAATTTGAGTGGAAAGGTCATGAATGATAATAAGTATGTTTTCATGATGCATACGGGCTGAAAATTAGAGCTTTATCATCAGCGAATAATTTGGATAAACAACCCATTTATATGAAGAGTACGAATGAAGCTAACATAGAAGAGTGAAATGAGTAAGTGTAGATTCATCTTATCATTTGACGTAGATATGATTGATTCCCAGATTTCAAGGGATTTGAAGAAAATCTTCTTAATAAGATTTGACTCTCCGGTAATCAAGGGAATTAGGATCCGCTTTAAATGCGATCGTCCATTTTAATTGTTCTGTCGGAGATTTTCTTATAAATTCACCTCCTTCATTTCCTTACAACTCACACCTTCTGTTGATGCATTTTATGCAAGTCCCTAGACATCTACCCACGTCCATTGCAGGTACAACAGTTTACAGGCCACCATGATTGCTCGTTATTATCCTATCCGTGTTTGTATGTGGTTACAGGAACTGCAGGAACGAGATTTAGATGTTTAACTATGTTAGACTTAGTCAGACGTACGAGTGAAGCCTCACTAGTACGGCTGACAGGCTCATACGCACGGTTGATGCTGAGCTAAGTCACAATTACAACCTAAATGAGAAGACACGAGTGAATGATCACCCGTACAGCTAATGAAGCTAACTCGTACGTGTAATGAATGAATCGTATGGGTGAGTCAACAGCAGGGGTATATAAAGTCTTATGTTCTTCATTTTAGGTTAAGCCTCTCATTTGTTACACACACTCAGATCTAGTGAGCTCCTCCGATTCTCTCTCAGTCCAAATCACCCAAGTGGTGAATAATAGCTCTAGGTGTTGATCTAATCACACTTGATTTAGTTGTGGTTTGACTAAATTAACCAAAAAAAAAAAAAAAAACTTAACCTATTCACTAGAGGGTTTGATTCACTTATTCCGCCATTGTGTGAGTTAAATCTGTTGATTTCTAAGTTCCTAGTCATGTTTCATCACCTTCTATTCTTTCTCCCTCAACTCATATTTTAAAGTATTCATCAATATGCTCCATCCAGTTCTGATTCTCGATATACTTCTAACTTTCATATCGGTCATTCTTCTTTTTTATCTACTGCCGGAAGAATCTATTTACTTCTACTATACTCTTGGGTTTATAGTGTTTCTAGTTCTCCCGTGTCTTTATATTGCTATATGCATCGATATATGGTTTATAATTTCTGGTTTGTAGTTGGGCTTTATATGTTCCCTTATATTTCAAAGTCTTTGCTTCTGTCTTCTATAATCATTATCATTTACAGTTAATGCTCTCTTTTATTTGCTTCAATTTATACCCCAATTTCTATTTCGTAGTTTTGTCCTTTCTTTTCTTCTTCTTGCGATTAAGCACCGCTTGTAATGGTCCAGAATTCACAGATATGAATTTCGGAATGAACATTGTTAATGTTCTAGGAAGGAAATTGTGATGGCACGATCTTGACTTGTCAAATTACTAGAATACCTTGGAAAAGGCCGAATCATCAAGAAATATTTTCTTGATATTTTAGAGGTTAAATAGAATACAAGAGTCGTATAACATGGCACATGATGATGTTATGATCTGTGAATCATCACGTTCCATTTAGAAACTCAGCATGACTTACTGTAATATAATCACATTGATCAAGTGTCATTATATTATACTAATTCATGCTTCAGTTCCCAACACTACTTCAAAATATTCCTATTTTAAACTTGAATGTTTCAGAATTTAGAAACTAAAATAGTTTCTTTTATGATGTAATACAGATAGCGCGAAGAGGTAAATGATTTCAAATAAGAAAAATTAAGAAAATATCTTCAGAAATATGGAGGATATTTATAATGAAAGATATGATGATATTTTAGAATTTCTAATATCAGAGAATGATGAAGAATATTGTCCGCAGGGGTTTAGAGTCAGGAGCAAGGTATTCGTTAATGACTTCAGCAGGTACTGAATCATTTGGATCCTTTGAAGTCAGGTTTAGTCTTTGTAATTTGTCCACAGCCTCCTTCCTACTTTGCTCAATCCGTTTTCTAGTTCCAAAACTTCTCTTTTTCTGCGCTTTGCCAGAACACTTCATCATTATCATCCAGCTTTTACCGTTTAAAGTCGTTTATAGTTTTTGCTACTTCATCAGCATTTTTTCCATTTTCGGAGAACCAATTCGTAGTTCGGAGTGTTTTTCAGAAACTTCACATTCAAATTAAGTCCAGAAGATAGACGTTATATATACACATATAACTGTTGGCGTAGACATGCTGCGAGATTTCAAAATACTGATTGCTAATTCCCATTGATTCGTACGGCAATTCTCATTACAAGATGCGAATGAGTAAATGATGGGGTTTCAATGAATAATTATAATGACTTTTTGGAGAGGCTAAAGTCAAAGGGTAATGAAGTTGTTGGTACATCTGCTAATAATGTGGTGGAATGTAAAAGGTTCCCTGGTAACGATGGTGTATATCTCAAGGTTATAATAAGGTTAGTCTGACTGAAAAGTCGAAGTTGACTTGATGGAGCTGTGACAAAACTGGCTACCTTAAATAGGAGTTGCAAAGTTATTTTTGCTAATAAATGCCAAAGAATCTGACGCGGATACGTTGTTTAAACTTTTACTTTGGTTTCAAGAGTTTTTCGGGTACATAACTGTGGGTAACATGTGGTTGGATCATCATCTCGATTGCTCATCATTCAAAGTGTCTTCAGAAATTTTCGAAGGGTTTGAACACAGATTGTAATCGTTAACATACATTTGATGTTCTAACACAGTTTTGAAGTTAAAATATAGCTTGTGAAAGATGTAAGAATCTAAGAGTGATGATTTTGGTCATATCTCAAGTTGAATTTTGAGATTTCAAAATCAGAATATGTAATTAAATTTTGAATGAGTATGGTTGTTTTGATTTCTATAAAAGAATGTATATTGTTGTGAAAGTTGGGAGTATAATGCATGATTTGCTGAATCAGATTCGAAGAATGTAACATATTAATTGTGAATTTATATATCTCTCGGGTATTACCTACCCGTTAAAAAAAATTTCACATTTTGTACAAAAGAATTTTATTACAGTCTTTATGAAAATATATATGTGTATATTTTCTTCAGATATAACATAGATTTAATGAGTTAATGTTAAATTAAACTCATTTGATTTACGGTTGAAACTAGAATTGAATAATCCCTAAAGGCTTTAAAAAGTACATAACTTTTACGCAGTATTTCTTTAATGACATTGAAATTATGAATCAATACTTCGTTATTTGTTGATGTATGATGTTCGGTTCGTGGAATTCTTGTAAATTTTTCAAAGTACGAATGATGTTATCTGAAAAATTTCGGGTACATCGATGATGAAAGTGTAAAATCAAATATATACTTGATTTATTATGAATTGGAATTTGTTGAATTGTGACAGAGATTGTAGTTAACGCTGGTTAAGTTGCGACCGAAGGACGTACATTATTGTATATTTGTAATATGAATTAACCGAGTAGTTAAGATTCACACACAATAGCTTAGCACGGAAAGATTTATTTCAATATATATATATATATATATATATATATATATATATATATATATATATATATATATATATAATTTCTTCAGAGGGAATGAGTTAATTCTTCATAACTCGTTGATACAATATAAACGTTATTGATTCGTAATGATGTCCACAGTGATTCTTGAACTGACGGAGTTTGTGATGTTATTGGTGTTGTTGATTCGGATGTTGACTGTATTGACGATGCTAGTAACACTGACGGTACTGTTGATGCTGTTGGTAAAGCAAGTTTAGCTTGTTAATCACACACCATTTTTGTCAGGGTTTCTACTCTTCCTTCTATCATTTTGGTTCGCTTAACTGATTTATGGTTAGGGCTAGATTAGATAATCTCTAAGACTTTAGAGATTACATAATCGCCGCGGAATGTTTCTCCAACGAAGTTATGAATTAATACTTCGTCAGTTATTGTTGTTGGTACTCCTTGGTATCTATGGTGGGTATGACGTTGATGCTCGTGGGACAGATTGTGAAGTTGAGGTTTACGACGCAGTTGTGGTTGGAGGTGGTAATGGTACTGTTGGCGTTGATGATGGTAGTACTGGTTATGCTGCTGATGCTACTGCTGGTGTTTGTAATCTCTGCACCATATTCTCCAAAGCCACTACCCGAGCGCGAAGCTCGTTGACTTCTTCTATTACACCGGGGTGATTGTCGGTTCGGACGAGCGGATAAATAAAATCTAAAATTTGATGTAATATATAATCATGACGAGATACTCTAGAAATGAGCGAAAAAATGGTGTTTCGGACAGGTTCGCCGGTAAGTGCTTCAGGTTCTTCGTCAAGAGGGCAATGTGGTGGATGGAAGGGATCACCTTCTTCTTGTCTCCAATGATTGAGGAGGCTACGAACCCATCCCCAATTCATCCAGAATAGGTGATGACTGATTGGTTGATCTATTCCGGTCACACTGCTTTCGGAGCTTGAATGGGATTCCATTTCGGAATCTGAGTGACTAGAACTGATGACGAATTCCATTTCGTACGATTGGATAAAGGATTTTTTTTCCCGATATGAAATGATTTTGGCTAACGGATGGTATTCTAATTACATAGAATATATATATATATATATATATTTATATATATATATATATATATATATATATATAGATCAAAAGATTTCGTAGATTACGGAGGACTTTGCGGGATATGTTAGGCAAAGTTTAAAGTAACAGATACGATAAGATATGATTTAGCAGATATGCTAAGATATGAATTTTTGTCTATACAAGTCATGCAATCAATGCAGCAAGATGTGTCTTAGACTAAAAATGATAAGCATGTAATTTCCTGAGGATGATAAGTAGTTAATTTTCGACACAAAATGATAAGCAAAACTTTTGACATGCAGACACGGTCGAAGTCCAGACTCACTAATGCATCCTATCGACTTATCAGTTAGACACACTAATGCAGACCTGGTTCGCTAAGACCACCGCTCTGATACCAACTGAAAGGACCCGTTCATATACATTATAAATGATTCACAATAGTTGATTACATTGCGAGGTATTTGACCTCTATATGATACATTTTACAAACATTGCATTCGCTTTTAAAACACAAACTTCCTTTACATCGAAAATTGACAGGCATGCATACCATTTCATAATATCCACTATCCAACTATAAATTGATTTAACAATAATCTTTGATGAACTCAATAACTCGAATGCAACGTTCTTCGAAATATGCTATGAAAGACTCCAAGTAATATCTTTAAAATGAGCAAATGCACAGCGGAAGATTTCTTTAACACCTGAGAATAAACATGCTTTAAAGTGTCAACCAAAAGGTTGGTGAGTTCATTAGTTTATCATAATCATTTATTTCCATCATTTTAATAGACCACAAGAATTTCATTTCCAGTTCTCATAAATATACGTCCCATGCATAGAGACAAAAATAATCATTCATATGGTGAACACCTGGTAACCGACATTAACTAGATACATATAAGAATATCCCCTATCATTACGGGATCCTCCTTCGGACATGATATAAATTTCGAAGTACTAAAGCATCCGGTACTTTGGATGGGGTTTGTTAGGCCCAATAGATCTATCTTTAGGACTGTTCCCTAATTCTTAGATTACCAGACTTTAATAAAAAGGGGCATATTCGATTTCGATAATTCAACCATAGAATGTAGTTTCAATTACTTGTGTCTATTTCGTCAAACATTTATAAAAGCGCATGTATTCTCAGTCCCAAAAATATAAAGGGTAAAAAGGCAAATGAAACTCACCATACTGTATTTCGTAGTAAAAATACATATAACGTCATTGAACAAGTGCAAGGTTGGCCTCGGATTCACGAACCTAAATTAATTATATATATTTATGTGTTGGTCAATATTTGTCTAACAAATTAGGTCAAGTCATAGTGTACCACAATCCTAATGCTCGAGACTAATATGCAAAAGTCAACAAAAGTAAATTTGACTCAAAATAATTCCAAAAATCTATACATGATTAATATATAGTTTAAATATCGTCGTTTTATATTTTTAAATATTTTTAAAAGATTTATTAGAGTAAATAATATAATTTATGTATTAATAAATAAAATTTTATATTAAATTTATATAATAAAATATACTTTTATATATATTAAGTAATAAAATTTATAGGGTTAATTTAATATCATAAAGATAATATGATAGGTATTATTAAAGTAAGTTATTACACGTAGTAAAATATGTTTGTATCACATATTTATTTGATAAAATAATATCTATAATGATAGTAAGTAAAAGTTGTATTATTTTGTAATAATAATTATTATTATAAAAATATCAATATTTATAATTACTAAGATGACATTATAATAAAACGATAATTCTAATTATGATAACTTTAATATTTACGATAATTTTTAATATTATCTTTAAAATAATAATTCTATTTAAAATAATAATAATAATGATATTTTATAGTAACAATGACATTTCTATTAAAATGATAATTTTTGTTAAAATGATAGTTTTAATACTAACGATACTTTTAATAATAATAGTAATGATAAAAATAATAAGAACGATAATTTTAACTAAATCAATATCTTATAATATTTTAATTTCATCATGATACTCTTACTCATTATTTCCTAATCGTTTCGTTTAATAGCTTTAAATCATCTTTTATATCGTGTTCATAATAATGATAATAATAGTAATCAAAATAATTAGGTGTTACAAATATTTGTTTTAATTATACTAATATTAATAATGATAGTTACTATAACATTATTAACGATAATACTAATAATTATCTTAATGATAATATAGTAATAGTAATAATAATAATAACAATAACAATAACCATTTTTAAATAATGATATATATATTAATAATGATAATAATAATAATAATACTAATAATAATAATAATAATAATAATAATAATAATAATAATAATAATAATAATTGGATAATAATAATAATACTAATTATAACTTTAACGATAATAACAATAGTAATAATAAAAAAAATAACAATTTTTAATGATAAATCCCTTTTATTGATAAAGATAATAATAATGATAATAATAAGATAAAACTAGAACGACGATAAAAACTACGATAATAATAATCATTTTTAATAAAAATATCAAAAATTCAATTGATTATAACTTCTAATCCGTTCATCGAAACCATTCGATATCTAAAGGAAAAGTTCTTAATTTTTCGCTAGCTTTCCAAGGACATGCATATCTTATACCTTATCTCAACCGCAAGTGTAACTAATTCAAGATTCAACCTAACCTGTCTAAGGGCAATATCAAAAGTACAAGCATGCATAATCCTAAATACTCGAGCACTAGTCAGGGATACACTATTAGTATGTAAAAGTTAAATTATGAGTACTCACGTATCAATATTGAGATTCAATATTGCAGGAAAGGTACGTAGACGCAACGGAAATGATAAACACTATATTGACCTCACGAGCATACCCATGAACCATACTCAATCACCTCCATAGTATAACCCATAATTTCCTTAATCCTATCCTACTCGAAAAACAATTTCGAAATCACTCGGACAGCACTCCGTCGTAATATTTTATGTATACTAATAATATCTTGAAATAATACGGAGTAAATATATATATGTAAATCGATTGAGAGAGTTTAGAGAAAAATATTTTCAAGTTTCTATGAAATAATGAAACCTATTGAATTCTATTTATAATAGATTTTTGAATTATTAAAGTGAATTATTAAAGTATGAATTATTAAAATGAATTATTAAAGTATGAATTATTAAAGTGAATTATTAAAGTATGAATTATTAAAGTGAATTATTAAAGTATGAATTATTAAAGTGAATTATTAAAGTATGATTTATTAAAGTGAATTATTAAAGTTAAAGTAAAGTAAAAATAAAGTAAAGGTAAAGTTTAAGTATAGTAAAAGTATAAAACTATGTACGTATAATACGCGTATAAATATATATAATATTAATTTAAATCGTTATATATATTTAATAAAATAAAATATAAATATCGTTATCTTTATCATACTAATTAAGTAATGAGTTGTCAAAAGTGGTTCTAGATATTTATAAAAGTTATATACATTTTAATAATAAAGTTCTTTTTAAACTGAAAATGTTTTTGTACGTTTGAAACTAAATAGATCAATCGAGTCTTTATGAGATTCAATCTTCCACTATCCTTTGTCTAGTTCTCAATGATTGACAATTTGTTCTTATTTATAAATCACTTTACCATTTTCTGAATATTGTTAAAATGGAAAGATTTCTTAAATCAAAGTGGGCCTTTCAACAGAGACTTGTAATCATAATTCAATATATCTGATAATTTAATCATTTGATCTTATCTTCTAATTCTATTGATAAACATTTTGAAACAGATACAATCATATAAAGTATTTAATCTACTATTTTGTTTACGTTTTAAGTTATAATATATATATACATATACATATATAATCATATTCGTTTAATGGTTCGTGAATCGTTGGAACTTGGTGGAGGTTGAATGAATGTATGAACATAGTTTAAAATTCTTAAAATTTAACTTAACAAATATTGCTTATCGTGTCGGAAACATATAAAGATTAAAGTTTAAATTTGGTTGGAAATTTCCGGGTTGTCACAATACATACATCTAAAAGCTGTGTATTGTACGAGTACGAATACGGGTGCATACGAGTAGAATTGTTGATGAAACTGAACGAGGATGTAATTGTAAGCATTTTTGTTAAGTAGAAGTACTTTGATATGTATCTTGAAGTCTTTCAAAAGTGTATGAATACATATTAAAACGCTACATGTATATACATTTTAACTGAGTCGTTAAGTCATCGTTAGTCGTTACATGTAAATGTTGTTTTGAAACCTTTAAGTTAACGATCTCAATTAATGTTGTTAACCCAATGTTTATTATATCAAATGAGATGTTAAATTATTATATTATCATAATATTATGATGTATGAATATCTCTTAATATGATATATACATTAAAATATCGTTACAACGATAATCGTTACATATAAGTCTCGTTTTGTAATTCTTGGGTTAGTAGTCTTGTTTTTACATATGTAGTTCATTGTTAACACACTTAATGATATATTTAAATATCATTTTATCATGTTAAATATAGTGTATCAATATCTTAATATGATACATATGTATTTAGTAGATGTTATCATAACGATAATCGTTATATATATCATTTCGAGTTTCTTAACTTAGTAATCTCATTTCTTATGTATATCACACATTGTTAATATACTTAGTGTGATACTTACTCATCATAATCTTATGTCAACCATATATATATGTCTATATATATACCACAACATGTAGTTTTTACAATTTTGTAACGTTCGTGAATCGCCGGTCAACTTGGGTGATCAATTGTCTATATGAAACTTATTTCATTTAATCAAGTCTTAACAAGTTTGATTGCTTAATATGTTGGAAACATTTAATCATGTAGATAACAATTTCATTTAATATATATAAACATGGAAAAGTTCGGGTCACTATATATATATATATATATATATATATATATATATATATATATATATATATATATATATATATATGAGTAGGTTCAAACGAGAACCACTAAAAAGGTGAGAACTGCGAGAACTATTTAATTTAATAGTTTTTATGCATTTAAGTGCAACAAATTACATGCAAATGTTCATTAATGCACATATCATTAACAAACATATGTTCATTAGCTCAAATTACATGTTAAATTATTAATTATATGAAACTGTTCATATGTTCGTAAACAAATATGCACATGTGAACGAGAAACTATATAAGGAGTATTTAATTATATAGGTAAAATATAAGTGTTTTTCAACTATTTTATGTTCATTCATACTCTTCATCAAGGTTTATGTGTGATTCAATCAAGTTACGTGTGAAAATCTTTACAAATTCAAAAGTTCTCACCTTTTTTATGGTTCTCGATTGAACTTTTGGCTATATATATATATATATATATATATATATATATATATATATATATATATATATATATATATATATATATATATATATATATATATATATATATATATATATATATATATATATATATAGTCAAAAGTTCAAACGAGAACCACAAAAATGGCGAGAACTGCGAGAACTTTTAATTTACAAAGATTTTCACATGTAAGTAGATTAAATCAACCATAAATGTTGGAGCGTAAAAATGAACATAAAATAATTTAAAAAAACTTATATTTTTACCTATATAATCAAATATATAGTTTCTCGTTCACATGAGAACCACAAAAAGAGCGAGAACTGCGAGAACTTTTTAATTACATGGTTTATATGCATTTATATTCAGCAAATTACATATAAATGTTATCTAATGTTCATATCATTGGTAAACAAACGTTTACAACCACAAATTACATGTTAAATTATGAATTATATTAAAATGTTTCCATATTTACAAACACATCTGACATGTTAACGGGAAATTATATAGTTAAATTATAAGTTTTTTTTAAACTATTTTTTGTACAATCTTACTCTCCATCAACATTTATATGTGATTCAACATATTAAAATGTGAAAATCCTTAAAAATTTAATGGTTCTCGTATTTCTTGCCACTCTTTAGTTCTCTTTTAAAGTTTTGACTATATATATATATATATACACACACACACACACACACACACACACACACACACACACGTTACATTGGCGAAACTACTAGGGGGTAAGGGGGCGCCCGCCCCCGGTGGATTTTGTTTTCCCGTGTAAAAAATTTGGGTTTTTCGACTTTGCCCCCGGTGAATTTTTTTTTTGCTCCAAAACCTACATATTTTGCCCGAAAACTTTCAAATTTTGTCCAAAATTCTCCAACTTTTCCCCAAAACTTTCAAATTTTGCCCAAAAGCCTTCAACTTTTACCCTAAAACCTTCATAATTTGCCTAAAAACCTCAAGTTTTTGCCCCAAAACCTTCATATTTTGTCAAAAAAATTGCTACGATTTTAAATTTTTTTTTTTTGTCCCCGGTGAAAAAAATCCTAGTTCCGCCATTGTACACGTAGAAGATCCCAAACTGATGTCCTAAAAAAATAAAAAAAATATTAGATAAGATACGCAATTCAAAATTAAATATATAATGTAACTTTACCAAATGTTTATGCATCTAGTAATAGCTTTAAAGGTTCTTAGAAAAGATTAATAAGATGATAATAAAGATAAAAAATTGTTAAAATTTTAATTTGTTAATGTCATCTTTGATTCCGAAGGAGTACTTTGGGTGTGGAAGCGAAAATTTGGGTGAAAGCCGAAAGGTGACCACGACGTCGGTTTGTGTCTGCACCCAGAAATTGGGTTTATTTATTTATTTTTTAATTTCTTTCAAACCATGGGATTCAAACAAATATTACTAATCATTTAATTTATATTGCATAATGTGGTAGGCTTATAACTACCTTTAGTGGTCTAATTCTTGACTGTAGACTAATAAGTATATAGAGAGAATATATTTAGTGTGTGTTTTATAAACTCATAACACACATATTTATACTCAAAAAATCTACTATACAATATCTATAATAATAATAAAATTAACATCCAATTTAACTTTTTATAACACTCCCCCTTGGATGACAATTTTATTAGAGAATAACTAGTACTGGCTCGTTAAAAACCTTGCTAAAGAAAACCCATTGGGATAAAACTTTAGCTAAGGGAAAAAGAGTGCATCATAGAGTTGACTCCCCCTCAAGTAGGCAACGCCTGAATTGTTACATCTTCTGAACATGCCTCATGCCAATATTATGAATGTGTGTTCTGAAAATAGCAGTTGGAAGTGCTTTGGTGAAAAGGTCAGCAGAGTTTTTGCTGGACTGAACATATCTCATTTCAATCTGGTTGTCCTTAATGAGATTTTGAGTGTATGAGAAGAATCTAGGAGGTATGTGTTTTGTTCGGTCACTTTTGATATACCCTTCTTTCATCTGTGTTATGCAAGCTACATTATCTTCATAGATAGTTGTTGGACTTTTATCGCGTTCTAGTCCACAAGAATCAGTAATGAGTTGTGTCATTGATCTCAACCAAAAACATTCCCGAGTAGCTTCATGTAATGCAATCACTTCGGCATGATTTGATGATGTTACAACAAGTGTTTGTTTTTGAGAACGCCATGATATTGCGGTACCTCCATTTAGGAATACATATCCATTTTGAGATTTAGCTTTATGTGGATCAGATAAATAACCTGCATCTGCATAACCAACCAAATCTTGTTTCGATTCGTTAGAATAAAATAATTCTAAATCAGTAGTTCCTCGAAGGTATCGAAATATGTGTTTGATCCCATTCCAGTGTCTTTTGGTAGGAGCTGAGCTAAACCTTGCCAACAAATTAACTGCAAAAGAAATGTCAGGTCTTGTACAATTTGTAAGATACATAAGAGCTCCAATTGCACTAAGATATGGTACTTCTGGTCCTAGGATATCTTCATGATCTTCACAGGGACGAAATGGATCAGTGTCAACATTAAGTGATCTAACAACCATAGGAGTACTTAATGGTTTTGCCTTGTCCATATTAAAACGTTTTAAAATCTTTTCAGTATATGTTGTTTGATGTACAAGTAAACCATTAGGCATATGTTCAATTTGTAAACCAAGGCAATACTTGGTTTTTCCGAGATCTTTCATTTCAAATTCTTTCTTTAGAAGTTGAATGGCTTCATGGATCTCTTTATTTGTACCTATGATATTAAGATCATCAACATAAACAGCTATGATTACATATCCGGATGTTGTTTTCTTAATGAAAACACATGGGCAAATAAGATTATCGGTATACCCTTTGCTTATCAAGTAATCACTTAATCGTTTATACCACATGCGACCCGATTGTTTCAACCCATATAAAGACCTTTGTAACTTGATTGAGTACATTTCTTTGGGTTTTGCATTGGTTGCTTCTGATACCTTAAATCCTTCAGGTATCTTCATATATATATCACTATCAAGTGATTCATAAAGATAAGCAGTCACAACATCCATGAGATGCATTTCTAAATTTTTAGAAACTGCCAGGCTGATTAAGTATCTAAAAGTAATTGCATCCATAACAGGAGAATAAGTTTCCTCATAATCAATTCCTGGTCTTTGAGAAAAACCTTGAGCTACAAGTCTAGCTTTATACCTTGTAACTTCATTTTTCTCATTTCTTTTTCGCACAAAAACCCATCTATATCCCACAGGTTTCACATCTTTAGGTGTGAGAATGATAGATCCGAAAACTTTTCTTTTATTGAGCGATTCAAATTCAGCTCGTATTGCTCCTTTCTAATGATCCCAATCATGTGTATTTTGACATTCTATGACAGATTTTGGTTCTGGATCATCATCATCATTCATGATGTCATATGCAACATTATATGAAAATATCTCATCAAGATTTTTCATTTCATTTCGGTTCCATAATATTTTTGAATGTGCATAATTGATTGAAAATTCCGTATTGACATCATCAATCTCCTCTGCAGAAGGAGTATTGATTTGTAGTTCTTCTTGAACACTTTCTTTTACCTCATTATCAGCTGATTTTCTTTTTCGAGGATTTTTATCTTTGGAACCAATTGGTCTTCCACGTTTCTGGCGTGGCAAAGACTCAAGAATGACATTATTGCCAGTTTTTGAAATTTCAATTCGAGCTGGAGCATTTGCTGCTGGTATATATGATTTAGTCACTCTTTTTGTATCTGTAAATGCATCAGGCAATTTATTCGCAAGTTCTTGCATATGCATTATTTTTTGAACTTCGGTCTCGCATTCTTTTGTGCGAGGATCAAGATACATTAATTGAGGTTCACATCATGAAACATCATTTTCTTTATTTTTTATTTCTCCCCCTAATCTAGGGAATAATGTTTCATTAAAGTGACAATCAGCAAAACGTGCTGTAAAAACATCACCCGTCATGGGTTCAATATATCTTATTATTGAAGATGTTTCATATCCAACATATATTCCCATCCTTCTTTGAGGACCCATTTTAGTGCGTTGTGGTGGTGCGATAGGGACATAAACCGCACAACCAAATGTTCTAAGGTGGGAAATATTTGGCTGATGGCCAAAAGCAAGTTGCAAGGGAGAATATGTATGACTTGCGCTTGGTCTAATGCAAATCAATGTTGCAGTATGCAAAATTGCATGACCCCATACAGATACTGGGAGTTTTGTTCTCATTATCAATGGTCTAGCTATTAGCTGCAATCGTTTAATTAATGATTCAGCTAAACCATTTTGTGTATGCACATGGGCAACAGGATGTTCAACAATAATCCCAATAGACATGCAAAAGTTATTAAATGCTTGAGACATAAACTCACCGGCATTATCTAATCTCACCCTTTTAATAGTATAATCAGGGAAATGTGCTCTCAATTTAATAATTTGAGCAAGAAATTTTGCAAATGCCATATTTCGACTTGATAATAAACAAACATGAGATCATCTACTAGATGCGTCTATTAGAATCATAAAATATCTAAATGGTCCACATGGTGTATGAATTGGTCCACATATATCACCTTGAATTCTTTCAAGAAATATTGGTGATTCTTTTTCAACCTTAAGAGGTGATGGTCTTATTATCAGCTTTCCAAGTGAGCATGATGTACATGGGATAAGTGCATCATGAGAGATCCTTTGATCCGCCAATGGATGTCCATGTGTATTTTGTATTATTCTTTTCATCATTGTTGATCCTGGGTGGCCTAATCTCTCATGCCACAAACTGATCATTACAGGATCACATGATTTTTCTTTAACTACCACATTTACTTCAGGTACATTTATATGTGTATAATGTAAACCAGAATGAAGTCTTGGTAGTTTTTCAATTACACGATTCTTATCAGTGATACTTAAATATTTTTCATTTTCTGTTGTCACTGACTGATAATCATATCCATTTTGGTATATGTCAGAGAAACTTAACAAATTTCTCTTTGACATTGGAGAAAATAAGGCATTATTTATCAGAAAATTCGTACCATTTGGTAACATGAATTTTGCCTTTCCCATTCCTTTTATTAAGTCCACAGGACCTGATATAGTATGTATAGTTCCTTCCGTTGCTTTCAAGTCTCTGAAATATTTTTTAGATTTGAGTATGGTGTGAGTGACACCACTGTCTGCAATACAAATATCTCCACCATTTAACTGATTTTTTTACTCCAGCAGTATACATCATGAACTTCAAAAAAAATATGAGAAACAAATAATGAGTACATAATTCATCAATATATTACATTCAAAACATGTTACAAACGATAGCACATAATAAGGAAATATGTAGTAAACTAGATATGGTGTAGATTGAAAATCTACAACCATTTATTTAACGGGAACATATAATAGGATATATATATATATATATATATATATATATATATATATATATATATATATATATATATATATATATATATATATATATATATATATATATATTAGAAATTTATTCATTAAAGTAGTCACAAGTTGGCTCAGTGATTTTTGTATCAAGGTCATCCACAAGATTTGCTTCTTTTCGTTTTCCCTTTAGGGATTCTTGATACCGATTAACAGAATTCTGATTTATTCGGCAATTTTTAGACCGGTGGCCAATTTTACCACATCGGTAACAAGAATCTTCAACATTCTTTGAAGAGCCTTCTTCAACATTGTGATTTGTGGGATTGTATGGTGTTTGAATTTTATAATTTTGTGGATTATTATTTCTTTGTCCACGACCACTACCACCACGACCACGACCACCACCACGACCATTACCATAAGGGTGATTTCGAACATAGTTATGATTTTTATTATTGTTATGGTAATTTCCATGATGATGGTTTTGGCCAATATGGCCACGACCTTGTCCACGCCCTCGTCCATGTGCATTTCTTCTTTTATTATTATTATTGTTAATAGCATTAGCTTCAGGAAATGCTAGCGCACCGGTAGGACGAGATTCTTGATTTTTCATCAGTAATTCTTTATTAACTTCTGCAACTAAGAGATAAGTTTGAAGTTTGGAAAAAGTTTTATAATTCTGCAATCTTAAATTTTCTTGCACAGTTATGTTTGCAGAATGCATTGTGGAGAAAGTTTTCTCCATCATATCATCATCACTTATTTCTTGACCACAGAATTGAAGCTTTGAACGGATCTTGAACATGGCCGAGTTGTATTCACTTACCTTTTTGAAATCTTGGAACCTTAGATTTCTCCATTCTTCCCTCGCAGCTGGGAGTAATATTTCCTTTTGATTATCGAATCTACTCTTGATACTTTCCCATAAAACATGTGGATCTTTGATAGTGAGAAACACATGTTTTAAAGTGGTATCAATATGTTTGCGAATAAAAGCAATTGATTTTAATTTATCTTGATCGGAACAAGTATTATTTTCTTTTAAAGTTTCTAGAATACCCAATGATCCAAGATTTATTTCTACGTCCATAACTCATGATGTGTAGTTTGTTCCCGATACGTCTAAGGCATCAAACTCAAGCTTTGATAAGTTTGACATTTTCTATTTTCAGAAAGATGAACAACATAAATCATAATCATAATCATAATCAATTTTTTTTTATAGACAAATAACAACATGAAATTACAATTAGTTTAGATTCATAAGTAGCAAACAAAGGAATAATGGTATGATTACAAATAATAAAACTATAAGGGAAGGATAGAATATGAGTTCATATTATATTATTAATAATATTATTATAATATATATTAAGTTATAATATATATTATTATAATATATTTTTCTTATTTTAACTTTTAAAATTTACTTTTAATAAAAATACAAACTACTTTTTCTTATTTTAACTTTTAAGATTTACTTTTAATAAAAATACAAACTACTTTTCTTATTTTAATTTTTAAGATTTACTTTTAATAAAAATACAAACTACTTTTTTTCTTATTTTAACTTTTAAGATTTACTTTTAATAAAAATATAACTACTTTTTCTTATTTTAACTTTTAAGATTTACTTTTAATAAAAATACAAACTACTTTTTTTTTATTTTAACTTTTAAGATTTACTTTTAATAAAAATACAAACTACTTTTTCTTATTTTAACTTTTAAGATTTATTTTTAATAAAAATACAAACTACTTTTTCTTATTTTAACTTTTAAGATTATAAATTTAAGAATAAACATTAGTATGCATGAAATAAATAATGATTAATTGCATAAGTAATCATAAATGTTAGATAACATATAAAGACCTCATCGTATTCGTATTGATCGGAATTAATCTCGACCCATGGTACCGTGTTGTCAAATGACGTGTTGCGTACATAAAGTACCGTGTTGTCAAATAACGTGTTGCGTACAATCATGAGGTCTTATTAACATAAATATAAATGTTAGTGAAGTTAATAAGAGTTAGATTACAGAAAATATAATTCAGGCGGTATAACCGACCATATATAACTTAAATAACATAAATATAAATGTTAGTAAAGTTAATACGAGTTAGATTACAGAAAATATAATTCAGGCGGTATAACCGACCATATATAACTTAAATAACATAAATATAAATATTAGTGAAGTTAATAAAAGTTAGATTACAGAAATATAATTCAGGCGGTATAACCGGCCATATATAACTTAAATAACATAAATATAAATGTTAGTGAAGTTAATAAAAGTTAGATTACAGAAATATAATTCAGGCGGTATAACCGACCATATATAACTTAAATAACATAAATATAAATGTTAGTGAAGTTAATAAAAGTTAGATAATTTCTTACCTTGATTAGTGACGTGTGCTTGCTTAGATAAACCTTGATTATACGGAGCACTTCGTGCTGATAACGTGTTATAATTCAGTAGGCTTATAACTACCTTTAGTGGCCTAGTTCTTGACTGTAGACTAATAAGTATATAGAGAGAATATGAGAGAGTATATTTAGTGTGTGTTTTATAAACTCATAACACACATATTTATACTCAAAAAATCTACTATACAATATCTATAATAATGATAAAATTAATATCCAATTTAACTTTTTATAACACATAACACTATATACTTTTAATTCGGGTTTATTTGAAAGACTTATTCAGAATATATACGTTATATATTAAGATGAACCTTAATAAGATGGATGGAGTACTTTATCAACGTTTTTGTTTCTTGTGATTCTAAAATGACATCTTATCTGAACTCATTAAAAAAGATTTCGTGTCTCGTATTGTAATTACTTAAACTCGGATATTAAACTATAAGAGCATAGGGTGTCGTGACGCGTCAGTTCAGTGTTAGTTCAGTGTCTTGCTGATGACTGGACGCTGACTGGACTGACATTGTAAACTGACATTGGTGAAAAAACAGGGGAATTGAAAAGATTGTCAGTTCAGTATCAGTTCAGTGTCTTGAAAAGAGAAAATATTTTATATTTTTATTATTTAATTAATTATATATTATTAAATAAATATAATTATCTCTTTTAAATGATATTACTGTAAAAAAAATTTTGATTTGTAAAATCTTTATCCAATATTCGAAACGGTCGATTGGTGTAAAAGTATACTATTTAATTATAATATTTTATGTTTGTATTTATCTACAAATTTGATTGAAGAGTTGATACAATATTATTTATGAAGAGTTACAACACAATGTAAACATAAGTTGAGTGTCTTAAACAAAAAGTTGAAAAAGTGTTTTCTTCTTCCCCAATTTAAAGCTAAAACTCACAGCACCACTACTCTAACCAACGATTTTTACCAGGAACTCAAAATTTGTTCATGAAAACACAAATACGTATCATATGAAAAATTTGTTCATGTTTGCCTTAAATAAAAAAAAAAACTCGTATATATTAATATTAATTAAAAATAGAAAAGGCTGAAATTGTATTACAGCGGATCTATTTTCAAATTTTGGGACTCACAAACGGTGCTAGAAGCAGCGTTGCTTCCTCGACGCTGGCCCTCAAAACGTCGAAGCGACACTGGCTTGGTGTGTAGTGACCGTCGGTCACAACCGACGCCAGTACCGACACCGGAAGTGACCCTTCCACAGTTCCACACCTGATGCTCTAACTAGACTGTTATATTGGTCGAACAATAAATCTTTGAGCTAGAGTCAACAGCAAAATTCATAACGAAATAACAAGCCACGTGTACTTTTTAAGTTGGCTATCTATTATCTCAAAATAATTAGGTCTAAGACTGATTTAATAAATAAATATCTGTTTGCATATTTATTACAGTAGTTAGCTAGGATAATATCAAGAACCATTTAATTAGATAAATCTTGTCATCTTAAACAAATCAGAACCACTAAGAATTAGTAATAAGTTGTTTAACTAATGATGTTGATTGATGAAAACATAATAATGACTACTAATTGATTCAAAGGGCATTTTTAACTAATTGAAGGGATTAATTGGTGCATTCTTATCCTACCTAGTAAAACCGTATCTTTCAGTTTTTGACCAACCTAATTTTCATAAGATTAACCCGACATTTATGGATTCCCCCTAACTTGAGGAGAAAGATGGTCATTAATCATCAATTAAATACAATTATGAAAATGACAACCAATATCTCCATAATTTCCATACTAATTTACTACTGTATATATGCAACTGGCTCAAGCCCGATTACTCGTTTATTTTAGTTAAAGCTTATCGTTTTGATTACTGTAGTTCATGGTTTATTTCATACTATTATATGTTACAGTATATACTATATAGCAGTAACAGTGAGAGAGTACTAAAAGAACTTATCATTATTTATTTAATTTTCGGTAATAGTCGTGTCACCAGAGGTGTAACTCCAATACCTAAAAGCATTACTTTTATAAGGTAATAGTGAGTCCCAATTCTCACATTGTGTGGTAGCTTATGTAGTAGTGGTTTTGTCTCTTTTAGCGAGAGGTTAGGAGCTCGATTCCCGTGAAGTACAATATTGCACACAAAGTTGTTCCTTAACCCTTGAATTCCACCCAATGGTGCCTTCCGCACATCGCGTTGCGGGGGGCGGTGGGGAGGGGGTTTTTACGGCCCACACTCTCGAATTGGACTGAGTTTTCTCCTGGGCAGCAGTTGGGGGCGAGTTATGCAACTGTGAGAGATGAACGCGTTAGTGATTTAGTCCTATTAAAATGGTAACGAATCAATCTAACATGAAATGTTTTTTTTTTCTTTGTTTAGTTTGCTTATTTGTGGTTTAAGAAACTACATGGTTGTTGGTGTCATTATTGGAAGTTAAAGTTTAGTGGTTGAAGTTATAAGGATTAAACTTTGGTGCTTAGCCGACTTTCAAAGCTTGAGGACCTGGTTGCAATAATTTATTTTTATAAAATTTATTTTTATTAATTTATTTTCACTTCTACACGTGTAACTTTTAGATCTCATCTCTCTCTCAAGGCTGTAGAAGGTTGAACGTGGGGTTGGATCTTCTTCCAAAACGCAAGCCTCTCCTCCGCCTTAAAGGCAACTACGGCGTCAACAAACACGTCTCTCAAATATTTGGAATCGCATGCGCGAGCGACCAGCGAAGGAAGCCCCTCCTTCAAACCTTAAATTGATGCACCGCCGCATCGCGGTCACCATCGTAAGTAAACAACCGACCTGTCAAATCCTCACGCTCTTTTACCAGATCGCTCTTCTCATACTCCAAAGAGTTCACCTTTTCGGTTAACTCCTCGACCCTGGAAATCAACGATGCCTTCTCAGCGGTTAGAGCAGACGTGGCGACAATCGCCTCTTAACGCGCTTTTTTCGCACCCTCAAGCTTCGAATTCAGAAACACGATGCGGTCATGAGCCTCATCGGCAGACAGTGTACCTGGCGCGGAAGATCCAGCACCATCTAGAAGAGCTTTCGCCTCCTGGAGGTGAAACTGAGAATACATCAAGTTCAGCATAGTCATCTGAACATCGAAACGCCACATCATTTCAGGCGACAAATTTGTGAAGTAACTGGGGAAAGTAATGTCCCCCAAAAAGCTGTATCGCCGCCCTCTCCTGCAACGACAGTAGGTCGTTCATGCCATGGAACACCAAGCGGGTCTCTGCAAATAAAGGATAAAGTTAAAAGCGCCACCAACAGCAAAAAAGAAAAAGAAAAAAAAAGAGACTACCTTTCGCCTTCTTGCCGTGCTTCCGCTTCTGCCCGCTCTTAGTCCGGGCCACCGTCACCTTAGATCCCTCAGCATCAACTCTTTCAGAGTCGTCACCAGCATGACCCTCTTGTTGATCGGCGCCACCAGAACCACCGGCGCCACCAGAGCTGCCGCCCTGAACCAAAGGATCAGCATCCAAGCGTTGCTCGCCTTCGTTCCCAGCATCTGACGTTTTAGTGTAAACGCCCGTGATGTTTCGAGATCCGAGGAGTCTATCCAGACGCATGACTACAACAAAAAATATACGCACAAGTTAGAAAAAAGCAATGCAAAGAAAATAAGTATAAAGTTAGCGCCCATCTGCCGCCTACGATTATCGTTGGCGTCTTTGATAATTGGCAGGGCTGGCGGATAAGGACACAGGTTAGCAAACTGCAAGACATCACTATTATAATGGCGAATTGGGAGTTCGCGGTTATAAAAATACTCGAGCTTTCGCTCATCGTCTGGGGGAAGTGTGAGTTTGACATTCAGCCGCGGGTCAGTCGCTTATGTGTGCCACGCGCGAATATTTTGTAGGCAATAGGGATAAAAGAATCACCGATATAGAAGAATGAGTTTTTCCACTTCTTGCGCACACCGGCTTTCAGGTGTTTCACAAAATTAACTCTGTCATTAAAAGCGTACCAACTTTGTTGGCTTCTACTGTAAGAAAACACATTCTTGAATAAAGCTAACGCGGGGGGGGGGGGGGACTGATAATCAAATCATCTCAAATAGATTAACGCGACAAGCTCTATATAGATGTAGCTGACCGAGACCAATATTGAAGTGGTTAAGAACCTCCATGAACAAAGGAGTCGAATGATAGCGCACGTTCCCTTCCACCATAACTTTTCGATACACGGTAACCTTATCGGCAATAACAGTGTCTGCGCGTTGATCAGGAACAGGCGCTACGGGATTTAGGTCAGCCAAAGGCGGATACCAGTCTATTAATTTTGCGATCGCGTGCTCCGTAATAATAGAGCTAATGTCCCCGCAGTTGGGAGGCTCACGAGACGAAGAGGGCGCCATCTATAAACAATATAATCAAAATACCGAAAGCAAAAGAAACTAAACACGCGCTCACCTGAAACACTTAAAGTTGAATCGGAAAGCACTAAGGAATAAGCAGAAAAGATTTGTGCAGGATCGAAAGAAACAAGGAGAGTAAAAATGGGAGAAGAAGTTATGAGGTATTTATAGGGGAGTAAAAAAACAAGAAGCATCCCAATGAGAAGTTGAAAAGGGCGGTTAAAAAATGAACGGCAGAGATGACGCCACTTGTCGAAAAACAAGAAAGAGAAAGAAGCGAGGTAACCGAAGGCGGCTGAAGTGACAGCCTAGTCACTGTATCAGACTGAGAGACGCCGCCTGAATTTTCATGCATTTAATGCAACACGACAGAATATTATTTAAATAAAGATAATAATGAAAGAGAAAGAATTTGCGCGAAGCAGGCAGACGGGGGTCATAAGTTGAGTTCAACACCATGCGCGATTCTCGTGCATACTATTGAACTAGGGGACTTAATGATACGCATACCCGATCAGTTGGTGTAGCGCATCAAACAACATCACCATATGAGCCATGTATGTCACGCGCTAACGGAAATAAGCGCGCAAGTCACGGACCTGGCGTAGGTCCTATACTAGCGCCAAGGTTACATATGCATGCCAGGCGATGTTGTAGCTGGCAAAAGACACCTGGCAGACAAGAATCAGGTCCAACAAAACACTTTTTACTTTTGTCGGGTCAGCTCACATAAGGATGTACTATTGGCAGGCCACGATCCTTTTAGCTCTATTATGTGACAATAGAAGACAAGAAGGATTACCCTATAAATAATGGGTTCAATCCACAGCAGAAGAGGCTGGACATTCATTCTACATTCACACACACACACACACACACACACTATTATTAACAGTAGCGCCTATTATATAGTGCCTTTCTACCCGCGCTACTGGACTTAAAGCATCTCACTAGACATATCCTTGATTTACAGGTAACGTTCTATTAACACAAACCCTACGACCTAGCGCGAGCCATCTATAATCGGATAACCCGTCGATGGTGGGTCTACGTTTAACCACCCCTGCTGAGATCCTCATCTCGTAAGGGGTTATTCACGGTACTCCAGACCGGAGTGTTAAACTCAATTGACCCTTAAATCCCCCTTCGTTGATGTCAAGTATGGACCGAACCCGACACATTTATTCTATGCTTGATCACTAGTCACTTGTTCTTCCGCTGATATCTTAATCTTCAAAGGGGAGTCTCGCATTTATTCGTGATTTTACTAGACCAGATCACTACACCCAACTCTTGATCTAGATCCATGAGATTTATGAATACCTGATCAAGCGTAGTTTAATCTTGACCTATTCTTTATATTTTTTTACTGTGCAAATCATCCTTACAGGTTGCCTGATTGATAGTCAGTTCTGGAGTACTCTGTAAGTTGTTCTTACTATACAGGTGTTTGAACCGTGGATTTGTTGTGGTTTCGTTTGTTTCTGATTGTTACTTGCTATTTGTTTTACTGATTATATGTTGTTTATCTGTTCTTATTGTTATTCATTGATGTTTGATTCTTGCAATATGTTTGATTATGATTCTACTTCTAGTGTAACTAAGATTAGCAAACTTGAATTTAATGATCCTTTGTATATACATCCAAGTGATACTTCTGGTGCTTCTTTAATACCACAGAAATTAAAAGGAACTAATAATTACAATGTGTGGTGTTGTGCTATGAAATTAGCTCTTCAAACTAAAAATAAACTAGGATTTATTGATGGTTGTTGTACTAGATTTAGTTATGAAGATGATGAGGTCTTTTTACGGCAATGAGATAGGTGTAATTCGGTTGTTCTTACCTAGGTTCTTACTTCTTTATTCGTAGATGTTTATAATGGTCAAATTTTCTCTAAATACGCTGAAACTGTTTGGAATGACTTAAAAGAAATCTATGATAAAGTTGATGCATCTGTTACTTTTAATTTATATCAACAAATTAATTCTTGCAGTCAATCTGGTCAACCTCTTTCCGATTATTACCATAAACTTAATGCTATATTAAAATTGATGATATGGTTTTAGCATCTAAGTCTTTTCAAAATCATTATCAGTTTTTAAAACTTATGCAGTTTTTAATGGGCTTCGATGATTGTTGAATCTATTCGGATCTTCAGAACGATGTTTCTAGCGAATCGGTGACTTTCGGGTATCGATTTAGTCAAACCAGATTGAATTGATCGGATTAGATCGATGCCTAGAGTCGTTATTCGACTTGGTTTGGGTTCTGGGACTAATTTGGATGAGAGGATTCGGCTAGGGTTATGGAGAGTGATCAACCCTAACAATTGAAATGTCCCGTTCATATTGATTATAAACGTTCCATATTAATTGATTTTATCGCGAGGTTTTGACCTCTATATGAGACGTTTTTCAAAGACTGCATTCATTTTTAAAACAACCATAACCTTTATTTTATCTATAAAGGTTTAAAAAAAATATTACGTAGATTATCAAATAATGATAATCTAAAATATACCGTTTACACACGACCATTACATAATGGTTTACAATAAGAATATATTACATCAAAATAAGTTTCTTGAATGCAGTTTTTACATAATATCATACAAGCATGGACTCCAAATCTTGTCCTTATTTTAGTATGCAACAGCGCAAGCTCTTAATAATCACCTGAGAATAAACATGCTTAAAACGTCAACAAAAATGTTGGTGAGTTATAGGTTTAACCTATATATTATCAAATCATAATAATAGACCACAAGATTTCATATTTCAATATACATCCCATACATAGAGATAAAATTCATTCATATGGTGAACACCTAGTAACCGACATTAACAAGATGCATATAAGAATATCCCCTATCATTTCGGGAAATCCTTCGGACATGATAAAAACGAATTCGAAGTACTAAAGCATCCGGTACTTTGGATGGGGTTCGTTAGGCCCAATAGATCTATCTTTAGGATTTGCGTCAATTAGTAGATCGGTTTACCTATTCTTAGGTTACCAAGCAAAAGGGGCATATTCGGCTTCGATCATTCACCCATATAATGTAGTTTCAATTACTTGTGTCTATTTCGTAAAACATTTATAAAACTGCATGTATTCTCATCCCAAAATATTAGATTTTAAAAGTGGGACTATAACTCACTTTCACAGATTTTTACTTCATCGGGAAGTAAGACTTGGCCACTGGTCGATTCACGAACCTATAACAAATATGTACATATATATCAAAGTATGTTCAAAATATATTTACAACATTTTAATACGTTTTAATGTTTTGAGTTTATTAAGTCAGCTGTCCTCGTTAGTAACCTACAACTAGTTGTCCACAATTATAAATCGATATATATTATCTTGAATCAATCCACGACCCAGTGTATAGACGTCCAGGCTAGATCACAACTCAAAGTATATATATTTTTGGAATCAACCTCAACCCTGTATAGCTAACTCCAACATTACTGCATATAGAGTGTCTATGGTTGTTCCAAATAACATATATACATGGGTCGATATGATATGTCAAAACATTTGCATACGTGTCTATGGTATCCCAAGATTACATAATATATTAGAATACATGTATAAAACAATATGAGTTAGCTAGGATAAGATTAATATAGATTTGTTACCAATTTTCACGTAGCTACAACAAGCAAAAATAACCAATCTTGTTTTACCCATAACTTCTTCGTTTTAAATCCGTTTTGAGTGAATTCAATTGCTAGGGTTTCATATTGAACTTAAGTTTATGAATCTATATAGAAAAAGTATAAGTTTATAGTCGGAATTTCAGGTTACAAGTCATTTTTGTAAAGGTAGTCATTTCAGTCGAAAGAACGACGTTTAGATGACCATTTTGGAAAACATACTTCCACTTTGAGTTTAACCATGATTTTTGGATATAGTTTCATGTTTATAAGAAAAATAATTTTTCCAGAAGAACAACTTTTAAATCAAAGTTTATCATAGTTTTTAATTAACTAACCCAAAACAGCCCGCGGTGTTACTACGACGACGTATATCCGGTTTTACGGTGTTTTTTGTGTTTTCCGGTTTTAAATCATTAAGTTAGCATATTCTATAGATATAGAACATGTGTTTAGTTTATTTTAAAAGTTAAGTTAGAAGGATTAACTTTTGTTTGCGAACAAGTTTAGAATTAACTAAACTATGTTCTAGTGATTTCAAGTTTAAACCTTCGAATAAGGTAGTTTTATATATATGAATTGAATAATGTTACTGGAAATGAGAAAAATAGATCTAGCTTCAAAGGATCCTTGGATGGCTTGAAAGTTCTTGAAGCAGAATCATGACACGAAAACAAGTTCAAGTAAGATTTCCACTCGAAATACGATTGTTATAGTTATAGAAATTGAATCAAAGTTTGAATATGAGTATTACCTTGTATTAGAAAGATATCTTACTGTAAGTAAGAAAGATTTCTTGAGGTTGGATGATCACTTTACAAGATTGGAAGTAAGCTAGCAAACTTGGAAGTATTCTTGATTTTATGAAACTAGAACTTATAAAATTTATGAAGAACACTTAGAACTTGAAGATAGAACTTGAGAGAGATCAATTAGATGAAGAAAATTGGAGAATGAAAGTGTTTGTAGGTGTTTTTAGTCGTTGGTAAATGGATTAGATATAAAGGATGTGTAATTTTGTTTACATGTAAATAAGTCATGAATGATTACTCATATTTTTGTAATTTTATGAGATATTTCATGCTAGTTGCCAAATGATGGTTCCCACATGTGTTAGGTGACTCACATGGGCTGCTAATAGCTGATCATTAGAGTGTATATACCAATAGTACATACATCTAAAAGCTGTGTATTGTACGAGTACGAATACGGGTGCATACGAGTAGAATTGTTGATGAAACTGAACGAGGATGTAATTGTAAGCATTTTTGTTAAGTAGATGTATTTTGATAAGTGTCTTGAAGTCTTTCAAAAGTGTATGAATATGTGACACCGCTGATTTTTTTTTTTTTATAAATACGTGGCGGAAGCATTAACGTTAATTAAACCATTATAATAATATAAACATATCATAATTACATAACCAAAACAGTTGACAGCTAGCATTTAACTAATACATATGGTGTCACGTGACGTTTCAACAAAAGTTTAGTTTTATAGGAAAAGACACATCAGAGTTGGCTCCTGTCAAACATAACATCAGCATGCCCCGTCTTCTCCCCAAAAGCATCATCTCTACAAAAGCTAATAACCTGCAGGGAGGAGATGGAGGGGAATTAGCACGAAGCTAAGTGAGTACGACTAACCACAGGCAATAGTATACAGAACAGTTATACTAATCATGTCACAAAGAGCTAACACACAAACATCACCCAAGTGCCGTCTACAGAGACTCTGGCGGCTCGGCCAAACCATTAACCACCAGTTGATCGGGCTGGGGCTTACCAGAAGTTCCTCCACCACCGTATGTATATACATAATCCACACGCGACGGACGCGTCATTCACATATATATACACCACGGCTGTCTAGGCTACCACAGAGGAACCCAACCCGCAGGTTGAGCTCTCCTACCGAGGCTACCACACAATAGGGACGCACTGGGCTCCGGCAGACAAGCATCAACTAACATGCAGTCATCACAATAAACTAACTAACTGTATCAATAAGTACAACTAACTAGCATGGCAGTCATAATATAACATGCTACTCTATACTAAATTCCACAGTTAGTCCCACTCACCGATTACCAGCAAACGAGAAGGTGTTCAGCTATCTAATCACTGAACCTTCTCTTTCTCCTTTTCTCCTGAGAAATACATATACACGAGTTAGTTTATGTCCATAAACACCAAATAACACAAATATAGAAATTTTGTCAGAAAATCTGTCCGCTAAATCTCAAAATACAAACGGACAGCATAACGGCTAGAAATCAACACTTAGTAAAAATTTCACTGTCTAAGACCATCGGTCGATCGTCAGAGACTATCGGCCGATCGTCACTACTCCATCGGCCGGTGGACTACACCATCGGTCAATCGTTAAATTTTCAACCGTTCGTCGAAGGACTTCCACCATCGGTCGATCGTCTAGTCCGTCGACCGATCGTCTCACTCCATCGGTCGATGGTCAGAGACCATCGGCCGAGGGTAGTTCATCTGCAGTAGCAGCTACCAAAGTGACGGGTTTCAACCAAATTCATCCAATTCTCGATCTAGAGCTCGTTTTTAACCTCAAAACTTACCAAATCTGATACATTAATCATTTAGAAACACAAACCCACAAGATTTTGACACTAACAACACCAAATCAACCCATTTTGACCCAATTTATACTTTTAATAAAAACTAACACAAAAGCTTCAATTTCTCAAAGATTAGATCAAGAAATGATACAAACCTTACCTTAAAAGAATCAGTAAATCGTAGAGAACACAAAGCTATGAACGATTTGAGCTCTAGTACAAGAATTTGGAATTAGGGTTTGATAGGTGGAGAAGGTGAAGTACGGGTTATTTGGGAAGGATCTAGAAGAGAGAGACAGCACACTAGTCACTTAATGGGTTTAATTCCCACACTGTGTGGCACACGGGTGTTTATCAGTTATCTGATATCTTTCGTACATCATTTGGCAAACCAAACGAAGTCCAAATTAAATAAACAAACCTGTTCTGTGACCCTTGTCACAAACTGGTCCTAACCTCATCATTAATTAATAATAAACATTAAATAAAAATAAAAGCATATAATAACGCAACACCAACTTAAGGGCAATCTAGTAATCTTACATCTAGGCCCACTTGAGGATGTTACAGAATACATATTAAAACACTACATGTATATACATTTTAACTCAGTCGTTAAGTCATCGTTAGTCGTTACATGTAAATGTTGTTTTGAAACCTTTAGGTTAATGATCTTGTTAAATGTTGTTAACCCATTGTTTATTATATCTAAAGAGATGTTAAATTATTACATTATCATGATATTATGATATATTAATATATCTTAGTATGATATATATACAGTTAAATATTGTTACAACGATAATCGTTACATATATGCCTCGTTTCGAAATCCTTAAGTTAGTAGTCTTGTTTTTAAATATGTAGTTCATTATTAATATACTTAATGATATGTTTACTTATCATAATAACATGTTAACTATATATATATATATGTATATATATATATATCCATATATATGACATCATATAGTTTTTACAAGTTTTAACATTAGTGAATCACCGGTCAACTTGGGTGGTCAATTGTCTATATAAAACCCATTTCAATTAATCAAGTCTTAACAAGTTTGATTGCTTAACATGTTAGAAACACTTAATCATGTAAATAACAATTTCATTTAATATATATAAACATGGAAAAGTTCGGGTCACTACAGTACCTACCCGTCAAATAAATTTCGTCCCGAAATTTTAAGCAGTTGGAGGTGTTGACGTATCTTCTGGAAATAAGTGCGGGTATTTCTTCTTCATCTAATCTTCTTGTTCCCAGGTGAACTCAGGTCCTCTACGAGCATTCCATCGAACTTTAACAATTGGTATCTTGTTTTGCTTAAGTCTTTTAACCTCACGATCCATTATTTCGACGGGTTCTTCGATGAATTGTAGTTTTTTGTTGATTTGGATTTCGTCTAACGGAATAGTGAGATCTTCTTTACCAAAACATTTCTTCAAATTTGAGACGTGGAAAGTGTTATGTACAGCCGCGAGTTATTGTGGTAATTCAAGTCGGTAAGCAACTAGTCTGACAAGATCAATAATCTTGAATGGTCCAATATACCTTGGATTTAATTTCCCCCGTTTACCAGATCGAACAACGCCTTTCCAAGGTGCAACTTTAAGCATGACCATCTCTCCAATTTCAAATTCTATATCTTTTATTTTAATGTCGGCGTAGCTCTTTTGTCGACTTTGGGCGGTTTTCAACCGTTGTTAAATTTAGATGATCTTCTCGGTAGTTTCTTGTATTATCTCCGGACCCGTAATCTGTCTATCCCCCACTTCACTAAAAAAAATTGGAGACCTGCACTTTCTACCATAAAGTGCTTCAAACGGCGCCATCTCAATGCTTGAATGGTAGCTGTTGTTATAGGAAAATTCTGCTAACGGTAGATGTCGATCCCAACTGTTTCCGAAATCAATAACATATGCTCGTAGCATGTCTTCAAGTATTTGTATCGTCCTTTCGCTCTGCCCATCAGTTTGTGGATGATAGACAGTACTCATGTCTAGACGAGTTCCTAATGCTTGCTGTAATGTCTGCCAGAATCTTGAAATAAATCTGCCATCCCTATCAGAGATAACAGAGATTGGTATTCCATGTCTGGAGACGACTTCCTTCAAATTCAATCGTGCTAACTTCTCCATCTTGTCATCTTCTTTTATTGGCAGGAAGTGTGCTGATTTGGTGAGACGATCAACTATTACCCAAATAGTATCAAAACCACTTGCAGTCCTTGGCAATTTAGTGATGAAATCCATGGTAATGTTTTCCCATTTCCATTCCGGGATTTCGGGTTGTTGAAGTAGACCTGATGGTTTCTGATGCTCCGCTTTGACCTTAGAACACGTCAAACATTCCCCTACGTATTTAGCAACATCGTCTTTCATACCTGGCCACCAAAAATGTTTCTTGAGATCCTTGTACGTCTTTCCCGTTTCAGGATGTATTGAGTATCTGGTTTTATGAGCTTCTCTAAGTACCATTTCTCTCATATCTCCAAATTTTGGTACCCAAATTCTTTCAGCCCTATACCGGGTTCCGTCTTCCCGAATATTAAGATGCTTCTCCGATCCTTTGGGTATTTCATCCTTTAAATTTTCCTCTTTTAAAACTCCTTGTTGTGCCTCCTGTATTTGAGTAGTAAGGTTAGTGTGAATCATTATATTCATAACTTTTACTCGAATGGGTTCTCTGTCCTTTCTGCTCAAGGCGTCGGCTACCACATTTACCTTCCCCGGGTGGTAACGAATCTCAAAGTCGTAATCATTCAACAATTCAATCCACCTACGCTGCCTCATGTTCAGTTGTTTCTGATTAAATATGTGTTGAAGACTTTTGTGGTCGGTATATATAATACTTTTGACCCCATATAAGTAGTGCCTCCAAGTCTTTAATGCAAAAACAACCGCGCCTAATTCCAAATCATGCGTCGTATAATTTTGCCCGTGAATCTTCAATTGTCTAGACACATAAGCAATTACCTTCGTTCATTGCATTAATACACAACCGAGACCTTGCTTTGAGGCGTCACAATATATCACAAAATCATCATTACCTTCAGGTAATGACAATATAGGTGCCGTAGTTAACTTTTTCTTCAACAATTGAAACACTTTTTCTTGTTCATCCTTCCATTCAAATTTCCTCCCTTTATGCGTTAATGCAGTCAAGGGTTTTGCTATTTTGGAAAAATCTTGGATGAATCTCCTGTAATAACCAGCTAGCCCTAAAAATTGGCGTATGTGTTTCTGAGTTTTCGGGGTTTCCCACTTTTCAACGGTTTCAATCTTTGTTGGATCTACCTGAATACCTTCTTTGTTCACTATGTGACCGAGGAATTGAACTTCTTCTAACCAAAATGCACACTTTGAAAACTTAGCGTACAGTTTTTCTTTCCTTAACAACTCTAGCACTTTTCTCAAGTGTTCTTCATGCTCTTGGTCATTCTTTGAGTAAATAAGTATGTCATCGATGAAAACAATGACAAACTTGTCAAGGTATGGTCCACACACTCGGTTCATGAGGTCCATGAACTCAGCTGGTGCGTTAGTCAACCCAAACGGCATAACCATAAACGCGTAATGACCGTAACGCGTCCTAAAAGCAGTCTTTGGAATATCATCCTCCTTCACCCGCATTTGATGATACCTAGAACGTAAATCAATCTTCGAATAAATTTACGAGCCTTGTAGTTGATCAAATAAGTCGTCAATTCTCGGTAGTGGGTAGCGGTTCTTGATGGAAAGTTTGTTCAAATCACGGTAGTAGATACACAACCTAAATGTACCATCCTTCTTCTTGACAAAAAAAACAGGAGCTCCCCACGATGATGTGCTTGGTCGAATGAAACCACGCTCTAAAAGTTCTTGTAATTGGCTCTAAAGTTCCTTCATTTCACTAGGTGCGAGTCTGTATGGAGCACGAGCTATTGGTGCAGCTCCCAGTACAAGGTCTATTTGAAATTCAACGGATCGGTGTGGAGGTAGTTCCGGTAATTCTTTCGGAAATACATCGGAAAATTCTTTTGCGACGGGAACATCATTGATGTTCTTTTCTTCGGAATTGACTTTCTCGATGTGTGCTAGCACAGCATAGCAACCTTTTCTTATTAGTTTTTGTGCCTTCAGGTTATTAATAAGATTTAACTTCGCGTTGCTCTTTTCTCCGTACACCATTAAGGGTTTTCCTTTTTCTCGTATAATGCGAATTGCATTTTTGTAACAAACGATCTCTGCTTTCACTTCTTTCAACCAGTCCATACCTATTATCACATCAAAACTCCTTAACTCTACTGGTATCAAGTCAATCTTAAATGTTTCGCTAACTAGTTTAATTTCTCGATTCCGACATATATTATCTGCTGAAATTAATTTACCATTTGCTAATTCGAGTAAAAATTTACTATCCAAAGACGTCAATGGGCAACTCAATTTAGCACAAAATTCTCTACTCATATAACTTCTATCCGCACCCGAATCAAATAAAACATAAGCAGATTTATCGTCAATAAGAAACGTACCCGTAACAAGCTCCGGGTTTTCCTGTGCTTCTGCCGCATTAATATTGAAAACTCTTCCACGGCCCTGCCCATTAGTATTCCCCTGATTCGGGCAATTTCTAATAATGTGGCCCGATTTTCCACATTTATAACAAACAGCGTTGGTATTACTTGCTCCGACACTATTCATTTCGGCATTACTTGTTCTGACATTATTTGTTCCTTTAGTTCTGTTAAACTTTGGTCCATAGACCTCACACTTTATCGCGCTATGACCACTTCTTTTACACCTGTTGCAAAATGTAGTGCAAAACCCCTGATGATTTTCTTCACACCTATGACATGGCTGTTTTTGGTTTTTGTTGCCGTTGTTGTTATTGAGGTTGTTGTTGGGATTGTTATTGTTGTTGAAACGGTTGTTATAGTTGTTGTTGTTGTTGGGATTTTTGTTGTAGTTATTGTTAGGATTGCGGTTATTGTTGCGATTGTTGTTGCGGTTATTGGGATAGTTGTTGCGATTGTGGTTGTAATTGTTATTGTTGTTGTACTGGCGACTCTTGTCACCATTTTCCTCCCACTTCCTCTTGAGTTGTTTCATGTTGGCATCTTCGGCTGCCTGCTCTATAATTCTTCCCTCAATCTGATTTATGAGTTTATGAGCCATTCGACTTGCCTTCTGTATAGAAGCGGGCTCGTGTGAGTTCACATCTTCTTGAATCCTTACTGGTAACCCTTTTACAAACGCGTCGATCTTATCTTCTTCATCTTTGAATGCTCCCGGACACAATAGGCACAACTCTGTGAATCGTCGTTCATATGTGGTAACGTCGAATCCTTGTGTTCGTAACTCTCTAAGTTCTGCCTTGAGTTTATTGACTTCGTTTCTAGGACGGTACTGCTCGTTCATCAATTGCTTGAATGCCGACCACGGTAGTGCGTAAGCAGCATTTTGTCCTACCTGTTCAAGATAGGTGTTCCACCATGTTAACACAGTACCTGTGAATGTATGCGTAGCGTACTTAACTTTGTCCTCTTCAGTACACTTACTTATGGAAAACACCGATTCGACTTTCTCGGTCCACCGTTTCAATCCAATTGGTCATTCGGTTCCATCAAATTCCAAAGGTTTGCAGGCAGTGAATTCTTTGTAGGAGCATCCTACACGATTTCTTGCGCCGTTAGCTGCATTGCTAGATTCAGAGTTATTGTTGGTATGTAGCGCAGCCTGTACTGCGGCTATATTTGCAGCAAGAAAGGTACGAAATTCCTCTTCGCTCATATTCATGGTGTGTCGAGTAGTCGGTGCCATTTCCTTCAAAATAGCCAACTGAATCGAGTTAATCATACAGAATATTAAGAGTAGTCAATAGTATTTTGTAGCATAATATGAACTCATTTATAAAAGCTTTTTCTTCATATTAGCGTTTTATAAGTTTAAATTCGGGTACTACCTACCCGTTAAGTTCATACTTAGTAGCTAATATACAATTCAACTACTATAATTCCATATGAAAAACTGATTATAATAATATATCACATATAAATATTCTTCAAACTTACAACATCGCTATATTACATATAACATGAAATATAGTACACTTTGATACAGGACAGTTTTGAAGATAAATCTAGTTAATACGCAAGTTGTTCAGCAAAGGAAATAAAAACACGTAATTCATAAGTCCAGAAATAAGTCATGCATTCTGGTTTTACTAAGACGACTTCCCATCCTTGGTCGTGTGGAAAATAACCGTTATGACCATTGACTATGCAGCATGTTGTAATGTCGTCAAAAGGACGAGGGTTTCGTAATGTCCAACAGCCCCGTAATAATCTAAAAACCTTGTTTCTCACCACAACTACTGAATCCGTCACTTGTGGGAAGGTTTTATTTAAAAGTTGCAATCCGATGTTCTTTTTCTCACTTTGGTAAGAAGCGAACATCACTAACCCGTAAGCATAACATGCTTCTTTATGTTGCATGTTAGAAGCTCTTTCTAATTCACGAAATCCTATGTTGGGATATGTTGAGTCAAAATAAGTTCTTAACCCGTAGCGTAAAATTGCATTTGGGTTCCCCGCATTTAACGCTTTAAAGAAAACACGTCGTAATTTACGGTCTCCCCAATGTGATATACCCCACCTATCAAAGGAAAGCCTTTTATAAACTAAGGCATTTCTGGAAAGTCTTTCAAATGTTTGACAAGTTAATTTCGCCATAACTAAATGTGCTGATGAATTCTGACAGACTCTAGACAAGATTTCCTCAATCATATCCTCTGGTAGGTCTTCTAAAATATTCGGTTGTCTACCCTTAACGTCCATTTTGTTTTTATACTGTAAAATAGACAAGGATTAGATTCGTAAAAGATAATTAACAAACAATACAAGCAATTTTTACATAGAACATAAAAGTACAAGTACACTACAATACATATAATACACAACATGATTACAACCCTCTAATCTGAATCATTGGTTTCTTCTTCTTCGGACTTGGTTCGTTTTCCTAATTTTCTAGGAATATATGGTGTTCCTCTAATACGAGCCGTCGTTTTCCATAATGGTTTAGAAAAACCTGGTGGTTTAGAGGTTCCCGGGTCATTGTTACATTTTAGGAAATACGGATGTTGTCGATACATATAAAGTTCATCGGGGTTGGAATCGGGTTTCTCTATTTTTATACCTTTTCCCTTATTATTTTCTTTCGCTTTATTAAATTGGGTCGAGGTAATTTCTATAACATCATCGGAATCCTCATCGGGATCCGATTCATCGGAAAATTGGTAATCTTCTCAATATTTTGCTTCCTCGGCGGAAACACCATTGACCATTATTAACTTTGGTCTGTTGGTTGAGGATTTTCTTTTATTTAATAGATTTACTCTAGGTATCAATATTTCTTCCTCCAGAACCTCTTCTTCTTCTGGTTCCTCCTCTTCCGATTCATCCTCTTCTGGTTCCTCTTCTTCCGATTCCTCCTCTTCCGGTTCCTCCTCTTCCGGGTCCTCTTCGGGAATTTGTGAATCTTCCCAAAATATATTCGACTCTTCATTATTATTAGGTGAATCAATGGGATTTTTACTAGAGGTAGACATCTATCACACAATATCAAACACGTTAAGAGATTAATATATCACATAATATTTACATGTTAATAATATATAGTTTCCAACAAAAGTGTTAAGCAATCGTTTTTAAAGAAAACACGGTTGAAGTCTAGACTCACTAATGTATCCTAACAAACTCGATAAGATACACTAATGCAAATTTCTGGTTCTCTAAGACCAACGCTCGGATACCAACTGAAATGTCCCGTTCATATTGATTATAAACGTTCCATATTAATTGATTTCGTCGCGAGGTTTTGACCTCTATATGAGACGTTTTTCAAAGACTGCATTCATTTTTAAAACAACCATAACCTTTATTTTATCTATAAAGGTTTAAAAAAAATTTACGTAGATTATCAAATAATGATAATCTAAAATATACCGTTTACACACGATCATTACATAATGGTTTACAATAAGAATATATTACATCAAAAATAAGTTTCTTGAATGCAGTTTTTACATAATATCATACAAGCATGGACTCCAAATCTTGTCCTTATTTTAGTATGCAACAGCGGAAGCTCTTAATAATCACCTGAGAATAAACATGCTTAAAACGTCAACAAAAATGTTGGTGAGTTATAGGTTTAACCTATATATTATCAAATCATAATAATAGACCACAAAATTTCATATTTCAATATACATCCCATACATAGAGATAAAATTCATTCATATGGTGAACACCTGGTAACTGACATTAATAAGATGCATATAAGAATATCCCCTATCATTCCAGGAAATCCTTCGGACATGATAAAAACGAATTCGAAGTACTAAAGCATCCGGTACTTTGGATGGGGTTCGTTATTCCCAATAGATCTATCTTTAGGATTCACGTCAATTAGTAGATCGGTTTACCTATTCTTAGGTTACCAAGCAAAAGGGGCATATTCGGCTTCGATCATTCACCCATATAATGTAGTTTCAATTACTTGTATCTATTTCGTAAAACATTTATAAAACTGCATGTATTCTCATCCCAAAGTATTAGATTTTAAAAGTGGGACTATAACTCACTTTCACAGATTTTTACTTCGTCGGGAAGTAAGACTTGGCCACTGGTCGATTCACGAACCTATAATAAATATGTACATATATATCAAAGTATGTTCAAAATATATTTACAACATTTTTAATAAGTTTTAATGTTTTGAGTTGATTAAGTCAGCTGTCCTCGTTAGTAACCTACAACTAGTTGTCCACAATTAGATGTACAGAAATAAATCGATATATATTATCTTGAATCAATCCATCACCCAGTGTATATACGTCTCAGGCTAGATCACAACTCAAAGTATATATATTTTTGGAATCAACCTCAACCCTGTATAGTTAACTCCAACATTACTGCATATAGAGTGTCTATGGTTTTTCCAAATAACATATATACATGGGTAGATATGATATGTCAAAACATTTGCATACGTGTCTATGGTATCCCAAGATTATATAATATATTAGAATACATGTATAAAATAATATGAGTTAGCTAGGATAAGATTAATATAGATTTGTTACCAATTTTCACGTAGCTACAACAAGCAAAAATAACCAATCTTGTTTTACCCATAACTTCTTCGTTTTAAATCCGTTTTGAGTGAATCCAATTGCTATGGTTTCATATTGAACTTAAGTTTATGAATCTATACAGAAAAAGTATAAGTTTATAGTCGTAATTACAGGTTACAAGTCGTTTTTGTAAAGGTAGTCATTTCAGTCGAAAGAACGACGTCTAGATGACCATTTTGGAAAACATACTTCCACTTTGAGTTCAACCATGATTTTTGGATATAGTTTCATGTTCATAAGAAAAATCATTTTTCCAGAAGAAATTTTTTTAAATCAAAGTTAATCATAGTTTTTAATTAACTAACCCAAAACAGCCCGCGGTGTTACTACGACGACGTATATCCGGTTTTACGGTGTTTTTCGTGTTTTCCGGTTTTAAATCATTAAGTTAGCATATCATATAGATATAGAACATGTGTTTAGTTGATTTCAAAAGTCAAGTTAGAAGGATTAACTTTTTTTTGCGAACAATTTTAGAGTTAACTAAACTATGTTCTAGTGATTTCAAGTTTAAACCTTCGAATAAGGTAGTTTTATATATATGAATCGAATGATGTTATGAACATCATTACTACCTCAAGTTTTGTGGATAAACCTACTGGAAATGAGAAAAATAGATCTAGCTTCAAAGGATCCTTGGATGGCTTGAAAGTTCTTGAAGCAGAATCATGACACGAAATCAAGTTCAAGTAAGATTTCCACTCGAAATACGATTGTTATAGTTATAGAAATTGAATCAAAGTTTGAATATGAGTATTACCTTATATTAGAAATATATCTTACTGTAAAAAAGAAAGATTTCTTGAGGGTGGATGATCACTTTACAAGATTGGAAGTAAGCTAGCAAACTTGGAAGTATTCTTGATTTTATGAAACTAGAACTTATAGAATTTATGAAGAACACTTAGATCTTGAAGATAGAACTTGAGAGAGATCAATTAGATGAAGAAAATTGAAGAATGAAAGTGTTTTTAGGTGGTTTTGGTCGTTGGTATATGGATTAGATATAAAGGATGTGTAATTTTGTTTACATGTAAATAAGTCATGAATGATTACTCATATTTTTGTAATTTTATGAGATATTTCATGCTAGTTGCCAAATGATGGTTCCCACATGTCTTAGGTGACTCACATGGGCTGTTAAGAGCTGATCACTGAAGTGTATATACCAATAATACATACATCTAAAAGCTGTGTATTGTGCGAGTACGAATACGGGTGCATACGAGTAGAATTATTGATGAAACTGAACGAGGATGTAATTGTAAGCATTTTTGTTAAGTAGAAGTATTTTGATAAGTGTCTTGAAGTCTTTCAAAAGTGTATGAATACATATTAAAACACTACATGTATATACATTTTAACTTAGTCGTTAAGTCATCGTTAGTCGTTACATGTAAATGTTGTTTTGAAACCTTTAGGTTAACGATCTTGTTAAATGTTGTTAACCCATTGTTTATTATATCTAAAGAGATGTTAAATTATTATATTATCATGATATTATGATATATTAATATATCTTAGTATGATATATATACAGTTAAATGTTGTTACAACGATAATCGTTACATATATGCCTCGTTTCGAAATCCTTAAGTTAGTAGTCTCATTTTTACATATGTAGTTCATTATTAATATACTTAATGATATATTTACTTATCATAATACCATGTTAACTATATATATATATCCATATATATGACATCATATAGTTTTTACAAGTTTTAACGTTCGTGAATCACCGGTCAACTTGGGTGGTCAATTGTCTATATAAAACCTATTTCAATTAATCAAGCCTTAACAAGTTTAATTGCTTAAAATGTTGGAAACACTTAATCATGTAAATAACAATTTCATTTAATATATATAAACATGGAAAAGTTCGGGTCACTACAACAATGAAGCCTTGAATTCCTTTTATACTCAGCTGGCCCGATCCGTATGGATGCACTACATTCGTACGGATGCACTACATTCGTACGGATGCACTTCGTATTCATGCAGTTGCACATGTATTCGTACAGATTCACTCTGTATCCGTACGGTTGTTAAGACTTGATACAAACTCGCGTCGGTTGATATAACTAGGGACTTATTATGTACCAACAATGATGTATATATTCCTATAAGAAGTCAAATTTTAACTAGTGATCCTGTTCCATCAGTTAAAAGAGCTTTATCTATTATATCTAGGGATGAGACACATAGAATGCATACTTCTGAAAATATACATAATACTAAATCTACTGCTTTTGTGAGTAAAACTGGTTATAATAATCTTAATAATAGTGGTAATAACATAAGAAAGTAAGATAATCCACCTTTAAAATGTACTAAATGTAATATGTTAGGACATACTGTTGATAGGTGTTATGAGTTGATTGGTTATCCACCTGGTTACATTAAAAAACCTTTTAATCAAGGCTCGCCTAGATTTAATAGTAACAATTCTAGTGTTGACAAGTGTTTTAGTGTTGAATCTTCTATCCAGCTTGTTGGTTGAATGTTGGTTAATGGACTAACCGACAAAGTTAAGTATGATGCTTAACCAAAGAATATGTTTTGATGATGACACATACATATGTATAAGTGATGATCGACATCTTAACATAAAACACGCAAGGTCACTAATCCATACTTGATCTTGCAAATGACCAAGTTAAACAAAACTTAAAGAGTTAAAATAAAGGTCAGCAAAGTACACGGTCAAAGTACGGTCGACCGCATACCCATCCGTAGAAGCCCAGACTGAATTGCAATGCATTTTTGTGAAAACAAGTTTCATGGTCGCCACCACGGTCAACCGCAGTGCGACCGCAGTTTTCTCTGTCACCATTTTTGACCAAATTTAGTTTGACTAGTTCCCGACATCTATAATTGATGAAACCTTTCTCAACATGCTTAAATAGATGCCCTCTCCATACTCAATTGAGTTTTGGTCATAAAAACACTAATCTTGGTTAATTACGCTTAATTACATCTTAATGACAAATTAACCATGATTAGGCATAACACATAAGTGTTAATCAACAACTTGTGATCTTAAAACTTATCTAGATATTCTTAGTATGATCACCAAGTACCAACACACTTAAACCAATATCACTAGAACATTAATTGCAATTAAAGATGACTTAGTGATTAATTAAGGCTAAATGAAGAACAATGTTTTCAAGTGTAACTAGTAAAGACTTGTAATCGTAAAATACACTTAGATATATTTAGGATGGTCACCAAGTCCCAACTAGAGATTGCTCTTCCCTTGTGCATGTGTTGGACATTAATGTGTGCTTACACATTAATCATGCAATATGTTATATTGCAAGTAAGCTTGCTAAAAGCTTAAACTATAGTGTTGTGCAAATATCTATATGATTGATTTTAGAATAACTATCTCTTGCTATGTGTGAGTATTACTTGCTACTTGCTAATATGTTTAATACTCATCAATTTTCCAACTTGATTAATATGCTTTCTATGTGCTTACTAGTTAGAATACTAGGATTCAAGTAACTAGTCTACTCCATTAAATTAAGTGTAAAATGGTTCACAAAGGAATAATGGTCAATAATCTATTTGGTCTTGTCTAAGTAACATATTGTGATTACTTGTCAAAGTATGACTTAACATTGATGTCTTTACATACTTAATGTTTATTTTAGAAAGACATCATTCAATTAATCTCCACTAAATCTTAAAATGAATACAACTTGTAATTAATTAAAACTAGGAAGTTAATGACATATTGACTAGTGTTTAGGATTGAACCAAATGCATTAATGATCCTAACTAAGTCTTGACCAAACTGAGATTACCCAAAATGTCAATTAAGACACTTCTCCAAGAATGTTGGGTTTACCACATTTGGAGTGTTATGTCATTTTCACTCAATAAGACCAAATCTCACACACTTAATGCATGTAGTACTTGTATAGGATATTGGATTTCTTTTGCAGGTGCTAGATGGAGTAAAGATTCCAAAATGTGATGTTCAAATCCAAGTCAAACAAGAATACAACGGATACACATTTTTAGACTGGAGCACGCACGGTCGAACCTGAAACAACCCCAAACCGTTTAACCAAAAACGGAGTACTTTTTTTTTTTTTTTTTTTTGTTAGGTCCCAATATCACCCAAGTATACAAACCATTTCGAAATAGTTATCCATATACAATTTATCATAATAACACGTTAAACATTTTATCTCGACTCTTGGTTTACAATGACACCATACATCCTTACGAGAATGTATTTCACATACAAGGTTTGACTCGACACAACCAAACGATGCGACCTCGAAACATTTATACAACACCACGGTTAAGACACAATAGCCCAACCCGATACCAAGAGCATAATCCCGAGGATCTACAAAATCCCCAATCCACATCCATATCCGAAAGCTACCCCATAGAGCCCAAGCGCTACGACGCAACTAGTCTATCAACTAGCTAGCTTCACAATCACAATACCTGTAAAAAGGTAAACAACGAGAGGGGTAAGCTAACGCTTAGTGAATGCAATAATTATACATATACATATATAATCTACTTACTTGCAAACACTTACACAATACCGCATACAAGCTAGCAATTCGACAGCCATGCAAACATCATGCATAAACTACTATCCACAATTCACAAGAAGCTAGCAACAACAATAGCATATAGTTCACAATTTAATATGCTAAATACAAATTCACTCAACCATGGTTAACCAATCGTACAAGGGAACGGTACTTGAAAGACCATCGGAGTTCATAACATCCATTAGTGTTACTTAAACACCGCGTAATCACTAATCCCCCGGGTGATGTCTTGAACACCGCGACTAACTCACCCCCATGACAATGTGGCGTCTTGAACACCGCGACGATTCCACATGTCAATCAAAACAATGAGTGGTGTCTTGAACACCGCGACAATTCCACTCCCATGACAATGTGATGTCTTGAACACCGCGACAATACCACATGTCAATCAAACAATGAGTAGTGTCTTGAGCACCGCGACAATGCTACTCGTTACTTAGAATGTGGTGTCTTGAACACCGTGACAATTCCACATTCATATCACACAAATAAATACATTATATACGTACACGCATAATTATTCCACTCACCTCGAGATGCATGCACAAGTCATGTATGTAAAGTCGCCACCAAACGCAACCGAGCAAGCTTTTACCTATAATATACATATAGGTATTCACACAATCAACACACATTCCCTTCAAGAGAATTTGACGCAAACACCCTTAACCAAGGGTTTATACCTACCTCCACAATCCACCCATTTAGACACCTAAGTGCAAAATACACCTTTTTATACATTTAACGACACCCGAAGGTCCAAAACTAACGAGACTAGTTCCCGCGTTCCCGAAATACCCAAATACATCAACTTTAGCCATTAAATGCATACTATCTTGTATATTGCCCAAAAACCCGTTTCATGGTTGACCAAGTTTGACTTTATGGTTAAAATACCAATTTCAACCCGAAATCATTTCTCACGTTCACTTTCATTCAAAAATTGCCATTTAACACTTAACAAAAAGTGTTTAACATCCATTTAATTCAATTTAGTGTCATTACCAAATTTGACCCAATCAAAGTCGACCCATTTTGACCTAAGTCTCAAAAACGCCCAAAATCACTAACGACTAGTGATTATATTACCAAAACACCAAATAACACCTAAAACAAGTATTTACATACTTAATTCACCAAAACTTGACTCAAAACCCATTTTGACACATAAACCCTAATTTTGACCCATTACAAAATTAGTCAACTCAAATACACCCAAAAAGGGTTCCAACGCTTCCAAAATCACTAAACTAAGTGAGTACACCCAAAACCAAAGCCTAATCATGGCCAAAACGTCAATCAACCCAAAACCCGCCATGTATCAAAAATAACTAGTTTCCATAAACCCACTTCATCATCTAAATGGGTTTTACAACTAAAAATCTAAAAACCCTAACTTGAATATTAAATCATAAAGATGAATTTCGGAATTAGAACATACCATTACTACCACAACGTAGCCGTGAACGAGGAGAACAACTTTAACTCTTGTGACCCGACCCAAAACACTCTTCTTCTTCCCCGATTTGAGCTTTCTCTCTCTAAACCCTTTACTCTCTCTCTAGGGTTTGGTGTGTGAGTGGGAGGGAAGTAGAATGAAGAGAATGAGGTTTGGATAAGATTGGGATCAGTTTTATGGCCAAAAACCCGTCCATATGTGAAATACCAACTTTGCCCTTCATTTAACTCATTAAAAGGCTGAACAGCACCAGATCGTGCCTATTGTCGCGCCGCGGAGCAATTTGTCGCGCCGTGGCCCAAAGGGTGATTTTAGAACATGTTTTTCAAGCTTTCTGACCTTCAACATAGGCATTTGTCGCGCCGCGGAGCAATTTGTCGCGCCGTGACAGTTGCCTGTTTCATCCGAACTTCAGCAAACTTGTTTTGGCCATAACTTTTTGACCGTAACTCCGTTTTCGATGAATCAAATATCGTTGGAAACGTAATAAGATTTCCTTTCTAATGGTAAGGTTTTGAAATGTCAACTCAAACTTTATTTGGGATCGAAAAGGTACGTACACATCATGTAACTCAAACAACGTCCAGTTTTCTTCGACATTCGAACAAGCAACACGTGTACGCTTGGTACACTTCATGCACTCATCGTACAATCATCTTTATACTATTATACAACCAAGTATGAACATTCTAAAGATCAATCAAGTACCTCAGACATGTATGAAGAAAAACGGGATGTTACAGAACCACGGTCGACCGTGTCAGCAACCGTGTGATAACGGCTATTTTTTGAATCTCACTATAAAAGGCAGCATTGAAGAGCATTTGAAGTGGACCCTCTTGCATATTTCAAAAGCTTATTTCCAGAGATCACAAGGGCTCTAATTACTACTCAAATGTGATCAAGCAAGAGATGATTCTATGATCTTATAGATATAGAATTTGGTTGTTGTAAACTTACTAATCAAAATCATTTATCTTGTGAGTTTACTTAGTGTAATGTATGTCCTAGTATTGTCTTAGGATCATCATTATAAATTGTATAAGTCTTGTAACTTCAATTAGTAGAAGCATAGGCTAGCTTAGTGATCTACTTCCTTAAAGGGACTTAGGAAGTTGATTAATCTTATTTGGAGATTAATACTTGTCCAAGGTGAAGACAAATTGATCTAGGTTGGAGTTGATCTTTCAAAAGGATAGAAAGATTATGTTTGTTGTCTACCAAAGAAGTTAAAGAATTGTAAATCGGATCTCCACCGGGTTTGGAGAAAAGTGCTTAGTAAAGCAAGAAATCCCGATTAGTGTAATCGGGGAGTTGATTAAGGTGGATTAGTTAACATCCACCCGAACCACTATAAATCCTTGTGTCTATATTCTTTACATTACTTTTTCATCATTTTGAACATACACACCACACACATCAAGTTTGAGTTGAATCGGTTGATCATAGTTAATCGAATTTGGTGATCAATCAAAAAAGTGTTAAAAACGTATCAAGTAACTATTCACCCCCTCTAGTTACTTACAATTGGTATCAGAGTGGTTGCTCAAATCATTGCTCTATAAACATTTTTGAAATTGACAAAATTCATTTTGTGCAAAAACTTGAGTCAACGATTCTCGGATCAACTCAAACTATGGGATACTTAGAAGAATTGGTGAAAGAAGCACCAATCTTTGATAAAGTAGATATTGATGTGTGAAAATTAAGATTTGAGACTTATTTCAAATCCAAGGAGTACTACTTGTAGAGAATAATCAAAGTAAGAGACTTTGTTTCACAAGCAAGTTCAAGACTAGTGAAGTCAACATTTCAAAACAATGATGTTTTGAAGCAATTTGATGTTATTTCACTACTTCATGAAGTTCTTCCTAATGAAGAAAGAATGAAGATAATTTCATGTGAACGTGCAATGGAATGTTGGGATTCATTATGCTCTCAAGAAGAAGAAAACTCTAGGAGTTTAAAGGGTAAATAGGTAAGAGAGTATTTGAAGAAGCTTGGTAATTTTCAAGAAAAGGGTTTGAATGGAAATGAAGATTTTTGCCTCATGGGTTCTTGGAATGATCTAAATCAAGATAGTCTAAGTGAAGAAGAGGTTGGATATCCCTTAAAAGAAGATGATGTCTCAAGCATGGATCGCAATGAGGTACATGTACTCTATCCTTCTAATTATGAAGAATTGTTAGATTATTACAAGACTATTAAATTTATGTATGATAGTAGTCGTGACAAAGTAAAACTTTTAGAAAAAAGATTACACAAAGTTAGACAACTTAATAAAGTTTTAATTGATGAAAACAACACCTTGAAAAGAAAACTTGAAAAGATGACTATTTATGATTCATCAAAAGATAAACTTGAAATGAATGTGTGTCACGACTCTAGCAAATATAACTCATGTAATCAAAGTCCATTGTCTATTATTAGGAGAATTGAGAACATGAGAAAAATGGACCAAACTAGTAATTCAATGGAAGGGATAAGTCAAGGATTGGGTAACCTTAAAATCAATCAAAACCAATGATTAAAATGCTAATGAGAATAACATTTTCAAAAGATTTTAAATTAATGAAATGTTTTTCTTACATATGCAAAATTGTTTTTGAAAAATGATTTTAAAAGGATTATTGAAGGAAGTTTACTTGTATTAGGATAGTATGTTTGTGTGAAACTATGAATTGCATGCAAAATACAAGATTGATGCGTTTTGTGTATACTATGCGTATAACTGAATATATATATATATATATATATATATATATATATATATATATATATATATATATATATATATATATATACACACACACACACACATACACACGCACACATATAGTATATTATGTGTCATTGATGATGAAACATTGGGAGGATGTGATCATTCAAAGTTCGGAAAAGAAAACTTGTCCTCAAGTATTCCATAGAACCTGAGAATCGTCAAAATGCGCTCAAGAGAAGAAGAAGTGAAGAAATTTGTGATCAGAAGAATCCACGGCTGCATCACGGTTGACCGCAGACTCGACTGCAGAATCCTGTTTTAAACGTCTGGAAGTTTCTCCCACGGCTAACACCACGGTTGACCGTGCTTCGACCGTGCATGGTATGATTATGTTTTAAACCTAATAAAAGCCTCACTTCTCATCTCATTCAAACTCACTTCAAAACATACGCTCTCTGCACGGCTAAGGAGATCGACCGCACAAAGAAGAACACGCATTCCTTCCATCTCAATTCCTACTTTCGGTATGATTAATCTTGCTTTCCTAGCATTCAATTGTGTTTGTATGATGAACTAGTGTTATGAAGAAACCCTAACTAGAATGAAGCAAAACTCAAATTATTGCAAACGATCAAAATTGTTCTTGAGAACAACTTAGAAACGATTGTAACGATACCTATGTATGCACTAATTTAACATTAAATGATTCTAGGGTTCATTATACATCTAGGTTAGATTTTCAGAGAATCATTGTTCATATGATATAAATAACATTGTTGCAAATTGAGTGTGATAATGTTAGATGTCAAAACATGTGTTGATGATGATCTTAAAAGTCTAGAACACATATGAACTTTGTGAAAATCATAATCTAGTTGCAAACTCATTGACACTAATGAAGAGTGAAAATGTGAAGAGCATTAACATCAAAACACCTAAGTATTGATGATAATTAAAGTTTTCAAAACTTGTTGCCTACAATTGAATTATACATACACTTTAAGTTAATTTGAAGTGTCATTGTGCAGAAAATGGCCAATTGAGGAGAAAGCTCATACAACTTTCCTCCACACCGATCAACAATCAATAGAGAAAAAGTGAGTAATCGAAAAATAGCAGAAGGAAGAAGAGTCGAAGTGGAAGATTCTCCTGAAATGGTTGCAGCCTTCTCAGATTTAAACTAGAATGCATTCCTTGATTTAAATGGACCAATATATCCATCACTCACTCGAAGCTTCTACTCTAGTTTCATCTATACTGAAGGATCATTTTCATTTAGGTTGAATGCAACAAGAACAATGATATCCCTTCAAGAATTCAGAAAACTGTTGGGAGTTCCGACAAGTGGATGAAGGTTCTTCCACACAGGACACAGTCTAACCTATCTCCTAGAATTCATTAATAGAGACGCGGATATTTGAACACTATGTGAAGACAACGCTCTAAGAGAAGAAATTCTCAATCGGGTAGTACTAGGCAAACACCTGCGAAAGAAATTCCGCATATGGAACACAGTGATCAACTACAATATTTATTGTAAAATGGGAAATCGCTTGCATATTCACGTTGTTCAAATGGCTCTCCTTTGGTGTCTGGAAATGCAAGAACCGGTGGACATGGCTTATTTTATGGCCATATGAATGAGCAATGTACCAAAGGACTCAAAAAGAGCTCTTCCTTATGGAATGCACCTTACTAGGTTGTTTGATAAACTGAAAGTAACGGATGACATTCACATAAATCCAACCAATCAAATATTCAATCGTCATACACTAACTTTGATGGGATGCAATGATGAAGATGACTCTGATGAGATTGAAAGGGTCTATGAGGCTATGACCAACACACAAATCAACCTAGAAGAGATATCCGACAGTGATGAAGAACTGTTTCCGGATGAAGCCAATGATCCTTTTTATGGTTTGGATCGTGATTCAAAAGCAGAACGAATCTACCTGAATCAAGCTAAGATAAAGAAGTATCAATCCAAGATCTAACTGCTATTAAAGAAAGCGAAAAGGGCCTTCTCATGCCGAAGAAGCAGTGATGTGAGAAGTAGAGGTGAAGGAAGTAGTAGAAGAAGATGAATTTACAATGTTGATTGAATACTTTTTTTTGTAATACATTATGTAGTTGAATGTTTGACTATTTGAATATTTCTTGAATATCCGCTTGAATGTAGGTTGTTAAACTAACACAAATGTTTTCTGAGCTCATGCGGCCAACTACACGGTCGACCGTAGGATCGACCGTGCATCATCCTGACACTATCTTTTCTCTCTCCTTGAAAAATTAATACACATTGAATCCTTCAAACCTAAATGGATCTGTTTTCAAAGTATCATTCACAAATTAGCATACTTAAATATGATCAAATTTCTCAAAAGATTCAATTACTCCAAAAGGGAATGAAAGATTAAATGAACACTCATCTTCTTCCCTTTAAATTGAGAAGATCATGATGCAACACTCACTACACCACTTCACTCAAAATGAGTCAAACAAACAAGTCCCCTAACAATCCTTTCATGATTGACTTGTCTTCTTCCGTTTCTGACTCCTTTGACAATCACTTTCCTAATTCCCAAGAAGAACGGGATATGATCAATCACAACCGAAAAATGGTAAGCACTAGACCAATCGTCGAAGGTTGTGTGGTCACTATTGAGCACTTTCCCGAGGACCTTCTCGAGAATTTTGCTCACATAAAATGGGATGCATTATTAACCTTAAGAGGTCCCATTCACTCCACTTTTGTTCGAGAATTCTATGCAAACTATGAATTCACTCCCCCAAACAACGTTAAATTTTGGTTGTTTGACAAAGGGTTTTCCATGTCTCTCAAAGACTTTGGAAAATTTATGCATGTACCTGATGAAGGTGTGGAATTCTTCACCTATAGTCCATACCTCCATTGTCTTCCCGAGTTTGTCACAAAAGGTGAGATTATCAACACCTTTTGTCAAAGGCCCATCATCACACTGAAATCCGAAACGATGGCCTTAAGTTAAATCATCTTGCACCAAAGTTTGACCTTTGGCTCAGGGTCATAAACCAAAACATCTACTACAAGGTAGAAAAACTCTCCACAAATGTCCATGCCTGTGAAGCCTCCTTACTTAGGTGTCTTCGACACCGAATTCAAGTCAACATGGCACTTTTCATGGTAAAGAGGATGAGTGGGTTGGTGTACAATGAATCACTCTCCCTTCCTTATGGAGCACACCTAACGAAACTCTTCACGCAACTGTGTGTTCAAGATCTTCATCCTGTTGGTCTAACCACCCTCCCAATCAATTATGATTAGGTTTAACCTTTTAATGAAGAAATAGAAGGTGAGAACACACCTGCCTGGAGTGTTACGGGATCTGATGATAGTGTTGAGGATGGCCAGTTAATTGCACTATTATCCTCCACTCAAATGTCCATCCTTCATCGCCAGAATCGTGGAACCCACATGATCTTATGACATTTTCTGATCAACCTTATCCGTGGAAGATGCTCATCATAGCCAAGCACCTCTCGCCCTATGTAGAACGAACCTACAAATGATCTGTTGTATTTTCCATGCATATTTTCATGTATGCATAACTATGTGTTTGCTATGAATAAAATGTGTGCTTGTTATGTTTTAATAAATATTTTCCATTATGCACAATTTAAGGGGTAGCTTTGCTCTAAGGGCGAGCATAGTTCTAGGAAGAGCTAACCTTTTTTGCTTTGATAAAAGGGGGAGAAATATGGATACAAGTGATTGTTAACACTTGCGTATTTATAGCAAAATGTCCCTCATCACTTGTATGTTTGTCATCATCAAAAAGGGGGAGAATGTTGGTTAATGGACTAACTGACAAAGTTAAGTATGATGCTTAACCAAAGAATATGTTTTGATGATGACACATACATATGTATAAGTGATGATCGACATCTTAACATAAAACACGCAAGGTCACTAATCCATACTTGATCTTGCAAACGACCAAGTCAAACAAAACTTAAAGAATGAAAATAAAAGTCAGAAAAGTACACGGTCAAAGTACGGTCAACTGCATACCCAGCCGTAGAAGCCCAGACTGAATTGCAACACAGTTTTGTGAAAACAAGTTGCACGGTCGCCACCACGGTCAATCACAGTGTAACCGCAGTTTTCTCCGTCACCATTTTTGACCAAATTTAGTTTGACTAGTTCCCAACATCTATAATTCATGAAACCATTCTCAACATGCTTAGGATAGATGCCCTCTCCATACTCAATTGAGGTTTGGTCATAAAAACACTAATCTTGGTTAATTACGCTTAATTACATCTTAATGAAAAATTAACCATGATTAGGCATAACACATAATTGTTAATCAACAACTTGTGATCTTAAAACTTATCTAGATATCCTTAGTATGATCACCAAGTACCAACACACTTAAGCCAATCTCACTAGAACATTAATTACAATTAAAGATGACTTAGTGATTAGTTAAGGCTAAATGAAGAACAATACTTTCAAGTGTAACTAGTAAAGACTTGTAATCCTAAAATGCACTTAGATATATTTAGGATGGTCACCAAGTCCCAACTAGAGATTGCACTTCCCTTGTGCTTGTGTTGGACATTAATGTGTGCCTACACATTAATCATGTAATATGTTATATTGCAAGTAAACTTGCTAAAAGCTTAAACTATAGTGTTGTGCAAATATATATATGATTGATTTTAGAATAACTATCTCTTGTTATGTGTGAGTAATACTTGCTACTTGCTAATATGTTTAATGCTCATCAATTTTCCAACTTGATTAATATGCTTGCTATGTGCTTACTAGTTAGAATACTAGGATTCAAGTAACTAGTCTACTCCAATAAATTAAGTGTAAAATGGTTTACAAAGGAATAATGGTAAATAATCTATTTGGTCTTGTCTAAGTAACATATTGTGATTACTTGTCAAAGTATGACTTAACATTGATGTCTTTACATACTTAATGCTTATTTTAGAAAGACATCATTCAATTAATCTCCACTAAATCTTAAAATGAATACAACTTGTGATTAATTGAAACTGGGAAGTTAATGACATGTTGACTAGTCTTTAGGATTGAAGCAAATGCATTAATGAGCCTAACTAAGTCTTGATCAAATTGAGATTACCCAAAATTTCAATCAAGACACTTCTCCAAGAATGTTGGGTTTACCACATTAGGAGTGTTATGTCATTTTCACTCAATAAGATCAAATCTCACACACTTAATGCATGTAGTACTTGTATAGGATATTGGTTTTCTTTTGCAGGTGCTAGATCTAGTAAAGATTCCAAAATGTGATGTTCAAATCTGAGTCAAACGGCTATACAACGGATACACATTTTTGGACTGGATCAGACACGGTCGATCCACGGTCGACCGTGTCAGCAACCGTGTGATAACGGCTATTTTTTGAATCTCACTATAAAAGGCAAGCATTGAAGAGCATTTGAAGTGGACCCTCTTGCATATTTCAAAAGCTTATTTCCAGAAATCATAAGGGCTCTAATTACTACTCAAATATGATCAAGCAAGAGAAGATTCTATGATCTTATAGATATAGAATTTGGTTGTTGTAAACTTACTAATCAAAATCATTTATCTTGTAAGTTTACTTAGTGTAATGTATGTCCTAATATTGTCTTAAGATCATCATTACAAATTGTATAAGTCTTGTAACTTCAATTAGTAGAAACATAGGCTAGCTTGGTGATCTACTTCCTTAAAGGAACTTAGGAAGTTGATTAATCTTATTTGGAGATTAATACTTGTCCAAGGTGAAGAAAAGTTGATCTAGGTTGGAGTTGATCTTTCAAATGGATAGAAAGAATAGGTTTGTTGTGTACCAAAGAAGTTGAAGACTTGTAAATCGGATCTCCACCGGGTTTGGAGAAAAGTGCTTAGTTGTAACGACCCTACTTTTTCCGTTATCTTTTACCGTTAATTATTTAACGACCGTTAACTATTATTCGTGCCACGTCATTTCTATGACCTATATTATTATTTTTGTAATGATATATTAATTATTATGTGTTAAATGAATATTTGTATTCATATTTTAAATCGTACGTTTCTACGTGTCGCGAATTTCTATCCGGCGAATCTTTTCGGTTTTCAAACCAACGGTCGAGCTTTTGGGATTTTTAAATCCTAATTATTTTAAATATGATATTTTAATGTCATATATTTATATATAGTGTTTATATATATTTTTCGTCGCGTATTTGTTATCTCTCCGAATTTTCAATCGCGTAGTAGCGTTTTCGCGTTTCGGGCTTCGTTCGGGCATTCGGACCACAAGAGGTTATCCACATGATCAAAGTGGGCCATGTGGGGCCCACACCTTGCCAAATTTGGCCGAACATAGGCCTACACCCCCCACCATTTCTCATTTTCCATTTTATTTCTAATTTACACTTCTAATTTTCACCTAAAACCTAATTTTGTGTTCTCCCCTCTCCCTCCTTTCATTTTGGCCGAACCCTAGCACACTCCCATCATAAAATTCGGCCAACATCATCAACCAATCAATTCTTCATCATTTTTTAAGGCTATAGACATATTTGGGTTGCTATTTTCGCGTTCTTTCATCCTCTTCTTCTCGATCTTGATTAGGGTATATACATAAACCCTAGATTTTTCATTTTTAATTAATTTTTCTATTTTTTATGATTATTATGATAGTATAGTGCTTGTGTGTTATTGGATTATTGATTGTATGCATAGAATTGCTCGATTATATATGTTTTCGGTTTGATTGATTTGGGACAGCGGTTTGTTTGGTTATTTCTGTAAAATTAGCTGATATAAAAGTGAAATTAAATTATCTAGATGATTTCCTCTCATCAAGACATTAATTTTAGACTCCAGATTCATGTTATTTCGATTCCCGGAACATGAGTTATGATCAAAATGGTGTTTAATTGAAATTAAAATATGAAAACGAATTGGTACAGGTATGGTCTGACATTTTGACCATTTTTAGAGTTTTTAGGGTGTACTAGTGTGTTAGGATTGATGATGGGATGAACTTTCATGTTTGGGTCATCGAAATCCGAGCCACAGATCACCCGTTATGAATAAAACATGTTTTTGAACGGATTAAAGCTACAAGTTGAATAATGGCTGTAAGTCACGACTTAGTGGCTGTTCTTGGGATGTTATTGAGCACACTAATATTTTGGGTGAGTTTTTTAGGCGAAGATATATATAAGACTTGCCGAAAACCGATTCCCGGGGCTCAAGTTATGACCCGATGAACTTTTAATTAAAACTAATGGTTATTAAATAAGACTTATGATAAAAATTATGATTTTCATTATTAATAAATTACTTATGATATAAAAAGTAATTATTTTAATTTAATACTTATGATATACATATTTATTATATCATTTATTAATTAATTATGATTAATGAAACTTTAATTAAACTTATGATTAATAATACTTTTATTATTAATGAAAAATACTTATAGTAAGTATTAAAATTATGTTATGAGATTATTATAATAAGATATATAATAAGGATTAATTAATTATTTAATGATTATAAGACTTAGTTATTATTTAATTATAATTTAATTATTAAATACTTATGATTTAATGATTATAATTAGAAACTTATGATATGATTACTAATTCATTATTAATTAATAATACTTATGATATGATTACAAACTTATTATTAATTAATAATACTTATATTATGATTAGTATTTAATTAATTAATTAAATACTTATGTTATACTAATTATATCATTTAAACTTATGTTAACTTTAATAATTCATTTTAATTTAATTAAACTTATGTTATGACATAATTATACATATTTGACTTTAATTAACATTATAACTTATATTATTAATATAACTTATACTTTAAAATTTAATGTTGAGTATGTTTGACCAAGGTTGACTTTTGGGTTGACTTTCGGTTGACTTTGACTTTCAGTTGACTGTTGTTGACTTTCTAATTAAGGAAACTTTTCTAACTTATAAACTTTCCAAAAATAACAACTTTCCAAATATGGAAACTTTCCAAAAATAGAAACTTTCCTAAAATAGAAACTTTCCTAAAATAGAAACTTTCCAAAAATGGAAACCTGCTAAAAATAGAAAGTGCGTGTCCTTACGCTGTTCTGATCAAACCGAAGCATGTTGAGTGTTGTTCTATGTCTACTTGCAACAAGTACTATAGCTATCATACTAAGACTTGACCTAAGTTAGTTATTTATATCGACCTGCTTTATTTATAGGTCGACGTTGTGATTATTCTTGATCACTTTACTTCACTTGCTGTTCGCATATTTGTCTGGTTACTTCATTTGCTTTAAGGTGAGTTATGAAAGGACCCATTCATATACATTATAAACGATTCACAATAGTTGATTACATCACGAGGTATTTGACCTCTATATGATACATTTTACAAACATTGCATTCGTTTTTAAAAGACAAACTTCTTTTACATCGAAAATTGATAGGCATGCATACCATTTCATAATATCCACTATTCAACTATAATTGACTTTATAATAATCTTGATGAACTCAATGACTCGAATGCAATGTCTTTCGAAATATGCCATGAATGACTCCAAGTAAGATCTCTAAAATGAGATAATGCACAGCGGAAGATTTCTTTCACACCTGAGAATAAACATGCTTTAAAGTGTCAACCAAAAGGTTGGTGAGTTCATTAGTTTATCGTAAACAATAAAATTCATCATTTTGATAGACCACAAGATTCAAATACGGTACACCTATCTTGTGTACGAAACCATTTTCATAAATCTTAGTAACCGTACACATATCTGGTGTACAAAAATATCATACACATAACCTGTGTATAAAATCATTCTCTCGATACATAACATTCACTTTTCATTCATTGCTTGGCTTGGTAACCGACCTTAACATTTAGTGCGCATAATAATATCCCCAAAACAGAACATCTCGTCTGTATAATAATCATATAAACTTCGAAGTACTAAACACCACGCCCACTAGCTCTTCCGTCTAGTGAACATTCTGGGTGGGGGTGTTAAACCCGGTAGCTACCTTTAGGATTCGCATGAATTAGGGCCATACCCGATTCTAATTCTTAGGTTACCAAGCAATAATAATCAGGGGAAATATTCACAACAATTAGTGGCAATTATAACGTCCAACTAATTCAATAATAATCCACAGAACTTCTGTCTGCATAATAATTCATTCGAGGAATGTTTTGCTTGTGTCTATCTCGTCAAACATTTATAAAATCATTTCATGTATTTGCAGTTCAAAATATATTTCAAAAGCATTTAATAAAAAAAGTTATAAAAACAGCGCATGTATTCTCAGTCCCAAAAATGTAAAGAGTAAAAAGGAGCAAATGAACTCAAAATACGATATTTTGTAGTAAAATATGCATACGATGATACTGAACAATGCAAGGTTGGTCTCGAATTCACGAACCTATATCATTTATATATATATTAACACATACTCGTAATTAATCAAAATTATAAATATATTCAATAGAATGTATGTTTTTACTATTCATTCGATTATTATATTGAAAAAGGGTAATTTCGTCTTTTTACTATTAGATTTTTACTCCATTTTCTCACCCAGCTATCCAGACTTGATATATCCATATGCTTCTGGCAATTTCCTTTTGTTTGTCTTCTTACACCCACACATATACGCCGGTGCCCAGGGTTTTTCCCTCCCAGTTTTTTCTCTGCACCCATCCTCTCGATACTTCTGGCTATTTACTCCATCCTCTTCATCTCTTGCTTTTCTTCATCTCCCCCGACTGCTACCACGTCCTCCTGTCACGTCGTCCCCCTGTCCGTCGTCCATTGGTCTCCCTTGGTCTGTCACCGTCTCCGCCGCCACCATCATCATCGCCTTTAGGGTTCCGTCATATATTGAAGGAAAAAAATCGGGAACTAGGAAATAAATTGACATCTATTGTCAGGTACCTCAACATTTATATTCAAGATACACCAATTTGACTCCAGCAGCTGCAAAGTTCCCCCTTTCGTTGCCAACAAACCCTAATTAACTAAATTGTAAGCAATCTATTTCAAATTTTGTTTCCTTCTTTTGTCATAACAAATAGATTTTCATGTATATTTATGTATCTGCCCTTTGATCTTTATTGATATTGATATATTTGACAAAATTTTAGTTTGATTAAAAAAAAACCATGGAAGGAGCTTCAAACATGTTAACTGCGTTGACGGAGGTTATTTCTCTTCCGTATTTCACGTAAATGGGTTCAGCCTCCGATTGGCTAAAACCCATGGTTATAGAAATCATTTAGTTGGTGATTTTGAGCTGGAGATGGATAGAAGACAGTTTATTCAAAAGTATGGTGATAATATGAAATGTAATGATATTACAATTAGTAAATCTTTAAAAAACGACAGCTCCGAACAGGTATTTTTCTATTATTTATATGCAACGTAATTATGTAATTATTGATTAGTGATTTTTTTTTGTTTTACATTGTTGCATCAGATGGTATTAAAGTTTAAAGTATGTTACATTTTTGTGCAATTGTTTTACGGCTGAACGAAATTGCAAGGTATGTTATATATGTTCTATGTATGATAGGAAAAAATTAGTTAAAGTATGTTAATTTTGTTGCATAAGAAAGAATTACTGTAGTATTACTATGTATTATTATGTATATGACTTTCGAGTGTGACGAAAAACCTAAAACTTTGAAGCTCTGGGTTAGTAAATAGGTAGTTTTGAGGGTTGATAAGTAAATTTGGGTAAAAAAGTGTCATTCTATACAAATATTAGTTGCCATAGATGAGTGGGTACCTACTTCCAGGTGCATTTGCAGCAAGCTTCTTCCCGATGAGTTAAAAAATTGTAGCCATTGTGGTTCTATTTAATCGTGACTTTAACAATATTTGTGGTAGAGAAAGAGTTAATGAGTTACATAAGCTAATATTTCACAAATTTTAAGTAATGGATAAACTACTACTCCGTATTAACTTTGGGATAACTCACGTAAAAAGTCATGGGTGTTAGCGATGTCGTTCCTACTTTGTACTCACATACATATCTAAGCATAGTCGAGGTCTCTACTAATTTCAGAAAGAACATGTTAATAGCGAAACATAACATAACATGGTTAGTCTGTAGCGTAAAGACTTATCCATAAGTCTATATATGTACTCACCAGTTTGACCAATATTCCCTCTTTTTATGTGACTTGCAGAAGATGAGTTGAATATTATTCCCTCTCCCACAACCTATAGGTTACTACAAAAGTTATACATTACTTGATATTTTGCCTACTGCTACATTTACTTTGCTGATTTTAAGGCCTTTAATATTTGGACATTAACAGACATTCAAAAATTAAAGCTTGAAAATAGTGACAATAACTTTTATTATACTTTTCGAGCTCATAAATTACATATATTGGTCTTTCGCTTTGTATTGAACATGACAACTTAAAATGATTTTGGAAGCTGTTTATGAAAATGTTTAACTTTCAACTGACTATGCTTACCGATGCATTTTTTATGGCTTCATTTTCTTTCGCTTAATGCTCTGTGGGTTGTCAGTTTTCATAGAAACTGCTTTTGTGTAGTGACTTAATCAAGACCGACTAAAAAGTTACATTTTCATTATATGTTCTGTTGTAGTATCGGTTTTTGAGATTATAATTGTTTTTCTTAACTTTTTAGGATTTGTTTGTAGTGGTTTATTGGTTTTGCAGGAATAGGCACACCTTTAGAAGACAACAACTTAACAACCAAACGCCAACTACAATTTCAACCAGGTAAAAATCATACATAACAAATAATTGATGTCTAAATAATCAACACATGCTTTACATTAACCAACTTCAATTTATCACAGAAAAAAAAAAACTCAAGGAAAAAAGCAATAAGCTAATTTGCAGAACACAAAAGAGCATACAGTTTTTCATGGATAATAGATATGCTATAGATAGGCTCTTGAATAACATATTTTTTGCCTGTATGAAAAAGGTTTATAATGATTCTAAATCAATCCGTAAAATACTACTATCTACATTATGCTTTCGTATGTAATCGTTAACCATTTACGATGCTTTCTTAATGTTTAGAGTTTGCAGATAACGTTTAAATGGTCTGCCGCTGCAAAGCGCGACTAACCATACGCTTTTTATATATTATGTCTTAAGTTATATATCTTATATATTTAATTTGTATATATATTTAAAATAGTTAATATTTATATAATTTTATATACATATGATTAATATTATATTAAAATCAATAAGTTGTTATATGTAAATATTTATATAAATAATCCTAATATATAATTATATGATGGTTATAATAAATATATTTTATATAGAAAATATTTATTTGTTATAATAATTTTGTTAATATGAAAGTAATAATAATAATAATAATAATAATAATAATAATAATAATAATAATAATAATAATAATAATAATAATAATAATAATAATAATAATAATAATAATATTGATACTAATAATAATCAAAATGAAAATTTTAAATTTTTTGGTGAAAATGATAATAATAATAGTAATAATAATCATAATATTCATAATAATAATGATTTTTCTAGTAACGATGATAATAATATATTAATAATAATACTTATTTTAACAATAATACCTAATACTTAATACTAATAAGAATAATAATAATAATAATAATAATAATAATAATAATAATAATAATAATAATAATGATAATGATAATGATAATGATAATGATAATAATAATAATAATAATAATAATAATAATAATAATAATAATAATAATAATAATAATAATAATAATAATAATAATAAAAAAATAAAAGTGCTACCTTAATGAATAGGCCCTTAAAAAAATTATACCCTTGCCTAGGCTCTAACCCGCGACCACCCGCACACCCGAACCACTCCTAAACCATAACACTAACGACTGCTTTTCTGTTTTAGTCTATCCCGAATATTTATTTAACCCATAATACATTTCAGTAATGGTTTTAGCCCAACTGTATTTTAGTTGGGTCTCGGCCCAATACCAAATTACGACCCAAGAATAATTTCGACCCAACTTCACAATATTAATAAGCCCCAAAACTAAAACTTGTCTTGCTACGTTCATGACCTGAGGCATAACTGGAATCAGAAAAAGGGATCGGCAGTAGCAGGTAAAAAAAAAACTTCGGTTCCTCTTCATCATCATTCATCGTGTATCATCATCATTAATAATATACACCCTATCATAATCTTTACATCAATATCTATTCACCTTTAACATTATCGTAACCCATGATCATCATCTTCTAATCCTTCTAAATTGTTTTTATCTACACAACTTATAACCCAAATCCTAATTGTTTTAAGTTCTAATCTACAAGAATTGATTGGAATTAACGATAGCTTAGTTGCAGTTCGACAGAAGGAAAAGAAAACAATTCAATCCAAGAATCTCTATCACTTATCATCATCGATCGTTTCTTCATCCCATCATCATCATTATTAATCGCCCTCATACTATTTATATATCGTATATAATATCGTTTATATATCATGTATCATATCATCATCTAATTGTTATTCTATCAACATTCTTATACTATCAAGATATCATTATAATCATCATCTTGACAAAGTCATCATCCCACGTTCATAATCATAATCAATTAAAGAATTTTTTTTTCTCTTTTTCGACAAGTTGCATGATTCTAGTGTAAATAAAATTAATAATCGGCAGAGAGAAGGAAAAGATGGAAACATGTGGTCCAAGGTTTTATTTTAATTGGGTTCTTTTAATTAAGTGGCTAATGGTTTGGTATGTGTCGGCCACCAAAGAGATAAAGGTCACGCAATTAAAGTAATTAATAAAGGTGGTGATTGTTTATTCGGTTTTTAAGTAGAAGAAGACATAAACTTAGCTGTTGTAGCAGAAACATTTAGAGGGCTGCAGTAGGTTTCGTGATAGTGGAAGTTTCGATGATGTTTAAAGGTTACTAATATTCAATAAAAGAGAGAGAAGACGAGTGATATAGAGAAAGAGTAGTGGGGTTGATTCAATGGTGGAGACGGTTTAAAGATAGAAAGGGTGGTGTACCGTGGTTCAAAACAGAAAATTGAAGGAGAAGCTCGAGCAAGGTGGTGGTTGTTCGAAAAAATAAACAAGAAACCAAAAGGAAATAATAGTTGGTGATGGTATAGTTCAACAGAAATAGTACAACATGTAGCAAGAGGTGTTCGGTATTAGTCTGATCGAATTAGCAGTAGAACACATAAGGAATGGCAGGTGTAGTTTGTACTAGTAATAGCAGTCTGTTTTGGTTGTGGGTATGTGTTGGGCTGCCGTAGAGAAACAGAAAACATAAACAGCAATTAAGGAAGAAAACATGTATAAGAAGATGGTGGTTTTAGATGGTTATACATGGTTATGATGAACGATGGTGGTTTGAGCTTCGGTTGCTCAAGTTTTGGTGATAGTTCCTATAATACTAGTATATGCATATATAGATATAGTAAATGATATTATGCAACTAATTATAGAATAAGAATAAGATAGATGAATGAGACTAGTAACAAACAAAGCAAACTAGTACGTTCAAATAGTAATCGAATAGTGATGGTTGTTTGCAAAAGTCATGTTGGTGATTGATAAAGGTTGGAGTAGGTTGAATGATTTACCTATTACTGAATTGATTAATTATACAGAGAATCTGATACACGATTTCTTTATCAGACAATTTAAAACATAAAATTCAATAAAATCCAAAAAAAATCAAATCTTGTTGTTATCTGACTTGTACGAGTGATAATGAAGTGTAACAAATTAAGAACAAAAACAAAAAATATACTGCAGATTGAAAGGTACCAGAAACTGAATCGTACTATTTTATTTGTTTTTTTATATATATATATAACATATAATTAATATTAATAATTAGTAAATATAATTATATAAATAAAAATAATAATATTTTTAATATCCTTATAATAATAGTAATTAAATAATACTAATCATAATACTTGTAATAACATTAATTAATAATAACAACATTAATAATAATAGTAATAATAATAATAAATATATTGTAATAATAACTAAAAATCATATTTTTTTCTACTATTTAAAATAATCAGATTATATGAATTTTATATCTATAAATTATATAACAACATACTGATATTAATATTAGCATTAATGAGAGTAATAACAATAATGTTAATAACATTCATATTTTAACTTGTAGTTTATATTTAATGTATTTATTTTACAATTTGTTACATATTTAATATCTACTAATTATATGTAATGTATCATTTAATATTTACACATTTTATCTATATTACATAAATAGAAGTCATATATTTTATATATGGATTCATTTTAATACCAACTTAATTATTCTGTATATTATTTTACATTCTTAATTCTAACTGGTTAAAGTGCATTTTTATTTACTTAAAAATATTTATATACTTATATATATATATATATATATATATATATATATATATATATATATATATATATATATATATATATATATATATATACAAGGTCGTTCATGAATCGTCGAGAACAGTCGAAGGATAATTGATTATATGACACAGTTCAAAGTTTTTGAGATTTCAACATTATAGACTTTGCTTATCGTGTCGGAAACATATAAAGATTAAGTTTAAATTTGATCGAAAATTTCCGGGTCGTCACAGTACCTACTCGTTAAAGAAATTTTGTCCCCGAAATTTGATCGAGGTCATCCTGGCTAACAATAAAAATGTTTTCATGACAATTATGAGTTGATAGATAGAGTTTTATTACCATAGAGTAATATGGATAAAACTATTCGTTTATGTGAAGAGTACGAGTGAAACTATCACAAAAGAGTGAAATGATGTAAATAGAGGTTCATCTTAACTTTTGACGTTGTCTTGGTTAAATTCCGGAATTCAAGAGGTTTAAGGAAATCTTCTAATCAGAAAGAAAATGTATTAGCACCAATTATTAGCAACTGTTGGAGTTACGAAAGAACAAAAATATCAAGGAAATATTTCCGTGATATGCTTGGAGGTTAAGTAGAATGAAAGAGTCGTATGACATGACACATGATGACGGTATGATCTGTGAATCATCATGTTTCATTAGAAACTCAGCATGACTTACTGTAATATAATCACGTTGATCAAGTGTCATTATATTATACTAACTTATGCTTCAGTTCCCAACACTTCTTTAAAAACATTCATAACTTAAACTAAAAGGTTTACAGAATATAGAAACTATATAGTTTCCTTTATGATGTAATACTGATAACGCGAGAAAATAGATGATTTCGGATAAGAATATTTATGAAGGTATCTTCAGAAATATTGAGGATATTAATATTGAAAGATACGATAATATCTTAGAATTTTAGAATCAAATTGTGATGAAGAAATTCATTCACGATGATTTAGAGCGATTAAGGAGCAGGGTATTCGCTAAAGATTTCATCAGAAACAGAATCATCAGGATTCTTTATGTACAAGTTTAGTCCTTGTGATTTGTTCAGAGTTTCAGAATGAGATCATAATCCTAAGAGATAAATGTTATATGTATATATAACTTTTGATGTAGAAACGCTGTGAGATTCAAAATACTGATTGCTGATTTCCCGATACTTCGTATGGCAATTTTCATTACAAGATGCCGATGAGTTCATGATAAGACTTCAATAGATAAATATAGTGTTTTGTCGAAGAGATTTAAGACAAGGAGCAACGAGGTTGCTGGTACGTCTGCTGGTAATATGATGGAATATAAAAAATTTCCCGGTAACAATAAAAGTGCACACATATATATTAAGGTTATAATAAGGCTAATCCGAATGAAAAATCAAAGTTGACTTGCTGGAGCTGTGACAAAACTGGCTATTTTGAAAAGAAATTGCATTGTTATTTTCGGAAATAACAATGCTAAAGGAGCTAGCACAGATACGTGTTAAACGTTTACTCAGGTTCCAAGTGTTTTCAGATGCATAACTATATGCATAAGTTCTTCCTTTTATAGATGAAATGCGGTTGGTTCCTCCTCTCGATTGAGGTGTTTTCAAGAATCATGAAAGGTTTGAACGCAGATTGTAATCATCAAGATACAAATGAGGTTTATGATGAAATCAAGTGACAAACTTGAAGAAATGTTTAGTTTTATATGTTATAATCAATATTTTAATTCATTTTAATTGTCCAATATTATTAGTCAACAGTCGATAGTCTACAGTTAACAGTCCAATAATTCATATATATTTTAATATATAATATTCGAATTAATTAATACGTATCGTGACCCGTGTACATGTCCCAGACTCGATCACAACTCAAAGTATATATATTATTGTAGAATTAACCTCAACCCTGTATAGCTAACTCAAGCATTACTGCATATAGAGTGTCTATGGTTATTCCAAATAATATATATAAATGCGTCGATATGATATGTTAAAACCTTGTATACATGTCCCGATATTTAAAGTACATAAAATAAATAACAGAAATTAAATGACGATAAATAAAATTCCAAGAATAAAAATTGCGATAAATAAATTGCGATAAATAAAATGTAATCAGTTAGCTAGGAACAGTTAGCTAGGAACAGTTAGTGTGGATTCTTAATAAAATTTCTCATAGTTAATTTGTTTGTTTCTAACAAATTTTATTTTGTCCAATGTTTTCTTCATTATGCCACTTGTTGAATTCTGATAAGTCAAAATCCAAATATGAAATTGAATGAAAATGGTTATTCTGTGGTGAACGAATTCATATATCTGTGGATGTAAGTATGATAGTAAATGTCTGTTGAATCAGATTTTAAGAATGTACAGTGTAACTTATTAATGTGAAATCTAAATATTTCTCGGGTATTACCTACCCGTTAAAATATTTTCACCATTAATCGTTTGTACAAAAGAATTTTTAATTACAATGTTTATGAAAATATACTTACATATATATTCTCTTCAGATGTAATCATGGATTTAATGAGTCAATATATATTAAACTCATTTGATTTATCGTTAGAACAAGAATATATAATCTCTAGAACATTAGAGATTACATAATCGACATGTAGTACGAAGATAAATGATGTAGAACTTCATGTAGAACGATGATTATACTCGAGGTACAGATTGTGATGTTGAGGCGTGTGTTGTTGAAACTTGGGATGTTAGTGGTAATGTTGATGCTGTTGAAGCTGGTACGTTTTGCACCATATTTTCCAAGGCTACAACTTGGGCGTGAAGCTCGTTGACTTTATTACTCCGGGATGATTGTCGGTAGGAACGAGCGAATTAATAAGGTTTAGAATCTGGCTTGTGATATAGTCGTGGCGAGATATTCGGGAAATGAGGGTGAAAATGGTATTTCGGATTGTTTCACCGGTAAGTGCTTCAGGTTCTTCACCAAGAGGTGAATTCGGTTGGAGGAAAGGATCGTCTTTTTCGCTTCTCCATTGATTAAGTCGACTACGAATCCTTCAGATGAATTGATGATGACTAATCAGTTGATCCATTCCGATTACACTGTCTTCGGAGCTCGAGTGAAAATCCATATCGGGATAGCTGTCGGAATTTGAGGGACTTGAACTAGTTGCGAGTTCCATCTTGTACGGTTAGATAAAGGATTTTCGATATGAAATGATTTTCGGATATCGGATGATATTCTAATTACATAGAATACCTGTATATATAGAACAAAAGATTTCGTAGATTATGGAGAAATTTACGGAATATACTAGGCAAGTCTATAGTAACAGATGTGCTAAGATATGAATTTTGTCTATACACTATTCATGCAGTCAATGCAGTAAAAGGTGTCTAGACTAAGGATGATAAGCAGGTAATTTCCTAAGGATGATAAGCAGATGATTTCTGACTAGAAATGATAAGCAAAACTTTTAACACGCAGACAAGGTCGAAGTCCAGACTCATTAATGCATCTAATTAACTATCTGTTAGACACACTAATGCAAGACCTGGTTCGCTAAAACCACCGCTCTAATACCAAATGAAAGGACCCGTTCATATACATTATAAATGATTCACAATAGTTGATTACATCGCGAGGTATTTGACCTCTAAATGATATTTTACAAACATTGCATTCGTTTTTAAAAGACAAACTTTCATTTCATCAAAAGTTGACGTCATGCATGCCATTTCATAATATATTCAACTATAATTGACTTAGTAATAATATTGATGAACTCAACGACTAGAATGCAACGTCTTTTGAAATATGTCATGAATGACTCCAAGTAATATCTCTAGAATGAGCAAATGCACAGCGGAAGATTTCTTTCATACCTGAGAATAAACATGCTTTAAAGTGTCAACCAAAAGGTTGGTGAGTTCATTAGTTTATCATAAACAATAAAATTCATCATTTTGATAGACCACAAGATTCAAATACAGTACACCTATCTTGTGTACGAAACCATTTTCAAAAATCTTAGTAATCATACACATATCTCGTGTACAAAAATATCATACACATAACCTGTGTATAAAATCATTCTCTCGATACATAACATTCACTTTTCATTCATTGCTTGGCTTGGTAACCGACCTTAACATTTAATGCGCATAATAATATCCCCAAAATAGAACATCTCGTCTGTATAATAATCATATAAACTTCAAAGTACTAAACACCACGCCCACTAGCTCTTCCATCTAGTGAACATTCTGGGTGGGGGTGTTAAACCCGGTAGCTACCTTTAGGATTCGCGTGAATTAGGGTCATACCCGATTCTAATTCTTAGGTTACCAAGAAATAATAATCAGGGAAAATATTCACAACAATTAGTGGCAATTATAACGTCCAACTAATTCAATAATAATCCACAGAACTTCTGTCTGCATAATAATTCATTCGAGGAATGTTTTGCTTGCGTCTATCTCGTCAAACATTTATAAAAGCATTTCATGTATTTGCAGTTCAAAATATATTTCAAAAGCATTTAATAAAGCAGTTATAAAAACATCGCATGTATTCTCAGTCCCAAAAATGTAAAGAGTAAAAGGGAGCAAATGAACTCACAATACGATATTTTGTAGTAAAATATGCATACGATGATACTGAACAATGCAAGGTTGGCCTCGGATTCACGAACCTATATCATTTATATATATATATTAACACATACTCGTAATTAATCAAAATTATATATTATGTCTTAAGTTATATATCTTATATATTTAATTTGTATATATATTTAAAATAGTTAATATTTATATAATTTTATATACATATGATTAATATTATATTAAAAATCAATAAGTTGTTATATGTAAATATTTATATAAATAATCCTAATATATAATTATATGATGGTTATAATAATTATACTTTATATAGAAAATATTTATTTATTATAATAATTTTGTTAATATGAAAGTAATAATAATAATAATAATAATAATAATAATAATAATAATAATAATAATAATAATAATAATAATAATAATAATAATAATAATAATATTGATACTAATAATAATCAAAATGAAAATTTTAAAATTTTTGGTGAAAATGATAATAATAATAGTAATAATAATCATAATATTCATAATAATAATGATTTTTCTAGTAACGATGATAATAATATATTAATAATAATACTTATATTAACAATAATACCTAATACTTAATACTAATAAGAATAATAATAATAATAATAATGATAATAATAATAATAATAATAATAATAATAATAATAATAATAATAATAATAATAATAATAATAATAATAATAATAATAATAATAATAATAATAATAATAATAAGAAAAAAATAATAAAAGTGCTAACTTAATGAATAGGCCCTTAAAAAAATTATGCCCTTGCCTAGGCTCGAACCCGTGACCTCCCGCTCACCCGAACCACTCCTAAACCATAACACTAACGACTGCTTTTCTGTTTTAGTCTATCCCGAATATTTATTTAACCCATAATACATTTCAGTAATGGTTTTAGCCCAACTGTATTTTAGTTGGGTCTCGGCCCAATACCAAATTACGGCCCAAGAATAATTTTGACCCAACTTCACAATCTTAATAAGCCCCAAAACTAAAACTTGTCTTGCTAGGTTCATGACCTGAGCCATAACTGGAATCAGAAAAAGGGATCGCAGTAGTGAAAGGACCCGTTCATATACATTATAAACGATTCACAATAGTTGATTACATCACGAGGTATTTGACCTCTATATGATACGTTTTACAAACATTGCATTCGTTTTTAAAAGACAAACTTTCTTTGCATCAAAAATTGACGGCATGCATACCATTTCATATTACATCCAACTATAAATCACTTAATATTAATCTTGATGAACTCAACGACTCGAATGCAACGTCTTTCAAAGTATGTCATGAATGACTCCAAGTATTATCCTTAAAATGAGCTAATGCACAGCGGAAGATTTCTTTAATACCTGAGAATAAACATGCTTTAAAGTGTCAACCAAAAGGTTGGTGAGTTCATTAGTTTATCATAATCAATCATTTCCGTAATAGTAATAGACCACAAGATTTCATATACATAAACGTTTTAATAAAAATATTCTAAGTGGTTGAGCACTTGGTAACCATACTTAACATTTAATCAACGTCGCATATTCTCTTTATTATGAAATCTCACTACACTGTACCAAGTGTAGTCACTGAAACGAAGTACTGTGCAACCGTTGAATACTGGTCGTCCAGTCCGGTTGGGGTTGTCAGGCCCGATAAATCTATCAACAGGATTCGCGTTTACAATACCGTATGTAAATGGTAGTTACCAAGCTATTAGGGAAAAATATGCAAAGTGGTACAACTCAACGTAGAATATGTTTTTAGTACTTGTGTCCATTTCGTAAAATAGTTATAAAATAGTGCATGTATTCTCAGCCCAAAAATATATATAAAAAGGGAGTAATGAAACTCACAATACTGTATTTCGTAGCAATTATGTATATGACGACACTGAACAAGTGCAGGGTTTGTCTCGGATTCACGAACCTATATTAAGTATATATATTTATATGTTGGTCAATATCTGTCTAACAATTTAGGTCAAGTCGTAGTGTATCACAATCCTAATGCTCGAGACCGACATGCAAAAATCAACAAAAGTCAACTTGACCCAAAATGACTTCCAAAATCTATACATGTTTATTATATAACTTATATATAGTCATTTTATATATTTAAATATATTTATCAGATCTTATTATACTAAATAATACAAGTCATTTATAAAAATTTATATTAAAATTCATATGTAATAAAAATATACTTTTATATATCTCAAGTAATAAAATTTATAGAATTCACTTAATATCATAAAAATATAGTGGTATGTATTATTAATGTAATTATATTACGTGTGGTAAAAATATCTTTGTACGCATATTTATTTGATAAAATAATATTGATAATAATAATAATGATAAAATAATAAAATGGTAGTTTCAATAAAAATATTAATTTTTAGTAATAAAGATAATTTTAGTAATAACATCAACTGATAACAATTATAATAATCGTTTTAATAATAATATTAAAATTAATGATAATTCAGTTGACCATATCTTTTAATCCGTTCATCGAACCCACACGATTTCTAAATGAAAAGTTATTAATTTTTCTTTAGCTTTTCAACGACATGCATATCATATACCTTATCTTAGTAGCTTATGTATCAAATTCATGATTTATCATAAACTATTTAACGACAAAACTAAGCTTACAAACATGCATAATCATATATACTCGAGCACTAGTCAGGGATACACTATTAATATATAAAAGATAAGATATGAATGCTCATGTATCAATATTGTGATTCAATATTGCAGGAAAGTACGTGGACGCAATGAAAATGATAAACATTAGATTGACCTCACGAGCAATACCCTCGAACAATACCCATAACCTCCATAGCTATAACCCATAATTTCCTTAGCTCTATCCTGTTTGAAAACTTATTTTGAAATCGTCTGAATATAACTCCATCGTAGTATTTTATGTATACTAATAATATCTTGAAATAATACTAAGTAAATATATATATATATGTAGTTCGATTGAGAGAGTTTAGAGAAATATATTTTCAAGTTTCTATGAAATAATGAAACCTATTGAATTCTATTTATAATAGATTTTTGAATTATTAAAGTGAATTATTAAAGTATGAATTATTAAAGTGAATTATTAAAGTATGAATTATTAAAGTGAATTATTAAAGTATGAATTATTAAAGTGAATTATTAAAGTATGAATTATTAAAGTGAATTATTAAAGTGAGTTATTAAAGTATGAATTATTAAAGTGAATTATTAAATTGAATTATTAAAGTATGAATTATTAAAGTTAAAGTAAAGTAAAAATAAAGTAAAGGTAAAGTTAAAGTATAGTAAAAGTATAAAACTATGTACGTATAATATGCATATAAATATATTTACTATTAATTTAAATCGTTATATCATAAAACATTTTAGAAAAGTAGAATTATATATATTCATAATAGGTTTCAAGTTTTTAAATTACAGCCTGTTGGTGAAGCATGGGATAAAGTCCAAAGGTTAAATAAACGCATGAAATCATCTTAATGAAAAATGTGTAGTTACTTAACTTGTCGATATCCAACATCTAAGTTATTTACACTCCACGTTCTTACTTTCATATTAAATAAAATGAAGATTAACATAGTTATCTTATCAAGGTCACGAGGAAAATATTATAAAACATGCCTTGAAAATTAAACAGGAATTTCCACTAACCCTTGTCTAGTTTTCGTTAATTGACACATTTGTTCTTACTTATAAATCACTTTACCATTTTCCGAATATTGTCAAAAAGAATAGATTTCTTAAATCACAGTGGACCTCATAACATTGGCCCGTAATCATATCATAATGTATCTGATAATTCAATCATTTGATATTATCTCTTAATTCTGTCAATAAATATATCGAAACAGATACGTTCATGTAAAGTATCATATATCTAATACTTTGTTAATGTTTTCAGTTAATATTATATATTATATATACATATCTATATACACATAATTGTTCATGAATCGTCGAACACGATCAAGGGTAATTAATTACATGAATGTAGTTTCAAACTTTTTGAGATTCAACATTACAAATTCTGCTTATCGTGTCGGAAACATATAAAGGTTAAGTTTAAATTTGGTCGGAAATTTCCGGGTCGTCACAAGTAGCAGGTAAAAAAAAAAACTTCGGTTCCTCTTCATCATCATTCATCGTGTATCATCATCATTATTAATATACACCGTATCATAATCTTTACATCAATATCTATTCACCTTTAACATTATCATAATCCATGATCATCATCTTCTAATCCTTCTAAATTGTTTTTATCTACACAACTTATAACCCAAATCCTAATTATCTTAAGTTCTAATCTACAAGAATTGATTGGAATTAACGATAGCTTAGTTTCAGTTTGACAGAAGGAAAAGAAAACAATTCAATCCAAGAATATCTATCACTTATCATCATCGATCGTTTCTTCATCCCATCATCATCAATATTAATCGCCATCATACTATTTATATATCGTATATAATATTGTTTATATATCATGTATCACATCATCATCTAATTGTTATTCTATCAACATCCTTATACGATCAAGATATCATTATAATCATCATCTTTACAAAGTCATCATCCCACGTTCATAATCATAATCAATTAAAGAAAATTGTTGTCTCTTTTTCGACAAGTTGCATGATTCTAGTATAAATAAAATTACCAATCGGCAGAGAGAAGGAAAAGATGGAAACATGTGGTCCAGGGTTTTATTTTAATTGGTTTCTTTTAATCAAGTGGCTAATGGTTTGGTATGTGTCGGCCACCAAAGAGATAAAGGTCACGCAATTAAAGTAATTAATAAAGGTGGTGATTGTTTATTCGGTTTTTAAGTAGAAGAAGACATAAACTTAGCTGTTGTAGCAGAAACATTTAGAGGGCTGCAGTAGGTGTCGTGATAGTGGAAGTTTCGATGATGTTGAAAGGTTACTAATATTTAACAGAAGAGAGAGAAGACGAGTGAGATAGAGAAAGAGTAATGGGGTTGATTCAATGGTGGAGACGGTTTAAAGATAGAAAGGGTGGTGTACCGTGGTTCAAAACAAAAAATCGAAGGAGAAGATCGAGGAAGGTGGTGGTTGTACGAAAAAAATAAACAAGAAACCAAAAGGAAATAATAGTTGGTGATGGTATAGTTCAACAGAAATAGTACAACACGTAGCAAGAGGTGTTCGGTATTAGTCTGATCGAATTAGCAGCAGAACACATAAGGAATGGCAGGTGGCAGTTTGTACTAGTAATAGCAGTCTGTTTTGGTTGTGGGTATGTGTTGGGCTGCCGTAGAGAAACAGAAAACATAAACAGCAATTAAGGAAGAAAACATGTATAAGAAGATGGTGGTTTTAGATGGTTATACATGGTTATGATGAACGATGGTGGTTTGAGCTTCGGTTGCTTAAGTTTTGGTGATAGTTCCTATAATACTAGTATATGCATATATAGATATAGTAAAAGATATTATGCAACTAATTATAGAATAAGAATAAGATAGATGAATGAGACTGGTAACAAACAAAGCAAACTAGTACATTCAAATAGTAATCGAATAGTGATGGTTGTTTGCAAAAGTCATGTTGGTGATTGATAAAGGTTGGAGTAGGTTGAATGATTTACCTAATACTGAATTGATTAATTATACAGAGAATCTGGTACACGATTTCTTTATCGGACAATTTAAAACATAAAAATCAATAAAATACAAAAAAAATCAAATCTTGTTGTTATCTGATTTGTACGTGCGATAATGAAGTGTAACAAATTAAGAACAAAAACAAAAAAATATACTGCAGATTGAAAGGTACCAGAAACTGAATCGTACTATTTTTTTTTATATATAACATATAATTAATATTAATAATTAGTAAATATAATTATATAAATAAAAATAATAATATTTTTAATATCCTTATAATAATAGTAATTACATAATACTAGTTATATTACTAATAATGATAAAAGTAATAAAATTATGTGTAACATCCTCAAGTGGGCCTAGATGTAAGATTACTAGAATGCCCTTAAGTTAGTGTAGTGTTATTATATGCTTTTATTTTTATTTAATGTTTGGTATTATTTAATGATGAGGTTAGGACCAGTTTGTGACAAGGGTCACAGAACAGGTTTGTTTATTTAATTTGGACTTCGTTTGGGTTGCCAAATGATGTACGAAAGATATCAGATAACTGATAAATACCCGTGTGTCACACAGTATGGGATTTAATCCCAAATAATAGACTTGTGTCTATCCCTTTCTTGCATTTTCCAGAATTTTCCCAAACCACCCCGTTCTTCATCTTCTCCAACTACCAAAACCCTAATTCCCCATTGTTGATCTTGAGCTTGAATTGGTCTTGGAATCACGTTCTTCACACTCTACTGATTCTTTTAAGGTATGAATCATGAGCTTTCATGATCAATTTGGTGTTAAAATGGTGTTTTTAAGTGTATTTGTTCAAAAGCTTGAATTTGTGTCAAAACAAGTGATTTAAGTGTTGTTATGGTCAAATTGTTGTGGGTTTATAGTCTATAACATGTAGTAATTGAGTTGTGGTAAGTTTTGATGTCGAAAACGAGCTCTAGATCGAGTTTTGGTGAATTTAGCTTGAAGTCCGTAGCCTATGTTCAGTTTCTGAAGAAGATGAACACAGTCGGCCGACTGTCAGTCGACAGTCGACCGACCGACGTAGTGAACCGACCGATTGACGGACAACCGACCGACTGAGTATTGACTTTCGGCCGATTGTGGATATACCAAATGAATCGGCCGACTGGGAATGTCAGTCGACCGGTTGTGTCGACAGTCGACCGACTGTCAGTGTCAGTCGACCGACTGAGTGTCCAGGGCAGAATATTTTACCAAAGTGTTGAGTTTTAGCCGTTATGCTGCCCGTTTGTATTTTGATGATTTTGATGTAAATTTTATCAAATTTTGAAAGTGCATAAGTGTTAAGGAGAAAAATTTTAGCGGACAGTTTTTCTGACAAAAATTTTTATATTGTGTTATTTGGTGTTAACGGACAGAAACTAACTTGTGTATATGTTTTCTCAGGAGAAAAGGAGAAAGAGAAGGTTCAGTGATTAGATAGCTGAATACCTTCTCGTTTGCTGGTATTTGGTGAGTGGGACTAACTGGAGAATATAGTATATTGTAGCATGTTATATTATGATTGCCATGCTTGTTAGATATACTTATTGTTGTGATTAGTTAGTACCTTGTGATGACTGCATGATAGTTGATGCTTGTCTGCTGGAGCCCAGTGCGTCCCTATCTTGTGGTAGCCTAATTCGATAGGAGAGATCAACCTGCAGGTTGGGTTCCTCATGTGGTAGCCTATTTTCATCCGTGCAGTATATGTTTGAATGACGCGTACGTCGCGTGTGGATGATTTATGCAGCACGGTATGCAGGAGGAACTTCCGGTAAACCCCAGCCCGATCAATTGGAGGTTAATGGTTTGGCCGAACCGCCGGAGTCTCTGTAGACTGCACTACTGGGTGATGTTTGTGTGTTAGACTATGTGACATGATTAGTATAACACTTATGTATACTATGGCCTGTAGTTAGTCGTACTCACTTAGCTTCGTGCTAATTCCCCTCCATCTCCTCCCTGCAGGTTGTTAGCTTTTGTAGATAGTGCTTTTGGGAGAAGACGGGCATGCTGATGTTATGTTTGACAGGGTTAACTCTGATGTGGTCTTTTAGAATATGAACCGTGTACCTTTGAAAACAGAATGTATTTACGTCTCTTCCTATTAATATGTAAATTGTTTTAATGACACTTGACATCGGTTTGTACAAATGTTGATATCGTAATTAATTAATATTATGCTTCCGCCACGTAAAAAAAAAAATAGCGGTGTCACAAGTTGGTATCAGAGCTGAGTTTGGCAGCATGTGCATTGTGATCTACATGTCATGTTGCCAAACTTAGAAGAGTTATGTCAAACATAACATGCTGGGGATGGGTTAAGTGAGTATTAGGACAGGTTATGTGTTAGTTGTTAGTACTAACAGAGTTTATACTAAGCTTTGGTGTGAGTGTTGTGGTAGTGCAGTAATGGCAGATAACGAAGCTAACGCTACTGGCACCACTGTCCCTGGAACTGGTACTTTTAGAGCCCCTGACGAAGATGGACATGTGTCTTCAGAAGAAGAAACTTCTCAAGAAGTAATAGAACTTCAAAGTCGGTTACTAGAAGCTCAGGAGAAAATTAAGGAATTAGAACAAGAACGGGCGCAATGGAACCCAAATACCACTGCGTTGAACACAACCTTTCCTCCTAATTTTTATAATCAAGCCGGTGGCAGTTCTCAGTCACAATTTCCACAAAATACCTATCAAAACTATCAAATGCCATTTTCGTTTAACCAGACTTTTCCTAATCAAATGATGTACCCATTTCAAGTCCCTGAGACAAGAAGGAAGTGTACCTATAAATAGTTTATGGACTGCAAACCTCCTGAGTACAGTGGTCACACAAACCCTACAATGACCCTTAATTGGCTAAGAGAAGTAGAGAGAGCGTTGGAAGCATGTTTTTGTGAGCCTGAATCTATGGTACTGTTTACTAGTAGGCTTCTCAAGGGTGAAGCAATGGAATGGTGGGACTCTATCACTGCATATTTACCCAAAGAACAGATCAGTCAGATAACTTGGGAACAGTTCGCTGCTAAGGTTCGGGAGCAGTATTGTTCTGAGTATGAGATGGAAAGATTGAAAACTGAGTTTCTGAGTATGAAGATGACAGAAAGTATGACGATTGATGAAGTTTTCAGAGATTTTACATCGAAGTTAAGGTTTGTTCAACAGTGGGTACCGACTGAAAATGATAAGATTCAACATTTTATGCGGGTGATTAAGCCAGAATATAGAATAGTTGCGATATTTGCAACCACGTTGGCACAGGCTCATGAGATGGCGAAGATTACTGAAGGTGATATTATGGCAGCGAAAAGAGAAAGTTCAAAAAGTGGATCTTTTGGGGGAAAATCAGAAAGTCAAACTGGTGGTCAGTCTGGTCAGCAATCAAGTAAGCAATCAGGATTTCGTGGGAAGAAGTCAGGTGGGTTTAAACAGAAGAGTAAGTCCAGTATAAGCGGATCGGGTTCAAGTCAGCTTGATTGGTGTAATGTTTGTAAGTCGACTCATGCCGGACCGTGTTCTCCAATGACCCGAAGATGTTTGAAATGTGGAGTGAAAGGTCATGAATCAACAACTTGTTCTTTTAAGTCAAATGTTTGTTGGAGTTGCCATAAGGAAGGTCATAGATCGGTGGATTGTCCATTTGCGTCAAGAGCTGGTTCTGGGGCAGGGTCAGGGGCGAGGTCAGTTACTTCTGGGGGATCTTCTGCTTCTTCTGCCGGGCAGAAGAGGAAGAATCCTCTAACCGCAGAGGCAAGGGCGTTTCAGATGACGGTAGACGCTGCAACCGCTACTGATGACGTCATTACCGGTATGTTCTTGGTTAATTCCTTGCCAGCTCGTGTGTTATTTGATTCTGGAGCGAATCGATCTTTTATGTCCTTAGGCTTCTGTGATAAGTTGAAGTTGTCTGTTAGGATGTTAGATGAGCCTTTGGGAATAGAAGTAGCTGATGGTAAAATGGTTCCATGCACATCATCTGTGTCTGGAATTACCATCGAAATTGACGGCCATTCCTTCCCTTTAACCTGTTTGTTGATGCCTATACCTAGCTTTGATGTAGTCATAGGTATGAATTGGTTAAGAGCTAATAGAGCTAATATTAAGTGTTATAAGAAGATGATTTCTTTCCGTTTGGCCGACGGATCCCGAGTGATAGCTAGGGGAGAGCGCAGTGGATTTAACTTCCCTATGGTTTCCCTAATGAAAGCTCAGAAGGCAATAACGAAAGGGTGTGATTCATTCTTAGCCTACGTGATTGATGTTAAGAAAGAGAAGAAGCAGGTGACCGATATTCCCGTTGTGTCAGAATTTCCAGAAGTATTTCCAGATGATTTACCAGGGTTACCTCCAGTACGTGAAGTAAAGTATAAAATCGATTTGGTTCCAGGTGCTACACCAGTTGCAAAAGCTCCTTACAGATTAGCTCCATCAGAAATCCGAGAAATGATGTCTCAGATTCAGGAATTGTTAGATAAGGGGTTTATCCGACCAAGTTCTTCACCGTGGGGTGCTCCTGTGTTGTTTGTGAAAAAGAAAGATGGGTCGCTTCGTATGTGTATAGATTATCGTGATTTAAACAAGAGAACAATCAAGAATAAGTATCTGTTACCAAGAATAGATGACTTATTTGATCAGTTACAGGGTGCTTCCTACTTTTCAAAGATTGATTTACGTTCAGGGTATCACCATGTACGTGTTGCAGAGAGTGATATACCGAAAATAGCGTTTAGAACTAGATATGGTCATTATGAATTTTTAGTTATGCCATTCGGGCTAACAAACGCGCCAGCAATGTTTATGGATTTAATGAACAGGGTGTGTCGTCAGTATCTTGACAAGTTTGTGATTGTCTTCATAGATGATATCTTGATATATTCGAAAACCGATAAAGATCATGCTACACATCTGAGATTGGTGTTAGAACTTTTGAAACAGGAACAGTTGTACGGTAAGTTTTCTAAGTGTGAATTTTGGTTGCGGGAAGTACATTTTCTGGGTCATGTGATTTGTGAACAGGGTATTAAAGTAGATCGGTCTAAGATAGAAGCTGTAATGAACTGGAACTCGCCGAAAACGCCAACAGAAATTAAAAGTTTTCTGGGTTTAGCAGGTTATTACCGCCGGTTTATCAAAGACTTTTCTAAAATAGCAGGTCCATTAAATAAGTTAACCAGAAAAGATGTAGCCTTTCGATGGACTGATGAACAAGAAAAGGCTTTTCAGACCCTTAAGCAGTTGTTATGTCAAGCGCCGGTTTTAGCTTTACCAGAGGGAACAGAAGATTTTGTGGTTTACTGCGATGCGTCACGTGCAGGTCTGGGTTGTGTTTTGATGCAGAGAAATAAAGTTATAGCATATGCTTCACGACAGTTGAAGAATCATGAACGAAACTACCCTACTCACGATTTAGAGTTAACTGCAGTTGTGTTTGCTTTGAAGCTTTGGAGACATTATTTGTATGGTACACATTGTGAAATCTATACAGATCATAAGAGTCTTCAATATATCTTTTTGCAGAAAGAATTAAATATGCGTCAACGTCGATGTTTAGAATTGATTAAAGACTATGACTGTGAGATTAAATACCATCCGGGTAAAGCAAATGTGGTCGCAGATGCTCTGAGTCGCAAGAAAATAGTCAAAAATGTTAGATTTATGAGAATTGAGATAGTTTCAGACCTGATTGATCGATTGAAAACCGTTCAGTTAGTAGCTTTGAATGACGAAAACCTAAAGACTGAACAAATGACTAAAAGAAAATTTGACCTATGCAATGATTCTAGAGGATTAAAAACCTATAAAGACCGAATTTGGGTGCCTATGCTTGGAGATTTGAGAGATTTAATCCTTACTGAAGCGCATAAATCGAGATTATCAGTGCATCCAGGTAGTACAAATATGTATAGAGACTTGAAAATATTGTATTGGTGGCCGACAATGAAGACAGATGTTGCAAATTTTGTCGAAAAATGTCATATTTGTGCGCAAGTTAAGGCAGAACATTAGAAACCGTATGGATCTCTAAGACAGTTAGAAATTCCTCAGTGGAAATGGGATCATATAACGATGGATTTTGTAACCAAGTTACCCCGAACCCAGAAAGGACACGACATGATCTGGGTGATTGTGGATCATTGAATAAAGAGTGCTCACTTTTTAGCTACTCGTGAAACAGCCTCGTTGAGTGATTTGGCAGAATTGTACTTGAAAGAGATCGTTAGTCGACATGGTGTACCGTTGTCTATAGTTTCCGACAGAGATACTAGGTTTGTATCGAACTTCTGGAACAGTCTACAACAGAATCTGGGTACGCGTGTGAATTTAAGTACAACATATCATCCACAGACAGACGGTCAGAGTGAACGGACGATTCAGAAATTAGAAGATATGTTAAGAGCATGTGTCTTAGAATATGGTGGTTCTTGGGATTCACATCTTCCATTGATAGAGTTTGCTTACAACAATTCATATCATTCGAGTATCGGAATGCCACCGTATGAAATGTTGTATGGTCGAAAATGCAGAACTCCTACGTGTTGGTTAGAAGCAGGTGAGAAACAATTTGCAGGTCCCGAGATTGTTCAGATAACTGCAGAAAAAGTTGAAATTGCACGTGAGAAATTAAAGGCAGCTAGAGATCGACAAAAGGTATATGCTGATCCGCGCAGACGTCCGGTGACATTTAATGTAGGTGATCGTGTTTATCTGAAAGTTTCACCGTGGAAGGGAGTGATCAGATTTGGTAAACGTGGTAAACTAGCTCCGAGGTTTATTGGGCCATTTCCAATCAAAGAAATTTTGAATGATCAGTCTGTTGTCTTAGATCTTCCTTCAGAGTTAGCAGGAATTCACAACACGTTCAATGTGTGTTATTTAAGAAAGTGTAAAGTAGACGATGAAAGTCAGATTCTTCCATTGAAAGACTTGAAAGTTGATTTGACTAAGAAGTTAGTAGAAGAGCCAATTCGTATAGTGGACAAGAAAGTCACCAAGTTAAGAAAGAAACAGATTCCAATGGTGTTAGTGGAATGGCGACATAGTTTAGGTTCCAACTTGACCTGGGAAACCGAGGAGTTAATGAGGGCGCGCTATCCCCAGTTGTTTGACCTTGACCAGATTCTGAGGTCGGAATCTTCTTAAGGGGGGAAGATTTGTAACATCCTCAAGTGGGCCTAGATGTAAGATTACTAGAATGCCCTTAAGTTAGTGTAGTGTTATTATATGCTTTTATTTTTATTTAATGTTTGGTATTATTTAATGATGAGGTTAGGACCAGTTTGTGACAAGGGTCACAGAACAGGTTTGTTTATTTAATTTGGACTTCGTTTGGGTTGCCAAATGATGTACGAAAGATATCAGATAACTGATAAATACCCGTGTGTCACACAGTATGGGATTTAATCCCAAATAATAGACTTGTGTCTATCCCTTTCTTGCATTTTCCAGACGTTTCCCAAACCACCCCGTTCTTCATCTTCTCCAACTACCAAAACCCTAATTCCCCATTGTTGATCTTGAGCTCGAATTGGTCTTGGAATCACGTTCTTTACACTCTACTGATTCTTTTAAGGTATGAATCATGAGCTTTCATGATCAATTTGGTGTTAAAATGGTATTTTTAAGTGTATTTGTTCAAAAGCTTGAATTTGTGTCAAAACAAGTGATTTAAGTGTTGTTATGGTCAAATTGTTGTGGGTTTATAGTCTATAACATGTAGTAATTGAGTTGTGGTAAGTTTTGATGTCGAAAACGAGCTCTAGATCGAGTTTTGGTGAATTTAGCTTGAAGTCCGTAGCCTATGTTCAGTTTCTGAAGAAGATGAACACAGTCGGCCGACTGCCAGTCGACAGTCGACCGACCGACGTAGTGAACCGATCGATTGACGGACAACCGACCGACTGAGTATTGACTTTCGGCCGATTGTGGATATACCAAATGAATCGGCCGACTGGGAATGTCAGTCGACCGGTTGTGTCGACAGTCGACCGACTGTCAGTGTCAGTCGACCGACTGAGTGTCCAGGGCAGAATATTTTACCAAAGTGTTGAGTTTTAGCCGTTATGCTGCCCGTTTGTATTTTGATGATTTTGATGTAAATTTTATCAAATTTTGAAAGTGCATAAGTGTTAAGGAGAAAAATTTTAGCGGACAGTTTTTCTGACAAAAATTTTTATATTGTGTTATTTGGTGTTAACGGACAGAAACTAACTTGTGTATATGTTTTCTCAGGAGAAAAGGAGAAAGAGAAGGTTCAGTGATTAGATAGCTGAATACCTTCTCGTTTGCTGGTATTTGGTGAGTGGGACTAACTGGAGAATATAGTATATTGTAGCATGTTATATTATGATTGCCATGCTTGTTAGATATACTTATTGTTGTGATTAGTTAGTACCTTGCGATGACTGCATGATAGTTGATGCTTGTCTGCTGGAGCCAGTGCGTCCCTATCTTGTGGTAGCCTAATTCGATAGGAGAGATCAACCTGCGGGTTGGGTTCCTCATGTGGTAGCCTATTTGCATCCGTGCAGTATATGTTTGAATGACGCGTACGTCGCGTGTGGATGATTTATGCAGCACGGTATGTAGGAGGAACTTCCGGTAAACCCCAGCCCGATCAACTGGAGGTTAATGGTTTGGCCGAACCGCCGGAGTCTCTGTAGACTGCACTACTGGGTGATGTTTGTGTGTTAGACTATGTGACATGATTAGTATAACACTTATGTATACTATGGCCTGTAGTTAGTCGTACTCACTTAGCTTCGTGCTAATTCCCCTCCATCTCCTCCCTGCAGGTTGTTAGCTTTTGTAGATAGTGCTTTTGGGAGAAGACGGGCATGATGATGTTATGTTTGACAGGGTTAACTCTGATGTGGTCTTTTAGAATATGAACCGTGTACCTTTGAAAACAGAATGTATTTACGTCTCTTCCTATTAATATGTAAATTGTTTTAATGACACGTGACATCGGTTTGTACAAATGTTGATATCGTAATTAATTAATATTATGCTTCCGCCACGTAAAAAAAAAAATAGCGGTGTCACATTATGGTAATCATAATACTTGTAATAACATTAATTAATAATAACAACATTAATAATAATAGTAATAATAATAATAATTATATTGTAATAATAACTAAAAATCATATTTTTTTTACTATTTAAAATAATCAGATTATATGAATTTTATATCTATAAATTATATAACAACATACTGATATTAATATTAGCATTAATGAGAGTAATAACAATAATGTTAATAACATTCATATTTTAACTTGTAGTTTATATTTATTTATTTTACAATTTGTTACATATTTAATATCTACTAATTATATGTAATGTATCATTTAATATTTACACACTTTATCTATATTACATAAATAGAAGTCATATATTTTATATATGGATTCATTTTAATACCAACTTAATTATTCTGTATATTATTTTACATTCTTAATTCTAACTGGTTAAAGTGCATTTTTATTTATTTATATATATATATATATATATATATATATATATATATATATATATATATATATATATATATATATATATTACATTTTTTATTTATACAAGGTCGTTCGTGAATCGTCGAGAACAGTCGAAGGGTAATTGATTATATGACACAGTTCAAAGTTTTTGAGATTTCAACATTATAGACTTTGCTTATCGTGTCGGAAACATATAAAGATTAAGTTTAAATTTGATCGAAAATTTTCGGGTCGTCACATTTAATAGTGGATGTTGTTGACTTTGTTTTGGTCAACTTTTGGTTAAGTAATAATGTATGGTTTTTCTAAACTTACATATTTTGGTAGGTTTCCTTTATAGAAAATCATTTTTAAATAAAGAATGCAATGTTATTTATCAAATTCATATAGAGTTATGATTAATCTGTAGGAACAAGATAACGATGGTCGTCAAGTATACTTTGACGGGTCATTTCAGTTGGTATCAGAGCCTTGTTTGTAGGGAATTATGTTGCATTGATGTTGTTACTCGAGTCAATAGGGTGCATTAGTGAGTCTAGTCTACAGCCTGGCCTATAAAATATTATTATATGTGATTATTTGTATCGTATTGGTAGGTATATTGTTATCATACATACATCTCTATTATATTCTGAATCCGGGAGGAACTCCCATTCCGATTTAAACGTATTCTCTGACTCATGCGAACTTATCCTTATAAGAACACCCCGGGTAGTGAAACCGAGGGATGTCATTCTTGACTTCTAAATGCTCGGCATTTCAATGTCAGGTATTATGTTTAGGTATATAATATTCTTGTTATATTACGTGCCTTTGTGCCGTTGTGCCTATGTGCTTTGGTTTTGAACTGGAAAACGTCACTCTTGACTTTTAGAGATTCTCGGTACTTCGAAGACATTTCTATGTCATCGTTACTGTTATTCATTACTTTGAATATTTTGTCTCTTGTGCTATCCTTAGCACATTATTTAAGAAATCGTTTTAGGGAAATTGTGTGGAAATTCGAGGTTGATCGCGTGTCCTGACCTCATGTAGTGCTATTGGAATGGAACTATGAATTAGCTAAATATAATGGCGTCAGGCCAACGTGATTATATTACGTTAATTCATAAAGAAGTCCCAATATTGTGACATGAGAAATAGAAAGCGAGTCAAAGAAAATTTTTACACTACTCATTTAGAAATTCCGATGTATTACATGGGTAGGGAAAATATTTATTATCTTATTTGTTGATATACAAGAAGCTCGTTCTAACCAGATTATCTATCTCATGCTCTATCCTTCATAACTCTCTTGTTAGCAATAGCTTCGCTCGGGAACAGTTTTGGCCCAAGGACTTATGTTCTGATAATAGTTAAAACAACATTTAACTCATTTGTTTCATGACCTCGTAACATTTGTTGGTCAAATGTCGCACGACGATTCAAGCCCTTTACTCGATCTTCCACGATCTTATTTCAACTTGTAACCTCTGAAATACAGATACTCTGTTTATCATCGGGAGTTTTACACATTTGTTTAATTGGGAGGTTCTCACGAGATTTATGGGCGAATAGAAGTTATGAAATATTTTGTCATGTATACAATTTATAAAATCATATATATATATATGTATGGATTCAAATGAATAAATTTACCCTTACCTATTTTGGCTAGTATATACTAAATTATACCTTCAAAATTATTTTAAGACCACTCATTTATTGAGCTGTTTGACTAAGTCAATTTGTTTTATATAAAATGGTACACGTTGTACATGATTTTAAATTTACTAAGAACTTCGTCCCGTTTATGTTGTCACAAAAAACGTTTAAAGTTTTTTCAAAACTCCTTTGATCGATTTTATCAAATTTTCGCATTACTCTACAGAGTGTTTGGATCACAGTTCTTCTCATCCTCCGTTTAAGGATGAAACTTACCATTAAGTTCATTGATAGAGGCTCTTACACCACTTTGGATGCCGATTTTATAAAATTTGTTGGAAAGTCTTTACACTCATAAAATTTTCCCTCTTATGGTTGGACATGGCCGAAACGCGGACCGATAAATCAGTTTTCGGGGTACACTCGGTGGCCACCCTGTTCTTAGGAAAGGCACTGGGTGGGTTTCTACCCCAACTGTTGTTATAATTGGTATCACAGATAGATATCAAACTAGACCATATGGGGAGTTTCTACTCTCAATATTCGCTGTCAACCACAACCCTCGTAAACATCAATCCTAGGATTCAATACTTTGAGGTACATGAAATTATTTTTGGAGATTTATCTCACCTGGAGTCGACCATTCCTTATAACCCATGATTCGCGTTCTTTTCATCCGCACATAAATTTAAGAATATGGATGAATCCTAGATTTCCTCGCTCATGGTACAAGGAATTTCACTCTCGTTGAAATATCACACCTTTCGTACGTTTTCCTTTCGGAAATGTAATGAAAATTTACTTTGAAATCCATGATCCTTGTTATCTCTTTTGAGAGAATTGCCTTATATATATCTATGCCATCGATGTGACTACTCCATATATTTCTTCCTTCATTGTTGCAACTATATTTCATTCGTACCAGTTCGTCCCCTTGGGGAGCTCCTGTTTTGTTCGTTAAGAAGAAAGGTGGTTCGTTTCGTTTGTGTATTGATTATCGTGAATTGAATAAGCTTACAGTTAAAAAACGTTACCCTCTTCCTAGAATCGATGATCTATTCGATCAGCTTCAAGGTTCGTCTGTTTATTCTAAAATCGATCTTCGTTCCGGTTATCATCAACTGCGTGTTAAAGAAGCTGATGTTCCAAAAACCACTTTTCGCAACCGTTACGGTCACTACGAATTCCTTGTTATGCCGTTTGGATTGACAAATGCACCTGCTATGTTCATGGACCTCATGAACCGTGTGTGCAGACCCTATCTGGACAAATTCGTTATTGTATTCATCGACGACATCCTTATTTATTCCAAAAGTGATGAAGAGCACGAAGAACAATTGAAGTTGGTGCTTGATTTGTTATGAAAAGAAGAACTGTATGTTGAATTTTTTTTTCTAAGTGTGCATTCTGGTTGAAAGAAGTTCAATTCCTTGGGCACGTTGTTAGTAAACAGGGAATTCAATTTGATCATGCCAAAATTGAGGCAAATGAGAAGTGGGAAACTCCGAAGACTCCTACTCAGATTCGTCAGTTCCTAGGTTTGGCAGGCCATTACAGAAGGTTCATTCAAGATTTTTCATGAGTAACGAAACCTCTGACTGCTTTAACGCATAAGGGGAAGAAGTACTTGTGGAAGAGTGAACAAGAGTCTGCTTTCCAAACTCTGAAGAAAAAAGTTAACTTCTGCACCGATATTATCACTACCTGAGGGTAATGATGATTTTGTAATCTATTGTAATGCTTTGTGTCAAGGCTTTGGTTGTGTTTTGATGCAGCGAAAGAAAGTCATTGCTTACGCGTCACGTCAGTTGAAGATTCATGAACAGAATTACACAACCCATGATTTAGAATTGGGAGCTGTTGTGTTCGCACTCAAGAATTGGTTACTTATATGGGGTCAAATGTACAGTGTACACTGATCACAAAAGTCTTCAACATGTTCTTGATCCAAAAACAGCTAATTTGAGACAGCGAAGATGGATTGAGTTATTGAACGAGTATTATTGTGAACTCCTCTATCATCCGGGAAGGGCCAATGTTGTGGCCGATGCTTTAAATCAAAAATAGAGAGTTAAACCTCGTAGGTTTAGAGCCTTGAGTATGACCATTTGAACTAACCTCGCTAGGCAGATTCTTGAGGTACAACAAGAAGCCTTGAAGGAGGAGAATTTCGTAACGGGAAGGTCCGAGGCTTGAGTAAACAGTTTGAGGTACGAACCGATGGTACTCGGTATTTTGTGGGACGTCCTTGGTGTGACGACACGGAAATTTCTGACCAAATTTAAACTTAATTCTTATTGGATTTCGACACAATGAGCAAAGTCTGTAATGCTGAGTAATAAAGTTTGTAAACTATATTCATAATATCATTTGACCTTTGACTACTCCCGAACGATTCACGAACAATTGTGTATATATAGATGTATATATATAAATGTAAGTATATATAATAAATTGAAATTATAAAATATAATTTAAACATTAAAATTAGAGATGTAAAATAAGATACAAAATAATAAAGGGTAATTTAAAATGAAGTTATAAATATATATGAGTTATATGTATAATTATTATTGTAACGACCCGACTTTTTAGACTTGCTTTCGTGCCTTGTATTTTTGCGAAACTGCGATTTTGTGCGTACTGTGTTACTTTATACTCTGGAAACTTGATATACTTGGTTGATAATGCTAAAAACGAACACATATTTCATAGCATTATCCCTCAAGAAAGACAAGCTTTTAGTTGCAATTGTTCTATTTACAAGTGATATTCGTTTAAATAATAAAAGGTGAAGACAAAAGACAGATTTGACAAATTGAAGACGCAAACGACCAAAAAGCTCAAAAGTACAAAATACAATCAAAGTGGTTCCAATTATTGATAAGAAACGTCTCAAAATTACAAGAGTACAAGATGCAAAACGCAAAGTACAAGATATTAAATTATACGCAAGGACGTTCAAAAAACTGGAACCAGGACCAGAGTCAACTCTCAACGCTCGACGCAACGGACTAAAAATTACAAGTCAACTCTGCACATAAATATAATATAATATTTAAATAATTCTTATAATTATTTATATATTATATTTATTTATAAAAACCGTCGGCATACAAAGAAACAAAGTTTTGTGAGCTGGAAAAAGTGGCCATGCGATCGCATGGCCTGGAAGGAAAAAAGCCATGCGATCGCATCGCAGTAGGTGACAGGCCTGATGTTATGAATTCGCGTGTTTTGGCTCAGTTTTAAATATATATATCCATCCATCTCTCTATTTACAAACGTATATATATATATATATATATATATATATATATATATATATATATATATATATATATATATATTCATATTATAATTTTAATTTTAATTTTAAATTCTAATAATAAGGGTATGTTAGCGAATGTTGTAAGGGTGTAAGTCAAATTTCTGTCCGTGTAACGCTACGCTATTTTTAATCATTGTAAGTTATGGTTAATGTTATTTTTAATTTAATGTCTTGTAGCTAAGTTATTATTATGCTTATTTAAGACGAAGTAATCATGATGTTGGGCTAAAAATATTAAAATTGGGTAATTGGGCTTTGTACCATAAATGGGGTTTGGATAAAAGAACGACACTTGTGGAAATTAGACTATGGGCTATTAATGGGTTTTATATTAACTAAATGATACCTCATTAATTTAATATATAGACTTATAATTTGACGTATTTATATATAACCACATACGCTTGACTGGGTACGGTGGGCGGGATATCTATAAATACCAATAATTGTTCATTTTACCGGACACGGAACTGGATTAATAGTTAATAGACTTGTTGAAACATGGGTGGATTACATTCAAGGGTAATTGGTGTAATTGTTAACAAAGTAGTAAAACCTTGGTTTACACGCAGTCGATAACCTAGTGTATTCATTAAACAAAGTATTAAGACCTTGTTATAATTCGAATCCCCAATTAGTTGGAATATTTGACTTCGGGAATAAGAATAATTTGACGAAGACTTTCGCACTTTATATTTATGACTGATGTACTATTATGGACAAATCCGTATGGACATATCGAATAATCCAGGACAAAGGACAATTAACCCATGGGAATAAACTAAAAACAACACGTCAAACATCATGATTACGGAAGTTTAAATAAGCATAATTCCTTTATTTCATATTTAATTTCCTTTATTTTATATTTAATTGCACTTTTAATTATCGCACTTTTATTTATTGTCATTGTATTTAATTGCACTTTTAATTATCGTATTCTTTAATTGTCATACTTTTTATTTATCGCATTTTTATTTATCGCAATTTCATTATCGTTATTTACTTTACACTTTAAATTAAGTTGTATTTATTTTTAGTATTTTACATTAGGTTTTAATTGCAACTAAAGTTTTAAAATCGACAAACCGGTCATTAAACGGTAAAAACCCCCTTTTATAATAATAATACTACTTATATATATTTTTGTATTTTTATATTTATAAATTTAAAATTATAGCGTTAAGCTTGTTTAAGAGTTCCCTGTGGACGAACCGGACTTACTAAAAACTACACTACTGTACGATTAGGTACACTGTCTATAAGTGTTGTAGCAAGGTTTAGGTATATCCATTCTATAAATAAATAAAGATCTTGTGTAAAATTGTATCTTATTTAATAGTATTTCGTTGTAAAAATAATACTATTTCCTAGTACCCCTCGCACACGTCAAGTATTTTTGGCGCCGTTGCCGGGGAACACATAAACGCACGAAGCGCAACGCTATAAATTTTTTTTTTTTTTATTAATTTTTAGTTTACTTTTATAAAAATACGCTTTTGTAAAAATACGTTTTAAATATTCGAAAATATAAAAAGAAAAACAAAATATTTATATATTTTTAATAAGTTTGTTATATATATATAAAATTATAAAGTTTCTTTATTTTTATTTTAGTTTTTAAAATACAAGTTTTTATTTATTTATATAATTATTTATTAAAACAGAAAATTAAAACAGAAAACTGAAAAAAAATAAAAAATAAAAACTCTCGGCCCGATTACTGTAGCAGCCTAAACCCTGGCCCGAAATCCTTATCCATGCGATCGCATGGATTTTTAACGTGAGGACCATGCGACCGCATGGCCCTGTCAGACACACCAGAATTGACTTAAAAACAGCAATCATTACGGAGTATAATTATTATTAATTATAACCCTAATTAGGGTTTAGATTATTTAATTATTTAGTTTAGTTTTTAATTAATTTGTTTTATTTAGTTTATTTAGTTTTAATAAATTATAAAATTAATAGTTTTATGAAATAAATAATATAAAAATAATATTTTTATAAAAATTGTACTTTTTACAACTTTAAGTTTATTTTTATATGTTGTATCTTTTTGTTCGTTTTTAGCATAATATTTGTATTTTTCGTTCGTATTTAGTTTTAAGCCATAGTTTTTGCCATAGTTATTTTTATTTCTAGATTTTTAGGCTTTGCCGTAAAATCCCTTAAGTGCTTTTTCTTTAGACTAAGATTTAGGTGTTTTAGAGTTTTGCGACGCCGTTTTTATATTTTTGTACCCTTTTTAAGTTAATGCCATTTGGGATATAGATTTTCTTTTAAGCTTTAATATTTTTAGACGTAACTTTTAATTCTTAGTTTTTAGTTCCTTTTTAAGTTTCGACGCGCTACTTTCTTATTTTTATTTTTCGACCTTCCATTTGTTTTTCGACGTTTTTCGACGCGCTCTTTTTCTTTCTTATTTCTCGACGCTCTAGTTTTTAGGACTTAGATTTTTTCTATTTCTTATCTAAAATTTCTTTAAATTTAAAAGAAAAATTATTTTAAGTGGTTAAATTGATAGACATCAAAATTTTCTGGTTCGTAGTAATAGTTGGATTTGTACGTGGACCGGGTTATTGGAGCCAAACAGTACTCAATTATATTGAGACCAAACGAATCCTGCCCCTCTGCTGCATCTTTTGGCTATTCGAAATGTGAGCAAAATCAGAAAAGTCTATTAATTTGATAACTTATATAATTTTTCTTATTTTTATAACTAATAGGATATTCAGTGAATGCACCGAGCAAAACGTTCACCACCTTTTGTACGTTCACCACCTGTAACTCGATCAAGACATCTAGCAAATATTGTCGCCGTTGATTTTTCTTTAGAATCGTCATCCAGTCGACCAAGTACTCCAATTCAAATTTCCGATAATCCATTTTTTGAACCCGACCTCACAATTGAGAATCCAGAGAATATTCAGGGACAATTCGTAGATCCTGAACCACTAATCTTTCCTCCGGAACCACCAATCATTCAAACAGAGATTGTAGAGGAACAACCCATTAAATCAGAATCCTCTAGTGATTCAGATTCAACAAATTCAATCATGGAAAATCTGGAACCTCTAAGTATGGAAGACCGAATGAGAGCTAAACGCACTGGCCAAGGTCACGCAATTACTCAACCAGACATTAATGCGCCAGATTATGAAATCAAAGGACAAATCCTACACATGGTGACTAATCAATGCCAATTTAGTGGTGCGCCGAAGGAAGATCCAAACGAACATCTTCATACCTTTAATAGGATCTGTACTCTATTTAAAATAAGAGAAGTGGAGGATGAACATATATATCTCATGTTATTTCCCTGGACTTTAAAGGGGGAAGCCAAAGATTGGTTAGAATCGTTACCTGAAAGGGCGATTGATACATGGGATGTTTTAGTTGAAAATTTTCTTAAACAATTCTTTCCGGCATCTAAAGCCGTGAGACTTCAAGGAGAAATTGTTACGTTCACACAAAAGCCAAATGAAACTTTATATGAAGCATGGATAAGATTTGGAAAGTTATTGAGAGGATGTCCGCAACATGGTTTAGACACCTGTCAAATAGTACAAATATTCTACCAATGATGCGACATCACTACAAGAAAAGACATCTATATAGCAGCTGGTGGTTCCATTATGAAAAAAACCGCAACTGACGCTTACAAAATTATTGATAACACTGCTTCCCACTCACATGAGTGGCATCAAGAAAAAGATATCGTTAGATCATCTAAAGCGGCTAGAGCCGATTCTAGCCATGACTTTGATTCCATTTCTGCAAAGATAGATGCTATCAAGAGACGAATGGAAAAGATGACTAAGGATATTCACTCAATATGAATTAGTTGTGAGCAGTGTGGAGGACCACATTTGACAAAAGATTGTCTCAGTATTGAACCAACAACCGAACAAAGAGAGAATGTTTCATACATGAACCAAAGGCCTGGAAATAATTATCAAAATAATTATCAACCGCCAAGACCAATTTACAATCAAAATCAGAACTATAACCGAAATGTTCCATACAACAACCAACAAGGTCCTAGCAATCAACAAGTATCCAACAATACTTACAATCAGCAAAGACCTAATTTTTAAAATAAACCACCACAAACCGATGATAAAAAGCCAAATTTAGAAGACATGATGTCGAAGCTAGTTGGTTCTCAAACACAATTTTTCACATCTCAGAAACAAACCAATGAACAAAATGCTCAAGCATTTAGAAATCAACAAGCTTCTATTCAAAATCTGGAACAAGAAGTGAGCAACCTAGCAAGGTTGATAGGTGAAAGAAAACCGGGAAGTCTACCTAGTGATACTATTGCTAACCCCCAAAATGAAACAGCTAAAGCCATTACCACAAGAAGTGGTATTACACTTAAACCACCTGAAATACCTGAAATTTCTGATGAAGCTATTCCTACTCCACAAGAACCATAATCTGATCAAGATAAGGAAAAAGAACCGGTAGTTGAAAAGGTTAATGAAGATAACAAAGTTAAGGCTAAAACTTATGTTAAACCATGCCAACCACCACTTCCTTACCCGAGTAAAATGAGAAAAGAGAGAATTGAAGCCGAGCAATCCAAATTTTTGGATATGTTTAAACAGATAAATGTCAATCTTTCTTTCATTGATGTGATTTCAGGAATGCCTAGATATGCTAAATTTCTAAAAGATCTAATCACAAATAGAAAGAAAATGGAAGAACTCTCGGCTGTTACAATGAATGCTAATTGTTCTGCAGTGTTGTTGAATAAGATACTAGAAAAATTATCTGATCCAGGAAGTTTTACAATTCCATGTTTTCTGGGTAGTCTTAGTTCAATAGAAGCATTGGCAGACTTAGGTGCTAGTATAAATTTAATGCCGTATTCACTATACGCTAAACTAGACCTTGGAGAATTGAAACCAACACGAATAAGCATACAACTAGCCGATCGATCAGTAAAATATCCTAGAGGGATAATGGAGAACATGCTAGTTAAAGTTGGTACTTTAGTATTTCCAGTAGATTTTGTTATTCTGGACATGGAAGAAGATTCTTGAGTACCTCTCATATTAGGAAGACCATTCTTAAACACGGCCAAAGCAATAATAGACGTGTTTGGTAAGAAACTGACCCTAAGTATAGAGGACGAGAGTGTTACCTTTTCAGTTGATAGAGCAATGCAATAACCGCAATCTGCAGATGATACATGTTATTATATTCAAACCATAGATTCACATGTAGAATTGTTAGAAGAATTTCCAGAATTACAAGGAACAGGAGAATGTTCTTTAGGAGAAGGAACTGAACCAATTGATGAAACTGAAATGTTAGCTACACTTATGGCTAATGGATATGAATCAACAACAGAAGAAATTCAAATGGTAAAAGTAGAAGACAGATATCGATATAAATCATCGATAGAAGAACCACCTACATTAGAGTTAAAGCCACTTCCAAACCATTTGGAATATGCTTATTTACATGGTGAATCTGAATTACCTGTAATAATATCGTCTTCTCTTACTGAAAATGAAAAATCTCAACTCATTTCTGTGCTAAAAACTCATAAACCAGCCATTGCATGGAAAATTCATGACATTAAAGGAATAAGTCCTTCGTATTGCACACATAAAATCCTTATGGAAGAAGGTCATAAAACGTATGTGCAACGCCAACGAAGACTAAATCCTAATATGCAAGATGTTGTTAAGAAAGAAATTATTAAACTGCTAGATGCAGATTTAATTTATCCAATCTCTGATAGTCCATGGGTAAGCCCAGTTCAATGCGTACCTAAGAAGGGTGGCATGAGAGTCATCACAAATGAAAAAAATGAGCTTATTCCTACTAGGACTGTAACAGGATGGCATGTCTGTATTGATTATAGAAAATTAAATGACGCCACCAGAAAAGATCACTTTCCCTTACCTTTCATTGATCAAATGTTGGAACGATTAGCCGAAAATAGTTACTATTGTTTTCTTGATGGTTTTTTCGGATATTTTCAAATTCCAATAGCACCCGAGGACCAAGAGAAAACCACATTCACGTGCCCTTATGGTACTTTTGCTTACAAACGCATGCCATTTGGACTTTGCAATGCCCCTACAACCTTTCAAAGGTGCATGATGGCGATTTTTCACGACATGATAGAAGAATGCATGAAAGTTTTCATGGATGACTTTTCAGACTTCGGTGATACATTTGAATCATGTCTAGTTAATCTTGAACGAATGCTTATTAGATGCTGATGTGTGCAGCGGTGTATACGAAATAGTTATTATTTTTACTACGAAATACGATACAAATAACACAAGTTTTAATTATTTATTTACAGATGGGATATACCTAAACCTTGCTACAACACTATAGGCAGTGTACCTAATCGTAAAGTAGTATAGTTTTTAGTAAGTCCGGTTCGTTCCACAGGGAGATGGCTTATTTCACACTATATTTTAATTAACTATATTTGTACAAAATATATATAATTATATATAATAATATATAAAAGGGGGTTTACCGTTTAATGACCGGTTTGTCGATTTTAAAACTTAAGCGTAAATATAAATGACAATAATTAAAGTGCGTAAAATAAATAACAATATAATAATTATGCTTATTTAAACTTCCGTAACCATGATGTTTGACGTTTTGATTATTTATTACCTTGGGTTAATTGTCATTTGTCCTGGATGTATTTGAAACCTATATAGTTTTTGTCCATAATAGTTCATCGGTCATAATTATAAAATGCTCGGCAAATTTAACCTTATACCCGAAGCCAAATATTCCAACTAATTGGGGATTCGAACTGTAACAAGGTCTTAATACTTTGTTTAATGAATACACCAGGTTATCGACTGTGTGTAAACCAAGGTTTTAATACTTTGTTAACAATTACACCAATTACCCTTGAATGTAATCCACCCCTGTTTTAATGAGTCCATTGACTATTAATCCATCCCCGTGTTTGGTTAAATGAACAATAATTTGTATTTATAAATATCCCGCCCATCGTATCCGATTAAGCGTATGTGGTTATATATAGATACGTCAAATTGTAACCTTTATATTAAATTAACGAGGTATCGTTAATTTAATATAAAGCCCATTAATAGCCCATAGTCTAATTTCCACAAGTGTCGTTCTTTTGTCCAAACCCCAATTATGGTCTAAAGCCCAATTATCCCATCTTAATATTTAGCCTAACATCACGATTACTTCGGCTCAAATAAGCATAATAATAACTTAGTTACAAGACATTAATTTAAAAAGGAGAACATAACTTACATTGAGTATTTATCGCGTAGCTTTACACAGACAGAACTTCGAATTTAAAACCCGTAAAATAACCTTTACATAACCCAAACTAATCTAATATAAAACTAAACTAATATATTATATATATATATATATATATATATATATATATATATATATATATATATATATATATATATATATATATATATATATATATATATATATATATATATATATATATATATATATTACAGAGGGAATATTATTATTATTTTGTTGTTTTTAAACTCGATCAGAAGCCTGGTATTTATGGATATGGCCTGAGATTTCACTCCATGCGATCGCATAGAAAAATAGCTTCCAGGCCATGCGATCGCATGGCCAGCTGGATCCAGCCACATTGCTTTGTTTTCTTCTTTGTCGACGTATTATTTAAAAATATATAATATATAAATAATTTATATAATTATTTAAATATTATATTATATTCTTGTGCATAGTTGACTCATAATTTTCGGCCCGTTGCGTCGGGCGTTGATAGTTGGCTCAGGTCCCGTTTCCGAATTTTCGAACGTCCTTTCGTACGATTTAATATCTTGTACTTTGCATTTTGCAATTTGTAATTTGCACAAAAAATTATTTTCCTTAACTCCTAAAATCCGCGCAAGTCTTTTAACTCAATTTTTGGGACGCTTTTGAGTGCACTGTGGCTTTAAGGACCCTTTTCCAGTTTTAGGACGCTTTTTCTTCAATTCTTTAATCTTCGTGCTTTTCGTTTCGTAACTTGTACTATTGTCAATTTTAGACGTTTCTCATCATTAATTTGAACCACTTGAATTGTATCTTGTACATTTGAGCTTTTTGGAAGTTTTTGTCTTCGAATCTTCATTTTCGCCTTTTGTCTTTGCACTTATTTATTATAAACGAATATCACTTGGAAATAGAATAATTGCAACTGAAAACTTTACATATCGGAAGGATATTGATACTAAATATATGTTTATTTGGAGCACTATCAGATGCGAACAATCAAATCTAGTACTTAATTGGGAGAAATGCCATTTCATGGTTAAAGAAGGCATCGTTCTTGGTCATAAAATTTCAAAGGAAGGAATTGAAGTGGATAGAGCTAAAGTAGATGTAATTGCTAAACTTCCACATCCCACCAATGTTAGAGGAGTTAGGAGTTTTCTAGGGCGTACCGGTTTTTACCGATGTTTCGTAAAAGATTTTTCTAAAATTGCCACTCCTATAAATAAACTCCTAGAAAAAGATGTTCCATTCATCTTTTCGGATGAATGTATCAAATCTTTTAATATTCTTAAAGAAAAACTCACTAATGTGCCGATCATGATAACTCCAAATTGGAATCTACCGTTTGAACTAATGTGCGATGCAAGTGATTTTGCGATTGGAGCCGTTTTAGGACAAAGGATTGAAAAACGATTTCAAACCATTTATTATGCTAGTAAGACGTTACAAGGAGCACAAACGAACTATACAACTACTGAAAAAGAACTCCTTGCTATTGTTTTTGCTTTTGACAAATTTCGATCATATCTCGTTCTAGCAAAAACGGTGGTCTATACCGACCATTCTGCTCTTAGATACCTATTTTCAAAACAAGATGCTAAACCAAGATTAATTCGTTGGATCTTACTCTTACAAGAGTTCGATATTGAAATTCGAGATAAAAAGGGAGCAGAAAATCTCGCCGCTTATCATCTTTCTCGTCTTGAAAATCTCAAATTAGAAGTTTTAAATGAATCGGCTATACAAGACAACTTTCCTGATGAATATCTATTGAAGATAGATTATAATGAAATTCCATGGTTTGCAGACTATGCAAACTACTTAGTATGTGGATTCCTTGAAAAAGGATTATCGTACCAAAAACGAAAGAAATTCTTTAGTGATATAAAACACTATTTGTAACATCCCGCCTTTTTCCATTTATTTTTCCGTTATACTAATATAAAGTCTGTTATATGTTTATAACATCTCCCGTTGATACGCGTTTTAAATTATCTCGTTTAGGTAATTCCCGCACCCGAGCGAAAGTTGAGGGACTAAACTTGACAAGGGATCAAACCCTTGACTAGGTCAAAGGGTCAAACCCCTTTCACCCATTCATTTCATCTTCATCTCTCTCTCTTTTTCTCTAGCAAGAACACACACACCCAATTTCCAAATTCATTCAATCATCATCTAAATTCGATCTAGGAGGCTTACAACAAAATAAATTACATATTCGTGATCCTCTCTTCATCCTCTTCGTTTTGGTACCAACTTCATCTCATTTGGGTAACTTTCTAAAATCACTAGATTTTGTGTTCTTGATGTTTTTAACTTATAAAAGTGTTAATTAGTGTCTATGGCTCAAGTCTAACATGAATATGTAATTTGTATGCTCGATCTCGTTGTTTTAGTGTAACTAGCATGAACTTGAATTTTGGTGTGTTATTCTTGAATTTTGGATGATCATATGTCGTTAGATGTTAAAAGTTGATGTTTTAATTGTGTTACTAGCATCACTAGCTTCAATTTGATGTGTAGGTTGCCTTAGAAAAACTTCATGAACTTGATTATTGATTTTGGTGAATTTGGGTTAGGGTTTGATGAACTTGAAATGGACTTTTGATGCATTGAATGCCATGGATTATTATTGGTAAGTGTTTAGTTGGATTGTATGCTTGATTACCTTCGAAACGGCATATCATTCATGTAAATTGGTTGCCCGAATCATAAAATGCGTTTTTGGAACTTGAACTTTGATTATGAACGTTTAATTACGGTTTTTGGTTGTTGTAAGTGGAAGTTTGGTTGATGAATTGTGTTTAGTTGTGTTCTTTGTCAAATTACCTTTCCAACGATATAAGGTGCGAGTTCTAAATGTTAGCGGTTTGTAATTTATGCTTGAAAGAGTTTTGATTTGGGACTTGAACAATTGAGACTGACCAGGTACCAGCGCACGGCTAATGCCGCGGCGCGGCGAGACTATGTCGCGGCGCGACATAAGCCTTGGTCAGGCTCTGACCACCATGTCCAAATTACGAAAAATGTTTGGCATACTACGGACCTCCGATTCACATGAAACTTGTTCTAACATGTTCATATATGATTAAAAACCTCAGAAAAATAGTTCGGAACCCGACCCGAACGTGTTGACTTTCGTTGACTTTGACCGACCAAAGTTTGACTTTTTGTCAAACTTAACCAAATGATTATGCAACCTTCCTAACTTATTTATATACTTGTATCTTGCATGAAACTTGGCAATTTGATTTCACATGCTAAATAATCGAGTCGTAACGAGCCATAGGACTAATTGAACATCTTTGACCTATCGTGTTTACCGTTATTGATACAACCTATTGTTTAGGTCAAGACTAGCATTGTTCTTTGCACACGTTTACTTGTCGAAGTACTTTACTACTCGTGCACTCAAGGTGAGATCATAGTCCCACTTTTACTCTTTTTGAACTTATATTGGGATGAGAAAACATAAACGATTCTTTTGAACTAAGTGAACACAAGAACGGGAAAACAAACATTCTACATACGAGTTTAGAACAAAATCCTCAATTCGATTATCATTAGTTACACTTGCCGGGTGTAAGCGAGAACTTATGTTATATGGCCATATGGGTTGACAACCCTCATCCTTGACGGTTCGCTACCGTCTACGGATGAAATATATTTTCGAGAATCAGTGTTTGTTCTAGCACTAAGTGATGGGGTATACAATGGAAGGAATGTTAAGCTTTGATAATTGGGTGCTCGTGAAACAAACTTTTGGAATGTATTACTATTATTTCATTGATGCAAATCTTGTGGTTCACTTGTACTTACTTACTTAAACCTATGATTTCACCAACGTTTTCGTTGACAGATTTCTATGTTTTTCTCAGGTCCTTGAACGATACATGATACATGCTTCCGCTCATTATTTGATACTTGCATTGGATGTCGAGTATATGTGCATTTCATGGAGCGTCTTTTGACTTTACTTTAAACCGTGTCGCCTAGATTTCATTCGTATTATAACGTTGTAACTTAACTATTGGTTGAACAATTCTTGTAAACTTTGGGAACAATCTTTATTTTGAAATGAAGGCGACATATTTTGGTCAAACTTTGTCTTAAAGACTTACGACCACGTAACGGGACCTAAGTAGACGGCGCCGTCAAACATGATTTGGTCGGGTCGCTACAGATGGTATCAGAGCGTTGGTTGTAGGGATTTAGAGTTCATTAGTGTCAACCCCGAGTCATAGGGTACATTGGTGAGTCTAGACTACAACCGGCATATAGACTTGAAGTAGGAATTACTTGACTACTTGTGCATTTATACTCGAACGTTTCTACTCATATCTACTCTTAGTTCATCTTAATCTCACGTTGTTTAATTTGATTGACACGCCACCTTGACTATATAAAATGATGTCGAATGCACATATGAATCAGGGTAATATAATTTCCGGGATTATATTACGGTGACTCGTATGAACGTTCCGACATTATGACATAAAGAATTTAAGGCGAGTCGAGAAAAAAAAAAAAAAAAAAAAAAAAAAAAAACTTCTCTTTATCTTTATTCTATATCACGGTTAGTATTATTGAGAATACTAATCAATGATATTCTTGTGTCTTGAAGGAACAATGGCTCCTCGTCGTGTACGCCGCAATGAAACTCCCGAACAAGCTCTCGAACGGATGATAGCTACCGCCGTAGATGCGGCCATGGCCGGTCACTCATCCAACAACAATAATAATAACAACCACAACAACAACAACAACAACAATGGAGCCGGAAACTCAAACGAGGGATGCTCCTATAAAGCTTTCATGGGGTGCAAACCTCACACTTTTGATGGAACCGGGGGACCGGTCGTGCTCACCCGATGGTTTGAGCAAACGGAAGCCGTCTTTAGCATAAGCGGTTGTCGGGACCAAGACAAGGTCAAATACTCCACTCACACCTTCGCCGGTGTCACTCTTACATGGTGGAATACTTATGTACAATCGGTGGGTACCGATGAAGCTCATGCCCTCTCTTGGGCCGATCTAAAGGAAAAGATGATTGTTGAATATTTTCCGCGCGAAGAAACCCGAAAGCTTGAGGAAGAACTAAGAGCTTTGAAAGCGGTCGGAAACGATCTTAAAGTTTATAATCAACGCTTCGCCGAACTATCCTTGATGTGTCCTAATCTTGTTAACCCCGAATCTCAAAGGATTGAGCTCTACATGCTCGGTCTTCCAAAAAGCATCAAACAAGGGGTGATGTCATCCAAACCCACTACTCATCAAGCCGCTATGAACATGGCTCGCCAACTAATTGAAACGGTTGACGAAATCGTAGTTCCTGCACCTAAGGCCGAGGATAAATCGGGCGGCAACAAAAGAAAGTGGGAACCCTCCCAATCAAGCAACAACAACTTTGCTAAGAAGCCTTACACCTCCGACGGCAAGAAAGGTTATGCCGGGAACCTACCTCTTTGCAACAAATGCAACAAACATCACTTTGGCGAATGTAGTAAGTTAATTTGCCACCGGTGCCAAGGAGTTGGTCATAAGGCCAACGATTGTAAAAGTGCTACTCCCGTCGCTCGAAAGTGGCCCAATGCACCAAAGACGGGCACTTGTTACGAATGTGGCCAAACGGGTCATTATAGAAATGCATGCCCGAAAAGGAAAGATAACACCAATACGCGCGGCCGAGCTTTTAACATCAACACCGAGGAAGCCCGGGATGACACTGAACTAGTCACGGGTACGTTTCTTCTCAACAATTCCTATGTCTCCTGTTTATTCGATTCGGGTGCCGATAAATGCTTTGTATCCAAGACTTTGACTCATTTTTTAGCACTCCACCTCTTCCATTAGATACCACTTATACCATTGAAGTGGCTAACGGGAAACTATTAAGTGCCAACACATATTACCGGGGGTGTACGTTAAACATTTTGGGTAGGGAATTTGAAATTGACTTGATACCCATGGAACTAGAAAGCTTTGATGTAATAATTGGTATGAATTGGTTAGTCAAAACGAAATCTCACATTCTTTGTGATCTTAACGCAATCCGAATTCCTATCGAGAATGGTGAACCTTTGATTGTTTATGGCGATAAGAGTTGCACCAGAATCAACCTCGTTTCGTGCCTTAAAGTTAGAAAACTACTCCGTAAGGGTTGTTTTGCGATCCTTGCCCACGTTAAGAAAGTCGGGTCCGATGAGAAGCACATCGATGATGTGCCAATTGTTAGTGACTATTCCGATGTATTTCCCGACGAATTGCCGGGTCTTCCGCCTCATCGACCGGTTGAATTCCAAATCGATCTTATTCCAGGAGCCGCACCCGTAGCACGTGCACCATATAGACTCGCTCCATCTGAAATGCAAGAATTGCAAAGTCAAATCCAAGAACTACTTGATCGTGGTTTTATCCAACCTAGCCATTCACCTTGGGGCGCTCCGATTTTGTTTGTTAAAAAGAAAGACGGATCCCTACGAATGTGCATTGATTATCGTGAACTAAATAAATTGACGGTTAAGAACCGATATCCTCTTCCTCGCATCGATGACCTCTTTGATCAACTACAAGGGTCTTGTGTATATTCGAAAATCGATCTCCGCTCAGGTTATCATCAATTGAGGGTTAAGGGGGAAGATGTCTCCAAAACCGCTTTCCGAACTCGTTATGGTAGTTATGAATTCCTTGTCATGCCATTTGGTCTCACTAACGCACCGGCGGTGTTCATGGATCTTATGAACCGCGTGTGCAAACCGTATCTCGATAAATTCGTTATTGTGTTCATCGATGACATATTGATCTATTCTAAAAATGAAGAAGAGCACGAACAACATCTCCGACTTGTGCTTGAACTTTTAAGACAAGAACAACTCTATGCCAAATTCTCCAAGTGTGAATTTTGGTTAAAGGAAGTTCAATTTCTTGGTCATGTTGTAAGTGACCAAGGTATTAAAGTCGATCCAACGAAAATCGAAGCCATTAGCAAATGGGAGACTCCTACTACTCCTACTCACATTCGTCAATTTTTGGGTCTCGCCGGGTACTATCGTAGATTCATCGAAAATTTCTCTTTGGTTGCACGTCCTCTAACCGCATTGACTCACAAGGGAAAGAAATTCATTTGGGCGACCGAACATGAATCCGCATTCCAAATCTTGAAAACGAAGCTAACCACCGCTCCTATCTTGTCACTTCCTGAAGGCAATGATGACTTTGTTGTATATTGTGATGCCTCGAAACATGGTTTTGGGTGTGTATTGATGCAACGAACGAAAGTCATTGCTTATGCTTCTCGACAACTCAAAATCCATGAACGAAACTACACGACGCATGATCTCGAACTCGGAGCCGTCGTCTTTGCACTTAAAATGTGGAGACACTATCTTTATGGAACCAAGAGTACTATCTTCACCGATCACAAAAGCCTTCAACACATTTTCGATCAAAAGCAACTAAACATGAGACAACGAAGGTGGATTGAAACCTTAAACGATTACGATTGCGAGCTTCGTTACCATCCCGGGAAGGCAAATGTAGTAGCCGATGCCTTAAGTCGAAAAGAAAGAGTGGTGCCTCTTCGTGTCCGAGCCTTAAACATCACCATCCACACAAACCTTAATAGCCAAATTCGGGTAGCCCAAGATGAGGCTCTCAAGGATGAAAACATCTCTCTCGAACACTTGAACGTCCTCACCTCTCGATTCGAAGTTAAAGAAACCGGACTCCGATATTTCGCCGGAAGGATTTGGGTGCCTAGTTATGGGGACCTACGAAGCCTTATTTTAGATGAAGCCCATAAGTCACGATACTCGATTCACCCCGGTGCCAATAAGATGTACCACGACCTTAAACAGCTATATTGGTGGCCGAACATCAAAAGGGACGTAGCTACTTATGTTTCCAAGTGTTTGACATGTTCCAAAGTCAAAGCTGAACACCAAAGACCGTCCGGACTACTTCGACAACCCGAGATCCCGCAATGGAAGTGGGAAAGGATAACGATGGATTTTATCACCAAACTACCAAAAACGACGGGCGGTTATGATACCATTTGGGTTATTGTTGACCGTCTCACCAAATCCGCACACTTCCTGGCCATGAAAGAAACGGACAAAATGGAGAAACTTGCACAACTTTACATTAAGGAGATCGTAGCCCGACACGGTGTACCTTTATCGATTATCTCCGACCGAGATGGCCGTTTCGTTTCTAGATTTTGGCGTACATTGCAAGAAGCGTTGGGAACACGTTTAGACATGAGCACCGCATATCATCCTCAAACCGATGGACAAAGCGAACGTACAATTCAAACCTTAGAGGACATGTTATGAGCTTGCGTGGTTGATTTCGGAAAAGCTTGGGACAAGCACTTACCTCTCGTCGAGTTCTCTTACAACAATAGTTATCACGCGAGTATTAAAGCCGCACCCTTTGAAGCGCTATATGGCCGCAAATGTCGTTCACCTCTTTGTTGGGCCGAGGTAGGCGACGTGCAAATCACCGGACCCGAACTCATTCACGAAACCACCGAGAAAATCGTTCAAATCCGAGATAGGCTTAGGACGGCCCGAAGTCGTCAAAAGAGCTATACCGACAAACGACGCAACGATCTTGAATTTCAAGTCGGTGACCGAGTAATGTTAAAAGTCGCACCTTGGAAGGGTGTAATCCGTTTTGGGAAACGCGGGAAGCTAAATCCGCGGTATATTGGTCCTTTCGAAATCTTGGAGCGTATTGGAACCGTTGCTTATCGTTTAGATCTTCCGCCTCAATTGAACTCCGTTCATCCTACCTTCCATGTATCTAACTTGAAAAAGTGTCTTGCCGAACCCGATATCGTCATCCCTCTCGAAGAACTTACTATTGATGACAAACTTCATTTTGTGGAGGAACCGGTTGAAATTGTGGACACCTCCGTCAAGACATTGAAACAAAGCCGAATCCCGATTGTCAAGGTTCGTTGGAATGCCAAAAGAGGACCCGAGCTTACTTGGGAAAGACAAGATCAAATGCAAAGGAAGTATCCTCATCTATTCGTGAATTCGGAAACGCGAGATCTCGAGGAAAAAACAACGACTACTACGCCTACTTAAATTTCGGGACGAAATTTCTTTTAAGGAGTAGGTAATGTAACATCCCGCCTTTTTCCATTTATTTTTCCGTTATACTAATATAAAGTCCGTTATATGTTTATAACATCTCCCGTTGATACGCGTTTTAAATTATCTCGTTTAGGTAATTCCCGCACCCGAGCGAAAGTTGAGGGACTAAACTTGACAAGGGATCAAACCCTTGACTAGGTCAAAGGGTCAAACCCCTTTCACCCATTCATTTCATCTTCATCTCTCTCTCTTTTTCTCTAGCAAGAACACACACACCCAATTTCCAAATTCATTCAATCATCATCTAAATTCGATCTAGGAGGCTTACAACAAAATAAATTACATATTCGTGATCCTCTCTTCATCCTCTTCGTTTTGGTACCAACTTCATCTCATTTGGGTAACTTTCTAAAATCACTAGATTTTGTGTTCTTGATGTTTTTAACTTATAAAAGTGTTAATTAGTGTCTATGGCTCAAGTCTAACATGAATATGTAATTTGTATGCTCGATCTCGTTGTTTTAGTGTAACTAGCATGAACTTGAATTTTGGTGTGTTATTCTTGAATTTTGGATGATCATATGTTGTTAGATGTTAAAAGTTGATGTTTTAATTGTGTTACTAGCATCACTAGCTTCAATTTGATGTGTAGGTTGCCTTAGAAAAACTTCATGAACTTGATTATTGATTTTGGTGAATTTGGGTTAGGGTTTGATGAACTTGAAATGGACTTTTGATGCATTGAATGCCATGGATTATTATTGGTAAGTGTTTAGTTGGATTGTATGCTTGATTACCTTCGAAACGGCATATCATTCATGTAAATTGGTTGCCCGAATCATAAAATGCGTTTTTGGAACTTGAACTTTGATTATGAACGTTTAATTACGGTTTTTGGTTGTTGTAAGTGGAAGTTTGGTTGATGAATTGTGTTTAGTTGTGTTCTTTGTCAAATTACCTTTCCAACGATATAAGGTGCGAGTTCTAAATGTTAGCGGTTTGTAATTTATGCTTGAAAGAGTTTTGATTTGGGACTTGAACAATTGAGACTGACCAGGTACCAGCGCACGGCTAATGCCGCGGCGCGGCCAGACTATGTCGCGGCGCGACATAAGCCTTGGTCAGGCTCTGACCACCATGTCCAAATTACGAAAAATGTTTGGCATACTACGGACCTCCGATTCACATGAAACTTGTTCTAACATGTTCATATATGATTAAAAACCTCAGAAAAATAGTTCGGAACCCGACCCGAACGTGTTGACTTTCGTTGACTTTGACCGACCAAAGTTTGACTTTTTGTCAAACTTAACCAAATGATTATGCAACCTTCCTAACTTATTTATATACTTGTATCTTGCATGAAACTTGGCAATTTGATTTCACATGCTAAATAATCGAGTCGTAACGAGCCATAGGACTAATTGAACATCTTTGACCTATCGTGTTTACCGTTATTGATACAACCTATTGTTTAGGTCAAGACTAGCATTGTTCTTTGCACACGTTTACTTGTCGAAGTACTTTACTACTCGTGCACTCAAGGTGAGATCATAGTCCCACTTTTACTCTTTTTGAACTTATATTGGGATGAGAAAACATAAACGATTCTTTTGAACTAAGTGAACACAAGAACGGGAAAACAAACATTCTACATACGAGTTTAGAACAAAATCCTCAATTCGATTATCATTAGTTACACTTGCCGGGTGTAAGCGAGAACTTATGTTATATGGCCATATGGGTTGACAACCCTCATCCTTGACGGTTCGCTACCGTCTACGGATGAAATATATTTTCGAGAATCAGTGTTTGTTCTAGCACTAAGTGATGGGGTATACAATGGAAGGAATGTTAAGCTTTGATAATTGGGTGCTCGTGAAACAAACTTTTGGAATGTATTACTATTATTTCATTGATGCAAATCTTGTGGTTCACTTGTACTTACTTACTTAAACCTATGATTTCACCAACGTTTTCGTTGACAGATTTCTATGTTTTTCTCAGGTCCTTGAACGATACATGATACATGCTTCCGCTCATTATTTGATACTTGCATTGGATGTCGAGTATATGTGCATTTCATGGAGCGTCTTTTGACTTTACTTTAAACCGTGTCGCCTAGATTTCATTCGTATTATAACGTTGTAACTTAACTATTGGTTGAACAATTCTTGTAAACTTTGGGAACAATCTTTATTTTGAAATGAAGGCGACATATTTTGGTCAAACTTTGTCTTAAAGACTTACGACCACGTAACGGGACCTAAGTAGACGGCGCCGTCAAACATGATTTGGTCGGGTCGCTACACTATTTCTGGGAAGATCCACATTTGTTTAAAAGTTGTCCCGATGGAATAATACGCCGATGTGTATTCGGAGATGAAGTTAGTCAAATTTTAAACCATTGTCACACAGGACCAACAGGAGGGCATTATGGGCCTCAACTTACAGCAAGAAAAGTTTACGATGCTGGATTCTATTGGCCTACAATTTTCAAAGACGCACACCATCTTTGCAAATCCTGTGATGCTTGTCAAAGGGCCGAAAAAATAAGTCAACGTGATGAAATGCCACAAAATGTCATTCAAGTATGTGAAATATTTGACATTTGGGGTATTGACTTTATGGGTCCATTTCCAAAATCTCATAATAATCTCTACATTTTCGTTGCCATTGATTATATATCTAAATGGGCAGAAGCACAAGCTCTCCCAACTAACGATGCACGAGTTGTAGTCAACTTTTTAAAACGTCTTTTTGCAAGGTTTGGAACACCGAAAGCTTTAATAAGTGATCGGGGTACTCATTTTCAACTTGAGAAAGTTCTCAAAAGATATGGAGTAACTCATAAAATCTCCACTGCTTATCATCCACAAACAAGTGGACAAGTTGAAAATACCAACCGAGCTTTAAAACGTATTCTAGAGAAAACCGTAGGATCAAATCCGAAGGAATGGTCCATGAAATTGGAGGATGCACTCTGGGCTTTTAGAACAGCCTAGAAAACTCCAATTGGTACCACACCTTTTAAACTCGTTTACAGAAAATCATGTCATCTTCCAGTAGAAATTGAACACGAAGCATTTTGGGCTTTGAAGACATGTAATCTTGATTTACATGAAGCCGGACGTCTACGATTAAGTCAGCTAAACTAATTAGAAGAATTAAGACATGAAGCATATGAAAATTCGTTAATCTATAAAGAAAGAACGAAGAAATGGCATGATAAAAGAATTAGAAGTTTAAAAGAATTTAAAGAAGGAGACAGAGTTCTTCTTTTCAATTCACGATTCAAGCTATTTCCTGGAAAATTGAAATCAAGATGGTCTGGACCATTCATAGTCAAAAGAGTTTTCCCGTACGGAACGGTAGAATTAATAAATTCAAATGGGATTGAATTTAAAGTTAATGGTCACAGAGTTAAACATTACATACATGGTCCGATGGAAGTTGACAACGAAGTTAATCACAATTTCAACGCCACATTCAACTAAGTGTGGGGAGGTTCGAATCTTTTTAGGGTAATATGTATTTCTGTTAGAGTTAGATATTCTGTTTTCGTGTAGTTCTCGAGAATGGAATCCGAATGGTCTTTCCCTAGCAGACCCTAAAGAACTAGTCTTCTCCCCCCATTCTGAATTTTTATTTTTTTTAGGTTTTACGAGATGAAGACTTCCTGTGAACTAAACCATGGTCTAATGCTACACGCTTTGATCACTAAATGTAATAATGACACCCTTCCAAGTGAATTGGTATCATTAATCAGAGGTAAATTGGACGGAGTAAGAAAAGAATCTAGGAACGAAAATAATAAGTTACAGTTTGGTAAATGAAAATAGAAATCCGCAGCGAAAAGAAGAGCACGACACCTTGAAAGATGTCACAAATGCGGAAAATGGTCACACGAAGGAAAATGCTCGACGAATCAGACATATTCCAATACCGAATTTGTTACTTTATGCAGAGATGGACCGTTCATATGTTTCGAAGAAAAAACATTAAATGCTTGAGGTTACGCCTATGTAGCTATGGAAAATCAATTAGTCCGACTATCTTATGAGTGGGCTAAAACAGGTCACTAAGAATTCTATTTCACAGGTAAGTATGTACAGTTTTTATTTTTTTAATTATTATTTTTAACCTTTTGATAATAAACGCTGAATCGTTCTCTTTAAAGTATTAAATTGGTATTCAATAAAATTAGGTTTTGCGACCGAAATTATTGATATCATACAAAAATTTATTACATCACTGCGAAATTTACCGTTTATTCTTAAGGTATAAATACCTTTAATCAATCAACCCAAAATATTTCAAAAATTCATCATGAGTTAAACTAGGTTATGGAACCGAAATTACTTTACCGAAAAGAGGGGCGTATATTTTTGATAATATTTGATTGATTAAAGTGGGATAAAAGACCAAAAAGATTTTTAATTCTATTTTATTTTTACCTTATGTTTAAAATTAATATATAAATATTAAATTAATATTGTAAATTTTTATAAATCGACATAATTAAGTTTGTAAATATTTTAAAAATTAATATTTTCAATATAAGTTTGTAAAACTAAAAATATTAATGATATTTCTATTAATTTTTAATTTTATGCATTTTAAATTTAAGTTTGGTGTGAATTTAAAAATTTACTTTATTTCACTAAGTTAAAATTTGATATTTAAAATTCGTCGTGAGTTGAAGACTAGGTCGTTGAACCGAAATTACTTTACCCGAGGGCGGGACGAGAAATTTTATTATCATTATTTTTAATCTTATTAATTTAAAGTATGCCAAAAAAATAAAAAATTGAAAAAAAAACAAAAATCTTTGCTTTTAAAACAAACGCCAATATGTTCGGAAACTTTGGTAAAATTTAATTATTTTTCTACACTAATCACCCTCAATAATTTAAATTGTTACTGATCTCTTGCAAATGAGGGCATTGCAAGATCTTAAGTGTGGGAAGGGGTTAAATTCTTTCGGATTTTTAAAATTTTTTTAACTTATACACTTGGTTACCATTAAAAATACTAGTAACGCAGTAGTTGTATTAGAATCTAGTGCTCTCTGATAATAAAGAACAGCCCTAGTCTTATATACTGACTACCCAATTCTAGTAAAATTTTTCAAAATTTTCAATTAAATGAACTCAAAATCATGTTTATACATATTTATGAACGATAAAACTAGGTGTTAATACCAAAATTATTGTTACCTCAGAAAGGACATATATTGAGAAACAACCTAAAATGTTAGAATTCATTTAAAATGGAATAGAGGACAATAAAAAAGCAAAGAAAGAAAAAAAAAAAAAAGCCAAGTGTGGGAAAATTTACTAAGTTATTTAAAACATATATCACATATTTTTGTACAAATAATTGAAGATACTTTTGCTTTGGACTAATCTAAATAGTTTACCCAATTTACTGTAATATATTTGAAAGAAAGATGGATCTACACGATGAATCAATTCCATCATTAAAAGGAAGTAAAGTCTTCCGAAAAAGAAACGCGCTTCTTGATTTAGGTCATGAAGTTGTCGTCCAGACCAGCTGTAGGTTGACGAAAAATCTAGAAAAGTCATCACTAAAATCAGCAGAAAATCCACGGACCTCAGCATCAAATAGGGTCGCCAAGTGGTCAGACTTATCCTAACCATGAGAGGATCTGTCTTGTAAAATGGGGAGGACGCTGTGCAAATTAGCTGGATAAGACTAATGAACCAGATCCCCAGAAAGGATAATCTCCTTAAAGATCAAAAATCAGCTTTTAAGACTGATATTACACAATCCTTGAGATTGACCTTAAAGATTGAGAATTACAAACTCATGAAATTCAACGATATCTAAACTCGAGCTTGAACGAGAAAATATTTTGATCAAAATTACAAACCGATTTGTTTTCGGAAAACCCATTTATAATGCCATTTTTAATGCGTTCATTACCATTGAATGTAAAATCTTAGGAATTCACCTGGAATTTATTAGGTCACCTGAACCAAATCGGGTGTCAACCGTAAGAACGGTGGTTGCATAGCATGGTCAAAGACAGGACCTTGTGCCAAACCGAAAAATTATAAGGGTGAGCTTTACTATTGCTCCTACCAAGGATAGTAATTGCATCAGACACGTTATAGACCATAATTAAAAGCATGTCAGGGGATATTGCCTTAACAGTTGCTTGTTCAACGCTTTCCTTTACAACCGGACGGTAATTTACTGAAAGGTAATATACGGAACAAGTATACTGGACGTGTTGCTTTCCCAATACAAGGTTAGCAAGTGGGTGACACAAAACCATAAGTTTTGAGCTAAAATTTTCAAATCTGAAACCCACTAAACCCACAAAAACAATTTGCAAAACACCGGTGAAGGGTTATTCCGGAAAACTTATCTAGGATGAAAGCTAGATTTAATTTTCAAAAGATCAAATATTTTCATAAAGATCCAATTTCCTTAAGGATCTAAATTTTATAGTCATGTGGGACTGTAAACCACATCGTTACCATCATTGTTCATAACCGCCGTATTAAAATCACTGATGTACAAAGTGTGAAGAATAAAGAAGTGATTCAAGTATGTTTTTATTTCAAGAATATATTGCTTGAGGACAAGAAACGCTCAAGTGTGGGAATATTGATAATGCTAAAAACGAACACATATTTCATAGCATTATCCCTCAAGAAAGACAAGCTTTTAGTTGCAATTGTTCTATTTACAAGTGATATTCGTTTAAATAATAAAAGGTGAAGACAAAAGACAGATTCGACAAATTGAAGACGCAAACGACCAAAAAGCTCAAAAGTACAAAATACAATCAAAGTGGTTCCAATTATTGATAAGAAACATCTCAAAATTACAAGAGTACAAGACGCAAAACGCAAAGTACAAGATATTAAATTATACGCAAGGACGTTCAAAAAACCGGAACCGGGACCAGAGTCAACTCTCAACGCTCGACGCAACGGACTAAAAATTACAAGTCAACTATGCACATAAATATAATATAATATTTAAATAATTCTTATAATTATTTATATATTATATTTATTTATAAAAACCGTCGGCATACAAAGAAACAAAGTTTTGTGAGCTGGAAAAAGTGGCCATGTGATCGCATGGCCTGGAAGGCAAAAAGCCATGCGATCGCATGGCAGTAGGTGACAGGCCCGATGCTATAAATTCACGTGTTTTGGCTCAGTTTTAAATATATATATCCATCCATCTCTCTATCTACCAACGTATATATATATATATATATATATATATATATATATATATATATTATAATTTTAATTTTAATTTTAAATTCTAATAATAAGGGTATGTTAGCGAATGTTGTAAGGGTGTAAGTCGAATTTCTGTCCGTGTAACGCTACGCTATTTTTAATCACTGTAAGTTATGGTTAATGTTATTTTTAATTTAATGTCTTGTAGCTAAGTTATTATTATGCTTATTTAAGACGAAGTAATCATGATGTTGGGCTAAAAATATTAAAATTGGGTAATTGGGCTTTGTACCATAATTGGGGTTTGGATAAAAGAACGACACTTGTGGAAATTAGACTATGGTCTATTAATGGGTATTATATTAACTAAATGATACCTCGTTAATTTAATATATAGACTTATAATTTGATGTATTTATATATAACCACATACGCTTGACTGGGTATGGTGGGCGGGATATCTATAAATACCAATAATTGTTCATTTTATCGGACACGGAACTGGATTAATAGTTAATAGACTTTTTGAAACAGGGGTGGATTACATTCAAGGGTAATTGGTGTAATTGTTAACAAAGTAGTAAAACCTTGGTTTACACGCAGTCGATAACCTGGTGTATTCATTAAACAAAGTATTAAGACCTTGTTACAATTCGAATCCCCAATTAGTTAGAATATTTGACTTCGGGAATAAGAATAATTTGACGAAGACTTTCGCACTTTATATTTATGACTGATGGACTATTATGGACAAATCCGTATGGACATATCGAATAATCCAGGACAAAGGACAATTAACCTATGGGAATAAACTAAAAACAACACGTCAAACATCATGATTACGGAAGTTTAAATAAGCATAATTCCTTTTATTTCATATTTAATTTCCTTTATTTTATATTTAATTGCACTTTTAATTATCGAACTTTTATTTATTGTCATTGTATTTAATTGCACTTTTAATTATCGTACTCTTTAATTGTCATACTTTTTATTTATCGCATTTTTATTTATCGCAATTTCATTATCGTTATTTACTTTACACTTTAAATTAAGTTGTATTTATTTTTAGTATTTTACATTAGGTTTTAATTGCAACTAAAGTTTTAAAATCGACAAACCGGTCATTAAACTGTAAAAACCCCCTTTTATAATAATAATACTACTTATATATATTTTTGTATTTTTATATTTATAAGTTTAAAATTATAGCGTTAAGCTTGTTTAATAGTTCCCTGTGGACGAACCAGACTTACTAAAAACTACACTACTGTACGATTAGGTACACTGCCTATAAGTGTTGTAGCAAGGTTTAGGTATATCTATTCTATAAATAAATAAAGATCTTGTGTAAAATTGTATCGTATTTAATAGTATTTCGTTGTAAAAATAATACTATTTCCTAGTACCTCTCGCACACATCAGTGGTTTACTTCCAATTATATGTTAAAACGTGCCTTAGAGTACGTAGGATACTTAACTTGTTCACCGGAAGCCTTTATAACCGTTAGTGTTACTTGACGTTTCGAATAAACCGCGGACTGCGCACACGTTTGACTTTTGTCGTAACCGGAATATTATGACTGCGAAATATTAATTATTATTTTATAATAATAATTACCTGGGTTTTTGGATGCTTAATTACGCGTAGGAATTTAATTAAGCTTACTAGTTAGTCTTGTTGGACTTTCTACCTTGTTGGACTTAAGCCCACCCTACTCTAGCTAGTGGCCTAATTAATTAGCCCACTTATTAATTACTAGTGACCCATTAATATATAAGACAATTACCCATTTAATTAGAGGGAACATGCTAGCAAAAATGTCAAGTATTATCCATAATGTTACATGGAATCCTAGCATAAGTACTTACTTTAGACAACCACTAACCAAAAAGCAACTTTGTGTCCCCCCTCCCCCTACCAAAATCACGGCCACAAAGGCCTCCCCCTCCCCCATTTTCCTATAAATACTAGCCTAATCCCATCCATTTAACACTTGCTCTCATTTGAATTTCACACACACTTGCTCTCTTATTTCCTTTCTAGTCTTTCTCACTCTAGAAACTTGTAAGTTTTGCTTTTTATTCTTCTTCTTCTCCTTTCTAATTCGTGGTCATCATCATCATTAAAGGTCTTGCTTTTTAGCTTTGATCTTGATTAGATTTTGTAGATTCAAGCATGAATCCTTCAAGAACATGGAAGATTCAAGCTTTCTAGCTTTGAATCTTCACCAACTTTGTAGATCTATATTTTTCTCACTTTAATCTTGTTATTTTGTTATAAAGATTCAAACTTGTGTTTGTAATCTTCATGTATCTTAAAGATCCAAGCTTTATACTTCAAGATCTTCAAGAACAACCAAGATGCAAGCTTTCTAGCTTGAATCTCCATATCTTTTTGTTAGATCTAAGTTTTCTAACTTATGATCTTGTTATTTTGTTATAAAGATTCAAACTTGTGTTTGTAATCTTCATGTATCTTAAAGATCCAAGCTTTATGCTTCAAGATCTTCAAGAACAACCAAGATGCAAGCTTTCTAGCTTGAATCTTCATATCTTATTGTTGGATCTAAGTTTTCTAACTTATGATCTTGTTATTTTGTTAAAAAGATTCAAACTTGTGTTTGTTATCTTCATGTAACTTAAAGATCCAAGCTTTATGCTTCAAGATCTTCAAGAACAATAAAGGTTCAAGCTTTCTAGCTTTGTAACCTTATAAATTGTGTGAAAGGGATCCAAGCTCTCTAGCTTAGGGTTCCATCACTTCATTTGACTTAGATCATGTTCATACTTGTTTGATCGATGTAAAGTTTGTAGCTTTAGTTGTAAATGTGGCTTGTAATTGTGTTAAGACTAAGGATATGATGTAACCTTGGTTCATCATCCATCTAAGACTCTTGATTGATTTGTATCCTTACTTGGTCTTAACATATTGTGTGTTAATGGTGGAATCTTAGTCAAAGTAATGCTAACCCATCAACGAGTTGTACACTTGAAGCTACAAGCATCAAGGATGAGAACCGTGATGAGCATCAAGCATTAAGAACCCCACAGGATCACTTACCTACTGTTTTTCGTATCTGATCAGACCACCTGGGCTACTGTAAAGTTGATTTTCAAGTTAGTTCGTTTCGAGTAGATGATTTTCTGTTTAGACCTCGTCTTAATCCGAGTTACGGTTTAGGATCTACGGCCTTCCGAAAGTCAATACTCCTTTGTAACGTTGTGCTGAAAAATTCAGACCTACTCGCACTTAAACCGTCTCCACGGTCAAACGAAGACGAGTTAGGTTCTGAAAATTGGTCAGCAGTTAGAGGACTCATATACGGAGCCATAGCCACTGACTATGCATCTTTTCGATTTACGTAGAGGTCGTAGCAGCTGACTGAAGTCAGCCTATTGTTTCGATCTCTATTCTTGTCGAAATTACTTAGCTTTTATGATGATGAACGATGATGATGATGACACTTAAACTTATTTTATGCACTATTAGAATTTATAAAGACAAAATACTGACCTAGTAACCCTTGATTTAGGTTGACGACCTTTCGGACCGACTTACTACTTGCGTACTTTCATTACCGACTTTACCGCTTTTATCACTGTGAGTTATAGCATCCCTTTTTACTTTAACTATTTTGGGACTGAGAATACATGCGTTTTTTACGTTTTACATACTAGGCACGAGTACTTAAACTTTATATGTGTGTGGGTTATACAACGGCATAAACATTCCCCTTAGCACGGTAAAGTTTAGTCATTGGTTTTTGAACCGGTGAACGCGAATCTTAGATATGGATCCATAGGGTTTGACATCCCCACTCGGGCTAGTCGCGCTAGCATTTAACGGGTGTTTAATACTTCGTGAACATACGCACTCGCCAAGTGTACTTTCAGGGGGTTATAAACGTTAAGTCTAGTTACCGGGTGCCCACGGTTATACATATACTTTTCATACTGTTTGTTACACTGAAATCTCGTGACCTACCTTACGTTACTGTTACAACTTAAAATATAGCTCACCAACATTCGTGTTGAATTTTAAGCGTGTATTTCTCAGGTGCCTAGAGGTTTCTTGTTTCCGCTGTTAGATTTGCTGTCATGCTGTTATTGAATTGCCGTTAAGGACCTGCTGTATTAGTTATCCGCTATATTACTAGAGATGTCTCATTCCTGGAAGTTTTCTGTTGCATTCGTAGTTTATGTTAATTTCAAACAATGGCTTTATAACGACCTTAGGGTCAAATACTTATGTTTATGCTCCTATTCGTAGGATGCACATTATCTTTTGTAAAACGCTATCTTTTTATGAATGCAAACTGGTTTTCAAACGGCATATAGTGTTTGACCGTGTGAAGATCCTGTTGTTGACGAATCATACACGTTGGTTTTGTACGGGGCGTCACATTTGGTATCAGAGCATTGGTTGTAGGGAATTAGGTTGCGTTAGTGAGTCTTGACCGAACCTAAGTAGGATTCACTAATAGGACTAATCTACAACTTGCTAGTTTACTTGTTTCTGCATGCTGCTGATTACTTTTACCGCTATGTGATATTACTGCATGCTATTGCTTATCTTCACTGCCATGCGAACTTGTTGTATGCTTATTTCCGCTATTGCATGATTACTATCTGTTTTCACATGTTATATCTGTTTAGCACTGTTATTATTACTGCCATGCTAGGTTGCTTTAGTGCCTAATACGTGCTTGCTTTATGACTTACTGACATGGAAAAGTTATTTTTCCTTGTTCAGATGTCGGATATTCCACCTGTCATCATTTTGGGCAGCGATTCAGACTCTTCAGCCACTTCACCTGCCACTGTTGCCGATCCTCCGATCCCGTCAGCGACACCCACCAGTGACCCCGGCGCTTCATCCTCCGGAACCAGCAGCCATACGCCTGCCCCAGTGGTTACCTCAGATGGAGCCCAGGACCCCCCGGAGAATCCAGCTCTACTTGCCCCAGGACCCTCGGAGCCACAGCCCCGCTCCGGTGGTGTTGTGATTCCCGGAGAATATGGGGACGTTCCGTTCCGTAATGAGCATAACCATTGGTGCCAACGCCTTCCTGATGGACGTGTCATACCGATCTCACGTTTCAGATACCGGGTCATGACTACCGGTCGACGAGCGCCGCCACCTCCAGCTGTTTTCAATGATTCATCATTCGACGACTCATCCACAGACGACTCTAGTGACGATGACTCCGATGAGGAGGACCCTGATGATGCACCTGTATAGCCACCCTCCACCCCGCCGAAGAAGCGGTGCCGTTTCGACGGCACCGTTATTCCGGGGATCAACGGAGGTCGAGCGTTCACTGACGCACATGGTCAGCGTCGTAGGGTTACCGCCCGTAAGCGGGTTGTGCCTTACCCTGCTGATCCTTTCGTGCGTAAGCCTTACCGCTATGCAGCATCTGCTTCTGGTGCTGGACCATCTGCACCACCGGCACCGCCTGCACCAGCAGCACCGCCTGCTCTGCCAGCCCCTCCCTCTATCGAGGAACTGACGAGGGATGTGGAGATCCTCCGTGCTCGGGTAACTGAGCTCGAGGACCAGATGTCCCACGTAATGGACATCCTTTATGAAATGTCCCGTTCTTATTTATTAAAAACGTTCCATATTAATTGATTTCGTTGTCAGGTTTTGACCTCTATATGAGACGTTTTTCAAAGACTGCATTCATTTTAAAACAAACCATAACCTTTATTTCATCAATAAAGGTTTAAAAAGCTTTACGTAGATTATCAAATAATGATAATCTAAAATATCCTGTTTACACACGACCATTACATAATGGTTTACAATACAAAAATGTTACAACAAAATAAGTTTCTTGAATACAGTTTTTACACAATATCATACAAACATGGACTCCAAATCTTGTCCTTATTTAAGTATGCGACAGCGGAAGCTCTTAATAATCACCTGAGAATAAACATGCTTAAAACGTCAACAAAAATGTTGGTGAGTTATAGGTTTAACCTATATATATCAAATCATAATAATAGACCACAAGATTTCATATTTCAATACACATCCCATACATAGAGATAAAAATCATTCATATGGTGAACACCTGGTAACCGACATTAACAAGATGCATATATAAGAATATCCCCATCATTCCGGGACACCCTTCGGATATGATATAAATTTCGAAGTACTAAAGCATCCGGTACTTTGGATGGGGTTTGTTAAGCCCAATAGATCTATCTTTAGGATTCGCGTCAATTAGGGTGTATGTTCCCTAATTCTTAGATTACCAGACTTAATAAAAAGGGGCATATTCGATTTCGATAATTCAACCATAGAAGGTAGTTTCACGTACTTGTGCCTATTTTGTAAATCATTTATAAAACCTGCATGTATTCTCATCCCAAAAATATTAGATTTTAAAAGTGGGACTATAACTCACTTTCACAGATTTTTACTTCGTCGGGAAGTAAGACTTGGCCACTGGTTGATTCACGAACCTATAACAATATATACATATATATCAAAGTATGTTCAAAATATATTTACAACACTTTTAATATATTTTGATGTTTTAAGTTTATTAAGTCAGCTGTCCTTGTTAGTAACCTACAACTAGTTGTCCACAGTTAGATGTACAGAAATAAATTGATAAATATTATCTTGAATCAATCCACGACCCAGTGTATACGTATCTCAGTATTGATCACAACTCAAACTATATATATTTTGGAATCAACCTCAACCCTGTATAGCTAACTCCAACATTCACATATAGAGTGTCTATGGTTGTTCCGAAATATATATAGATGTGTCGACATGATAGGTCGAAACATTGTATACGTGTCTATGGTATCTCAAGATTACATAATATACAATACAAATTGATTAAGTTATGGTTGGAATAGATTTGTTACCAATTTTCACGTAGCTAAAATGAGAAAAATTATCCAATCTTGTTTTACCCATAACTTCTTCATTTTAAATCCGTTTTGAGTGAATCAAATTGCTATGGTTTCATATTGAACTCTATTTTATGAATCTAAACAGAAAAAGTATAGGTTTATAGTCGGAAAAATAAGTTACAAGTCATTTTTATAAAGGTAGTCATTTCAGTCGAAAGAACGACGTCTAAATGACCATTTTAGAAAACATACTTCCACTTTGAGTTTAACCATAATTTTTGGATATAGTTTCATGTTCATAATAAAAATCATTTTCTCAGAATAACAACTTTTAAATCAAAGTTTATCATAGTTTTTAATTAACTAACCCAAAACAGCCCGCGGTGTTACTACGACGGCGTAAATCTGGTTTTACGGTGTTTTTCGTGTTTCCAGGTTTTAAATCATTAAGTTAGCATATCATATAGATATAGAACATGTGTTTAGTTGATTTTAAAAGTCAAGTTAGAAGGATTAACTTTTATTTGCGAATAAGTTTAGAATTAACTAAACTATGTTCTAGTGATTACAAGTTTAAACCTTCGAATAAGATAGCTTTATATGTATGAATCGAATGATGTTATGAACATCATTACTAACTTAAGTTCCTTGGATAAACCTACTGGAAAAGAGAAAAATGGATCTAGCTTCAATGGATCCTTGGATGGCTCGAAGTTCTTGAAGCAGAATCATGACACGAAAACAAGTTCAAGTAAGATCATCACTTGAAATAAGATTGTTATAGTTATAGAATTTGAACCAAAGTTTGAATATGATTATTACCTTGTATTAGAATGATAACCTACTGTAAGAAACAAAGATTTCTTGAGGTTGGATGATCACCTTACAAGATTAGAAGTGAGCTAGCAAACTTGAAAGTATTCTTGATTTTATGAAACTAGAACTTTTGGAATTTATGAAGAACACTTAGAACTTGAAGATAGAACTTGAGAGAGATCAATTAGATGAAGAAAATTGAATAATGAAAGTGTTTGTAGGTGTTTTTGGTTGTTGGTGTATGGATTAGATATAAAGGATATGTTATTTTGTTTTCATGTAAATAAGTCATGAATGATTACTCATATTTTTGTAATTTTATGAGATATTTCATGCTAGTTGCCAAATGATGGTTCCCACATGTGTTAGGTGACTCACATGGGCTGCTAAGAGCTGATCATTGGAGTGTATATACCAATAGTACATACATCTAAAAGCTGTGTATTGTACGAGTACGAATACGGGTGCATACGAGTAGAATTGTTGATGAAACTGAACGAGGATGTAATTGTAAGCATTTTTGTTAAGTAGAAGTATTTTGATAAGTGTCTTGAAGTCTTTCAAAAGTGTATGAATACATATTAAAACACTACATGTATATACATTTTAACTGAGTCGTTAAGTCATCGTTAGTCGTTACATGTAAATGTTGTTTTGAAACCTTTAGGTTAACGATCTTGTTAAATGTTGTTAAACCAATGTTTATAATATCAAAAGAGATTTTAAATTATTATATTATCATGATATTATGATGTATGAATATCTCTTAATATGATATATATACATTAAATGTCGTTACAACGATAATCGTTACATATATGTCTCGTTTCAAAATCATTAAGTTAGTAGTCTTGTTTTTACATATGTAGTTCATTGTTAATATACTTAATGATATGTTTACTTATCATAGTATCATGTTAACTATATATATATCCATATATATGTCATCATATAGTTTTTACAAGTTTTAACGTTCGTGAATCACCGGTCAACTTGGGTGGTCAATTGTCTATATGAAACATATTTCAATTAATAAAGTCTTAACAAGTTTGATTGCTTAACATGTTGGAAACATTTAATCATATAAATATCAATCTCAGTTAATATATATAAACATGGAAAAGTTCGGGTCACTACAGTACCTACCCGTTAAATAAATTTCGTCCCGAAATTTTAAGCTGTTGAAGGTGTTGACGAATCTTCTGGAAATAGATGCGGGTATTTCTTCTTCATCTGATCTTCACGCTCCCAGGTGAACTCGGGTCCTCTACGAGCATTCCATCGAACCTTAACAATTGGTATCTTGTTTTGCTTAAGTCTTTTAACCTCACGATCCATTATTTCGACGGGTTCTTCGATGAATTGAAGTTTTTCGTTGATTTGGATTTCATCTAACGGAATAGTGAGATCTTCTTTAGCAAAACATTTCTTCAAATTCGAGACGTGGAAAGTGTTATGTACAGCCGCGAGTTGTTGAGGTAATTCTAGTCGGTAAGCTACTGTTCCGACACGATCAATAATCTTGAATGATCCAATATACCTTGGATTTAATTTCCCTCGTTTACCAAATCGAACAACGCCTTTCCAAGGTGCAACTTTAAGCATGACCATCTCTCCAATTTCAAATTCTATATCTTTTCTTTTAATGTCAGCGTAGCTCTTTTGTCGACTTTGGGCGGTTTTCAACCGTTGTTGAATTTGGATGATCTTCTCGGTAGTTTCTTGTATAATCTCTGGACCCGTAATCTGTCTATCCCCCACTTCACTCCAACAAATCGGAGACCTGCACTTTCTACCATAAAGTGCTTCAAACGGCGCCATCTCAATGCTTGAATGGTAGCTGTTGTTGTAGGAAAATTCTGCTAACGGTAGATGTCGATCCCAACTGTTTCTGAAATCAATAACACATGCTCGTAGCATGTCTTCAAGTGTTTGTATCGTCCTTTCACTCTGCCCATCAGTTTGTGGATGATAGGCAGTACTCATGTCTAGACGAGTTCCTAATGCTTGTTGTAATGTCTGCCAGAATCTTGAAATAAATCTGCCATCCCTATCAGAGATAATAGAGATTGGTATTCCATGTCTGGAGACGACTTCCTTCAAATACAGTCGTGCTAACTTCTCCATCTTGTCATCTTCTCTTATTGGTAGGAAGTGTGCTGATTTGGTGAGACGATCAACTATTACCCAAATAGTATCAAAACCACTTGCAGTCCTTGGCAATTTAGTGATGAAATCCATGGTAATGTTTTCCCATTTCCATTCCGGGATTTCGGGTTGTTGAAGTAGACCTGATGGTTTCTGATGCTCAGCTTTGACCTTAGAACACGTCAAACATTCTCCTACGTATTTAGCAACATCGGCTTTCATACCCGGCCACCAAAAATGTTTCTTGAGATCCTTGTACATCTTCCCCGTTCCAGGATGTATTGAGTATCTGGTTTTATGAGCTTCTCTAAGTACCATTTCTCTCATATCTCCAAATTTTGGTACCCAAATCCTTTCAGCCCTATACCTGGTTCCGTCTTCCCGAATATTAAGATGCTTCTCCGATCCTTTGGGTATTTCATCCTTTAAATTTCCCTCTTTTAAAACTCCTTGTTGCGCCTCCTTTATTTGAGTAGTAATGTTATTATGAATCATTATATTCATGGATTTTACTCGAATGGGTTCTCTGTCCTTCCTGCTCAAGGCATCGGCTACCACATTTGCCTTCTCCGGGTGGTAACGAATCTCAAAGTCGTAATCATTCAATAATTCAATCCACCTACGCTGCCTCATATTCAGTTGTTTCTGATTAAATATGTGTTGAAGACTTTTGTGGTCGGTATATATAATACTTTTGACCCCATATAAGTAGTGCCTCCAAGTCTTTAATGCAAAAACAACCGCGCCTAATTCCAAATCATGCGTCGTATAATTTTGTTCGTGAATCTTCAATTGTCTAGACGCATAAGCAATCACCTTCGTTCGTTGCATTAATACACAACCGAGACCTTGCTTTGATGCATCACAATAAATCACAAAATCATCATTCCCTTCAGGCAATGACAATATAGGTGCCGTAGTTAGCTTTTTCTTCAATAACTGAAACGCTTTCTCTTGTTCATCATTCCATTCAAATTTCTTCCCTTTATGCGTTAATGCAGTCAAGGGTTTTGCTATTCTGGAAAAGTCTTGGATGAACCTTCTGTAGTAACCAGCTAGTCCTAAAAACTGGCGTATGTGTTTCGGAGTTTTCGGGGTTTCCCACTTTTCAAAAGTTTCTATCTTTGCCGGATCCACCTTAATACCTTCTTTGTTCACTATATGACCGAGGAATTGAACTTCTTCCAACCAAAATGCACACTTTGAAAACTTAGCGTACAATTCTTCCTTCCTCAATACTTCTAACACCTTTCTCAAATGTTCACCGTGTTCTTGGTCATTCTTTGAGTAAATAAGTATGTCATCAATGAAAACAATGACAAACTTGTCAAGGTATGGTCCACACACTCGGTTCATAAGGTCCATGAACACAGCTGGTGCATTAGTTAAACCAAACGGCATGACCATAAACTCGTAATGACCGTAACGTGTTCTGAAAGCAGTCTTTGGAATATCATCTTCTTTCACCCGCATTTGATGATACCCGGAACGTAAGTCAATCTTTGAATAAACAGACGAGCCTTGTAGTTGATCAAATAAGTCATCGATTCTCGGTAGTGGGTAGCGGTTCTTGATGGTAAGTTTGTTCAACTCTCGGTAGTCGATACACAACCTGAATGTACCATCTTTCTTCTTGACAAACAAAACAGAAGCTCCCCACGGTGATGTGCTTGGTCGAATGAAACCACGCTCTAAAAGTTCTTGTAATTGGCTTTGTAGTTCTTTCATCTCACTGGGTGCGAGTCTGTAAGGAGCACGAGCTATTGGTGCAGCTCCTGGTACAAGATCTATTTGAAATTCAACGGATCGATGTGGAGGTAATCCCGGTAATTCTTTCGGAAATACATCAGGAAATTCTTTTGCGACGGGAACATCATTGATGCTCTTTTCTTCAGTTTGTACTTTCTCGACGTGTGCTAGAACAGCATAGCAACCTTTTCTTATTAGTTTTTGTGCCTTCAAATTACTAATAAGATGTAGCTTCGTGTTGCCCTTTTCTCCGTACACCATTAAGGGTTTTCCTTTTTCTCGTATAATGCGAATTGCATTTTTGTAACAAACGATCTCTGCTTTCACTTCTTTCAACCAGTCCATACCGATTATCACATCAAAACTCCCTAACTCTACTGGTATCAAATCAATCTTAAATGTTTCGCTAACCAGTTTAATTTCTCGATTCCGACATATATTATCTGCTAAAATTAATTTACCATTTGCTAATTCGAGTAAAAATTTACTATCCAAAGGCGTCAATGGACAACTTAATTTAGCACAAAAATCTCTACTCATATAGCTTCTATCCGCACCCGAATCAAATAAAACGTAAGCAGATTTATTGTCAATAAGAAACGTACCCGTAACAAGCTCCGGGTCTTCCTGTGCCTCTGCCGCATTAATATTGAAAACTCTTCCGCGGCCTTGTCCATTCGTGTTCTCCTGGTTCGGGCAATTTCTAATAATGTGGCCCGGTTTTCCACATTTATAACAAACTACATTGGCATAACTTGCTCCGACACTACTTGCTCCGCCATTACTCGTTCCGACACCATTTGTTCCTTTCGTTCTGTTAACCCCTGGTCCGTAGACATCACACTTCGCCGCGCTATGACCATTTCTTTTACACTTGTTGCAAAATTTGGTGCAGAACCCCGAGTGATACTTTTCACACCTTTGGCATAGCTGCTTCTGATTGTTGTTGTTGTTGCGGTTATTATTGTTGTTAAGATGATTGTTGTGGTTGTTGTTGTTGTTGTTGTTGTCGTTGTTGGGCCGTTTGTTGTAGTTGCGATTGATGTTGCGATTGTTAGGATAGTTGTTGCGATTATTGTTATAATTGCTGTTGTTGTTGTATTGGTGATTCTTATCACCGTTTTCCTCCCACTTTCTTTTGACTTGCTTCACATTGGCCTCTTCAGCAGTCTGTTCTTTAATTCTTTCTTCAATCTGGTTCACTAGTTTGTGAGCCATTCTACATGCCTGTTGTATGGAGGCGGGCTCGTGTGAACTTATATCTTCTTGGATTCTTTCCGGTAATCCTTTCACAAACGCGTCGATCTTCTCTTCCTCATCTTCGAATGCTCCCGGACACAATAGGCACAATTCTGTGAATCGTCTTTCGTACGTGGTAATATCAAATCCTTGGGTTCGTAACCCTCTAAGTTCTGTCTTGAGCTTATTGACCTCGGTTCTGGGACGGTACTTCTCGTTCATCAAGTGCTTGAATGCTGACCACGGTAGTGCGTACGCATCGTCTTGTCCCACTTGCTCTAGATAGGTATTCCACCATGTTAACGCAGAACCTGTGAAGGTATGCGTAGCGTACTTCACTCTGTCCTCTTCAGTACACTTACTTATGGCAAACACCGATTCAACCTTCTCGGTCCACCGTTTCAATCCGATCGGTCCTTCGGTTCCATCAAATTCCAAAGGTTTGCAGGCAGTGAATTCTTTGTAGGTGCATCCTACACGATTTCCTGTACTGCTAGATCCAAGGTTATTGTTGGTATGTAGCGCAGCCTGTACTGCGGCTATGTTTGAAGCTAGAAAAGTACGGAATTCCTCTTCATTCATATTCACGGTGTGTCGAGTAGTCGGTGCCATTTCCTTCAAAATAGTTAAATGGAACAAGTTAATCATACAGAATATTAAGAGTAGTTAATAGTATTTCGTAGCATAATATGAACTCATTTATAAAAGCTTTTTCTTCATATTAGCGTTTTATAAGTTTAAATTCGGGTAGTACCTACCCGTTAAGTTCATACTTAGTAGCTAATATACAATTCAACTACTACAATTCTATATGAAAAACTGATTATAATAATATTTCACGTTCAAACTTTTATACAATATTTTACAAACTTACAATACCGCTTATTTTACATAAAGCATGAAATATAGCACACAATAACTTTGATACAAGATAGTTGTGAAGATAATTCTAGCTAGTACACAAGTCGTTCAGCAAAGGCAATAAAGACACGTAATTCATACGTCCAGAAACAAGTCATGCATTCTGGTTTTACTAGGACTACTTCCCATCCTTGGTCTTGTGCAACATAACCGTTATGGCCATTGATAAGACAGTGTGTTGTAACGTCGTCAAAGGGACGAGGGTTACGTAATGTCCAACAGTCCCGTAACAATCTAAAAACCTCATTTCTTACCCCAATTACCGACTCCGTCACTTGTGGGAACGTTTTGTTTAATAGTTGTAGCCCGATGTTCTTGTTCTCACTTTGGTGAGAAGCGAACATTACTAATCCGTAAGCATAACATGCTTCTTTATGTTGCATGTTAGCCGCTTTTTCTAAATCACGAAGTCCAATATTCGGATAAATTGAGTCAAAATAATTTCTTAACCCATTGCGTAAAATAGCATTTGGGTTCCCCGCAATATATGCGTCAAAGTAAACACATCGTAACTTATGGGTTTCCCAATGTGATATCCCCCATCTTTCAAACGAAAGTCTCTTATAAACCAAGACATTCTTGGAACGTTCTTCGAATGTCTTACAAACTGATCTCGCCTTAAATAGTTGTGCCGAGGAATTCTGACCGACTCTAGACAAGATTTCATCAATCATGTCTCCGGGTAGGTCTCTTAAAATATTGGGTTGTCTATCCATTTTGCGTTTTTATACTGTAAAATAGACAAGAGTTAGATTCATAAAAAAAAATACTTATTAATACAAGCAATTTTTACATATATCATAAAGCATAAGCACACTACATTACATATATTACACCACATGAATACAACTATCTTATTCCGACTCGCTTGTTTCTTCTTCTTCGGTTTTGGTTCGTTTTGCCAAGTTTCTAGGGATATATGATTTTCCCCTAATACGAGCCGTCGTTATCCACATTGGTTTAGAAAAACCTGGTGGTTTAGAGGTTCCCGGGTCATTGTTACAACTTAAGGACTTCGGGGGTTGACGATACATATAAAGTTCATCGGGGTTGGAATTAGATTTCTCTATTTTTATGCCCTTTCCCTTATTATTTTCTTTTGCCTTTTTAAATTCAGTTGGGGTAATTTCTATAACATCATCGGAATTCTCGTCGGAATCCGATTCATCGGAGAATTGGTAATCCTCCCAATATTTTGCTTCCTTGGCGGAAACACCATTGACCATAATTAACCTTGGTCGGTTGGTTGAGGATTTTCTTTTACTTAACCGTTTTATTATTTCCCCCACCGGTTCTATTTCTTCATCCGGTTCCGATTCTTCTTCCGGTTCCGACTCTTCTTCCGGTTCCTCTTCGGGAACTTGTGAATCAGTCCACGAATCATTCCAATTTACATTTGACTCTTCATTATTATTAGGTGAGTCAATGGGACTTGTTCTAGAGGTAGACATCTATCACATAATATCAAACGCGTTAAGAGATTAATATATCACATAATATTCACATGTTAAAAATATATAGTTTCCAACAAAATTTGTTAAGCAATCATTTTTCAAGTAAACACGGTCGAAGTCCAGACTCACTAATGCATCCTAACAAACTCGATAAGACACACTAATGCAAAATTCTGGTTCTCTAAGACCAACGCTCTGATACCAACTGAAATGTCCCGTTCTTATTTATTAAAAACGTTCCATATTAATTGATTTCGTTGCGAGGTTTTGACCTCTATATGAGACGTTTTTCAAAGACTGCATTCATTTTAAAACAAACCATAACCTTTATTTCATCAATAAAGGTTTAAAAAGCTTTACGTAGATTATCAAATAATGATAATCTAAAATATCCTGTTTACACACGACCATTACATAATGGTTTACAATACAAATATGTTACAACAAAATAAGTTTCTTGAATGCAGTTTTTACACAATATCATACAAACATGGACTCCAAATCTTGTCCTTATTTAAGTATGCGACAGCGGAAGCTCTTAATAATCACCTGAGAATAAACATGCTTAAAACGTCAACAAAAATGTTGGTGAGTTATAGGTTTAACCTATATATATCAAATCATAATAATAGACCACAAGATTTCATATTTCAATACACATCCCATACATAGAGATAAAAATCATTCATATGGTGAACACCTGGTAACCGACATTAACAAGATGCATATATAAGAATATCCCCATCATTCCGGGACACCCTTCGGATATGATATAAATTTCGAAGTACTAAAGCATCCGGTACTTTGGATGGGGTTTGTTAAGCCCAATAGATCTATCTTTAGGATTCGCGTCAATTAGGGTGTCTGTTCCCTAATTCTTAGATTACCAGACTTAATAAAAAGGGGCATATTCGATTTCGATAATTCAACCATAGAAGGTAGTTTCACGTACTTGTGCCTATTTTGTAAATCATTTATAAAACCTGCATGTATTCTCATCCCAAAAATATTAGATTTTAAAAGTGGGACTATAACTCACTTTCACAGATTTTTACTTCGTCGGGAAGTAAGACTTGGCCACTGGTTGATTCACGAACCTATAACAATATATACATATATATCAAAGTATGTTCAAAATATATTTACAACACTTTTAATATATTTTGATGTTTTAAGTTTATTAAGTCAGCTGTCCTTGTTAGTAACCTACAACTAGTTGTCCACAGTTAGATGTACAGAAATAAATTGATAAATATTATCTTGAATCAATCCACGACCCAGTGTATACGTATCTCAGTATTGATCACAACTCAAACTATATATATTTTGGAATCAACCTCAACCCTGTATAGCTAACTCCAACATTCACATATAGAGTGTCTATGGTTGTTCCGAAATATATATAGATGTGTCGACATGATAGGTCGAAACATTGTATACGTGTCTATGGTATCTCAAGATTACATAATATACAATACAAATTGATTAAGTTATGGTTGGAATAGATTTGTTACCAATTTTCACGTAGCTAAAATGAGAAAAATTATCCAATCTTGTTTTACCCATAACTTCTTCATTTTAAATCCGTTTTGAGTGAATCAAATTGCTATGGTTTCATATTGAACTCTATTTTATGAATCTAAACAGAAAAAGTATAGGTTTATAGTCGGAAAAATAAGTTACAAGTCATTTTTGTAAAGGTAGTCATTTCAGTCGAAAGAACGACGTCTAGATGACCATTTTAGAAAACATACTTCCACTTTGAGTTTAACCATAATTTTTGGATATAGTTTCATGTTCATAATAAAAATCATTTTCTCAGAATAACAACTTTTAAATCAAAGTTTATCATAGTTTTTAATTAACTAACCCAAAACAGCCCGCGGTGTTACTACGACGGCGTAAATCTGGTTTTACGGTGTTTTTCGTGTTTCCAGGTTTTAAATCATTAAGTTAGCATATCATATAGATATAGACCATGTGTTTAGTTGATTTTAAAAGTCAAGTTAGAAGGATTAACTTTTATTTGCGAACAAGTTTAGAATTAACTAAACTATGTTCTAGTGATTACAAGTTTAAACCTTCGAATAAGATAGATTTATATGTATGAATCGAATGATGTTATGAACATCATTACTACCTTAAGTTCCTTGGATAAACCTACTGGAAAAGAGAAAAATGGATCTAGCTTCAATGGATCCTTGGATGGCTCGAAGTTCTTGAAGCAGAATCATGACACGAAAACAAGTTCAAGTAAGATCATCACTTGAAATAAGATTGTTATAGTTATAGAATTTGAACCAAAGTTTGAATATGATTATTACCTTGTATTAGAATGATAACCTACTGTAAGAAACAAATATTTCTTGAGGTTGGATGATCACCTTACAAGATTGGAAGTGAGCTAGCAAACTTGAAAGTATTCTTGATTTTATGAAACTAGAACTTTTGGAATTTATGAAGAACACTTAGAACTTGAAGATAGAACTTGAGAGAGATCAATTAGATGAAGAAAATTGAAGAATGAAAGTGTTTGTAGGTGTTTTTGGTCGTTGGTGTATGGATTAGATATAAAGGATATGTTATTTTGTTTTCATGTAAATAAGTCATGAATGATTACTCATATTTTTGTAATTTTATGAGATATTTCATGCTAGTTGCCAAATGATGGTTCCCACATGTGTTAGGTGACTCACATGGGCTGCTAAGAGCTGATCATTGGAGTGTATATACCAATAGTACATACATCTAAAAGCTGTGTATTGTACGAGTACGAATACGGGTGCATACGAGTAGAATTGTTGATGAAACTGAACGAGGATGTAATTGTAAGCATTTTTGTTAAGTAGAAGTATTTTGATAAGTGTCTTGAAGTCTTTCAAAAGTGTATGAATACATATTAAAACACTACATGTATATACATTTTAACTGAGTCGTTAAGTCATCGTTAGTCGTTACATGTAAATGTTGTTTTGAAACCTTTAGGTTAACGATCTTGTTAAATGTTGTTAAACCAATGTTTATAATATCAAAAGAGATTTTAAATTATTATATTATCATGATATTATGATGTATGAATATCTCTTAATATGATATATATACATTAAATGTCGTTACAACGATAATCGTTACATATATGTCTCGTTTCAAAATCATTAAGTTAGTAGTCTTGTTTTTACATATGTAGTTCATTGTTAATATACTTAATGATATGTTTACTTATCATAGTATCATGTTAACTATATATATATCCATATATATGTCATCATATAGTTTTTACAAGTTTTAACGTTCGTGAATCACCGGTCAACTTGGGTGGTCAATTGTCTATATGAAACATATTTCAATTAATAAAGTCTTAACAAGTTTGATTGGTTAACATGTTGGAAACATTTAATCATATAAATATCAATCTCAGTTAATATATATAAACATGGAAAAGTTCGGGTCACTACACTTTACCCACCGTCACCATAGGGCTTTGTAGTAGATTTCATTATGTAATCTCGTTTGTAGTTCATGTTTTACTTATGTATTGTACGAACCTATGCGGATGTATGCAACTCTTTATTAATGAATGGAACTTTGTATTGTTTAATTCTTGCACAGTGTTCTATTTACGTTACTGTATGTTAGTTTTTCGGTATTTGTACCTGTTTGCGTTACTTAATTGGCATGCGTTGTGTTGTTCCCCTGTTTACTATATACTGTATGATTATATATTAAATGCTAGATTTTGACTTAAGTCAAAATTTCTATTTAGAAGAGCAATGGCAAATGGAAGAGCGGCGCCCACGGCAGCACAAATTGAGGAAATGATTGCGGAACGAGTAGCCGCAGCCATGGCAAATGCTATTCCCCCAGCACCACCGGTTAACCAGAACGTCCAAAATGGTTGCACTTACAAAGAGTTTGAAATCTGCAAGCCCCACAACTTTAGTGGCACTGAGGGGCCAGTTGGTTTGACTAGGTGGTTTGAGAAATTAGAAGCTGTGTTCTGCGTCAGCAACTGCTCAGAGGTGAACAAAACCAAGTATGATTCGTGTACGCTGTCAGATGGCGCCCTAACCTGGTGGAACACACTGGCTCAAGCTAAGGGTATTGAAGAGGCTTATGCCACTCTATGGGAAGAATTTAAGGGAGCCATGATCGAAGAGTACTGCCCCAGGACAGAAATACAGAAGATGGAGGCTGAGTTCTGGGAGTTAAAGGTTGTGGGCAACGATCTTGATGGTTACAACCGTAGGTATCTGGAATTAGGGCTGATGTGTCCCACGATGGTTACCCCGGAATTTAAGAGAATGGAACGATACTTGTGGGGACTTCCCAAGTCCATTCAAGGAAATGTCACCTCTTCTAATCCACCCAACGTCCCGGCAGCTTTGCGCATGGCGCATACCCTTATGAACCAAATTATCAGCAAAGAACCGGAAAAGGGTAAATCGGAAACGGAAGCCAGTGGTGAGAAGCGTAAGTTGGACTACAACAATAAGGGGAGAGCCTATGATCAAACCCCCGCTAAGAGGCCTAGCGACGGAAGGAACCCCAACCCGAACACTAGCTCGAACCCCAACTACAAGGGTAGTCTACCACAGTGCAAGAGGTGCTACAAGCACCATACCGGGTACTGTAATGCGGTCTGTGAAAAGTGCAACAGGATCGGGCACGTTGGCAAGAACTGCAAGATTCCCATCCCAGCTGTGAGGACAAACCCAAACAGACCAAGAAAATGCTATGAGTGTGGACAGCAGGGCCACCTTAGGAATGAGTGTCCCAAGAAGCGAAAGGACGGAGGAGCTTTCAATGTGAACGTAAGGGATGCCCGTGAGAACCCCGACTTGGTTACAGGCATATTCACTATCAACAATCTATTAGCCTCTGTCCTATTTGATACTGGTGCCGATAGAAGCTATGTCTGTAGAAACTTTTGCTCTAAGATAGATTGGTCATTAGTGCCTTTAGAAGAGAATATGCTAGTTGAGGTAGCCAATAGAAAACTGGAGAAAGTTGATCAAATTGGCCGAGGAGCTATTATTAACATAGCTGGCGTGGATTTCGAAATTGACTTGATACCCATCAAATTGGGAAGCTTTGACGTGATTTTCGGCATGGACTGGTTGACTAAAGTAAGGGCCGACGTTATCTGTGGAGATAAAGCTCTTCGTATACCACAAGGAGACGGTGAGCCACTGATCATCTACGGAGAGAGATGTACCTCGAAGCTGAACCTCATTAGTTGCGTGAAAGTGCAAAAGATTATGAAGAAGGGACGTCTTGCTGTCCTAGCGCATGTGAAAACAGTAGAAACTGAGGTGAAGAGTGTGAACGACGTTCGCATTGTGAACGAATTTTCCGATGTCTTCCCTAAAGAATTGCCTGGATTACCACCGCCAAGAGCAGTAGAGTTTCAGATTGATTTAGTGCTAGGAGCAGCACCTGTAGCTCACGCACCTTATAGACTCGCACCTTTCGAGATGCAAGAATTACAGAGCCAACTACAAGAACTACTTGATAGAGGATTTATCCAACCAAGCTTCTCGCCTTGGGGCGCACCTGTTTTATTTGTGAAGAAGAAGGATGGATCCTTCTGTATGTGTATCGACTACCGTAAACTCAACAAATTGACGATCAAGAATCGGTATCCTCTTCCCCGCATTAACGATCTTTTTGATCAGCTACAAGGATCGAGCGTGTACTCTAAGATCGATTTGCGATCCGGTTACCACCAGTTGAGGGTGAAAGAGAGTGATGTGATGAAGACTGCGTTTAGAACCCGCTATGGTCATTACGAGTTTCTCGTGATGCCGTTCGGATTAACCAACGCACCAGCCGTGTTCATGGACCTCATGAATCGTGTCTGCAAGCCTTATCTGGATAAATTCATTATCGTCTTCATAGATGATATTCTCATCTACTCCAATAGCGAAGAAGAACATGAGCAACATCTTCGGTTAGTGCTTGAACTCTTGAGACGAGAGCAGCTTTATGCCAAATTCTCCAAGTATGAATTTTGGCTGAAGGAAGTCCAATTTCTGGGTCATATTGTGAGTGATCAAGGTATCAAAGTTGATCCCACCAAGATTGAATCTATCAGCAAGTGGGAGACACCCATACTCCGACTCATATCCGCCAATTTCTAGGTCTTGTCGGTTACTACAGAAGGTTTATTAAAGGTTTTTCATTGATTGCGCATCCTTTGACCGCACTGACTCACAAAGGAAGGAAGTTCATTTGGGAAACCGAACAAGAAACAGCATTTCAAACCCTGAAGCAGAAGTTAACCACCGCACCTATCTTATCTCTTCCCGAAGGCAGTGACGACTTCGTTGTGTACTGCGATGCTTCGAAGAATGGTTTTGGTTGTGTATTGATGCAAAGAATGAAGGTCATTTCTTATGCATCTCGTCAGCTGAAGATTCATGAGCGAAACTACACTACTCACGATCTCGAACTTGGAGCCGTTGTCTTCGCATTGAAGCTGTGGAGACACTATCTCTATGGAACAAAGAGTACCATCTTCACCGATCACAAAAGTCTCCAACACATCTTTGACCAGAAACACCTGAACATGAGACAACGATGATGGATCGAGACGCTGAACGACTATAATTGTGAACTTCGTTACCATCCTGGTAAAGCCAATGTTGTAGCCGACGCTCTGAGTCGGAAGGAGAGGATGGTACCTCTTCGTGTTCAGGCTCTGAACATCACCATTCATTCGTACCTCCATAGCCAGATCCGAGTAGCCCAAGAAGAGGCTCTCAAGGAGGAGAACATATCTCGTGAATACCTGAACATCCTGGTCTCTAAATTCGAGGTTAAGGAGTCTGGACTCTGATGTTATGCCGGAAGAATTTGGGTACCTCGTTATGGAGATTTACGAAGCCTTTTACTGGATGAAGCCCACAAGTCGAGATATTCGATTCATCTAGGAGCCGAAAAAATATTCAACAATCTTAAGGAACAGTATTGGTGGCCAAATCTTAAGAAGGATGTTGCAACTTATGTTGAGAGGTGTTTGACTTGCTCGAAGGTTAAGGCTGAACATCAGAGGCCATCTGGATTACTCCAACAACCAGAAATCCCACAATGGAAATGGGAAGCAATTACGATGTATTTCATCACGAAGCTACCAAAAACGGTGAGCGAATACGATACAATCTGGGTTATTGTTGACCGTCTTACCAAATCTGCTCATTTCCTAGCAATGAAAGAAACAGATACAATAGAGAGACTTGCTCAACTGTACATCAAAGAGGTTGTATCTCATCATGGCGTGCCCTTATCAATTATCTCCGATCGCGATCCCCGTTTTGCTTCTAGATTCTGGCGTTCTTTGCAAGAAGCCTTGGGAACTCGTCTCGACATGAGCACCGCGTATCACCCCCAGACCGACGGTCAGAGCAAACGAACGCTTCAGACTTTGTAGGACATGTTGCGTGCCTGTGTTACTGACTTCGGAAAGTCTTGGGAAAGGCATCTGCCGCTAGCCGAATTCTCTTACAACAATAGTTATCATTCGAGCATTAAAGTCGCGCCTTTTGAAGCGTTGTATGGCCGCAAGTGCCGTTCTCCTATTTATTGGGCCGAGTTAGGTGAAGTGCAAATCACCGGACCCGAGATAGTCCATGAAACGACGGAGAAGATTTCTCAGATTCAGGCGAGACTTAAGATGGCCCGCGATCGCCAAAAGAGTTATGCTGATCTTAAACGTAAAGACTTCAAATTCAACGTGGGTGACCGAGTAATGTTGAAGGTCGCACCTTGGAAAGGTGTAATTCATTTTGGAAAGCGCAGAAAGTTGAACCCGAGATATATTGGACCTTTTGAAATTTTGGAACGTGTTGGACCCGTTGCTTATCGTCTGGATCTTCCGACTCAGTTGAGTGCTGTTCATCCTACCTTCCATGTATCAAATTTGGAGAAGTGCCTTGCTCCACCGGAACTTGTCATACCAATGGAAGAACTTACGATTGATGACAAATTCCACTTCGTGGAAGAACCTGTCGAAATTATGGACCGTGAGGTCAAAACCTTGAAACGCAATAAGATTCCAATTGTCCGAGTTCGATGGAATGCCAAGCGTGGACCTGAGTTTACCTGGGAACGAGAGGATCAAATGATGCAGAGGTATCCTCACCTTTTCCCGACTCCATCACCATCAGCTTAAATTTCGGGACAAAATTTCTAATAACAGGTGGGTAATGTAACGACCCGACTTTTTCGACTTACTTTCGTGCCTTGTATTTTGGCGAAACTGCGATTTTGTGCATATTGTGTTACTTTATACTCTGGAAACTTGCTATATGTGGTTTACTTCCAATTATATGTTAAAACGTGCCTTAGAGTACGTAGGATACTTAACTTGTTCACCGGAAGCCTTTATAACCGTTAGTGTTACTTGACATTTCAAATAAACCGCGGACTGCGCACACGTTTGACTTTTGTCGTAACCGGAATATTATGACTGCAAAATTTTAATTATTATTTTATAATAATAATTACCTGGGTTTTTGGATGCTTAATTACGCGTAGGAATTTAATTAAGCTTACTAGTTAGTCTTGTTGGACTTTCTACCTTGTTGGACTTAAGCCCACCCTACTCTAGCTAGTAGCCCAATTAATTAGCCCACTTATTAATTACTAGTGACCCATTAATATATAAGACAATTACCCATTTAATTAGAGGGAACATGCTAGCAAAAATGTCAAGTATTATCCATAATGTTACATGGGTTCCTAGCATAAGTACCTACCTTAGACAACCACTAACCAAAAAGCAACTTTGTGTCCCCCCCTCCCCCTTACCAAAATCACGGCCACAAAGGCCTCCCCCCTCCCTGTGATGACCCGGATATTTCCGATTGAATTTAAACTTTATCTTTACATAAGTTCGACACGATAAGCGAAGTCTGTAATGTTAAAGTCTCCAAAATCTTTGAACGGTGTTCGTGTATATATTTACCCTTTGACCATGCTCGACGATTCACGAACTACTGTATGTAAAATTAATATGCAAAGATTTATATATATATATATATATATATATATATATATATATATATATATATATATATATATATATATATATATATATATATATATATATATATATATATATATATATGAGTGTATCTATATTATATGCATAAATAAAATATACTTTAATCAATTAGAGTTGAAAATGTAAAATAACAAGATAAATAAGTTACCCTTAAGATGAATATATAACTAAATATATATGATATTATTATGAATCTATATAAATCTATAAATAAAAGATTTTAAATAATAATTATTATAACATTTACAAAATATATAAATACTAAATATTCATTAAATGTTATTTTATTTATTTATATATATATATATATATATATATATATATATATATATATATATATATATATAATAGATATGATATAATTAATAAGTTGTAATATTATTATATTAATTAAAATTATAAGTTTAAAATATAGTTGAGATAGTATTATTAGTAGTAGTATTATTATTATTATTATTATTACTTTCATTATTATTATCCTTACCAAGATTTTTATTATTAATATCATTATTATTAAAGTATTTATTAATAGAAATTAATATAATCCATTGTTATTATCAATAATAATATAATTATTATAAGTTTTAGGATTATTAGTATGTTTATTATTTATTATTATTATTAATATAATTGTTATTATTAATAATACATTTATTAATTATTAGTATTAATATATTGTTAATTATTAATACTTATGAGTTATATATTTATATAATACCGGTATTTAGAAAGCAGAATTATATTTATATATATAGGGAATTACATACAAATACAGCTACATACATAAATACAAATATACATACACAAATAAATATTTATATGGTTTATGATAAAAATATATATATATATATATATATATATATATATATATATATATATATATATATAGATATATATATAAAATACGTTTAAGATATAGATAATTTCAGAAAATTTTGTAATCTGTTATCAATCATTCTCAAACTATAGTTGATCTATTTTCCAGTCAAATATTCGTACGTATCAGAATCAAACCACCAGGATGAGTCTAAGAGTTGTTAGATATCAAATTTGCCTTTTTATTTTTCTATTATAACTCTGTCCTTGAACGACAAATTATGTCGAGAAATTTGATTAGATAAATGATGCATTTCAGTAAAGAGTGTTACAAACAAACCTACATTATCAGTAACAATTACAATTACCTTTTACAGAACCAAACGTTGTCAAATTAAATTAAATATGGAAGAACAACAAACTATCTGCTCTGCTCGTTACCTTCTTATGTAACACGTCGAATTTCAAATCAATTTCAAAATCTGTAAGTGCAATTGTATTTGAAACCTTCTTCTAAAACTATATGCAAAAACTCATATTTCAATTCGTAATATTGAGAGTGAATTCGTGAGTCAAAGTTCTGATTTTGAGAAAGTCAAACTTTGTTCTTCAATAAAATTCAAACAGGTTTTGATGTTTTTGTTCAAATTGAGAACACAGAAAGATTATAATATCGATTTAGAAACTACTATATGTTATACACTTTCTCTATAATGCAATGAAAATTGAAAATCAAAGTTTTGTTTTGATAAAAACCACGATGGCAGCAGGCCTGACCTGTATATATTTTTTTTATTTTTTTTATGTTCTGCTAATCAAACTCAGAGTGATTCATGCTTCTTCTATTACGTTTTTGATTTCTAAAACAAATACGGTTATTATGATTATGAATTGATTCGATATCAAGTGGATTGATTTATGAAGTAGAAGATGATGAAGATTAACAGATTTAGTTTATATATATATTTACGGGATAATTAAATCAGAAAAGGCATAACAGAAGGATGGTTTAGATTGCTAGCGGGTATGCGAGAGGTCGGGGGTTCGAGTCTGGTCGTGGGCGTTTCTTTTTAGAAAAACCAATTAAAGGTAGTTTTATTTGTTATTTTTATTATTATTATTATTATTATTATTATTATTATTATTATTATTATTATTATTATTATTATTATTATTATTATTATTATTATTATTATTATCATCATATTTAATAATGTTAACAAAACGTTAAAAGTATTATTATTAATATTACCATGGGGTTCATTATTAGATAATTATTAAAATTATTACCATAAACATCTTTAATAGTAAAATTAGTATTTTTACAGTTATTATTATTAATATCATTATATTTATCACTAAAAGAATTTCTAACATTATTATTTTTATTAATAATATTAAGTATTATCAATATTATCATATTACCATTATAAATATCATTTTAGTATTAGTACAATTATTAGTTTTAATAAACAAACTATATATATAATTAATACATTAAACATAACAAAATTAATATTTTCACATACCAAAAGAAATACATGAAATATATATATATATATATATATATATATATATATATATATATATATATATATATATATATATATATATATATATATATATATATATATATATATATATATATATATATATATATATATATATATATATATATATATATATATATATATATATTTATAATATAAAAAAATGATATAACTAATAAATTTATATATTTGTGTGTGTATATATTGTTCGATTACGATTATGTGTATTAATAAATAAACAAATGTTATAGGTTCGTGAATCCGAGGCCAACCCTGCATTGTTCAATATAGTCATATGTATTTTTACTACAAAATACATTAGGTGAGTTTCATTAATCCCTTTTTAAATGCTTTTGCAATATATATTTTTGGGACTGAGAATACATGCGCTGCTTTTATAACTGTTTTACGAAATAGGCACAATTAACCGAAACTACATTATATGGTTGGATTATCAAATCGAATATCACCCTATATAGTCTGGTAATCTCAGAATTAGGGAACAGAAACCCTAATTGACGCGAACTCTAAAGATAGATCTATCGGGCCCAACAAGCCCCATCCAAAGTACCGGATGCTTTAGTACTTCGAAATTATATCATGTCCGAAGGAGGATCCCGGAATGATGGGGATATTCTTATATGTATATTGTGAATGTCGGTTACCAGGTGTTCAATCCATATGAATGATATTTTGTCTCTATGCATGGGATGTATGTTTACGAGAAATGGAAATATGAAATCTTGTGGTCTATTAAAATTATGAAATGATTATTTATGTTAAACTAATGAACTCACCAACCTTTTGGTTGACACTTGAAAGCATGTTTATTCTCAGGTATGAAAGATATCTTCCGCTGTGCAATTGCTCATTTTAAAGATATTACTTGGAGTCATTCATGACATATTTCAAAAGACGTTGCATTCGAGTCGTTGAGTTCATCAAGATTATTACTAAGTCAGTTATAGTTAGATATTATAAAATGGTATGCATGCCGTCCACTTTCGATGTAATGAAATATTGTCTTTTCAAAAACGAATGCAATGTTTGTAAAATATATCATATAGAGGTCAAGTACCTCGCGATGTAATCAACTGTTGTGATTCGTTTATAATCAATATGGACTTTGTCCGGATGGATTAGGACGGGGCTTTACAGTTGGTATCAGAGCAGAGGTCTTAGCGAACCAGGTCTGCATTAGTGTGTCTAACTGATAAGTCGTTAGGATGCATTATTGAGTCTGGACTTCGATCGTGTCTGCATATCAAAAGTTTTGCTTATCATTTTGTGTCAAAAATTACCTGCTTATCATTCTTAGAGAATCACTTGTTTATCATTCTTAGTCTAGACACGTTTTACTGCATTGACTGCATGAATAGTGTATAGACAAAATTTATATCTTAGCGTATCTGCTATTTCATATCTTAGCATATCTGTTACTGTAACTTTGCCTGACAACTTCCGTAGATTTCTCCGTAACTTATGGGATTTTAGTATTATATATGCATATATATAAATTATGTATTGCAGAGTACTAATCTACATCCTATAATCTATTTCTTATCGAAAATCCTTCATCTGATCATACGAGATGAATCCTGCAACCAGTTCGAGTCCCTCAGATTCCGATAGCTATTCCGATAGTTATTCTGATAGCTATTCCGACATAGATGTTCACCTAAGCTCCGAAAACAGCGTCATCTGCATGAATCAACCAATCAACCATTATCAATTCATTTGATGGGTTTGTAGTCGACTTAATTAATGGAAACGCGCAGAAGGCAATCCCTTCCACCAACCGAATTCACCTCTTGACAATGAACCTGAAGCGTTTACCGGCGAACCTATTCGAGACACCATTTTCAGTCTCATTTCCCGGGTAACTCGACAAGATTATATTCTATCCACAATTCTGAACCTTATTCATCCGCTCGTCCTGACCGACAATCATCCTGGAGTAATAAGTCAACGAACTTCGCGCTCGAATAATCAATTCGAAGAATATGGTGCAAAATGTACCAGCTTCAGCAACATCACCGGCACCAACAGTACCATCAGTAACAGCACCAGTACCATTAACAATCCATGCTTCAATATCACTATCTGTACTTCGAGTATGATCTTCGTTCTACATATCGTTCTCCCTCATTTATCTTCGTTCGACATGGCAAATATGTAACCTCTAAAGTTTTGGAGATTATTTATTCTAGTTCCAACCGAAAAGCAAATGAGTTTAATATCATATTAACTCATTAAATTCATGAATACATCTGAAGAAAATATAGATGTAGATATGTTTTCATAAAGATGGTAATTAAAAATTCTCTTGTACAAACTGTTAATGGTGAAATTATTTTAACGGGTAGGTAATACCCGAGGAATATTTAAATTTCACATTAATAAGTTACATTGTACGTTCTTCGAATCTGTTTCAACAGTCATATACTATCCTACTTACATCCACCGATATACAAATCCGTTCACCACAGAATAACCATATTCATCCAATTTCATAGTTGGATTTTGATTTATCAGAATCCAACAAGTGGCATAATGAAGAAAACATTTGACAAAATAAAAATTGTTAGAAACAAACAAATTAACTATGAGAAATTTTGTTAAGAATCCACGCTAACTGTTCCTAACTAATTGTTCCCAGCTAACTGATTACACTTTAATTATCGCAATTTAATTATCACAATTTACATTCTCGCAATTTTATTTATCGTCATTTAATTTCTGTTATTTACTTTACGCACTTTATTTATCGTCATTTAATTTATGTTATTTATTTTTACGCACTTTAAATATCGGGACACGTATACAAGGTTTTGACATATCATATCGACCCATCTATATATATTATTTGGAATAACCATAGACACTCTATATGCAGTAATGCGGGAGTTAGCTATACAGGGTTGAGGTTGATTCTATAATAATATATATACTTTGAGTTGTGATCGAGTCTGAGACGTATACGGGTCACGACACGTATTAATTAATTCGAATATTATATATTAAACTGTATATGAATTATTGGACTGTCAATGTGGACTATCAACTATGGACTACCAACATTGGACAATTAAAATAAATTAAAATATTGACTATAACATATGAAACTAAACAATTCTTCAAGTTTGCCACTTGATTTCATCTTAAACCTCATTTGTATCTTGACAATTACAAATCTGCGTTCAAACCTTTCATGATTCTTGAAAACACCTCAATCGATAGGATGAATCAACCGCACTTCATCTACGGAAAGAAAGATTTATGCATATAGTTATGCACCTGAGAAACTCTCAATAACTGAGTAAAAGTTTAACACGTAACCGCGTCATATCCTTTGGCATTTATTAGCAAAAATAACTTTGCGATCTCTTTTCAAAGTAGCAAATTTTGTCACAGCTTCAGCAAATTAACTACGACTTTTCGTTCGAAACAACCTTATTATCACCTTGATTTATATGTATGTTCTTTTATTGTTACCGGGGAACCTTTTATATTCCACCATATTACCGTCAGCGTTTAATCATCTAAAAACAAAATTCTCTTAAAAATCACCTCGGATCGATAACCAATGATTCAGATATAGTAGCAGTAAATGTAGAGGAATCAGCAATCAATATTTCGAATCTTGTAGCAATTCTACATCAATAGTTATATGTATACATATAACAATTATCTCCTAGGATTACGATCTTCAATTCTGAAATTTTGAAAAGGAAGCCAGTTTACGAATCGATACTCTGAATGTTGAAAAAGCTGAATGAAGCAGCAGAAACTGTAGGCAACCGTAAACGATCTTAATCATCGGAAGTTTGATGATAAAGAATAGTATTTTGGAAAAGCTCAGAAAAGTTGAAACTGGAAAACGGATTGAGCTAACCACGAAGGATACCGAGGATAAATACAAGGACCATACCATATATTCAAAGAATCCAGGTAATTCTGGATCCGATGAAACCTTCAATGAATATCTTGCTCCGTACTCATGTTAAAATCTTGCGGAAAATCTTTCTCCATCAACCATCGAACTTAGAAATTCCAAGATATCATCGTATCTTTCATTATAAATATCCTCCATATTTCTGAAGATACTTTCATAACTATTCTTATCTGAAATCATTAATCTATTCCTGATATCAGTGTTACATCATATAGAAACTGTTAGTTTCTATATTCTGTAAACTTTCGAGCTTAAAATATGAATGTTATTGAAGTAATGTTGGGAACTGATGCATGAATTAGTATAATATAATGACACTTGATCAACGTGATTATATTACAGTAAGTCATGCTGAGTTTCTAAATGAAACATGATGATTCACAGATTATAACGTCATCATGTGACATGTTACATAACTCTTTCATTCTGATTAACTTCTGAACATATCAAGAAAATATGTTCTTGATAGTTCTATTCTCAGTGACTCTGGTAATTTGACAAATCAAATCGTGTTATTACGTTCTTTCTTGTTTAGAACATTATATTCATTCGAAACTCCATACTTACGAATTCTGGACCATTACAAGAGGTGTCCAATCGTAAAAAGAAGAAACGAAGGGACAAAGCTCCAAAAGGAATAGAAATTGGAGTATAAATCGCAGCAAAGAAGAAGGAGTATTAACTGTGGATGACAATGATTATAGAAAACAGATATAGGGACATTGAAATATAAGGAAAGATATGAAGCCCGATAACAACACCTAAATTACAAACCGTGTATATCAATGTTTATCGCAACATAAAGACACGGGAGAATTATAAGTACTATAACCCAAAGGGCAAAGTAGAAATAAGCAGATTCCTCTGGTGGAAGTTGGAAAAGAAGAATAATTGTTGCGATAATAAGGATGAGGACAAGGATCAGAACTGGATTAAGCATTCTCAGAATCCTTTGGATATATGAAACAAGAAAGAAAGTATAGGAATGGTGAGAATAATGGAACGGAAGAGTTTAATTTATAATGGAAATATCAGACAGAGTAATCGAAGCAGATCACCGCATTTAATTTAAGAGATCTTAATTTCCTTATTCGCCGAAGAATCAGATCTTAAAGATCTTCAAGATTTTCTTTTAAATCCCTTGAATTCCGGAATTCAAACCTGACTACGTCAAAAGTTAAAAACAAATCCTTGTTTCTCATTTCATTCTTTTGTGAATAGCTTCATTCGTACTCTTCGAATAATCGAATTATTTTATCCATATTACTCAATGATGATAAAACTCTATTTATCAACTTATGTTCGTCATGAAAACATTGTTATTGTTAGCCATGATCACCTCACTCAAATTTCGGGACGAAATTTCTTTAACGGGTAGGTACTGTGATGACCCGGATATTTCCGACCGAATTTAAACTTAATCTTTACATAAGTTCGACACGATAAGCGAAGTCTGTAATGTTAAAGTCTCCAAAATCTTTGAACGGTGTTCGTGTATATATTTACCCTTTGACCATGCTCGACGATTCACGAACTACTGTATGTAAAATTAATATGTAAAGATTTATATATATATATATATATATATATATATATATATATATATATATATATATATATATATATATATATATATATATATATATATATATATATATATATATATATATATATATATATATATATATGAGTGTATCTATATTATATGCATAAATAAAATATACTTTAATCAATTAGAGTTGAAAATGTAAAATAACAAGATAAATAAGTTACCCTTAAGATGAATATATAACTAAATATATATGATATTATTATGAATCTATATTAATCTATAAATAAAAGATTTTAAATAATAATTATTATAACATTTACAAAATATATAAATACTAAATATTCATTAAATGTTATTTTATTTATATATATATATATATATATATATATATATATATATATATATATATATATATATATATATATAAATAATAAATATGATATAATTAATAAGTTGTAATATTAATATATTAATTAAAATTATAAGTTTAAAATATAGTTGAGATAGTATTATTAGTAGTATTATTATTATTATTATTATTATTATTATTATTACTTTCATTATTATTATCCTTACCAAGATTTTTATTATTAATATCATTATTATTAAAGTATTTATTAATAGAAATTAATATAATCCATTGTTATTATCAATAATAATATAATTATTATAAGTTTTAGGATTATTAGTATGTTTATTATTTATTATTATTATTAATATAATTGTTATTATTAATAATACATTTATTAATTATTAGTATTAATATATTGTTAATTATTAAAACTTATGAGTTATATATTTATATAATACCGGTATTTAGAAAGCAGAATTATATTTATATATATACGGAATTACATACAAATACAGCTACATACATAAATATAAATATACATACACAAATAAATATTTATATGGTTTATGATAAATATATATATATATATATATATATATATATATATATATATATATATATATATATATATATATATATATATATATATATATATATATATATATATATATATATATATATATATATATATATATATATATATATATATATATATATATATATATATATATAGATATATATAAAATACGTTTAAGATATAGATAATTTCAGAAAATTTTGTAATCTGTTATCAATCATTCTCAAACTATAGTTGATCTATTTTCCAGTCAAATATTCGTACGTATCAGAATCAAACCACCAGGATGAGTCCAAGAGTTGTTAGATATCAAATTTGCCTTTTTATTTTTCTATTATAACTCTGTCCTTGAACGACAAATTATGTCGAGAAATTTGATTAGATAAATGATGCATTTCAGTAAAGAGTGTTACAAACAAACCTACATTATCAGTAACAATTACAATTACCTTTTACAGAACCAAACGTTGTCAAATTAAATTAAATATGGAAGAACAACAAACTATCTGCTCTGCTCGTTACCTTCTTATGCAACACGTCGAATTTCAAATCAATTTCAAAATCTGTAAGTGCAATTGTATTTGAAACCTTCTTCTAAAACTATATGCAAAAACTCATATTTCAATTCGTAATATTGAGAGTGAATTCGTGAGTCAAAGTTCTGATTTAGAGAAAGTCAAACTTTGTTCTTCAATAAAATTCAAACAGGTTTTGATGTTTTTGTTCAAATTGAGAACACAGAAAGATTATAATATCGATTTAGAAACTACTATATGTTAAACACTTTCTCTATAATACAATGAAAATTGAAAATCAAAGTTTTGTTTTGATAAAAACCACGATGGCAGCAGGCCTGACCTGTATATATTTTTTTTATATTTTTTTATGTTCTGCTAATCAAACTCAGAGTGATTCATGCTTCTTCTGTTACGTTTTTGATTTCTAAAACAAATAAGGTTGTTATGATTATGAATTGATTCGATATCAAGTGGATTGATTTATGAAGTAGAAGATGATGAAGATTAACAGATTTAGTTTATATATATATTTACGGGATAATTAAATCAGAAAAGGCATAACAGAAGGATGGTTTAGATTGCTAGCGGGTATGCGAGAGGTCGGGGGTTCGAGTCTGGTCGTGGGCGTTTCTTTTTAGAAAAACCAATTAAAGGTAGTTTTATTTGTTATTATTATTATTATTATTATTATTATTATTATTATTATTATTATTATTATTATTATTATTATTATTATCATCATATTTAATAATGTTAACAAAACGTTAAAAGTATTATTATTAATATTACCATGGGGTTCATTATTAGATAATTATTAAAATTATTACCATAAACATCTTTAATAGTAAAATTAGTATTTTTACAGTTATTATTATTAATATCATTATATTTATCACTAAAAGAATTTCTAACATTATTATTTTTATTAATAATATTAAGTATTATCAATATTATCATATTACCATTATAAATATCATTTTAGTATTAGTACAATTATTAGTTTTAATAAACAAACTATATATATAATTAATACATTAAACATAACAAAATTAATATTTTCACATACCAAAAGAAATACATGAAATATATATATATATATATATATATATATATATATATATATATATATATATATATATATATATATATATATATTTATAATATAAAAAATGATATAACTAATAAATTTATATATATGTGTGTATATATATTGTTCTATTACGATTATGTGTATTAATAAATAAACAAATGTTATAGGTTCGTGAATCCGAGGCCAACCCTGCATTGTTCAATATAGTCATATGTATTTTTACTACAAAATACATTAGGTGAGTTTCATTAATCCCTTTTTAAATGCTTTTGCAATATATATTTTTGGGACTGAGAATACATGGGCTGCTTTTATAACTGTTTTACGAAATAGACACAAGTAACCGAAACTACATTATATGGTTGGATTATCAAATCAAATATCACCCTATATAGTCTGGTAATCTAAGAATTAAGGAACAGAAACCCTAATTGACGCGAACTCTAAAGATAGATCTATCGGGCCCAACAAGCCCCATCCAAAGTACCGGATGCTTTAGTACTTCGAAATTATATCATGTCCGAAGGAGGATCCCGGAATGATGGGGATATTCTTATATGTATATTGTGAATGTCGGTTACCAGGTGTTCAATCAATATGAATGATATTTTGTCTCTATGCATGGGATGTATGTTTACGAGAAATGGAAATATGAAATCTTGTGGTCTATTAAAATTATGAAATGATTATTTATCTTAAACTAATGAACTCACCAACCTTTTGGTTGACACTTGAAAGCATGTTTATTCTCAGGTATGAAAGAAATCTTCCGCTGTGCAATTGCTCATTTTAAAGATATTACTTGGAGTCATTCATGACATATTTCAAAAGATGTTACATTCGAGTCGTTGAGTTCATCAAGATTATTACTAAGTCAGTTATAGTTAGATATTATAAAATGGTATGCATGCCGTCCACTTTCGATGTAATGAAATATTGTCTTTTCAAAAAACGAATGCAATGTTTGTAAAATATATCATATAGAGGTCAAGTACCTCGCGATGTAATCAACTGTTGTGATTCGTTTATAATCAATATGGACTTTGTCCGGATGGATTAGGACGGGGCTTTACACTCCCCCATTTACCTATAAATACTAGCCTAATCCCATCCATTTAACACTTGCTCTCATTTGAATTTCACACACACTTGCTCTCTTATTTCCTTTCTAGTCTTTCTCACTCTAGAAACTTGTAAGTTTTGCTTTTTCTTCTTCTTCTTCTCCTTTCTAATTTGTGGTCATCATCATCATTAAAGGTCTTGCTTTTTAGCTTTGATCTTGATTAGATCTTGTATATTCAAGCATGAATCCTTCAAGAACATGGAAGATTCAAGCTTTCTAGCTTTGAATCTTCACCAACTTTGTAGATCTATATTTTTCTCACTTTAATCTTGTTATTTTGTTATAAAGATTCAAACTTGTGTTTGTAATCTTCATGTATCTTAAAGATCTAAGCTTTTTTCTTCAAGATCTTCAAGAACAACCAAGATGCAAGCTTTCTAGCTTGAATCTCCATATCTTTTTGTTAGATCTAAGTTTTCTAACTTATGATCTTGTTATTTTGTTATAAAGATTCAAACTTGTGTTTGTAATCTTCATATATCTTAAAGATCCAAGCTTTATGCTTCAAGATCTTCAAGAACAACCAAGATGCAAGCTTTCTAGCTTGAATCTTCATATCTTATTGTTGGATCTAAGTTTTCTAACTTATGATCTTGCTATTTTGTTAAAAAGATTCAAACTTGTGTTTGTTATCTTCATGTAACTTAAAGATCCAAGCTTTATGCTTCAAGATCTTCAAGAACAATAAAGGTTCAAGCTTTCTAGCTTTGTGACCTTATAAATTGTGTGAAAGTGATCCAAGCTCTCTAGCTTAGGGTTCCATCACTTCATTTGACTTAGATCATGTTCATACTTGTTTGATCGATGTAAAGTTTGTAGCTTTAGCTGTAAATGTGGCTTGTAATTGTGTTAAGACTAAGGATATGATGTAACCTTGGTTCATCATCCATCTAAGACTCTTGATTGAGTTGTATCCTTACTTGGTCTTAACATATTGTGTGTTGATGGTGTAATCTTAGTCAAAGTAATGCTAACCCATCAACGAGTTGTACACTTGAAGCTACAAGCATCAAGGATGAGAACCGTGATGAGCATCAAGCATTAAGAACCCCACCGGAGCACTTACCTACTGTTTTTCGTATCTGATCAGACCACCAGTGTCATACCCCGTCCTAATCCATCTGGACGAAGTCACCAACATCTGGTTCCATTGCGATGATCGACTCCAAATAATGTCTTTAAAATGAGCAAATGCACAGCGAAAGGTTTCTTTCATACCTGAGAATAAACATGGTTTAAAGTGTCAACCAAAAGGTTGGTGAGTTCATAAGTTTATCATAAAACAATAAAATTCATCATTTTGATAGACCACGAGATTTAAATCCTGCATGGTATAAATGGGCCCGAATCCTATACCCACCTGTAATGTACATGCGATATCTTTTAAATACAGTAAACCTTTCTCGTGTACGAAATCATCTTTCTTAAATCTTAGTAACCGTACACATATCTCGTGTACAAAAATAACATACACATTACCTATGTATAAAATCATTCTCTCGATACATAACATTCATGTCAATTGGTGGCAATTATCATGTCCACATAATTCAATGGTGGCAATTATCATATCCACATAATTCAAAGCTGGCAATTATCATGTCCACATAATTCAACGGTGGTAATTATCATGTCCACATAATTCAATGATAATCCACAGAACTTCTGTCTGCATAATAATTCATTCGAGGAATATTTTGCTTGTGTCATATCGCGTCAAACATTTATAAAAGTATTTCATGTATTCTCAGTTCAAAATATATTTCAAAAGCATTTAATAAAACAGTTATAAAAACAGCGCATGTATTCTCAGTCCCAAAAATGTAAAGAGTAAAAGGGAATCAAATGAACTCACCTAATGTATTTTGTAGTAAAAATACATATGACTATATTGAACAATGCAGGGTTGGCCTCGGATTCACGAACCTATATCATGTATACATATATTAACACATATAATAGTAATCGAACAAATTTATATATATATTATTATTAGTTGTTATTTTAGTAACTTATGCTTCATTAATGGCTTAGTTAACTATATTTATTTTATATACTTTAGATAAATACTTAATATTTATTTTACAAATATCAGTATAGTTATGTTATATGTAATAAATATGTTTTTCTTATATATAATAGTAATCTTAATAGTGATAATGAAAATAACAATTTTTGATAATAATAATAATGGTCAAATTTGTTTGTAGTAATAATAATATTGTAATAATGATAATAAAAGTAATGTAAATAAAATTATGTAAAAATCATGTTAATGAATGTAATAATACTGATAGTAATATTTTTTAATTATAGTGTTAATTTTAATGTTAATGATAATAACAATAATAATGATAATAATGATAATAATGATAATAATAATAATAATAATAATAATAATAATAATAATAATAATAATAATAATAATTATAATAATTATAATAATAATAATAATAATAATAATAATAATAATAATAATAATAATAATAATAATAATAATAATAATAATAATAATAATAATAATAATAATAATAATAATAATAATAATAATAATAATAATAATAATAAGAAAGACTACCTTATAGTATCAAGCCTAAAAAATAAACACCCATGCCCGGGCTCGAACTCATGACCTCTCGTTCACCCGTTAACACCACAAACTACTCAAGCACTCGTGAATTCTTGTTAAGAAACGCGTGGTAATTATTTAATATATACAAACAGTTGCCATCTTCCTCCAAAACTTCATCATCATCATCATCTCATATTTAAACGTACATCATCATTAATATCACCCATAATCTCGCTCTCATTATTAACAAGGGATCATCGTAAGCAGCAGTAGCAAAGAAAACAGCTAACCTGGGTGGATTTTGGCCCAAATTTCCTTCGGCCCATTAGTAATGTCATAAGCCCGAATTTTTCATAGCCCAATATGTTTACTAGTCCACTAGGTTTAATTTTATCTGATATTTATTATTGTGGTATACAGCCGTGATATATTCTAATCATAAAGTAGCTTAACTTTACAGCTTATTGATAATTTCTAAATTATAAATATAATCGTCATCTATCATCTCTGTTCATCGTCTTTATCTTATCATCTATCTATCACCATCTTTTCTTGTACACTCATCATCATCTTTATTTCGTTTGAGACAGAAACCTAAGGCTGTTGTAGCTGCACTTCAACTGCATCAAAATTCGTTGGGACCCAATAGGAATGAAAATAGTCGTAGTAGTTATAGAAGGTGTCATGGGTTTTGTCCAATAGCAACACAATAATTGGCAGTTAAAAAATTGTCGACAATATATGGTGGGTGGGGTTTTCTTGTGGAACAAAATAACATGTATCCATAATTCATTCGCTTATTTTATGATTACTATAATCACGCATGCCTTCCACAATTAATTAGTTATTGTTGTAGAAGAGAAAAAATTATGGATAGATGAAGCCCAATGGTTGTACGGGGTTTTTGGTTGGGTTACGGTTGAAGCCAAAAAGAAGCAAAACGAGCAACTTCAATGGTGTGGTGATATATTTGAATCGAAATAGGAAAATACTGCAGTAGTAAATAAGGCTTGTTTATGTGTGTGAGTTGTTGGGTTAAAAAGTTGTGAATCAGGAACAAAGAAATAGCAAACGGGTTTGAGTTTGTGTGATAATTCAAAAATATATACAAGAAGAATAAGTAAGAGAAGTTTATCAACTTGATGATGAAGTTGTATTGGGTTTATGGTGAATTGGGTATGATTTACGGCTGCACCATAATTATAACAGCAACAGCAACTTGTTAGTTTAAAAAAATAGTTGTAACAAACAAAACAAGATGTTTGGATGATTTACGATGGCGGTTAATGGTAATCGAATGAAGTTAGCATTAAGAGAGAGAGAGAGATGGTTTAGGGTGGCGATTAGGGTGGTTCCCAGTGGCGTATGGTGGTGGAAGAAGGTGATTTACGGTTGAGGGTGATCGAGTATGGGTGAGTTATAAGTGTGTAAGCATAACATATAGATGTAGTAATATAGATATAAAGATATATAGATGTAGTAATAGTAGTACTCAATAATTCTCAATCAATTATCACAGACATAATAGAAGATCACATTGCCGACACTTTTGTTCTGAATATTATTTCATGCATATAATATAATATATCTAGTATATATGTAAAGACTTTAGATAAAGTAACAAACAATAATAGTGATCAATCATGATGTATTATTATTAGCAAGTGGATTTTGTTTGTGGCGGGTATGATCGAGAAGTTTAACAGAAAGTTAGTATCAATAAAATAGTGAGAATTGGTGCATGTATGTAAACATGTCAAATTTAAAGTAACAAATCAGAAGAAAAAAAAAATAACAACCAGCAATCTAACTTCAACAACTTCGTACGATTTGCTACAGATTAAAATCAATTACAGTTTGAGTGTGATGAAAAATTGAATTTATGATCCTACGAATTTAATACGTATTTATCTATAATTATATACATATATATTAGTTATATATTTATCAGTATATATGTATTTATATATATATATATATATATGTAGTTATATATATATGTGTATATATATATATATATATATATATATATATATATATGTATATATATATATATATATTTACATATTTATTTACATATTTATTTACACGCAAATGTTCGTGAATCGTCGAGCACGGTCAAAGGGTAATTGATTACATGAATATAGTTTCAAATTTTTTTGAGACTCAACATTACAGACTATGCTTATCGTGTCAGAATCATATAAAGATTAAGTTTAAATTTGATCAGAAATTTCCGGGTCGTCACAGTACCTACCCGTTAAAGAAATTTCGTCCCGAAATTTGAGTGTGGTCGTCATGGCTAACAATATGAATGTTTTCATGACGAAATTGAGTTGGTAAATATTGTTTTATCATCATTAGATAAAACAATTCGATTACTCGAAGAGTACGAGTGAAGCTGTCACAAAAGATTGAGATAGATATTTAACTTTTGACGTAGTCACAGTGGATTTAGAAAACAAGGTGCGTCTTAACTTTTGACGTTGTCTCGGTTGAATTCCAGAAATCAAGGGATTTAAAGAAAATCTTCGAAACCTAAAAGATTTGATTCTTCAGCGAATAAGGAAATTAGGATCTCTTTAATTAAATGCGGTGATCTGCCTCGATTATTCTGTCTGATATTTCCATTATAAATTAAACTCTTCCGTTCCATTATTCTCGCCATTCCTATACTAAATTCCCAAATTCAAAAGATTGTGAAAATGCTTAATCCAGTTCTAATTCTTGTTCTTATCCTCACTATCGCAACAATCATTCTCCTTTTCCAATTACCACCGAAGGAATCTGTTTTCTTCTACTTCGCCCTTGGGGTTATAATATTTTTAATTCTCCTGTGTCTTTATGTTGCGTTAAACATTGATATACACGGTTTGTAATTCCTGAGTTTGTGATCGGCTTCATATTTTCCTTTATTTTTCGAAGCTCCATGCTCTTGTTTTCTCTTCCTGACTCCAAGTCAAGCGAATAATGGTCCAGAATTTGTAGATATAGAATTTCGAATGATTATAATGTTCTAAGTAGGAAGGAACGTGATAGCATGTTTTGATTTTCAAATTTATCAAAATCACAGAAGATAGAACTATCAAGAAGATATGTTCTTAATATGTTTGAAGATTGGGTAGAATGTAAGAGTCGTGTAAATGGCACATGATGACGGTATGTTCTGTGAATCATCACGTTCCATTAGAAACTCAACATGAATTACTGTAATATAATCACGTTGATCAAGTGTCATTATATTATACTAACTCATGCTTCAGTTCCCAACACTACTTCAAAACATTCATATTTTTAAACTCGAAGGTTTCAGAATTTAGAAATTAAAACAGTTCCCTTTCTGACGTAACACTGATATCGCGAAGAGATAAATGCTTTCAGATAAGAATAGTTATGAAAACATCTTCGGAGATATCGAGGATATTTATAATGAAATATACGACGATATCTTAGAATTTCTAACATCGATGGATGATGATGAAGATTTGTCCGTGAAGGTTTAGAGTCAGGAGCAAGGTATTCGGTAATAACTTTAGCAGGCACTGAATCATTTAGATTCTTTGAAGGAAGGTTTAGTATTTGTGATTTGTCCACAACCTCCTTCATGATTTTCTCAATCCGTTTATCAGTTCCAACTTTTCTGAGCTTTGCCAACATACTATTCTTTCTCATCAAACTTCCGACGGTTAAGGTCGTTTACGGTTGTCTACAGTTTCTGCTGCTTCATTCAGCTTTTTCAAAATTCAAATAACTGATTCGTAGGCTAGAGTGCTTTTCAGAATTTCAGAATGAAGGGTCATAATTCTAAGAGATAGATGTTATATGTATACATATAACTGTTGACGTAGACATGCTGCAAGATTCAAATACTGATTATTGATTCCAAGTAATTGGTATGACATTTCTTGTTATAAGATGCGGATGAGTACATGATGAGACTTCAATAGATAAATATTATGATTTGTCCGAGAAATTTATGCCAAGGAACAACGAGGTTGTTGGTACATCTGCTGGTAATATGGTGGAATATAAAAGGTTCCCCGTTAACATTAAAAGAGCACGCATATAAATCAAGGTTATAATAAGGTTGTTTTGAAAGAAAAGTCGAAGTTGACTTGCTGAAGCTGTGACAAAATTGGCTATTTTGAAAAAGAACTGCAAAGTTATTTTGGGTAATAATAACACTAAAGGAATTAGCACAATTATGTGTTAAACATTTACTCAAGTTCCGAGTGTTTTCAGGTGCATAACTATATGCATCAATCTCTCCTTAAGTAGATGAAGTACGGTTAGTTCATCCTCTAGATTGAGATGTTTTCAAGAATTACGAAAGGTTTGAACGTAGATTGGAATCTTCAAGATACAAATGAGGTTTAAGATGAAATCAAGTGGCAAACTTGAAGAATTGTTTAGTTTCATAGGTTATAATCAATATTTTAATTCATTTTAATTGTCCAATGTTGGCAGTCCACAGTCGATAGTCCACAGTTAACACTCTAATAATTCATATATAGTTTAATATATAATATTCGAATTAATTAATACATATCGTGACCCGTGTACATGTCTCAGACTTGATCACAACTCAAAGTATATATATTATTGTAGAATCAACCTCAACCCTGTATAGCTAACTCGATCATTACTGCATATAGAGTGTCTATGGTGATTCCAAATAATATATATAGATGCGTCGATATGATATGTCAAAACCTTGTATACGTGTCCCGATATTTAAAGTGCGTAAAATAAATAACAGAATTTAAATGACGATAAATAAAATTGCGATTAATAAAATGCGATAAATAAAATGTAATCAGTCAGCTAGGAACAGTTAGCTAGGATTTTGTTAGCGTGGATTCTTAACAAAATTTCTCATAATTAATTTATTTGTTTCTAACAAATTTTATTTTGTTCAATGTTTTCTTCATTATGCCACTTGTTGGATTCTGATAAATCAAAATCCAAATATGAAATTGGATGAAAATGGTTATTCTGCGGTGAACAGATACGTATATCGGTGGATGTAAGTAGGATAGTAAATGACTGTTGAATCAGCTTCGAAGAATGTATAGTGTAACTTATTAATGTGAAATCTGAATATTTCTCGGGTATTACCTACTCGTTAAAATATTTTCACCATTAACAGTTTGTACAAAAGAATTTTTAATTACAATCTTTATGAAAATATACATTCATATATATTTTCTTCAGATGTAATCATGGATTTAATGAGTTAATATGTTATTAATCTCATTTGATTTACCGTTAGAATTAGAATGGATAATCTCTTAAAATTTAGAGATTACTTAATCGCCATGTCGAACGGGGATAAATGATGTAGAACATCATGTAGAACGATGATTATGCTTGAGGTACAGAATGAGATGTTGAGGCATGGATTGTTGATGATACTGGTACTGTTGCTGATGGTACTGTTGGTACCGGTGATGTTGCTGAAGCTGGTAAATCTTACACCATATTCTCCAAATTTATTAATCGAGTGCAAAGCTCGTTGACTTCTTCCATTACTCCAAGATGATTGTCGGTCGAAACGAACAGATGAATAAGGTTTAGAATTTTAGATAGAATATAATCGTGGCGAGATATTCAGGAAATGAGTGAGAAAATAGTATCTCGAACAGGTTCGCCGGTAAGTACTTCAGGTTCACCGCCAAGAGGTGAATTTGGTTGATGGAAATGATCACCTTCTTTTTGTCTCTAATGATTAAATAGGCTACGAACCCATCAGATGAATTGGTTGATTCATTCTGATGACACTGCTTTCGGAGCTTAGGTGAAACTCCATATCGGAATAGCTATCGAAATCCGAGGAATTCGAACTGGTTGAGGGAAATTTTCGATAAGATATAGATTATAGGATGTAGATTAGTACCTTGCAATACATAATTTGCATATGCATATATAATACTAAAATCCCATAAGTTACGGAGGAATCTATAGAAAATGACAGGCAAAGTTTACAATACAGATAAGCTAAGATATGAATTAGCAGATATGCTAAGATATGAATTTTGTCTATACACTACTCATGCAATCATTGCAGTATGATGTGTCTAGACTTAAGAATGATAAGCAGGTAATTTTCGACACAAAATGATAAGCAAAACTTTTGACATGCAGACACGGTCGAAGTCCAGACTCACTAATGCATCCACCGCTCTGATACCACATGTCATACCCCGTCCTAATCCATCTGGACGAAGTCACCAACATCTGGTTCCATTGCGATGATCGACTCCAAATAATGTCTTTAAAATGAGCAAATGCACAGCGAAAGGTTTCTTTTATACCTGAGAATAAACATGGTTTAAAGTGTCAACCAAAAGGTTGGTGAGTTCATAAGTTTATCATAAAACAATAAAATTCATCATTTTGATAGACCACAAGATTTAAATCCTGCATGGTACAAATGGGCCCGAATCCTATATCCACCTGTAATGTACATGCGATATCTTTTAAATACAGTACACCTTTCTCGTGTATGAAATCATCTTTCTTAAATCTTAGTAACCGTACACATATCTCGTGTACAAAAATAACATACACATAACCTGTGTATAAAATCATTCTCTCGATACATAACATTCATGTCAATTGGTTGCAATTATCATGTCCACATAATTCAATGGTGGCAATTATCATATCCACATAATTCAAAGCTAGCAATTATCATGTCCACATAATTCAACGGTGGCAATTATCATGTCCACATAATTCAATGATAATCCGCAGAACTTCTGTCTGCATAATAATTCATTCGAGGAATGTTTTGCTTGTGTCATATCGCGTCAAACATTTATAAAAGTATTTCATGTATTCTCAGTTCAAAATATATTTCAAAAGTATTTAATAAAACAGTTATAAAAACAGCGCATGTATTCTCAGTCCCAAAAATGTAAAGAGTAAAAGGGAATCAAATGAACTCACCTAATGTATTTTGTAGTAAAAATACATATGACTATATTGAACAATGCAGGGTTGGCCTCGGATTCACGAACCTATATCATGTATACATATATTAACACATATAATAGTAATCGAACAAATTTATATATATAATATTATTAGTTGTTATTTTAGTAACTTATGCTTCATTAATGGCTTAGTTAACTATATTTATTTTATATACTTTAGATAAATACTTAGTATTTATTTTACGAATATCAGTATAGTTATGTTATATGTAATAAATATATTTTTCTTATATATAATAGTAATCTTAATAGTGATAATGAAAATAACAATTTTTGATAATAATAATGGTCAAATTTGTTTATAGTAATAATAATATTGTAATAATGATAATAAAAGTAATGTAAATAAAATTATGTAAAAATCATGTTAATGAATGTAATAATACTGATAGTAATATTTTTTAATTATAGTGTTAATTTTAATGTTAATGATAATAACAATAATAATGATAATAATAATAATAATAATAATAATAATAATAATAATAATAATAATAATAATAATAATAATAATAATAATAATAATAATAATAATAATAATAATAATAATAATAATAATAATAATAATAATAATAATAATAATAATAATAATAATAATAATAAGAAAGACTACCTTATAGTATCAAGCCTAAAAAATAAACACCCATGCCCGGGCTCGAACTCACGACCTCTCGTTCACCCGTTAACACCACAAACCACTCAAGCACTCGTGAATTCTTGTTAAGAAATGCATGGTTAATTATTTAATATATACGAACAGTTGCCATCTTCCTCCAAAACTTCATCATCATCATCATCATCTCATATTTAAACGTATATCATCATTAATATCACCCATAATCTCGCTCTCATTATTAACAAGGGATCATCGTAAGCAGCAGTAGCAAAGAAAATAGCTAACCTGGGTGGATTTTGGCCCAAATTTCCTTCGGCCCATTAGTAATGTCATAAGCCCGAATTTTTCACAGCCCAATATGTTTACTAGTCCACTAGGTTTAATTTTATCTGATATTTATTATTGTGGTATACAGCCGTGATATATTCTAATCATAAAGTAGCTTAACTTTACAGCTTATTGATAATTTCCAAATTATAAATATAATTGCCATCTATCATCTCTGTTCATTATCTTTATCTTATCATCTATCTATCACCGTCTTTTCTTGTACACTCATCATCATCTTTATTTCGTTTGAGACAGAAACCTAAGGCTGTTGTAGCTGCACTTCAACTGCATCAAAATTCATTGGGACCCAATAGGAATGAAAATAGTCGTAGTAGTTATAGAAGGTGTCGTGGGTTTTGTCCAATAGCAACACAATAATTGGCAGTTAAAAAATTGTCGACAATATATGGTGGGTGGGGTTTTCTTGTGGAACAAAATAACATGTATCCATAATTCATTCGCTTATTTTATGATTACTATAATCACGCATGCCTTCCACAATTAATTAGTTATTGTTGCAGAAGAGAAAAAAAATGGATAGATGAAGCCCAATGGTTGTACGTGGTTTTTGGTTGGGTTACGTTTGAAGCCAAAAAGAAGCAAAACGAGCAACTTCAATGGTGTGGTGATATATTTGAATCGAAATAGGAAAATACTGCAGTAGTAAATAAGGCTTGTTTGTGTGTATGAGTTGTTGGGTTAAAAAGTTGTGAATCAGGAATAAGGAAATAGCAAACGGGTTTGAGTTTGTGTGATAATTCGAAAATATATACAAGAAGAATAAGTAAGAGAAGTTTATCAACTTGATGATGAAGTTGTATTGAGTTTATGGTGAATTGGGTATGATTTATGGCTGCACCATAATTATAACAGCAACAGCAACTTGTTAGTTTAAAAAAATAGCTGTAACAAACAAAACAAGATGTTTGGATGATTTACGATGGCGGTTAATGGTAATCGAATGAAGTTAGCATTAAGAGAGAGAGAGAGAGAGAGAGAGGGAGAGAGAGGGAGAGAGAGAGAGAGAGAGAGAGAGAGAGAGAGAGATGGTTTAGGGTGGCGATTAGGGTGGTTCCCAGTGGCGTATGGTGGCAGAAGAAGGTGATTTACGGTTGAGGGTGATCGGGTATGGGTGAGTTAGAAGTGTGTAAGCATAACATATAGATGTAGTAATATAGATATAAAGATATATAGATGTAGTAATAGTAGTACTCAATAATTATCAATCAATTATCACAGACATAATAGAAGATCACATTGACAACACTTTTGTTCTGAATATTATTTCATGCATATAATATAATATATCTAGTATATATGTAAAGACTTTAGATAAAGTAACAAACAATAATAGTGATCAATCATGATGTATTATTATTAGCAAGTGGATTTTGTTTGTGGCGGGTATGATCGAGAAGTTTAACAGAAAGTTAGTATCAACAAAATAGTGAGAATTGGTGCATGTATGTAAACATGTCAAATTTAAAGTAACAAATCAGAAGAAAAAAAAATAACAACCAGCAATCTAACTTCAACAACTTCGTACGATTTGCTACAGATTAAAATCAATTACAGTTTGAGTGTGATGAAAAATTGAATTTATGATCCTACGAATTTAATACGTATTTATCTATAATTATATACATATATATTAGTTATATATTTATCAGTATATATGTATTTATATATATATGTAGTTATATATATGTATGTATATATATATATATATATATATATATATATATATATATATATATATATTTACATATTTATTTACACGCAAATGTTCGTGAATCGTCGAGCATGGTCAAAGGGTAATTGATTACATGAATATAGTTTCAAATCTTTTTGAGACTCAACATTACAGACTATGCTTATCGTGTCAGAATCATATAAAGATTAAGTTTAAATTTGATCAGAAATTTCCGGGTCGCCACAACCAGGGCTACTGTAAAGTTGATTTTCAGTTAGTTCGTTTCGAGTATATTATTTTCCATTTAGACCTCGTCTTAATCCGAGTTACGGTTTAGGATATACGGCCTTGCGAAAGTCAATACTCCTTTGTAACGTTGTGCTAAAAAATTCGGACCTACTCGCACTTAAACCGTCGCCACGGTCAAACGAAGAAGAGTTAGGTTCTAAAAATTGGTCAACGGTTAGAGGACTCATATACAGAGCCATAGCCACTGACTATGCTTCTTTTCGATTTACGTAGAGGTCGTAGCAGCTGACCGAAGTTAGCCTATTGTTTCGATCTCTATTCTTATCGAACTTACTTAGCTTTTATGATGATGAACGATGATGATGATGACACTTAAACTTATTTTATGCACTATTAGAATTTATAAAGACAACCTACTGACCTAGTAACCCTTGATTTAGGTTGACGACCTTTCGGACCGACTTACTACTTGCGTACTTTCATTACCGACTTTACCGCTTTTATCACTGTGAGTTATAGCATCCCTTTTTACTTTAACTATTTTGGGACTGAGAATACATGCGCTTTTTACGTTTTACATACTAGGCACGAGTACTTAAGCTTTATATGTGTGTGGGTTATACAACGGCATAAACATTCCCCTTAGCACGGTAACATTTAGTCATTAGTTTTTGAATCGGTGATCGCGAATCTTAGATATGGATCTATAGGGTTTGACATCCCCACTCGGGCTAGTCACGCTAGCATTTAACGGGTGTTTAATACTTCGTGAACATACGCACTCGCCAAGTGTACTTTCAGGGGGTTATAAACGTTAAGTCTAGTTACCGGGTTCCCACGGTTATACATATACTTTTCATACTGTTTGTTACACTGAAATCTCGTGTCCTACCTTACGTTACTGTTACAACTTAAACTATAGCTCACCAACATTCGTGTTGAATTTTAAGCGTGTATTTCTCAGGTGCCTAGAGGTTTCTTGCTTCCGCTGTTAGATTTGCTGTCATGCTGTTATTGAATTGCCGTTAAGGACCTGCTGTATTAATTATCCGCTGCATTACTAGAGATGTCTCATTCATGGAACTTTTCTGTTGCATTCGTAGTTTATGTTAATTTCAAACAATGGCTTTGTAACGACCATAGGGTCAAATACTTATGTTTATGCTCCTATTTGTAGGATGCACGTTATCTTTTGTAAAACGCTATCTTTTTATGAATGCAAACTGGTTTTCAAACAGCATATAGTGTTTGACCGTGTGAAAATCCTGTTGTTTACGAATCGTACACGATGGTTTTGTACGGGGCGTCACAATTATAACATTGTATTATATATAAAATGTATATATAAATAATAATTATATATTTAAACTTAAACTATGATGTAATTTGATTATATAAAAGATAATTTAAAATAACTTAATTTTTTTTATTTATTTAAAACTGTTAAAGTTATTATAAAGTGTATGCTGAATGTAAATGATTTTGAATATACAGAATTTGTCAACGATTAACAAAGTATTAAATAAATAAGGTTATACTTTGAGTTTAATTGTTTTAATGTATATAATTAATACATTCATCTAAGTAATAAAACTGGATATGCAAAACATAATTATATATAGTAATTTGAATATGTATATGATGTATAAACATAAATATTATTGTATGTATATCGATAAAATATATAAATATAAAATATATGTTATTATATAAGTATTAAATAATACATAATACATAATATTAATATATCAAAATATAAAATGCTATACTAATACTATTATTATTACTTTCACTATTATCATTAAATATTAATATATGTATTATTAATATTATTATAATATATAATATTTAGATATAAAAATTTAAAACATGTAAGTTTGTTATATCTTTATTATTAGTAGTATTATTATTAGATATATTTTTACTACCAATTATCATTAAGGAATCATTATTATTAAAATTTATTATTCTTATTATTATTAGGATACAAGTTATTATCATTATCACTAATATTATTATTAGTATTATTTTGATATTTTTATTATTAATATTATTATTATTTCTACTAGTCTTATTTTGATATTTTTTATAATTAAAAATATTAATAATATAATTATTGATTATTTATATTAATTAAATATGAATTAAATAAAATATAAAGACATAAATTACGCTGAATCAATTATCAGTATTCATTTTTTCTCTGCCTTTCTATTTGGCTCGTGATCCATTGTCCTCTATTATTCAACTGCAAAACTGTTTGATCTATATTAAATTCCATTCAATCAGTTATAAGTCAAAAACTAAAAACAAGAATCGAAGGAGAAACAAAACAGATATCTATATATTTTAATGCTCGGTACCTCTGTAATATAGCTTTTTTATCAAATGCCAAAATTCTTATCAATTTCAAAAACTAGAATTGCAGTTGTGTTAAGAATCATGCACTCAAACTTTCTGTAAATTATCAAATCCCAATTCGTTAAATTGACTTTGAATTTTCGAGTCAAAGTTTTTGAGCAAAAAGTCAAACAAATGTTCTTTGATTAAATTCGAGATATCTGTTGTAATTTGAGTTCAATTGATGCTTGAAAACGTTTTTATGGATCATTTGAAACTTACTTTATGTTGTAACAATTTTGTGAAACGTTTTGATTTTCAAAATCAATTTTTTTTGTAAAGAACATCGACGAGCAGCAGTAGCCTTTTTCTTTTTATTTTTTTTAAAGCAATTAATCACATATAAGTGATTATATATTGGATATTAAGTCTTAAATCAATTTTGTAATCCACGATTTTTTTTTGGTTGAGTTTGGATTCGTATGATTGAGTATTGAAGAAGAAGGAGATAAACAGCATGGTTTATAATTAATTTTGGGTCGTATAATAACAGAAAGACAATACAGCTTGGATGGTTTGGGTGTTAGGTCGGTTAACGAGAGGTCACGGGTTCGAGTCTCGAATGGGACAATTCTTTTTAGAAAACTGTTCAAATGGTATACACTTTTATTTTCTTTATTTCAATTATTATTATTATTATTATTATTATTATTATTATTATTATTATTATTATTATTATTATTACTACTATTATTACTATTATTATTATTATTATTATTATTATTATTATTATTATTATTATTATTATTATTATTATTATTATTATTATTGTTATAAATCATTTTTGTTATGTTATTATGATATTAGAAATAGAATTATTATTATTATTATTATCAATATGATTAGTATTACTATTATTATCATTATCATTATTAGTAATATCATTATTATTATTATTAGTATTATTATTGGTATTGTTACTAATACAAGTAGTAAATATTATTTTTTTTATTATTATTATGATTATAATTACAAAAATGAACATTATTATTATTATTGACAAGTTAAGTATTATTATAACTATCATACTACAACTTATTATTATTATCATTACTAAGTATTATTGTTATTATCACTAATAATAATATTATTATCATTACTAATACTAGTATTATTATAAATATTAATTTCATAAACAAATGATCTTCATATAAAAGATATATTTAATATACATAACTTAATTATATTAATATTACTATATATATAAGATAAAGATATAAAGATAATTAATGAAACATATAAATGATTAAAAATAACAATTACATCACTAGTAATATATAAATTTGCTCAATTACGATTATGTGTATTAATCTATATATACACAAATGATATAGGTTCATGAATCCGAGGTCAACCCTGCATTGTTCAATGTCGTCATATGTATTTTTACTACAAAATACAGAATCGTGAGTTTCATTTGCTCCCTTTTTAAATGCTTTTGCAATATATATTTTTGGGACTGAGAATACATGCGCTGCTTTTATAAATTTTTTACGAAATAGACACAAGTAATCGAAACTACATTATATGGTTGAATGATCGAAGCCGAATATGCCCCTTTTACTTGGTAACCTAAAAATTAGTAAACCAGTCTACTAATTGACACGAATCCTAAAGATAGATCTATTGGGCCCAACAAACCCCATCCGTTGTAGCAGATGCTTTAGTACTTCGATGTTGTTTTATATCATGTCCGATGGAGGTCCCGAAATGATAGGGGATATTCTTATATGCATCTTGTTAATGTCGGTTACCAGGTGTTCACCATATGAATGATTATTTTTGTCTCTATGTATGGGACGTATATTTATGAGAACTGGAAATAAAATTCTTGTGGTCTATTAAAATGATGGAAATGATTATTTATATTAAACTAATGAACTCACCAACTTTTTGGTTGACACTTGAAAGCATGTTTATTCTCAGGTATGAAAGTAATCTTTCGCTGTGCATTTGCTCATATTAGAGATATTACTTGGAGTCATTCAGGACATATTTCAAAAGACGTTGCATTCGAGTCGTCGAGTTCATCAAGATTATTATTAAGTCAATTATAGTTGGATGTATTATGATATGGCATGCATGTCATCAAATTTCGATGTAAAGAAAGTTTGTATTTCGAAAAATGAATGCAACGTTTGTAAAATGTATCATATAGAGGTCATGAACCTCGCGATGTAATCAACTATTGTTAATCGTTTATAATCGATATGGATTTTGTCCAGTTGGATTAGGACGGGTTATGAAACTTGGGTTTTGAAGTTTGGTAATCTGCAACAACTTGTTTTGGATGAGGTTCATAAGTCCAGGTACTCTATTCATCCTGGTTCAGGAAAGATGTATCATGATTTTAAGGAGCTATATTGGTGGCCTAATTTGAAAGCTGATGTGGCTACGTATGTGGCCAAGTGTTTGACCTGTGCTAAGGTTAAAGCTGAACATCAGAAACCGTCTGGACTTTTGGTGCAACCTGAGATTCCTGAGTGGAAGTGGGAAGGTATTACGATGGATTTTATTATGAAGTTACCGAGAACTGTGGGTAGTTATGATACTATTTGGGTGATTGTTGACCAACTCACAAAGTCCGCTCATTTCTTGCCGATTAAGGAAACGGCTTCGATGGAGAAGCTTACTCGTTTGTATTTGAAGGAGATTTTTTTCTAGACATGGTGTTCCTGTATCAATTATCTTAGACCGAGATAGTCGATTTATATCAAGGTTTTGGCGATCCTTACAGGAAGCTTTAGGAACTAAGTTGGATATGAGCACCGCTTATCATCCGCAGACAGATGGTCAGAGTGAAAGGACCATTCAAACGTTAGAAGACATGTTGCGAGCGTGTGTTATTGATTTTGGTAATGGGTGGGATAGATATTTGCCACTAGCTGAATTTTTTTATAACAACAGTTATCATGCAAGTATTAAAGCCGCACCGTTTGAAGCTCTGTATGCTAGAAAGTGTAGGTCTCCTGTTTGTTGGAATGAGGTTGGGGATGCTCAACTCACAGGTTCAGAAATTATTCATGAGACTACCGAGAAGATAGTACAGATTAAGGAAAGATTGAGAACCGCCAGAAATCGACAAAAGAGCTATGCCAATAAGAGAAGGAACGATATTGAATTTCAGGTCGGTGACCGTGTTATGTTGAAGGTATCACCTTGGAAGGGCGTGATACATTTTGGTAAAAGGGGAAAGTTGAGTCCTCGTTTTGTTGGACCGTTTGAGATCATTGAGAGAGTTGGACTCGTGGCTTATCGTTTGAAATTTTCACAAGAACTCGGTGCTGTTCATGACGTTTTTCATGTATCGAACTTAAAAAAGTGTTTGGCCGAGGCCGATAAGACTATTCTTCTAGAGGAACTTCATGTTGATAAGCAACTACATTTTATTGATGAACCTGTTGAAATTATGGACCGAGAGGTTAAGACTCTCAAACTGAGTAGAATTCCTATTGTTCGAGTTAGATGGAACGCCAGACGCGGTCCCGAGTTCACTTGGGAGCGTAAAGATCAAATGAAGCAGAAGTACCCGCATTTTTTCCCAGATGCTGAGTCAACCCCTGCACCTCCATAAATTTTGGGACGAAATTTCCGTAACGGGAAGGTACTGAAACGACCCTACTTTTTTCGTTATCTTTTACCGTTAATTATTTAACAACCGTTAACTATTATTTGTGCCACTTCATTTATATGAACTATATTATTGTTTTTGTAATGATATATTAATTATTATGTGTTAAATGAATATTTGTATTCATATTTTAAATCGTACGTTTCTACGTGTCGCGAATTTCTATCCGGAGAATCTTTTCGGTTTTCAAACCAACGGTCGAGCTTTTTGGATTTTTAAATCCTAATTATTTTAAATATGATATTTTAATGTCATATATTTATATATAGTGTTTATATATATTTTTCGTCGCGTATTTGTTATCTCTCCGAATTTTCAATCGCGTAGTAGCGTTTTCGCGTTTCGGGCTTCGTTCGGGCATTTGGACCACAAGAGATTATCCACATGATCAAAGTGGGCCATTTGGGGCCTACCCCTTGCCAAATTCGGCCGAACATAGGCCTACACCCCCTACCATTTCTCATTTTCCATTTTATTTCTAATTTACGCTTCTAATTTTCACCTAAAACCTAATTTTGTGTTCTCCCCTCTCCCTCCTTTCATTTTGGCCGAACCCTAGCACACTACAATCATAAAATTCAGCCAACATCATCAACCAATCAATTCTTCATCATTTTTCAAGGCTAGAGACATATTCGGGTTGCTATTTTCGCGTTCTTTCATCCTCTTCTTCTCAATTCTCGATTAGGGTATATACATAAACCCTAGCTTTTTCATTTTAAATTAATTTTTCTGTTTTTGATGATTATTATGATAATATAGTGCTTGTTTGTTGTTGGATTATTGATTGTATGCATAGAATTGTTCGATTATATATGTTTTCGGTTTGATTGATTTGGGACAGCGGTTTGTTTGGTTATTTCTGTAAACTTAGCTGATATAAAAGTGAAATTAAAGTATCTATATGAGTTCCTCTCATCAATACATTAATTTTAGACTCCGGATTCATGTTATTTCGATTCCCGGAACATGAGTTATGATCAAAATGGTGTTTAATTGAAATTAAAATATGAAAACGAATTGGTACGGGTATGGTCTGACTTTGTGACCATTTTTAAAGTCTTTAGGCTGTACTAGTGTGTTAGGATTGATGATGGGATGAACTTTCATGTTTGGGTCATCGAAATCCGAGCCACGGATCACCAGTTATGAATAAAACATGTTTTTAAACGGATTAAAGCTACAAGTTGAATAATGGCTGTAATTCATGACTTGGTGGCTGTTCTTGGGATGTTATTGAGCACACTAATGTTTCAGGTGGGTTGTTTAGGCGAAGATATATATAAGACTCGCCGAAAACCGATTCCCGGGGCTCAAGTTATGACCCGATGAACTTTTAATTAAAACTAATGGTTATTAAATAATACTTATGATAAAAATTATGATTTTCATTATTAATAAATTACTTATGATATAAAAAGTAATTATTTTAATTTAAGACTTATGATATACATATTTATTATATCATTTATTAATTAATTATGATTAATGAAACTTTAATTAAACTTATGATTAATAATACTTTTATTATTAATGAAAAATACTTATGGTAAGTATTAAACTTATGTTATGAGATTATTATAATAAGACTTATAATAAGGATTAATTAATTATTTAATGATTATAAGACTGAGTTATTATTTAATTATAATTTAATTATTAAATACTTATGATTTAATGATTATAATTAGAAACTTATGATATGATTAATAATTCATTATTAATTAATAATACTTATGATATGATTACAAACTTATTATTAATTAATAATACTTATATTATGATTAGTATTTAATTAATTAATTAATTAAATACTTATGTTATACTAATTATATCATTTAAACTTATGTTAACTTTAATAATTCATTTTAATTTAATTAAAATTATGTTATGATATAATTATACATATTTGACTTTAATTAACATTATAACTTATATTATTAATATAACTTATACTTTAAAATTTAACGTTCACTATGTTTGACTAAGGTTACTTTTGGGTTGACTTTCGGTTGACTTTGACTTTCAGTTGACTTTTGTTGACTTTCGAATTAAGGAAACTTTCCTAACTTATAAACTTTCAAAAAATAACAACTTTCCAAATATGGAAACTTTCTAAAAATAGAAACTTTTCTAAAATAGAAACTTTTCAAAAATGGAAACCTGCTAAAAATAGAAAGTACGTGTCCTTACGCTGTTCTGATCAAACCGAAGCATGTTGAGTGTTGTTCTATGTCTACTTGCAACAAGTACTATAGCTATCATACTATGACTGGACCTAAGTTAGTTAATTATATCGACCTGCTTTATTTATAGGTCGGCGTTGTGATTATTCTTGATCACTTTACTTCACTTGCTGTTCGCATAATTGTCTGGTTACTTCATTTGCTTTAAGGTGAGTTATGAAAGGACCCATTCATATACATTATAAACGATTCACAATAGTTGATTACATCGCGAGGTATTTAACCTCTATATGATACATTTTATAAACATTGCATTCGTTTTTAAAATACAAACTTCCTTTACATCGAAAATTGACAGGCATGCATACCATTTCATAATATCCACTATCCAACTATAATTGACTTTATAATAATCTTGATGAACTCAATGACTCGAATGCAACGTCTTTCGAAATATGCCATGAATGACTCCAAGTAAGATCTCTAAAATGAGATAATGCACAGCGGAAGATTTCTTTCATACCTGAGAATAAACATGCTTTAAAGTGTCAACCAAAAGGTTGGTGAGTTCATTAGTTTATCGTAATCAATCATTTCCATCATTTTAATAGACCACAAGAATTTCATTTCCATTTCTCACAAATAAACATCCCATACATAGGGATAAAAATTATTCATATGGATTGAACACCTGGTAACCGACATTAACTAGATGCATATAAGAATATCCCCTATCATTCGAGGACATCCATCGGACATGATATAAAACAACATCGAAGTACTAAAGCATCCGCAACCATGGATGGGGTTCGTTAGGCCCAATAGATCTATCTTTAGGATTCGCATCAATTAGTAGACTGGTTTACTAATTCTTAGGTTACCAAGTAAAAGGGGCATATTCGGCTTCGATCATTCAACCATATAATGTAGTTTCGATTACTTGTGTCTATTTCGTAAAACATTTATAAAAATTGTGCATGTATTCTCAGCCCAAAAATATAAAGGGTAAAAAGGTAAATGAAACTCACCATACTGTATTTCGTAGTAAAAATACATATAACATCATTGAACAAGTGCAAGGTTGACCTCGGATTCACGAACCTAAATTAATTGTATATATATATATATATATATATATATATATATATATATGTCAATATTTTCTAACAAATTAGGTTAAACTATAGTGTATCACAATCCTAATGCTCGAGACTAATATGCAAAATTCAACAAAAGTCAATTTGACTCAAAATGATTTCCAAAATTTATACATGATTATTATATAGTTTAAATATCGTCGTTTTGTATTTTTAAATATTTTTTAAAAGATTTATTAGAGTAAATAATATAATTCATTTATTAATAAATAAAGTTTTATATAAAAATATACTTTTATATATCTTAAGTAATAAAATTTATAAAGTTCATTTAATATCGTAATATATTATGATAGCTTTTATTAAGGTAATTATATTTTTTGTATTACATATTTATTTGATAAAATAACATTGATAATAATAATAAGTAAAATTGTATTATTTTGTAATAATAATTATTATTATTCTAGTAATAAAAATATCAATATTTATATTTACTAAAAATGATATTATGATAAAATGATAATTCTATTTATGATAACTTTAATATTTACGATACTTTTTAATATTAACTTTAAAATAATAATTTTATTTAAAATAATAATAATAATGATATTTTATAATAACAATAACGTTTCCATTAAAATGATAATTTTAGTTAAAATGATAGTTTTAATACTAACGATACTTTTAATAATAATAGTAATGATAAAAATAATAAGAACGATAATTTTATCTAAATCAATATCTTAAAATATTTTAATTTTATCGTGATACTCATACTCATTATTTCCTAATCAATTCATTTAATAGCATTTAATCGTCTTTTATATCGCGTTCATATTAATGATAATAATAGTAATCATAATAATTAGGTGTTACTAATACTAGTTTTAATTATAATAATACTAATAATAATAAATATTATGGTAATATTAATGATAATACTAATAACTATCTTAATTATAATAATAATAATAATTATAACTTTAACGATAGTAATATTAGTAATAATAATAAAAATAACAATTTTTAATGATAATACCTTTTATTGATAATGACAATAATAACAATAATAATAATAATAATAATAATAATAATAATAATAATAATAATAATAATAATAATAATAATAATAATAATAATAATAATAATAATAATAATAATAATAATAATAATAATAATAATAATAATAATAATAATTAGATAAAAACTAGAACGACGATAATAACGACGATAATAATAATCATTTTTAATAATAATACAAAAATTCAATTGACAATAACTTCTAAACCATTCATCGAAACCATTCGATATCTAAATGAAAAGTTCTTAATTTTTCGCTAGCTTTCCAACGACATGCATATCATATACCTTATCTTAATAGCATATGTATTTAATTCAAAATTCGACATAACCTATCTAACGATAATAACGAACGTATAAGCATGCATAATCCTATATACTCGAGCACTAGTCAGGGATACACTAATAATATGTAAAAGTTAAGTTATGAGTGCTCACGTATCAATATGGAGACTCAATATTGCAGGAAAATTACGTAGATGCAACGAAGATGATAAACACTAGTTTGACTCACGAGCAATACTCCCGAACCATACCCATAACCTCCATAGCTATAACCCATAATTTCCTTAGCTCTATCCCGCTCGAAAAACAATTTCGAAATCACTCGGACATCACTCCGTCGTAATATTTTATGTATACTAAGAATATCTTGAAATAATACGGAGTAAATATATATATGTAAATTGATTGAGAGAGTTTAGAGAAAAATATTTTCAAGTTTCTATGAAATAATGAAACCTATTGAATTCTATTTATAATAGATTTTTGAATTATTAAAGTGAATTATTAAAGTATGAATTATTAAAGTGAATTATTAAAGTGAATTATTAAAGTATGAATTATTAAAGTAAATTATTAAAGTTAAAGTAAAGTAAAAATAAAATAAAGGTAAAGTTTAAGTATAGTAAAAGTATAAAACTATGTACGTATAATACGCGTATAAATATATATAATATTAATTTAAATCGTTATATATATTTAATAAAATAAAATATAAATATCGTTATCTTTAACATACTGGTTAAGTAATGAGTTGTCAAAAGTGGTTCTAGATATTTATAAAAGTTATATACGTTTTAATAATAAAGTTCTTTTTAAACTGAAAACGTTTTTGTACGTTTGAAACTAAATCAAATAAATATGATAATTTTGTTTTCCAAAACTAAATATATTTAAGAATCATTTTGTTTAGAGGTTAAAATAATGGAAATCGTTATATCATAAAACGTTTTAGAAAAGTAGAATCATATATATTCATAATAGGTTTCAAGTTTTTAAATTACAGTCTGTTGGTGAAGCATGGGATAAAGTTCAAAGGTTAAATAAACGTATGAAATCATCTTAATGAAAAATATCGAGTTACTTAACTTGTCGATATCCAACATCTAAGTTATTTATGCTCCACGTTCTTACTTATAAATCTCTTTACCATTTTCTGAATGTTGTCAAAAAGAATAAATTTCTTAAATCACAATGGACCTCATAACATAGACCCGAAATTATATCACAATGTATCTGATAAATCAATCATTTGATATTATCTTCTAATTCCATCGATAAACATATTGAAACAAATACGTTCGTGTAAAGTATTATACGTTTAATACTTTATCAATATTCTCAAGTTATAATATATATATACATATCTATACATATCTATTTATATATAACGGTTCGTGAATCGTCAAAATTTGGTCGAGGTTATAATGAATGTATGAACACAATTTAAAATTCTTAAGATTTAACTTAACAAACTTTGCTTATCATGTCTGAATAATATAAAGATAAAGTTTAAATTTGGTTGAAAATTTTTGGGTTGTCACAGTACCTACCCGTTAAAGAAATTTTGTCCCGAAATTTGAATGGGATGGTCATGGCTGACAATAAGTATGTTTTCATGACGTATACGAGTTGGAAATTAGAGTTTTATTATCATCAAGTAATATAGATAAAGCAATTTAATTTTTGTGAAGAGTACGAGTGAAGTTATCACAAAAGAATGAAATGAGTAAATGCACGTTCTTTTTAACCAATGACATAGTCACGGTTGATTTCCGAAATTCAAGGAATTTAGAGAAAATCTTCATAATAATATTTGGTTCTTCGGTAATTAAGGAAGTTAGGATCCGCTTTGATTAAATGTGATAATCTATTTTGATTGCTCTATCGGATATTTTACTATATATCCATCTCCTTCGTTTCCTTTTAACTCACACCTTCCATTCTTTCCCCCTCAATTCATACTTTAAAGTATTTGTCAATATGCTTCATCCAGTGCAGATTCTTGATATACTCCTTACTTTTATATCTGTCATTCTTCTTTTTCATCTACCGCCGGAAGCATCTATTTACTTCTACTATACACTTAGTTTTATAGTGTTTTTAGTTCTCCCGTGTCTTTATATTGCTATATGCATCGATATATACGGTTTATAATTTTTGGGTTGTTGTTGGGTTTTATATCTTCCCTTATACTTCAAAGTTCCTGTTTCTGTCTTCTATAATCATTGTCATTCCCAGTTAATGTTTTCTTTTATTTGCTGCGATTTATACCCCAAATTTTTATTTCGGATTTTTGTCCTTTCGTTTCTTCTTCTTGCGATTAAGTACCACTTGTAATGGTCCAGAATTCGCAGATATGAATTTCGGAATGAACATTGTTAATGTTCTAAGAAGAAAATGGTAATGGCACAATCTTATTTTGTCAAATTACCAGAATACCTCGAAAAAGTCCGAGTCATCAAAAAAATATTTTCTTGACATGTTTAGAGGTTAAGTAGAATACAAGAGTCGTGTAACATGGCACATGATGATGTTATGATCTGTGAATTATCACGTTCCATTTAGAAACCCAGCATGACTTACTGTAATATAATCACGTTGATCAAGTGTCATTATATTATACTAACTTATGCTTCAGTTTCCAACACAACTTCAAAAATATTCATATTTTGAATTGAAGATTTCAGACTTTAGAAACTAAAATAGTTTCTTTTATGATGTAACACAGATACCGCGAAGAGGTAAATAATCTTGGACAATGATAGTTATGCTGGTATATTCAGAAATATTGAGAATATTTATACTGAAAGATTCGATGATGTTTCAGAATTTTAAAATATCTAGAATCAAGGATGATGCGAAAAATCCATCTGTGAAGGTTTAGAATAAAGAGTAAGGTGTTTACTAGCGGTTTCAGCAGACACTGAATCATTTGGATTCTTTGAAGGCAGGTTTCGTCCTTGTGATTTGTCCACGGCTTCCTTCATACTTTGCTCAATCCATTTTTCAGTACCAAATTCTTCGTTTGAGCTCTTCCAATCTACTATTCTTTATTATCAAACTTCTGACCGTAATTACTGTCTATAGTCCTTGTCACTTCATCAGCCTTTTTCAAAACTTCATAGTACTGATTCGTAGGCCGGGGTGTTTTTCAGAAACTTCACATTCGAAATATGTAAGTTTAGGAGATAGATGTTATATGTATATATAACTATTGCTACGAAATTTCAAAATACTGATTACTGATTCCCAGTAATTGGTATGGCAATTCTTGTTACAAGATACGGATGGGTAAATGATGGGGTTTTGATAAATATAATGATTTTTCGGAGAGGCTAAAGTCAAAGAGTGATGAAGTTGCTGGTACATCTGCTGATAATGTGGTGGAATGTAAAAGGTTCTCCGGTAACGATGGCGAAAGGGCAACGTATATATCAAGATTATAATAAGATGTTTCAACTGAAAAGTCGAAGTTGACTTGTTGGAGCTGTGACAAAACTGGCTACTTTGAAAAGGAATCGCAAAGTTAGTTTTGCTAATAAATGCCAAAAGGTCTGACACGGATACATGTTAAACTATGACTTTGGTTTGGGGAATTTTTCAGGTACATAACTGTGGGTAACATGTGGTTGGATCATCATCTCGATTGTTCATTGTTTGAAGTGTCTTCAGTAATTTCGAAGGATTTGAACACAGATTGTAATCGTTAATATACATATGATGTTCTAGCACAGTTTTGAAGTCAAAGTATAGCTTTGAAAGATGTAAGGATCTAAGAGTGATGATACCGGTTGAATTTTAACTTAAATTTTAATTTATCAAAATCAGAATACGTAATGAAATTTGGATGAGAATGATTGTCTTGATTTCTTATGAAGAAGGTATGTTGTTGTGAAGGTAGTGAGTATAGTTGATGATTGTTGAATCAGATTCGAAGAGTGTAACATATTAATTGTGAATTTATATATCTCTCGGGTATTACCTACCCGTTAAAAAAAATTTCACAATTAATATTTTGTACAAAAGAATTTTATTACAGTCTTTATGAAAATATATATGTGTATATTCTCTTTAGATGTAACATAGATTTAATGAGTTAATATTAAATTAAACTCATTTGATTTACGGTTGAAACTAGAATTGAGTAATCCCTAAAACTTTAGAAATCACATAAGTATTTCTTCAATGATATTATGAATCAATACTTTGTTATTTGTTGATGCATGATGTTGATTTTTGTGAAATTCTTGTGATCTTCGCAAGATACGAATGATGTTGCCTGAAAAGTTTCGAGTACATCGATGTTAAAAGTGTAAAATCAAACATATATTCGAATAATACACTTGATTTGTTATGAATTGGGATTTATTGAATTGAGACAGAGATTGTAATTAATGATGGTTAAGTTGCGGACAAAGGACGTACATCATTGCATATTTGTATATGAATTAACCGAGTAGTTAAGATTCACACATAATAACTTAGTACAGAAAAATTTATTGTGGTTTAAAAATTTATATATATAGGATATACATATAAATCTGTCGGTGGAACTGAGTTAATACTTCATAACTCGTTGATACAATATACTCGTTGTTGATTCGTAATGATGTCCACAGTGATTCTTGAACTGACGGAGTTTGTAATGTTACAGGTGCTGCTGATTCTGACGATGCTGACGGCACTGACTGTGATGGTGATGCTAACGGTACTGTTGATGCTGTTGGTAAAATAAATCTAGTTTGTAAATCGTGCACCATTCTGGTCAGGATTTCTTTTATCATTTCGGTCCACTCATCTGATTTATGGTTAGGTCTAGAATAAGTAATCTCTAAAATTTTAGAGATTACATAATCACCATAGAATATTTCTCCGATGAAGTTATGAATTAATACTTCATCGTTTGTTATTGTTGGTCTTCCTTGTTATCTATAGGGCGTATGACGTTGATGCTCGTGGGACAGATTGTGAAGTTAAAGTTTACAACGCGATTGTTGTTGGAGGTGGTAATGGTACTGTTGACGTTGATGATTGTGGTAATGGTTATGTTGCTGGTGCTGCTGCTGGTGTTTGTAACCTTTGCACCATATTCTCCAAAGCCACTACCCGAGCGCGAAGCTTGTTGACTTCTTCTATTACTCCGAGATGATTGGTGGTTCGAACGAGCGGATGAATAAGATCTAGAATGTGAGATAGTATATAATCGTGACGGGATACTCAGGAAATGAGAGAGAAAATGGTATCTCGAACAGGTTCGCCGGTAAGTGCTTCAGGTTCTTCACCAAGAGGACAATGTGGTGGATGGAAAGGATCGCCTTCTTCTTGTCTCCAATGATTAAGGAGGCTACGAACCCATCCCTAATTCATCCAGAATAGATGATGGCTGATTGGTTGATCCATTCCAGCCACACTGCTTTCGGAGCTTGAGTGGGATTCCATATCAGAATCCGAGGAACTTGAACTGATGACGAATTCCATTTCGTACGATTTGATAAAGGATTTTTCGATATGAAATGATTTTGGCTAACGGATGGTATTCTAATTACATAGAATATCCATATATATAGAACAAAAGATTTCGTAAATTACGGAGGAATTTACGGAATATGTCAGGAAAAGTTTATAGTAATAGATACGATAAGATATGATTTAGCAGATACGCTAAGATATGAATTTTTGTCGATACACTATTCAATCAATGTAGAAAGACGTGTCTAGACTAATAATGATAAGCAGGTAATTTCCTAAGGATGATAAGTAGGTAATTTTCGACACAAAATGATAAGCAAAACTTTTGACATGCAGACACGGTCGAAGTCCAGACTCACTAACGCATCCTAACGACTTATCAGTTAGACACACTAATGCAGACCTGGTTCGCTAAGACCACCACTCTGATACCAACTGAAAGGACCCGTTCATATACATTATAAACGATTCACAATAGTTGATTACATCGCGAGGTATTTGACCTCTATATGATACATTTTACAAACATTGCATTCGTTTTTAAAAGACAAATTTCCTTTACATCGAAAATTGACAGGCATGCATACCATTTCATAATATCCACTATCCAACTATAATTGACTTTACAATAATCTTGATGAACTCAATGACTCGAATGCAACGTCTTTCGAAATATGCCATGAATGACTCCAAGTAAGATCTCTAAAATGAGATAATGCACAGCGGAAGATTTCTTTCATACCTGAGAATAAACATGCTTTAAAGTGTCAACCAAAAAGTTGGTGAGTTCATTAGTTTATCGTAATCAATCATTTCCATCATTTTAATAGACCACAAGAATTTCATTTCCATTTCTCATAAATAAACATCCCATACATAGGGATAAAAATCATTCATATGGATTGAACACCTGGTAACCGACATTAACTAGATGCATATAAGAATATCCCCTATCATTCCAGGACATCCATCGGACATGATATAAAACAACATCGAAGTACTAAAGCATCCACAACCAAGGATGGGGTTCGTTAGGCCCAATAGATCTATCTTTAGGATTCGCGTCAATTAGTAGACTGGTTTACTAATTCTTAGGTTACCAAGTAAAAGGGGCATATTCGGCTTCGATCATTCAACCATATAATGTAGTTTCGATTACTTGTGTCTATTTCGTAAAACATTTATAAAAATTGCGCATGTATTCTCAGCCCAGAAATATAAAGGGTAAAAAGGCAAATGAAACTCACCATACTGTATTTCATAGTAAAAATACATATAACATCATTGAACAAATGCAAGGTTGGCCTTGGATTCACGAACCTAAATTAATTAATTATATATATATATATATATATATATATTGGTCAATATTTTTCTAACAAATTAGGTTAAACTGTAGTGTATCACAATCCTAATGCTCAAGACTAATATGCAAAAGTCAACAAAAGTCAATTTGACTCAAAATGATTTCCAAAATTTATACATGATTATTATATAGTTTAAATATCGTCATTTTGTATTTTTAAATATTTTTTAAAAGATTTATTAGAGTAAATAATATAATTCATTTATTAATAAATAAAGTTTTATATAAAAATATACTTTTATATATCTTAAGTAATAAAATTTATAAAGTTCATTTAATATCATAATATATTATGATAGGTTTTATTATGGTAATTATATTATTTGTATTACATATTTATTTGATAAAATAACATTGATAATAATAATAAGTAAAAGTTGTATTATTTTGTAATAATAATTATTATTATTCTATTAATAAAAATATCAATATTTATATTTACTAAAAATGATATTATGATTAAATGATAATTCTATTTATGATAACTTTAATATTTACGATACTTTTTAATATTAACTTTAAAATAATAATTTTATTTAAAATAATAATAATAATGATATTTTATAATAACAATGACATTTCTATTAAAATGATAATTTTTGTTAAAATGATAGTTTTAATACTAACGATACTTTTAATAATAATAGTAATGATAAAAATAATAAGAACGATAATTTTATCTAAATCAATATCTTACAATATTTTAATTTCATCGTGATACTCATACTCATTATTTCCTAATCAATTCGTTTATTAGCTTTTAATCGTCTTTTATATCGCGTTCATATTAATGATAATAATAGTAATCATAATAATTAGGTGTTACTAATACTAGTTTTAATTATAATAATACTAATAATAATAAATATTATGGTAATATTAATGATAATACTAATAACTATCTTAATGATAATAATAATAATTATTATAACTTTAACGATAGTAATATTAGTAATAATTATAAAAATAACAATTTTTAATGATAATACCTTTTATTGATAATGATGATGATAATAATAATAATAATAATAATAATAATAATAATAATAATAATAATAACAATAATAATAATAATAATAATAATAATAATAATAATAATAATAATAATAATAATAATTAGATAAAAACTAGAACGACGATATTAATAATCATTTTTAATAATAATACAAAAATTCAATTGACTATAACTTCTAAACCGTTCATCGAAACCATTCGATATCTAAATGAAAAGTTCTCAATTTTTCGCTAGCTTTCCAACGACATGCATATCATATACCTTATCTTAATAGCATATGTATTTAATTCAAGATTCGACATAATCTATCTAATGACAATAACGAACGTATAAGCATGCATAATTCTATATACTCGAGCACTAGTCAGGGATACACTAATAATATATAAAAGTTAAATTATGAGTGCTCACGTATCAATATTGGGATTCAATATTGCAGGAAAAGTACGTAGACGCAACGGAGATGATAAACACTAGTTTGACTCACGAGCAATACTCCCGAACCATACCCATAACCTCCATAGCTATAACCCATAATTTTCTTAGCTCTATCCCGCTCGAAAAACAATTTCAAAATCACTCGGACAGCACTCCGTCGTAATATTTTATGTATACTAAGAATATCCTGAAATAATACGGAGTAAATATATATATATATATATATATATATATATATATATATATATATATATATATATATATATATATATATATATATATATATATATATATATATATATATCGATTGAGAGAGTTTAGAAAAAAATATTTTTAAGTTTCTATGAAATAATGAAACCTATTGAATTCTATTTATAATAGATTTTTAAATTATTAAAGTGAATTATTAAAGTATGAATTATTAAAGTGAATTATTAAAGTATGAATTATTAAAGTAAATTATGAAAGTTAAAGTAAATTAAAAATAAAGTAAAGGTAAAGTTTAAGTATAGTAAAAGTATAAAACTATGTACGTATAATACGCGTATAAATATATATAATATTAATTTAAATCGTTATATATATTTAATAAAATAAAATATAAATATTATTATCTTTAACATACTGTTTAAGTAATGAGTTGTCAAAAGTGGTTGAGATATTTATAAAAGTTATATACGTTTTAATAATAAAGTTCTTTTTAAACTGAAAACGTTTTTGTATGTTTGAAACTAAATCAAATAAATATGATAATTTTGTTTTCCAAAACTAAATATATTTAAGAATCATTTTGTTTAAAGGTTAAAATAATGGAAATCGTTATATCATAAAACGTTTTAGAAAAGTAGAATCATATATATTCATAATAGGTTTCAAGTTTTTAAATTACAGTCTGTTGGTGAAGCATGAGATAAAGTTCAAAGGTTAAATAAACGTATCAAATCATCTTAATGAAAAATGTCGAGTTACTTAACTTGTCGATATCCAACATCTAAGTTATTTACACTCCATGTTCTTACTTATAAATCTCTTTACCATTTTCTGAATGTTGTCAAAAAGAATAGATTTCTTAAATCACAGTGTACCTCATAACATAGACCCAAAATCATATCACAATGTATCTGATAAATCAATCATTTGATATTATCCTCTAATTCCATCGATAAACATATTGAAACAAATACGTTCGTGTAAAGTATTATACGTTTAATACTTTATTAATATTCTCAAGTTATAATATATATATACATATATATACATATCTATTTATATATAACGGTTCGTGAATAGTCGGAATTTGGTTTAGGTTATAATGAATGTATGAACACAATTTAAAATTCTTGAGATTTAACTTAACAAACTTTGCTTATCGTGTCTGAATAATATAAAGATAAAGTTTAAATTTGGTTAGAAATTTCTGGGTTGTCATAAGTTATAGTCCCATTTTTCTATTTTATATCTTTTGGGATGAGAATACATGCATTTTATTTTTTTATATTGGACACAAGTGGAAGTTGGTTTAAGTTATTCATTGTGAGTTGAACGAAAATATTCCCTAGTCTGGTAACTGTAATCACTGGTTTTTACTGGTGAATGTGAATCCTATGGATAGATCTATCGGGTTTGACAACCCCATTTCGAGCTAGTCGCGCTAGCAATTTATAATCGGAATGTTTAGTACTTCGTATTTTGTTGAAGATACACTTGTTCGGTGTATATTATTTATTGTGTTTGGCAAGGGTAAATAAATGGTTAAGTGGTTATCAGGTGGCTCACGGAAAATGGAATAATATTTTTATATGTTTTCTAGCATATAATTTTGTGGTCCAAAAAGGAGTTTTTATGTTTTCAAACATAAATTTTTATGGTTTAAATTAAATATTGTTTGCAATATTAAACCTATAATTCACTCAACATTTTTGTTGACAGTTACTCGCATGTTTTATTCTCAGGTTCATGATTGATTGCTTCCGCTGTGCTTAGAGAGTCTGCATATTTATGATGGCAGCTTTTGTAAAACATTAACTTGCATTTTATTTTGATACATTTAATAGTGGATGTTGTTGACTTTGTTTTGGTCAACTTTTGGTTAAGTAATAATGTATGGTTTTTCTAAACTTACATATTTTGGTAGGTTTCCTTTATAGGAAATCATTTTTAAATAAAGAATGCAAGGTTATTTATCAAATTCATATAGAGTTATGCTCAAGCTGTGGGACCAAGATAACGATGGTCGTCAAGTGTACTTTGACGGGTCGTTTCATTAGTGAAGCAAGAAATCTCGATTAGTGTAATTGGGGAGTAGATAAGGTGGATTAGTTAACATTCACCCGAACCACCATAAATCCTTGTGTCTATGTTCTTTACATTACTTTATTCATCATTTTAAACATACACACCACAAACATCAATTTTGAGTTGAATTGGTTGATCATAGTTAATCAAATTTGGTTATCAACCGAAAAAGTGTTAAAACGTATCAAGTAACTATTCACCCCCTCTCTAGTTACTTACACAGCTAACAAATGATCAGATTATGAAGTTATCAAGTCTGGTGAATGATAAACTTAGTGGTAAAACTATTGATGCCAATATGGTAGGTAATTTTACTAATAATAATGTGTTTTTTTAATGATAACTTTAACAAATTTTTCTCTACAAACTGTTTTCAATCTTCTCAAAATATTCCAAAAGGTTGGATAATTGACTCAGGGGCTATTCAACATATGGTTTCTACTTCTCAAAATCTTAAAAATAATGTTGATATTTCTGATGGTACTATTGCTAAAATTGTGCAAATGGGAAATTTGAAACTGACTAATAATATTGAATCGCATGATGTATTAGTCATACCTTACTATTGTGTTAGTTTGCTTTCCGTGAACAAGTTGATTAAAGATAGTAATTTTGTTGTAAGTTTTGACATTAAAAGCTGTTATATACAGGATTTAATTCAAAAAAGATTGATGAGGACATATGGTGAGTCAGATGTATTATATTTATTTGATGATTGTGTTAATGGTAAGTGTTTTATTTCTAGTTTGTCTTTATTTGATAAGTCTAAATATAAACTATGGCATACCAGCCTTGGTCATCCTGCGGATCAAGTATTATCTGTACTAGGTAATAACTTAGGTTTAGAAAATATTAAAGATAATGATCCTTGTGATATATGCCATAAGGAAAAGCAAACCAGAGAACCCTTTCCATTAAGTGAACACAAGCCTAAATATTTAGATGATTTAATTCATTTAGATACTTGGGGTCCTTATAGGATAAAAAGCAAAGAAGGTCATAAATATTTTCTAACTATTGTTGATGACTACTCAAGGGTTGTTTGGACTTTTTTATTAAAATCTAAATATGAGGTTTTTGAAATGATGAAAGTTTATATAATCTGTTATCAAACCAATTTGGTAAAATTGTTAAAGATATTAGGTCAGATAATGGTAGTGAATTTGTTAAAAATAAAATGAAACACTCTACTAATTCAAAAGGGATTGTTCATCAAACTTCTTGTGCTTATACACCACAACAAAATGGTATTGTAAAAAGAAAAAATAGACATCTATTAAATGTTGCTAGGTCTCTTATGTTTCAAAGGGGCATTCCTCTTTATTTGTGGTCTGAATGTATTCTTACAGCTACTTATCTTATAAACATGCTCCCTTCTTCTGTTCTTTCTGGGAAATGTCCTTATGAGTTGGTGTATGGTTTATGTCCAAATCTCTCACATCTTAAAACTCTTGATTGTCTTTGTTTTTCAACCGTTTTACAAAATCATGACAAGTTTTCTAGCAGATCTTTGAAATGTGTCTTTTTAGGTTACTCAAATTTTTAGAAAGGTTATAAATTGTTTTGTTTGAAAACTAAAAGTTTTATTTTTTCCAGGTTAAGTTTTATGAGCATATTTTTCCTTTCAAAATTGATTGTGTTTACAAAGTTACTTTTAAAGAAAACCTAAATCATTTGAACTTTTTTGATTTATTTGAAACTGATCTATCTTTTATTAGTTCAAATGAAAACACTGTCACTTTTACTGAATTTTTTTTTAAATCCCAATGATGAAGGGAGAGACAGTCCTCAGGATGATGACAATTATACATCTCTAGTTGATGACTCAAGTAAGTTACCTAGAGATTATGTTTTTGCAACTTCCATTGATGATAAATTGGAGACACGTAATGTCTCTAAGGGATCTACTGAATTTGAAGATGTTTTAACCAACCAACTTAGAAGGTCAAGTAGAAGGACTATTTTACCATCTAAATATAATGATTTTGTTATGAATAGCAAAGTTAAATATAATTTAAACAGATACTTGAATTATTCTAAGTTGGGGACTGATAATTTCTGTTTTATTTCAAGTCTAAATAAGGCACATGAACCTAAATCATTCATAGAGGCTTCTCAAGATCAAAATTGGGTTGAAGTTATGAATGATGAAATGGAAGCTTTAAATAGAATATGTACATGGATTCTTACAGATTTGCATGTAGGAAGAACACCCATTGGGTGCTAAATGGATATTTAGAAAAAATATAAGTCCTCTGGTGAGATTGATAGATATAAAGCTAGGTTAGTTACAAAAGAGTATAATCAAAGAGAAGGTTTAGATTTTGATGACACTTTATCTCCTGTTGTTAAGATGGTTACCGTTAGAATCATTATAACTATTGCTTATCAAAACAACTGGTCTTTGTCTCAAATTTATATTTATAATGCTTTTTTGTAGAGGGATTTAACTGAATATGTGTACATGACATTATGTAACAACCCTAAAAAAATATATATATTTAAATCCACATTAAACTATAACAAATTAAATTATAGAAATTTTGACTTGTTAAGTGTCTTTCATTAATGTGTAGCATTTTTCATTTTAACATTTTTTATTTTTATTTTTGACATATACATGTAAAACCATATTTTTAGCTTAAAGTTATTTCGATAACAAACTACTTTAAGTCTTTAACTTCTATTCCTGTAGGAATATTAGATGATATGTTAGTATAACCTGAACAAACTAAAACAATGTTAATTAAGAAGTACATTATATATTCTTCGTCTAATAAGTTTTAAGATGATTTGGTATAAATAGGGTGTACGATTCGAAATTGAATTTGATTAACCTATAAGTTATATTTTAAGTTTTAATAATATCAATGTCCTAAAAGGTAAAATGATCTATAATCCCTAAACTAATTGTTGCAAGTTCTAACATTTAAAACTAGCATGATTGTCACTCCGTACAAGTGTTATTTTTTTTTATATATTTAGTGGATATAATAAAAGAAAGTGAAATGAATGTATTGTATGATTGTTATCCAATATAAAATTAACAGAATTGAAAAGAGGTTAAAGAAACCCGTGACTCGAATTTGGTTGAATTACATGTGTGTCTATTTGTGTGTGTGTCTAGCCTACTACACGTGGATCTCATGTCTCTTAATCCCGTGAATTATGGGTTCATATAGTTTCTCTCATCGTTATTATTATACATGTATTTAAAAATAATTAATAAATTGTATTTTATTAATTAAATCTTTTTTATAACAGTATACAAATATTCTCTCTCTTTTGGTAATTGAATAGTAGCACAGTACTAAAGATTGATTGATTTCTTTTAGAAAGGCACTAAAGATTAATCGATTGATAGTAAAATTTGGACTATTGTGTCTTTGTAAATTTAAACTTTATGTCTTTAATTACTCTTCGAATGTTACTACTACGTATTAAAAATATACTATGAATGTTTACATTGTGTGTTGTCTTTCAAACAAAGAAATCTATATGTATTTAAAAAAAACAATATCATTTCACGACTATATCTATCCTCTTATATAATTATAATTATAAATATATGATATACAAATAATCATAAGACTTTACCTCTATTCTTGTTTCAATTTATTTCTTTTAAGTGCACTCTTCATTTGAAGAAGTCAAAAGGTAACAGACAACATAATCATAATCATCATCATATTTCACCATTATAACATAAACATTAAATATCCCACTGGAAAATGTGACCCACTTTATAGAATTTAATTCTTTTCCTTCATTATATATTAGTAGCATTTATTTATTATATGAATTTATTTTCATAGCATTTGATTAGTTCTAGTTAAAGGGAGAAAAATATCTTCACACACAATTTTTGGATCAAAGTAGGCCATGGTGCTATTTTCAAATAATGTAATGGGACCTTATTATGTGGACTATAATTTACATAGACTAGCCACATGACTTTAGGATATAATCACTGGTGTAATCACGGATATTATCTGATCATATAAAACTCATGTTATTGATCATCTCTATTCCTATCATTTTACTATATACACACACCTATTTCTTTATTACATCTCACATTCTAAAACTTTTGTTCACTTATTCAAACTTATTCCCACAAAATAAATACCATCACCTTTACATATTATAAGTATAAAATTTTATAAGAAGAAACTTGAAATCATGTCAAGAAGAAGGGAAGGAAACTTTATAGAACCTTTCCCATCTGTACTATTTGCTAGGGTGCTAGCTTTCGCTTTATTATGCGATAGTTTTCGAGGTGAGTTTATAGATTCCCTTTTTAAATGCTTTAAATATTTTTGGGCTGAGAATACATGCACTTTATTTTAAACGCAATGGAGACAAGTACATACTTAATTCTACACTGAGTTTGAACTGAAAATCCCTTAGCTTTGGTAACTAGTAGCTGTCGGTTATAAGAACTGGTGGGCGCGAATAGTTGTATATGGATCCATAGGGCTTGACATCCCCGTCTGTTCCAGGTATAGAGACCCTAGCCTGAACTATAAAACGGATGTATGCTATTTGAGTTTAGTACACGTTGGTTTGCGTGTATTGTACATGTTGATTGCATGTATGTTAAAACAGGGGTACTTATTATATATACGTTAAGTTTAGTTACCAGGGTGCTCAATTTCGTAGAATATTTTGATAAATGTTTTGGATGAAATAACTGAAATCTTGTGGTCCACCTTTATATACAGATTATGCGCAATATTAAAACTATGAACTCACCAACCTTTGTGTTGATACTTTTAACATGTTTATTCTCAGGTCCCTAGAAGTCTTTCGCTGTTTGCTTATACGTTATTCAAGCTATGTGCATAGAGTCATACATGCTTTATTAGAGAAAACTTTGCATTCACAAAATCATCATCATGTATCTTATTTTGACTGCATTGTCAACAGATGTATTATTGTAAACTATTATTTATGGTGATTGTCTATATGTAGAAATCATCAGATGTCGAAAACCTTGGATTTAGATATTCATTTGTGGTGTGCCTTTTCAAAAGAATGCAATATTTATCAAAACGTATCATATAGAGGTCAATACCTCGTTGTGGGACCGTATATAACGTGCCGCGCCAATAGCGATTTTGGCGGGTCGTTACATGTGGTATCAGAGCGGTGGTTCTAGGGAATTAGGTGCATTAATGTGTCTGACCTGGACCGTTAGGATACATTAGTGATCTAGTCTAGAACCGTGTCGTTACACTTTTATGTGATTATGTGCATATTCTGACAATATTATAATATTATTATTACTATCGGTGAGAAAGTATTTCTCCTTTTGATTACAAGCCTTCTCTTGCTCAAGCGAGTTAATTTTCAACACCCCGGTTATTGAAAAATCAGGAAGCGTCATTCAGGACCTTCGAAATTTCCGACATTCCTACGTGAGTTATTACTTATATAATTTTACAGATATCATTTGTGTTATATTATGTGCTTATGTGCTTCGATTCAGAAATTCCGAACATCTCAATTCGTGAACCGGAAGACATCATTCCCGACGTACAAAGATTCTTCATATTTCCCAAAACATTCTTACGCCATCCTCTTTCATATTATTATTTTTAATAATTAATATATTCTCGTGCTATCCCTAGCACACTTTAAAAATAATAATAATAATAATAATAATAATAATAATAATAAAAATGGTTTATAAATTTTGAAAAACGATACTTGTTTTGTATCCATAGATATTTTGGAGTAGTGTTGGAATGAAAGCATACGTTAGTGTAATATAATGACGCTTGATCAACGTAGTTATATTACGGTAAGTCATGCAGAAGTTCTAATGGATCGTGATGGTGATAATGCTCGATCAACCTTATCATCACCACGTACCATGTTACATGACTCCTTTATTTTCTCTGCTGTCATCTGAATATACTGAGACTTTATATCTGACATCATCGGAGGTCACACATAATTTCCCTTCCAACCTTTGTCATATCATACTTGTGCTTCGAGCGGTTTATTCGAATGTATTCATCTTCAAAGAAATATGATCTTTCAAAGAAATATGATCTCGTTTTGCCCAACTTTCCCACTCAACTACAAGATGCTCGATTTTACTACTACAAGATGGACACTTTTATCCTCATTACATAACACAATGTCGTATAATCGCACCAATAAAAAAAAATTCGGGATAATTTTCTGTAACGGGTATGTACTATAACAACCCCGATTTTTCCATTTAATATTTAATGACCATAGATTGCGAGTATTAAAATGTAAGTTTTGTGCCATTATTATAAAATGAAAAAAAAAAATTGAGAAGCCTACTTTGGACCCTCCCTTGTGGCCGACCAAACTCATAATCCCATCCTCACTTTATTGTTTTTTTTTTAAGAAAAGAACATATTATTTAGCCTCATTTGATCAATAATTAAAACTACTCCCTTCCTCGACCATTTTCTTTTCTACACCCGTGACTAACCATAATCATCATCATCACCGCATATTTAATTTTTCTTCATCTCCTTGTAAGAAACAAGCCACCTGGGTGTTAGATCGAGTTGAATCACTTCTCATTACTTCCTTTCACATTTTCTTGCACCAATTGTAAGGAAAATCATCAATCCTAACTTTTCTTTCTGTGATTTTGTTCATTATTGATAGTGTAATCAAGTCTAGTGCTCGAGTCCTTGATTGTATGTTTGATTTTAGTTGTTAATTTGTTTGTTTGAGGAATTTGTAAAAATCACGAATTTATGAATGAGGGTACTGATATGTCCGACTTATAATCTTTTTATAATATGTGTGTAGTTGTATTGCTCTCGAAAAATTAATAACTTATCGTTTAGATATCGCGCGATTTCGATTTACTGATCGAAAGTTATGGTTAATTGTTTTCGGTATGATATTCGTATTTGAAATTAAAATTCTAAAAAAACAGGAGTTATAATCAGGTCATGATAATTTCATAATTAAATTCCTTGTAAAAAGAAATTAAGTTTTCATTTAGATATTTAGACATCACGTAATTTCGCTGTACGAGTCAAAAGTTGTGATTAAAATAAAATACATTTTGTGTAGATTGAAAATGAATGTTTTTGACATGATAAACGATGTGTAACTGGAAATATAGGTTGATAGAGTTTTTGGCATCGAAAAGATATTGAAATTGGACTTAGGAATCGAATCATTTCGAGTTGCCTTTAGTCCTATGCAAATTTAAAAAAAAAACAAAAGTTTTGATGATTTCATACAAGTGTTGTAACTTTTCGAAATACGCTCGAGATGCGTGCGATCCGACGTCAGATTTTTGGGTTCACTGTTGCGTGCGCCTAAAAAAAATTAATAATAATAATAAGTTTAGACTTTTGAAACGCGTCATTTGCATATTTGTTGAGTTAAATATAATCTTTTAAAGTTTTATAAAGCTATATTAATTAAGTTATAACAACTCGAATAAAATTTAAATGTAAATCTATTATTATTTAAATAGTTAAAGAAAATGATAATTAGTATAAATAAAAATATCGTTTAATTTCCATCCAATTTAGCTAGAACATAAATAGATGATAATAGCTATCATACTTTAAATTATATAGTAATAATAATGGATTCAAGATATCATAAATAAATGTGTATAAAGTAGTAGTCAATTGTCAGTTTGTGGAAATGATCAACATTTTCGTAATTAACGTCACTTTACAACTAGTATATAATATATTATAATCTCAACACCTTATTAACAAATTAACAACCAGTTTCAACTATATAAAAAAAAGGGAAAAAATAATAATAATAATAATAATAATAATAATAATAATAATAATAATAATAATAATAATAATAATAATAATAATAATAATAATAATAATAATAATAATAATAATCCTGTCATGTCTCCTAACACAACGCTGTCTGATGGCATTAATTAAAGTTTCGGGACGAAATTTTCTTTAACGGATGGATAATGTAACAACCCTAAAAAAATATATATTTGAATCCACATTAAACTATAACAAATTAAATTATAGAAATTTTGACTTGTTAAGTGTCTTTCATTAATGTGTAGCATTTTTCATTTTAACATTTTTTATTTTTATTTTTGACATATACATGTAAAACCATATTTATAGCTTAAAGTTATTTCGATAACAAATGACTTTAAGTCTTTAACTTATATTCCTGTAGGAATATTAGATGATATGTTAGTATAACCTGAACAAACTAAAACAATGTTAATTAAGAAGTACATTATATATTCTTCGTCTAATAAGTTTTAAGATGATTTGGTATATATGGGGTATACGATTTGAAATTGAATTTGATTAACCTATAAGTTATTGATAATGCTAAAAACAAACATATATTTCATAGCATTATTCCTCAAGAAAGACAAGCTTTTAGTTGCAATTGTTCTATTTACAAGTGATATTCGTTTAGATAATAAAAGGTGAAGACAAAAGACAGATTCGACGAATTGAAGACGCAAACGACCAAAAAGCTCAAAAGAACAAAAGACAATCAAAAAGGTTCCAATTATTGATAAGAAACGTCTCGAAATTACAAGAGTACAAGATTCAAAACGCAAAGTACAAGATATTAAATTGTACGCAAGGACGTTCGAAAATCCGGAACCGGGACCAGAGTCAACTCTTAACACTCGACGCAACGGACTAAAAATTACAAGTTAACTATGTATATAAATATAATATAATATATAATTAATTATATTAATTATATATATATTATATATATATTATAAACCGTCGGTAAACAAAGAGCCAAACTCCTCTGAGCTGTAAAAGTAACCTCCGCGACTCGCGAAGTTTGAAGAGGTTTTCACCGCGAGTCGCGGAGCCCCAAAAATCGACTCTGGCTATAAAGCAAACCGAATTCTGATCATTTTTCATAATCTATTTCTCTCTTCTCTCATATATACGATATATATATATATAATTTATATTTTAATTTTAATTTTAATTTTAATTCTAATAATAAGGGTATGTTAGCGAATATTGTAAGGGTGTAAGTCGAAATTCTGTCCGTGTAACGCTACGCTATTTTTAATCATTGTAAGTTATGTTCAACCTTTTTATATTAATGTCTCGTAGCTAAGTTATTATTATGCTTATTTAAAACGAAGTAATCATGATGTTGGGCTAATTACTAAAATTGGGTAATTGGGCTTTGTACCATAATTGGGGTTTGGACAAAAGAACGACACTTGTGGAAATTAGACTATGGGCTATTAATGGGCTTTATATTTGTTTAACTAAATGATAGTTTGTTAATGTTAATATAAAGATTTACAATTGGGCGTCCCTATAAATTACCATATACACTCAATCGGACACGATGGGCGGGGTATTTATATGTACGAATAATCGTTCATTTAACCGGACACGGGAATGGATTAATAGCCACTAGAATAATTAAAACAGGGGTGAAATTACATTCAAGGGTAATTGGTGTAATTGTTAACAAAGTAGTAAAACCTTGGTTTACACGCAGTCGATAACCTGGTGTATTCATTAAACAAAGTATTAAAACCTTGTTACAATTCGAATCCCCAATTAGTTGGAATATTTAACTTCGGGTATAATAATAATTTGACGAGGACACTCGCACTTTATAGTTATGACTGATGGACTGTTATGGACAAAAACCAGACGGACATATTAAATAATCCAGGACAAAGGACAATTAACCCATGGGCATAAAACTAAAATCAACACGTCAAACATCATGATTACGGAAGTTTAAATAAGCATAATTCTTTTATTTCATATTTAATTTCCTTTATTTTATATTTAATTGCACTTCTAATTATCGCATTTTTATTGTTATTGTATTTAATTGCACTTTTAATTATCATACTTTTTAATTATCGCAAGTTTATTTTATCGCACTTTTATTATTCGCAATTTCATTATCGTTATTTACTTTACGCTTTAATTTAAGTCTTGTATTTATTTTTAATATTTTACATTTGGTTTTAACTGCGACTAAAGTTTTAAAATCGACAAACCGGTCATTAAACGGTAAAAACCCCCCTTTATAATAATAATATTACTTATATATATGTTTGTATTTTTATAAAAGTAAATTAATATAGCGTTGAGCTTTGTTTAAAGATTTCCCTGTGGAACGAACCGGACTTACTAAAAACTACACTACTTTACGATTAGGTACACTGCCTATAAGTGTTGTAGCAAGGTTTAAGTATATCCATTCTATAAATAAATAAATATCTTGTGTAAAATTGTATCGTATTTAATAGTTTTTCCTAGTAAAATATAAACTATTTTGTATACACCTCGCTTTGACACCAAGTATTTTTGGCGCCGCTGCCGGGGAACACTCTTAAACGCCGGAAGCGCAACGCTAATATAAAAAAAAAAAAATTTTAGTCAACTTTTATTAAAATTCGTTTTTGTAAAAATACGTGTTAATTATTCAAAAATATAAAAAGAAAAACAAAAATATAAGTATTTTTAAGATTTTGTTAAATATTTAAGTTTTATAATTTTCTTTATTTTTATTTTAGTTTATAAAAATATAAGTTTTATTAACTATCTTTTATTTAAAAAAAAAAAAAACAGAAAACAGATATAAAAAAAAAATACAAAAATAAAGAAAAAACGCGTTGAAATTATAAGCTGTCAGCTGAAATTTGAAACCCCGCGACTCGCGGGGTTTGATGCATTAATTACCGCGACTCGCGGAGGGTACCTGACACACGAACAGAAGCCCTAATTCAGCATTTATTACGGATTATTAATTATTATTATTATTATTATTAACCCTAATTATTATTATTATTATAATTAATTTTATTTTTACTTTTACTTTTTATTTAATTTATGTATTTAGTATTAATTAGTTTTATTAAATTGTAAAATTAGTAGTTTATTAAATAAAAAAATATAAAAATAATATTTTTATAAAAATTGTACTTTTTACAACTTTTTGTATATTTTTATATTTTGTTCCTTTTTAATCGTTGTAGCGTAACTTTTGTATTTTTAGCTCATATTTAATTTTAAACTTAGTTTTTGCTATAGTTATTTTTACTCCTAGATTTTTAGGCTTTGCCGTAGAATTCCTTAAGTGTTTTTTTTCTTTAAACTAAGATTTAGGTACTTTAAAATTTTGCGACGCCTTTTTAAGTTTTAGTTTCTTTTTAAGTTATTTCCATTTGGTATTTAGTTTTTCCTGTAAGCTTTAATATTTTTAAACCTTTTACTATGTACCAATTATCATTCCAATTAGTAATTTCAATTTGCGATTATAATTTTAAGTTAGTTGTAGTAATAAGATTAGGTTAGTTAAGTATTTTTAAGTTTTTATAAGTTTCTTTTATTTTTCCGTCACCTTTTATTTTTCAACCATTTTTTTTCTTTTTCGACCTTTTGCGACGAACTCTTTTTCTCTCTTATTTCTCGCTATTCTAGTTTTAAGATATAGATTTTTATTCTACTTCTTATCTAAATTTCTTAAAATTACGAAAATTTATTTTAAGTGGTTAAATTAATAGACATCAAAATTTTCTGGTTCGTAGTAATAGTTGGATTTGTACGTGGACCGGGTTATTGGAGCCAAACAGTCCTCAATTATATTGAGACCAAACGAATCCTGCCCCTCTGCTGTATCTTTTGGCTATTCGAAACGTGGGCAAAATCAGAAAAGTCTATTAATTGGATAACTTATTATAATTTTTCTTTCCTTTTAAAAACTAATAGGATATTCAGTGAATGCACCGAGCAAGACGTTCATCACCTTTTGTACGTTCACCACCTGTAACTAGATCAAGACATTTAGCAAATATTACCGCCGTTGATTTTTCTTTAGAATCGTCATCCAGTCGACCAAGTACTTCAGTTCAAATTTCCGATAATCCATTTTTTGAACCCGACCTCACAATTGAGAATCCGGAGAATATTCAGGAACGGTTCGTAGATCCTGAACCACTAAACTTTCCTCCGGAGCCACCAATCATTCAAACAGAGATTGTTGAGGAACGAACCATTAAATCAGAATCATCTAGTGATACCGATTCAACAAATTCAATTATGGAGAATCTGGAACCTTTAAGTATGGAAGACCGAATGAGAGCTAAACGCACTGGCCAAGGTCACGCAATTACTCATCCAGACATTAATGCGCCAGATTATGAAATCAAAGGACAAATTCTACACATGGTGACTAATCAATGCCAATTTAGTGGTGCGCCGAAGGAAGATCCAAATGAACATCTACGTACCTTTAATAGGATCTGCACACTATTTAAAATCCGAGAAGTGGAGGATGAACAGATATATCTCATGTTATTCCCCTGGACTTTAAAGGGAGAAGCCAAAGATTGGTTGGAATCGTTACATGAAGGGGCGATCGATACATGGGATGTTTTAGTTGACAAATTTCTTAAACAATTTTTTCCTGCATCTAAAGCCGTAAGACTTCAAGCAGAAATTGTTACGTTCACACAGAAGCCAAATGAAACTCTATATGAGGCGTGGACAAGATATGGAAAGTTATTAAGAGGATGTCCGCAACATGGTTTAGACACCTGTCAAATAGTACAAATATTCTACCAAGGATGCGACATCACTACAAGGAAAGACATAGATATAGCAGCTGGTGGTTCTATTATGAAGAAAACCGAAACTGATGCTTACAAAATTATTGATAACACTGCTTCCCACTCACATGAGTGGCACCAAGAAAAAGATATCATTAGATCATCTAAAGCAGCTAGAGCCGATTCTAGCCATGACTTAGATTCCATTTCCGCAAAGATAGATGCTGTGGAGAGACGAATGGAAAAGATGACTAAGGATATTCACTCAATACGAATTAGTTGTGAGCAGTGTGGAGGACCACATTTGACAAAAGATTGTCTCAGTATTGAATTAACAATGGAACAAAGAGAGAATATTTCATACATAAACCAAAGGCCTGGAAATAATTATCAGAATAATTATCAACCGCCAAGACCGATTTACAATCAAAACCAGAATTATAACCGAAATATTCCATACAACAACCAACAAGGTCCTAGCAATCAACAAGTATCCAATAATACTTATAATCAGGAAAGACCTAATTTTCAAAACAAACCACCACAACAAACCGATGATAAAAAGCCGAATTTAGAAGATATGATGACAAAGCTAGTTGAAACTCAAACACAGTTTTTCACATCTCAAAAACAAACTAATGAACAAAATGCTCAAGCATTTAGAAATCAACAAGCTTCTATTCAAAATCTGGAACAAGAAGTGAGTAACCTAGCAAGGTTAATAGGTGAAAGAAAACCGGGAAGTCTACCTAGTGATACAAATGCTAACCCCCGGAATGAAACAGCTAAAGCTATTACCACAAGAAGTGGTACAACACTTAAACCACCTGAAATACCGGTAACTTCTGATGAAACTATTCCTACTCCACAAAAACCACAACCTGATCAAGATAAGGAAAAAGAACCGGTAGTTGAAAAGGTTAATGAAGATAAAACAGTTAAGGATAAACCTTATGTTAAACCATACCAACCACCACTTCCTTACCCGAGTAAAATGAAGAAAGAGAAACTTGAAGCCGAGCAATCCAAATTCTTGGATATGTTTAAACAGATAAATGTAAATCTTCCTTTCATTGATGTGATTTCAGGAATGCCAAGATATGCTAAATTCTTGAAAGATCTAATCTCAAATAGAAAGAAAATGGAAGAACTCTCGGCTGTTACTATGAATGCTAATTGTTCAGCAGTGCTGTTGAATAAGATACCAGAAAAATTATCTGATCCAGGAAGTTTCACAATTCCATGTTTTCTGGGTAGTCTTAGTTCAATAGAAGCATTGGCAGACTTAGGTGCTAGTATAAATCTAATGCCGTATTCACTATACGCTAAACTAGACCTTGGAGAATTGAAACCAACCAGAATAAGCATACAACTAGCCGATAGATCAATAAAATATCCTAGAGGGATAATGGAGAACATGCTAGTTAAAGTTGGTACTTTAGTATTTCCAGTAGATTTTGTTGTTTTGGACATGGAAGAAGATTCTCAAGTTCCTCTCATATTAGGAAGACCATTCTTAAACACGGCTAAAGCAATGATAGACGTGTTCGGTAAGAAACTGACCCTAAGTATAGAGGATGAGAGTGTTACCTTTTCAGTTGATAGAGCAATGCAACAACCACAATCTGCAGATGATACATGTTATTATATTCAAACTATAGATGCACATGCAGAATTATTAGAAGAATTTCCAGAATTACAAGGAACAGGAGAATGTTCTTTAGGAGAAGGTAATGAACCAATTGATGAAGCTGAAATGTTAGCTACACTTATAGCTAATGGATATGAACCAACAACAGAAGAAATTCAAATGCTAAAAGAAGAAGACAGATATCGATATAAATCATCGATAGAAGAACCTCCGAAATTAGAGTTAAAGCCACTTCCAAACCATTTGGAATACGCTTATTTACATGGTGAATCTGAATTACCTGTAATAATATCGTCTTCTCTTACTGAAAATGAAAAATCACAACTCATTTCTGTGTTGAAAGCTCATAAACCAGCCATTGCATGGAAGATTCATGATATTAAAGGAATAAGTCCTTCGTATTGCACACATAAAATCCTTATGGAAGAAGGTCATAAAACGTATGTGCAACGCCAACGAAGACTAAATCCTAATATGCAAGATGTAGTTAAGAAAGAGATTATTAAACTGCTAGATGCAGGTTTGATATATCCAATCTCTGATAGTCCATGGGTAAGCCCAGTTCAATGTGTACCTAAGAAAGGTGGCATGACTGTCATTACAAATGAGAAAAATGAGCTTATTCCTACTAGGACTGTAACAGGATGGCGTGTATGTATTGATTATAGAAAATTAAATGACGCCACCAGAAAAGATCACTTTCCCTTACCTTTCATAGATCAAATGTTGGAAAGATTAGCCGGAAATAGTTACTATTGTTTTCTAGATGGATTTTCCGGATATTTTCAAATTCCAATAGCACCCGAGGACCAAGAGAAAACCACATTCACGTGCCCTTATGGTACTTTTGCTTACAAACGCATGCCATTTGGACTTTGTAACGCCCCTGCAACCTTTCAAAGGTGTATGATGGCGATTTTTCACGACATGATAGAAGAATGCATGGAAGTATTCATGGATGACTTTTCAGTCTTCGGTGATACATTTAAATCATGTCTAGTTAATCTGGAACGAATGCTAATTAGATGCGAAAAATCAAATCTAGTACTTAATTGGGAGAAATGTCATTTCATGGTTAAAGAAGGCTTCGTTCTTGGACATAAAATTTCAAAAGAAGGAATTGAAGTGGATAGAGCTAAAGTAGATGTAATTGCTAAACTTCCACATCCCACCAATGTTAGAGGAGTTAGGAGTTTTCTAGGGCATGCCGGTTTTTACCGACGTTTCATAAAAGATTTTTCTAAAATTGCCACTCCTATGAATAAACTCCTAGAAAAGGATGCTCCATTCATCTTTTCAGATGAGTGTATCAAATCTTTTAATATTCTTAAAGAAAGACTCACTAATGCACCGATCATGATAACACCAAATTGGAATCTACCATTTGAACTAATGTGCGATGCAAGTGATTTTGCAATGGGAGCCGTTTTAGGACAAAGGATTGAAAAACGATTTCAACCTATATATTATGCTAGTAAGACGTTACAAGGAGCACAAAAAAACTATACAACTACTGAAAAAGAACTCCTTGCTATTGTCTTTGCTTTTGACAAATTTCGATCATATCTCGTTCTAGCAAAAACGGTGGTCTATACCGACCATTCTGCTCTTAGATACCTATTTTTAAAACAAGATGCTAAACCAAGATTAATCCGTTGGATCTTACTCTTACAAGAGTTTGATATTGAAATCCGAGATAAAAGAGGAGCAGAAAATCTCGCCGCTGATCATCTTTCTCGTCTTGAAAATCCCGAATTAGAAGTTCTAAATGAATCAGCCATACAAGACAACTTTCCTGATGAATATCTATTGAAGATAGATTATAATGAAATCCCATGGTTTGCAGACTATGCAAACTACTTAGTTTGTGGATTCCTTGAAAAAGGATTATCGTACCAAAGACGAAAGAAATTCTTCAGTGATATAAAACACTATTTTTGGGAAGATCCACATCTGTTTAAAAGTTGTCCCGATGGAATAATACGCCGATGTGTATTTGGAGATGAAGCTAGTAAAATATTAAACCATTGTCACACAGGACCAACAGGAGGGCATTATGGGCCTCAACTAACAGCAAGAAAAGTTTATGAAGCTGGATTCTATTGGCCTACAATTTACAAAGACGCACAACTTCTTTGCAAATCCTGTGATGCATGTCAAAGGACCGGAAAAATAAGTCAACATGATGAAATGCCACAAAATGTCATCTAAGTATGTGAAGTATTTGACATTTGGGGTATTGACTTTATGGGTCCATTTCCAAAATCTCATAATAATCTATATATACTCGTAGCCATTGATTATGTATCTAAATGGGCGGAAGCACAAGCTCTCCCAACTAACGATGCACGAGTTGTAGTCAACTTTTTAAAACGTCTTTTTGCAAGGTTTGGAACACCGAAAGCTTTAATAAGTGATCGGGGTACTCATTTCTGTAATAATCAACTTGAGAAAGTTCTTAAAAGATATGGAGTAACTCATAAAATCTCCACCGCATATCATCCATAAACAAGTGGACAAGTTGAAAATACCAACCGAGCTTTAAAACGTATTCTAGAGAAAACCGTAGGATCAAATCCGAAGGAATGGTCCATTAAATTGGAGGATGCACTCTGGGCTTTTAGAACAGCCTACAAAACTCCAATTGGAACCACACCTTTTAGACTTGTTTATGGAAAAGCATGTCATCTTCCAGTAGAAATTGAACACAAAGCATTTTGGGCTTTGAAGACATGTAATCTTGATTTACATGAAGCCGGACGTCTACGATTAAGTCAACTAAACGAATTAGAAGAATTAAGACATGAAGCATACGAAAATTCGTTAATCTATAAAGAAAGAACGAAGAAATGGCATGATAAAAGAATCAGAAGTTCAAAAGAATTTAAAGAAGGAGACAGAGTTCTTCTTTTCAATTCACGATTCAAGCTATTTCCTGGAAAATTGAAATCAAGATGGTCTGGACCATTCATAGTCAAAAGAGTTTTCCCATACGGAACGATAGAATTGATAAATTCAAATGGGATTGAATTTAAAGTTAATGGTCACAGAGTTAAACATTACATACATGGTCCGATGGAAGTCGACAACGAAGTTAATCACAATTTCGACACCACAGCTAACTAAGTGTGGGGAGAATCAAGTCTTTAAAGGATAATATGTATTTCTGTTAGAGTTAGATTGTCTGTTTTCGTGTAGTTCTCGAAAATGGAACCCGAATGGTCTTTCCCTAGCAGACCCTAAAGAACTAGTCTTCTCCCCCCATTCTGAATTTTTATTTTTTTTAGGTTTTTACAAAATGAAGACTGCCTGTGAACTAAACCATGGTCTAATGCTACACGCTTTGATCACTAAACGTAATAATGACATACTACCGAGCGAATTAGTATCAGTAATCAGAGAAAGAATGGACGGAGTTAGAAAAGAATCCAGATGTGAAGATAATAAGTTACAATTTGGTAAAGGAAAATCAAAATCCGCAGCGAAAAGAAGAGCACGACACCTAGAACGATGTCACAAATGCGAAAAATGGTCACATGGAGGTAAATGTTCAAATAATCAAACCTATTCAAATACCGAATTTGTTACTTTATGCAGAGACGGACCGTTCATATGTTTAGAAGAAAAGACACTGAATGCTCGAGGTTACGCCTATGCAGCCATGGAAAACCAATTAAACCGACTATCTTATGAATGGGATAGATCATATAACTAAGAAATCTATTTCACAGGTATGTCTGTACAGTTTTTATTTTTATTTTTATTTTTAACCTTTTGATAATAAACGCTAATTTGTTCGCTAAAAAGTATTAAATTGGTATTGAATAAAATTAGGTTTGGCGACCGAAATTATTGATATCATTCAAAAATTTATTACATCACTGCGAAATTTAACGTTTATTCTTAAGGTATAAATATCTTTAATCAATCAACCCAAAATATTTCAAAAATTCGTCATGAGTTAAATTAGGTCTTGGAACCGAAATTACTTTACCGAAAAGAGGGGCGCATATTTTTGATAATATTTGATTGATTAAAGTAGGATAAAAAGACAAAAAGATTTTTAATTTCATTTTTTTTTACCATGTTTTTAAAATTAATATTTAAATCTTAAATTAATATTGTAAATTTTGTAAAAACAATATATTTAAAATTGTAAATATTTGAAAAATTAATATAAGTTTGATATGAATTTATGAATTTTTAAATTAAGTTTGGTATGAATTTTTAAAATATAAATTTTTAATTTTATGCATTTTAAATTTTAAGTTTGGTGTGAATTTTTAATAATAATTTTGAATTTTATATTTAAGTTGTGTGAATTTAAAAACAAAAATTTACTTTATCTCATTAAGTTAAAAATATGATTTTTAAAATTCGTCGTAAGTTGAAGACTAGGTCTTTGAACCGAAATTGCTTTACCCGAGGGAGGGACGAGAACTTTTATTATCATTATTTTTAATCTTATTGATTTAAAGTATGCCAAAAACATTAAAAAACCCAAAAATCTTAGCTTTTAAAACAATCGCTACAAAAAGACAAATTTTAAAATTTTGTCGAATGACGGACTAGGACATCGATCCGAAACGACCTCGTCCTAAATAACAAGGGAAACAAAATTTTAAAATTAATTACTTAATTGTTTTAATAAGTTAATGATTATAAAAAAAAATATATATATATATCAAACTCCGCGAGTCGCGGAGTTTGGAGGGTTAATCCCCGCGACTCGCGGAGAGACCGGATTACAGAAAAAAAAATAAGAGCTGCAACAGCTCAGTTTCACACTCCACAAACTCAAAAACAGCTGCGAAATACTGCCGAAAAACCACCCAAAAACACCCCAAAAATCCCAATTTTTAACCGTTAATCACCAAATTTTTTGTTAAAATCATGTTGAGAAGGATGCTATCTAAGAATTACTCAAGAAAAACGGTAAATTTCTACACCTAAACACCATTTAATCCGAAATTTGGTGTTCTTGAGCTATTTTTTCCCCAATTTGATTTTGATGCTTTTTAGTGTAATTAGGCTTAAATTGTTTATGTATTATGCTTGTATAACCTAGATTGATGCTGTTCAACGTGATTAGAAGCCTTAAACTTCAAATTTTGAGTAATCTAGGGTTTGTGTTCTTGAGCAAATTTGGGGCTTTTTGATATAAACAGGTTATGGCCGATTTTTGTCATGAATTGTTGCTAAATTGAGTAGTGTAACATGTCTAGGTAGTTAAATGATCCAAACTTTGAGCCTAAACATGATTTTGAGAATTAAAGTGGACTTTTTAAGTCTAAAATTCATGAACTTGATTTTTGAAAGATAATGCCATTTGAGACTTGTTTAATTGCTAGTAATGATTATTTTGACATGTTATTTGAGTTGAATGCTTACGAATTTGGCGAACATTTTCGTATATGCTTATTTGAAAAAGTGTAGATTTGATAAAAATGTGAAAATGAGCTTAAGTTTGATATAAATTGATAATGTCATTGTAATTATTTTGATTGATGATTTTGCTGACACTAATGCATATTTGGATGCACAAAAATTGTGTTTGATGTGTTTTGCAGAATGAAAGGGGTGAATCTTCATCCCAAGCCCGCAATGCTCCTGCTGAGAATTTGGAACAACAGGAGGTGGATAACTACTACAAGCAGGATATACCTCATCCAGTCATGACTTTTTCCGATATGCACTTGGAAGAGTTGTACCCGAACCTGAGATTTGACAGACTTTGGATAGATTATCCAAAATATCAACGGGGTTTGCATACTCTTCATTCTAAGGTTGTTGAGGTACCGAGGGTCATAGAATGGGGACCCTTAGAAGCTGTAGAATTGGCCGGGCCAATTAGGGAATTACTTGTACAGAGGTATGGTAATTCTTCTTTTAATGACTGGGTATGTTTATTCACCATACGTAGACCTGTATATAAAGTATGGTGTGAAGAATTGTTATGTAGTATAGAGTTGAATGATCGGGTAGCTAGTTTAACCGATCGTTCTTTTATTAGATTTTTGTTAGGCGGTTCGATGCGCCACATGTCTTTACTGGACATGGCTCAGGCTTTACGTATATATACGCCTGAGGAGTTAGCGTCTGCCGATTGTAGAGGATTGATACTAAACGGTAGAAAGATAGATGAAAATTTTGATACACACGGTGTGTGGAGTCAAATGACAAGCCATCACCGTTTCAAAGGGGGAAATTACTCTTATTTGGATATAGATAGAGCCGAATTAAGAGTGATACATAGGTTTTTAGCTAATTCGATTACACAAAGGGTTAAAAACAAGGAAAAAGTAAATGAACAGGATTTGTTTTACCATATGTGTATTCGAGACCCACAAAGCGCTGTAAGTATACCGTATTGTGTGGGTTATTATTTATCAGCTATGGTTCGGGGGATGCGACCACATAGCATAATAGGAGGTGGTATTTTTATTACTTTGATTGGTGAATATCTCGGTGTGGATATAAGTCGGGGGGGATTATTAGTAGAAGAACCAGAACCCCGCGATACTATAGGTTTAAATGTATACCATGGTGCGAAAGTTTTGAAAAGGCGAAATAACGCCGCAGTACGATACCATGGTAGACATCCACAGGTGGAGAGAAACCAACAACAAGGTAATGTAGGAGGGGGGAATGAGATGCAAGAAATGCATAGGTTTATAGCTTCTCAGGAATACGAAAATGCTAGACAGAGAGCATTTGAAGATTGGCAAGTTCATCAGAACCAGATCATAGCTCATTGCCAACATATAGGTAGAAACTATATTCCTACACCGAAACCCATCTTCCCTCCCTGGTCTATAGAGATGCAGCCACCATATCCTACGTATGACCCTGCCAAAGCATTCTATAGCACCTATGGTTATGCCTGGAACCCCTATTGGTACCAATATCATCCTTAGTTTACTTATTATTTTTTTTATTTTGTAATTTGTAATTATTGATACATTTAATATTTTTGTTAATATTGTAATCATTTTTATAATTATCTAACTTTTATTCTTAGATTTTAATAATTTTTTGAATGTGGGGTAATATACCAAACTTCAAAAAATATGTATATATGTTTGTAGTTTATCTTATGTACACAACAGGGTAAAACAACGCATTTTCAAAGACTGGCATTAAGTTCAGCAAAAGCAACTAATTTTGACGACAAGATGCAAAATATATGTGAAATAACAACAAGACGGAATGAACAAATGATGTGCACCATTTATCATTCAGCAAACAAGCGCCAATATATTTGGAAACTTTGGTAAAATTTAATCATTTTCACACAAATCACCCTCAATAATTTAAATTGTTACTGATTTCTTGCAAATGAGGGCATTGCAAGATCTTAAGTGTGGGAAGGGGTTAAATTCTTTCAGATTTTAAAAATTTTTACTTTATACACTTGGTTACCATTAAAAATACTAGTAAAGCAGTAGTTGTATTAGAATCTAGTGCTCTCTGATAAAAAAAGAACAGCCCTAGTCTTATATACTGACTACCCAATTCTAGTAAAATTTTTCAAAATTTTCAATTAAATGAATTCAAAATCATGTTTATACATATTTATGAACGATAAAACTAGGTTTTAACACCGAAATTATTGTTACCTCGGAAAGGACATAAATTGAGAAACAAACTAAAATGTTAAAATTCATTTAAAATGGAATAGAGGACGATAAAAAGAAAAATAAAAAGCCAAGTGTGGGAAAATTTACCAAGTTATTTTAAACATATGTCACATATATCTGTAACAAATAACTGAAAATACTTTTGCTTTGGACTAAACTAAACTGTTTTACCCGATGAAAGAAAAGAAGAGATGGATCTACACGATGAATCAATTCCATCATTAAAAGGAAGTAAAGTCTTCCGAAAAAGAAACGCGCTTCTTGATTTAGGTCATGAAGTTGTCGTTCAGACCAGCTGTAGGTTGACGAAAAGTCTAGAAAAGTCATCACTAAAATCAGCAGGAAATCCACGGACCTCAGCATTAAACAGGGTCGCCAAGTGGTCAGATTTATCCTAATCATGAGAAGGATTTATCTTGTACAATGGGGGGGCACCGTGCAAATTAGCTTGATAAGACTAATGAATCAGATCCCCAGAAAGGATAATCTCCTTAAAGATTAAAAATCAGCTTTTAAGACTGATATTACTCAATCCTAGAGATTGACCTTAAAGATTGAGAATTACAAACTCATGGAATTCAATGATATCTAAACTCGAGCTTGAACGAGAAAATATTTTGATCAAAATTATAAACCGATTTGTTTTCTGAAAACCCTATTTTCAATACGTTCATTACCATTGAACGTAAAATCCTAGGAATTCACCTGGAATTCATTAGGTCACCTGAACTAAATCGGGTGTCAACCGTAAGAACGGTGGTTGCATAGTGGTCAAAGACAGGACCTTGTGCCAGACCGAAAAATTATAAGGGTGAGCTTTACTATTGCTCCTACCAAGGATAGTAATTGCGTCCGACACGTTATAGACCATAACTAAAAGCATGTCAGGGGACATTGCCTTAACAGTTGCTTGTTTAACGCTTTCCTTTCAACCGGACGGTAGTTTACCGAAAGGTAATATACGGGACAAGTAAACTGGACGTGTTGCTTTCCAAATACAAGGTTAGCAAGTGGGTGACACAAAACCATAAGTTTTGAGATAAAATTTTCAAATCTGAAACCCACACAACCCACAAAAATAATTTGCAAACACTGGTAAAGGGTTATCCCGAAAAACTTATCTAGGGTAAAAGCTAGATTTCAAAAGATCAAATGTTTTCATAAAGATCCAATTTCCTTAATGGATCTAAATTTTTATAGTCATGTGGGACTGTAAACCATATCGTTACTACCATTGTTTATACCGCCGTATAGAAATCACTGATGTACAAAGTGTGAAGAATAAAAAAGTGATTCTAGTATTTCAAGACAATATTGCTTGAGGACAAGCAACGCTCAAGTGTGGGAATATTTGATAATGCTAAAAACAAACATATATTTCATAGCATTATTCCTCAAGAAAGACAAGCTTTTAGTTGCAATTGTTCTATTTACAAGTGATATTCGTTTAGATAATAAAAGGTGAAGACAAAAGACAGATTCGACGAATTGAAGACGCAAACGACCAAAAAGCTCAAAAGAACAAAAGGCAATCAAAAAGGTTCCAATTATTGATAAGAAACGTCTCGAAATTACAAGAGTACAAGATTCAAAACGCAAAGTACAAGATATTAAATTGTACGCAAGGACGTTCGAAAATCCGGAACCGGGACCAGAGTCAACTCTTAACGCTCGACGCAACGGACTAAAAATTACAAGTTAACTATGTATATAAATATAATATAATATATAATTAATTATATTAATTATATATATATATTATAAACCGTCGGTAAACAAAGAGCCAAACTCCTCTGAGCTGTAAAAGTAACCTCCGCGACTCGCGGAGTTTGAAGAGGTTTTCACCGCGAGTCGCGGAGCCCCAAAAATCGACTCTGGCTATAAAGCAAACCGAATTCTGATCATTTTTCATAATCTATTTCTCTCTTCTCTCATATATACGATATATATATATATATATAATTTATATTTTAATTTTAATTTTAATTATAATTCTAATAATAAGGGTATGTTAGCGAATATTGTAAGGGTGTAAGTCGAAATTCTTTCCGTGTAACGCTACGCTATTTTTAATCATTGTAAGTTATGTTCAACCTTTTTATATTAATGTCTCGTAGCTAAGTTATTATTATGCTTATTTAAAACGAAGTAATCATGATGTTGGGCTAATTACTAAAATTGGGTAATTGGGCTTTGTACCATAATTGGGGTTTGGACAAAAGAACGACACTTGTGGAAATTAGACTATGGGCTATTAATGGGCTTTATATTTGTTTAACTAAATGATAGTTTGTTAATGTTAATATAAAGATTTACAATTGGGCGTCCCTATAAATTACCATATACACTCAATCGGACACGATGGGCGGGGTATTTATATGTACGAATAATCGTTCATTTAACCGGACACGGGAATGGATTAATAGCCACTAGAATAATTAAAACAGGGGTGAAATTACATTCAAGGGTAATTGGTGTAATTGTTAACAAAGTAGTAAAACCTTGGTTTACACGCAGTCGATAACCTGGTGTATTCATTAAACAAAGTATTAAAACCTTGTTACAATTCGAATCCCCAATTAGTTGGAATATTTAACTTCGGGTATAATAATAATTTGACGAGGACACTCGCACTTTATAGTTATGACTGATGGACTGTTATGGACAAAAACCAGACGGACATATTAAATAATCCAGGACAAAGGACAATTAACCCATGGGCATAAAACTAAAATCAACACGTCAAACATCATGATTACGGAAGTTTAAATAAGCATAATTCTTTTATTTCATATTTAATTTCCTTTATTTTATATTTAATTGCACTTCTAATTATCGCATTTTTATTGTTATTGTATTTAATTGCACTTTTAATTATCGTACTTTTTAATTATCGCAAGTTTATTTTATCGCACTTTTATTATTCGCAATTTCATTATCGTTATTTACTTTACGCTTTAATTTAAGTCTTGTATTTATTTTTAATATTTTACATTTGGTTTTAACTGCGACTAAAGTTTTAAAATCGACAAACCGGTCATTAAACGGTAAAAACCCCCCTTTATAATAATAATATTACTTATATATATGTTTGTATTTTTATAAAAGTAAATTAATATAGCGTTGAGCTTTGTTTAAAGATTTCCCTGTGGAACGAACCGGACTTACTAAAAACTACACTACTTTACGATTAGGTACACTGCCTATAAGTGTTGTAGCAAGGTTTAAGTATATCCATTCTATAAATAAATAAATATCTTGTGTAAAATTGTATCGTATTTAATAGTTTTTCCTAGTAAAATATAAACTATTTTGTATACACCTCGCTTTGACACCAGTTATATTTTAAGTTTTAATAATATCAATGTCCTAAAAGGTAAAATGATCTATAATCCCTAAACTAATTGTTGCAAGTTCTAACATTTAAAACTAGCATGATTGTCACTCCGTACAAGTGTTATTTTTATATATTTAGTCACTCCGTACAAGTGTTATTTTTATATATTTAGTAGATATAATAAAAGAAAGTGAAATGAATGTATTGTATGATTGTTATCCAATATAAAATTAACAGAATTGAAAAGAGGTCAAAGAAACCCGTGACTCGAATTTAGTTGAATTACATGGGTGTCTATTTGTGTGTGTGTGTCTAGCCTACTACATGTGGATCTCATGTCTCTTAATCCCGTGAATTATGGGTTCATATAGTTTCTCTCATCGTTATTATTATACATGCATTTAAAAATAATTAATAAATTGTATTTTATTAATTAAATCTTTTTATAACAGTATATAAATATTCTCTCTCTGTTGGTCATTGAATAGTAGCACAGTACTAAAGATTGATTGATTTCTTTTAGAAAGGCACTAAAGATTAATTGATTGATAGTAAAATTTGGACGATTGTATCTTTTTAAATTTAACTTTATGTCTTTAATTTAATCTTCGAATGTTACTACTACGTATTAAAAATATACTATGAATGTTTACGTTGTGTGTTATCTTTCAAACAAGGAAATCTATATGTATTTAAAAAAAAGAATATCATTTCACGACTATATCTATCCTCTTATATAATTATAATTATAAATATATGATATACAAATAATCATAAGACTTTACCTCTATTCTTGTTTCAATTTATTTCTTTTACGTGCACTCTTCATTTGAAGAAGTCAAAAGGTAACAGACAACATAATCATAATCATCATCATATTTCACCATTATAACATAAACATTAAATATCCCACTGGAAAATGTGACCCACTTTATAGAATTTAATTCTTTTCCTTCGTTATATATTAGTATCATTTATTTATTATATGAATTTATTTTCATAGCATTTGATTAGTTCTAGTTAAAGGGAGAAAAATATCTTCACACACAATTTTGGATCAAAGTAGGCCATGGTGCTATTTTCAAATAATGTAATGGGACCTTATTATGTGGACTATAATTTACATAGACTAGCCACATGAATTTAGGATATAATCACGGGTGTAATCACGGATATTATCTGATTATATAAAACTCATGTTATCGATCATCTCTATTCCTATCATTTTACTATATATACACACCTATTTCCTTATTACATCTCACATTCTAAAACTTTTGTTCACTTATTCAAACTTATTCCCACAAAATAAATACCATCACCTTTACATATTATAAGTATAAAATTTTATAAGAAGAAACTTGAAATCATGTCAAGAAGAAGGAAATGAAAATTTATAGAACCTTTCCCATCTGTACTATTTGCTAGGGTGCTAGCTTTCGCTTTATTACACGATAGTTTTTGAGGTGAGTTTATAGATTCCCTTTTTAAATGCTTTAAATATTTTTGGGCTGAGAATACATGCACTTTATTTTAAACGCAATGGAGACAAGTACATACTTAATTCTACACTGAATTTGAACCAAAAATCCCTTAGCTTTGGTAACTAGTAGCTGCCGGTTAAAAGAACTGGTGTGCGCGATTAGTTGTATACGGATCCATAGGGCTTGACATCCCCGTCTGTTCCAGGTATAGAGACCCTAGCCTGAACTATAAAACGGATGTATGTTATTTGAGTTTAGTACACGTTGGTTAGAGTGTATTGTACATGTTGGTTGCATGTATGTTAAAACAGGGGTACTTATTATATATACGTTAAGTTTAGTTACTAGGGTGCTCAATTTCGTAGAATATTTTGATAAATGTTTTGGATGAAACAACTGAAATCTTGTGGTCCACCTTTATATACAGATTATGCGCAATATTAAAACTATGAACTCACCAACCTTTGTATTGACACTTTTAGCATGTTTATTCTCAGGTCCCTAGAAGTCTTCCGATGTTTGCTTATACGTTATTCAAGCTATGTGCATAGAGTCATACATGCTTTATTAGAGAAAACTTTACATTCACAAAATCATCACCATGTATCTTATTTTGACTGCATTGTCAACGGATGTATTATTGTAAACTATTATTTATGGTGATTGTCTATATGTAGAAATCATCAGATGTTGAAAACCTTAGATTTAGATATTCATTTGTGGTGTCTTTTCAAAAGAATGCAATGTTTATCAAAACGTATCATATAGAGGTCAATACCTCGTTGTGGGACCGTAGATAACGTGCCGCGCCAATAGCGATTTTGGCGGTCGTTACACATTACCTGAATGATATTTTGATAAAAGTGATACTAGAGTGTGCAAACTTAAAAAAATCATTATCATTATATGGTTTAAAGCAATCTCCTAGAAAATGAAATGAGAAATTTTGTGATGCCTTATTTGATTTTGATTTTGTGCAAAGTGTGAATGATTACTCTTTATTTGCAAAATGCATTGATTCTGTATGTTTATTTTTGTTAGTATATATTGATGATATGATAATTACTGGCAATAGTAATGAACATATTGAAAATTATAAGTCTTTTCTTAAAACTAAATTCAAAATTAAAGATCTTGGACAACTTAAATATTTTATTGGTATTGAATAAATTGATAATAATTCATGTTTGATTTTGTCACAAAGAAAATATTGTATTGAAGTCTTGTTTAAGTTTGGTTTATTAAGATGTAAGCCTGGTGTTACTCCTATGAAATCTGGTGTTGTATTTGCTATTGTAGATGATCATACTCCTTTTGATTTTCTCTTGGATAATATTAGTGAATATCAGAAATTTGTTGGCAAATGATTTATATGACTCACTTAGGCCTGATATTTCCTATGTTGTTCACTACCTTAGCCAGTTTATACATGCACCTTTAAATTCTCATTTAAAGGCTGCATTCAAAGTATTAACATATCTTAAAGGTAGTCCTGGAAATGGTGTTGTCGTCAAAAAAGGTGACAACCTTAATGTTACTGCTTTTGTAGATTATGATTATGGAAAAACCAATATGTTAAGAAAGTCTGTCACTGGTTTTTGTGTGTATCTGGGCAATAATCTTATATCTTGGAAAGCAAAAAACAATCCATTGTGTCTAGATCATCTGCAGAAGCAGAGTATAGAGCATTTGCATCTGTTACTTGTGAAATAATATGGATTTTAAAAGTTCTTAATGATTTAAAAGTCAAAACTGATTTACCAATGAAAATTTTTTGTGATGACAAATCAGCTTGTAAATTACAAAAAAAATCCTGTTTTCATGAGAGAACAGAATATTTTGAAATTGATCTCCATTTTGTTAGGAAAAAAATAAGTGTGGGTGTTGTTGAAACTGTTTTGATCTCATCAAGTGATAATATTTCTGATATTTTCACTAAAGGTTTATGTGGGACACAACATAAAGCGTTGTGTGATAAATTAACTTTGTTCAACCTATTTCATAATTCAATTGAGGGGGAATATTGAAATAGTAATGGATCAATCTAACATGAAATGTTTTTTTTTCTTTATTTAGTTTGCTTATTTCTGGGTTAAGAAACTGCAGGGTTCTTGGTGTCATTCTTGGAAGTTGAAGTTTGGGGTTTGAAGTAAAGGATTAAACTTTAGTGCTTAGTCGACTTTCAAAGCTTGAGGACCTGGTGGCAATAATTTATTTATATATAATTTATTTTCACTTTTACATCTGTAACTTTTAGATCTCATATCTCTCTCTCGATCACAAATTAGGGTTTCAGTTTTGATCAGTTTGTGTGAGTTAAGGTTCATATTTTCATGAATCTTTGAGTGTTTGTGAGATTACTATTGTATTCAATGTATTGTTTCATACAATCGTTTTTTATTGTATTGTTTTGTGTATTGACTTCTTGGTGATTGGAAGATTTACTTCCTGTGATTGAAAGATTTATATCATCTGTTTGTTCAAGTCCCCCGTGGGTGATCCCGAATTACTGTTAAAAAAAGTGACTCTCAATTCTATTGTCCATTCCTTTTTAAGATGTTTCAACTTAATTGTCCACTATTATAAATAGAATAAATAATATAATAAATAAGTAAAAAGTAAGTAGTAAGACTGAAAAGTAAACAAAAGATAATGAATAATGTGACGGTCACTTTTTCTTAAACTGTGTATTTATTGTCTAAAGATAATAGATTTGGTCGGATAAAGTACTAGATACTATGCGACAAGGGGTGTAACTCCGATAATTGAAACCTATACCTGATAAACGGTCAGATTAGGTCAGTCAGAATGAGGTCAATTATCAGATGGGTTTGAGTCGGGCCAGCTTCTATGTTGGCGGAACAAACTAGGTTGAGACTCAATCAAGTTGAGTCTAGTTGGGTCAAGACCCATATTTTCATCTTGAATATTTGGGTCGGGTTGGGTTGAGACCAATTTTCACCTTCGCATTTTAATTTTTATTTTCACAATTCACTTTCAGTATAGCGTTACATTTTTCATTTTCTCGTTTCAGTTTCACGTTTCGGTTTTCATTTCGTGTCTCAGTTTTCAAATTTACATTTCACTTTTCAGATTCCCGTTTCAGATTTCAAATGCGCGTATCAGTTTTCGGATTTGCATTTCAATGTTCAGATTGGAGTTTTAGATTTCAAATTTGCATTTCAGTTTTCAGTTTCGAATTTCAATTTTTATATTTCAGGTTCGGTTTTTGTTTTAAGTTTCACAATTCGCAAAACTGATAACCGAAACGTAAAACTGAGGATATCAACGCAACTGAAAGCTAAAACATAAAGCGTGAAAATAAAAACTGAGATGCAAAACGTGAAATGAAACTCACATGCAATACCGAACACGGAAACGCAAAACGGTTAACTAAAATTTGAAACGTAAAACATGGAAGTGAATTCAGATATGCAAAACTAAAAAGCAAAATGAAACGAGAAATTAAAATTGAAAACTAAAACATGAATTTGAATATTGAAACACAATTTAAAAAATTGAAACGTAAAATTAAAACTGAAAACTTAAACGTGAAATTATAATTGTAAAATGAAATGGGAATTTGAAAAATTAAAAGAGAATTTAAAACAGTAAACATGAAGCGAAAACTTGAAATGCAAAACTGAAAACTTAAACACGAAATATATAAATGAAAAGTGAAACATAAAAGTGAAATGTCAAACTAAAAACGAAAACACTGAACTAAAAGCTGATATGCGAATTTGACAACTGAACCCGAAACTAAATACTGTAACAAGAAACAGAAACTGAAACACAAAACTGACACTCAAACACAAAACTCATAAATTGAGACGCAAAACTGTAAACTGAAATGCGAAACTGAAACGCAAAATTGAAAAATAGAAACGCAAAATTGAAAACTGAAATGCGACAGTGATTGAAAAGCGAAAATGAAATCTCAAATGCAAAACTAAAACACAAAAATGATATAGAAACGTGAAACTGAAATTGATACTCAAAACTTAAACGCGAAATTGTAAACTGAAAACTGACATACAAAATCGAAAACTGTAAATTGAAGTGCGAATCTGAAACGTTAACTTGAACATTAAAATGTAAAAATTGAATCGTATAAAGTAAAACTTAAATAGTAAACTTTCTAGATTTCGTTGGGTCTATATGACCTGCTTGACTTATACAAGACATGTTGCACCCATAATTATTTGTTAGGTATTGGGTTTAAATTTGACCTAGTTTATTTTTTCTAGTTTTATTATTATTTTTTTTATATATTTTATGAAGACCGGGCGAGTTTAAAAAATAAAACCATTTGGACCTGGGGATGACAATGGATCGGATATGGATCGGGTGATGTTGTATCCATATCCATATCCATATTCATATCCATTTAATTTTTGTTCATCCGTATTCATATCCATATCCATTTAATTTCAGATCATACATTCATATCCATATCCGCTAGATTAAGCGGGTTAATAGATATCCGTTGGATATTAAAAAAATGTTATAATATTTTCTAATATGCTATGGAAACAAAAACGTATTATAAGAAAAATCAATATAACATGAAAAAATTAAAATCTACCCACAAAAAGTGTAATCTTTGTCGAGAATAAAACACAAAAAATTTACTATAAACACATATTATAAAAAATAAATATGTAATTTTATGTTTATTTTCTTATATATACGTTTTTTTATTGGAATATATCATAGTTATATCATTATTAAGTTGAAAGCAAAATATAAATCTAACAGTAAATACATTTGTAATAGTAAATACGTAAGCATATATATCTATATTTATGTATTTGTATATGTATTCGGGTGTAAATGGATATATCCGTGGATGAAACTTGTCATCCATGTCCATATTCATATCCTTAGGTTCATCCATATCCGTATTCATATGCATTTACGTTCATCCATATCCATTACAAAACGGGTGGATTGGGTGGATGTTCACCGGATCGAGTTACCATTTTCATCCCTAATTGGACCATTTATAACACTTTAAACTTCAATGGCCAAGTATGCTAAAAATATTACGTTTATAACCACTGGACCATTTTTAACATTTTAGACCTCAATTGCCAAGTATACTAAAAACATTACGTTTAAAAGTTGAATGTCAACATCAACCAATCGTTAAGTACTCAGGAGATATACATTTTCGGTATTTGATCTTTTGAATGCAAGATGACAACTATTACAAGTAACGATATTGACAGTTGATTATGCATTCTAATTTTGGTTCCATCAATCATTAACTTTAGCTTGAAATGTATTTGGACATCAAATTTGAAAGAAACCCATACCGAAACATTACACAAAAGGGGAAGAGAGCAAACGAAAATGCTCAAAACCACCTAAACAACAAACTAGCGGCGGATCTAGATATTGTAGTTACTGTCGTTGATTAAAAGTCCAATTTTTTTTTATTTTTTTTCTACTTGATAGCCTATTTCAATAGTGTAATTTTTAAAAAAAAAAATTACACCACTAGTGTCACCGGTTAAAAAATCTACTAGATCGCGTATTTCACTGGCAGCAAGTGCTAGCGGTGACCGTCATGTAGGTCCGCTCCCGCAACAAGTAACAAAAACGAACCAAGAAACACACCCGTCCGAAACAAAAAGTGGACAAAACAACCTACAAAGCAAAGGGGAATAAACATTATAACTTATTTAATACAAGTCTCTTGCTGTCTTCTTTTCTGATTAGCCTAGTTTCATATATTTTCATACGTTGTCCCTCAACTTTCAAAGTCACATGCTTTACCCCTAAGCTGCTAACATTATAACATAACATCAACTAATACATAGACACACGCAGGGGCTTTGAATTTTTCGACTTTAACCCAGTGGATTTTTTTTTTCCCTCAAAACCTATATATTTTGCTCCAAAAGCTTCAAATTATGCCCAAAATTCTTCAAATTTTACCAGAAAAACCTCCATTTTTTCCCAAAAAAAGTTACTAGGGTTTAATTTTTTTTTCGCCCCCAGTAAAAAAGATCCTGATTCCGCCACTGCACACACGTGCAAGTATACGCACTAAATTTCTCATCCTCAAATATATTAGAAGCAATAAGTTACCGGTACATATGCCAAAATTACGATCATAACGAATCGAACCTAAAATTTCCCATGTTTACATGCAAAAACATAAGTAACATAATTTACGCCAAGTAATTGTATATTTGAGGATTGGTCTTGTCTCTCTCTAAATATTCTCGATCAATGAGGCTTTCGATTCGCTTCTTCAAGTCGGATGGCTTTATTGGAAACTTCAACTGCATTACAAGACAATAAAGCATCTTAATAATTCAGCTAAATTTGTGAGGGGTTAAACACAATAGCGTTGTATAAAACTAGTTTAGTAACAACTATTTTCAATGATTAAAGTTGAATTAACTTGAACAGGTCAAGTAAAATTTTTCAATGAGTCAAACTCTTTACAAAGAAATTGTATGTATTGTTTTACCTGCTGAAAGAGTTCAGTAATCAAAAGTGTGTGACTCAGCACTTTCCTGGTCTTCATGATCCGAACAATAGCAGCATCAACCTGAGATCAAGTTTATTATAAATAAGGCTGAAAATTGTGCTGTAGGTTTTAATTCAACATGCAGTTGTAAAACACATATCGAACACTGAGGTACTAAACCTGATATTGACGATCTTGAAACACTCTTTCTGTCGTGCTAGTGTTTTCTTCAACTGTTTCTTTTAGTTGGATAGCATTAACCTGTACCATACAACTAAATTAGACTCCATAAACTCAAGAGAAGTAGAAATTTCAACCCTTATTCTTATGATCGGGTCCATTTGGGTTGGGTTTTATTATTAACAAGTACAGAGTATAAAATAATACTCCGTATAAAATAAAAATAGCCTGATAAAGAATTGCTTGAATAGGGAAGTGGATCAAAACGTACCTCTAATGCATTAGACCTCGACACGTTTTATACAAAACTACCGAGTATTATTTTTGCAATCACATGTGACAAACTCATTATTATATATTAAATTAAATATACTACTATTTTTTGGACAAAGATTATGTACTGTACCTAAACATATATCTGTTCATTTCACCTCTAAGTAATATGCACAAGTAATGATTATTTTGGCATGCTATGTTTTAAGTTGTTATTACCTTTATACGATAAAGAGGAGCAGTAAATGCATCATGGAACATAAAAGAATCATTGTCCTCCACCTCTCGACCTTTTGGAGACTGGAAATAAAAGTCAAACGCTTAATTCTCAATAGGATGACACTACAAAAAAAAAAAAAAAAAAAAAAAAATTTATTAACATATGTTAAAATAGCGACCTTTAGAAGAACACGAACTTTCCCACAAGCAAGGGACTGAAGAGTTCTCCTAAGTTCCTTGTCTTCGATGCTCGTCGCATCCTTAATATCTTGAAAGCTGAGCTTTTCCGCATCATTGAACAGCATTAATACAACAGTCTGGATGATAGTGACCCACAATAAGATTTGAAGTATGTATATAGGTACCACAATCATATTTAACACACCAGCTGTTTAGGCATAAGTTTGAAAACATGAACAAAAGTTTGTTTCCTTGTCAACCTGACGTGTTTCGACCTATACTACAAAACACGTTTCAAGGATTGGGAGACTAACCTGATATAATGAAACGGCCAGCTCCTTTTTACCTTTGGGAAATTCTGCTTTTAGAACACAATGGCCTAATGAATGTTGCCACATTAACCTCCTCCCACTGTATTTGCTCAAGTAAAACTCTCTAAATATGTCCTGTCAACCCAAATCAGTTTTTAGTTTTTCAAAAACTTAGAACAATGAGATTACCGAGCATAAGTCAATCATCTTCCCTTCATCCCTTACCTGATACACATTCAGTTCATGGGGTAGGCGAACATCCATCACCGGATACGTTGGCCAGTACCTGCATTCAAACAGCACATCGATTCAACATGAAAAGGGTTATATAACATGTCAAAACAGGCACTTCTGGTACAGGATGAAACAGGCTGGGTGGAGCCAAAACACTTGCCATAAGATAAATAATTGATGACGTGTCATGTATGGTTATAATGATAATTTTTTTTTCAATAAGCTAACCTAGAGTTGTAATCACTTGAATCCAATAATTTGCTTGAGATTCAACGGACCAATTAGAGCGTGACATGTGGCGCGACAATCACATGTGATTGAAAAAAAAAATATTTTTTTCAAAAAAAAAATTAATTTAAAAAAAAAATTTTGAAAATTCTTTTATTATTTTTTTTTTAATTTTTTTTTTAATTTAGCATCTCAAATCTAATCACATGTGATTGTAAAACCCAATCACATGTGATTGTAAAACGCAATCACATGTGATTCTGCATGTCAAATCCAATCACATGTGATTGAAAAAAAAAATTCAAATTTTTTTTTTTCAAAAAAAAATTTCAAGCGAAAACATACTTCAATTCGTTGATTTGATCAAGTTTGTTAGCGTTTCGTGATTATATCTTCAAAATTTCAGACTTTAATTCGGTGATTTGATTATGTTTTGATCAAAAACTTGGTGTTTAAAGGTTTTAGAACAAACTTATTGAAATTCGTCATTTTACTAAAAATTTCTTTTTTCAATCGCATGTGATTGAGAGGTAATACTCACACACCAGTTTTTTATCCATACACACTTAAGTTACTATTACGCCCTTATATACAATAATGGGAGTTCAACTCCCTAAATAAACTTAAGGATATAATTGTAAGTTTTAAAGCACAAAGTGTGTATGGATCAAAAACTAGTGTGTGAGTATCACCTCCCCATGTGATTGGATTTGAATGCAGTAGAATCACATGTGATTGGGTTTTACAATCACATGTGATTGGCATGTAGAATCACATGTGATTTACTGCATGTTAAATCCAATCACATGTGATTGAAAAACAAAATTCGAAAAAAAAGTTCGAAAAAAAATTTCGGAAAAAAAATTTTCGAAATTTTTTTTGTTTTTTTGAAATTTTTTTTTTTTATATTTTTTTCAATCACATGTGATTATCGCGCCACGTGTCACACTCTGATTGCTCCCTTGATTCTCAACTTAAAACTTGGTCTCATTTGAATATTTCTCAGCTAACCTAATATTTTGTTGAGTTAATTTAGGTAGTTCAAAACATTTAAAACACACTTTGGGCGACCTTTTCTTGTTTGTACCATTTACCATCCGAGTTATCTTGTAAAACCTAATTGACACATTAGAACCATTGTATCCTGAATCAACAAATGCAGCAAAAGAATAAAATAACATACCCAGTTGTCAAGACATGCACACTCATCTCAATTCCTGATGGAAGCTTCGTCCTAGCTTGAGATGATTGCTTAAAAGATTCATTAATCTCTTTTGATAACTCGATGTCCTACAAGCATAATGTTAGCTATATTAACTGTAAATTATGCTTTATGTCACTTCATTGCCCATTGTCCCTCTTATCTGATCATTTACGAGAATAATATTCCAGTGCAGCAATAATTCAAACAGTATATCAACAAAATTGTGTTCGATAAGAGGACATATATGAAGTATTGAAGTACCCACCTTAAACATTCCTTCAAGTTTGTTTGTAAACTGGCTGCCACATTCAGTTTTTAACTGTAAAAGAGATGAAATGAATAATATTATGTAATCAGCCAACACATTCACTAAATTTGTATGTAAACAACAGGCTCCGAACCTTAGAAATCATGGATTTTTCAGCATCAATAGACGCACTCTTTCCCAACAGTAACCTTTTTGCAAGGTCCTTTTTATAGAAAGCTTCAAACACATCCTTACCCTATAACACAAAGCAAATTAAAGTTCTTAGGAGAAAGCAACAATTAAAATTAAAATTAAAATATAAAGAATTAGAAAGTGTCAATTCGATAGATTATTACTAGAGTGTGTGTATGAGACCTGTATAAATCTGAACAAAACTAAGACTTTATCAAGAGTGCCCTCCAATTCTTCCTCTGATGTACCCTTGTTTCCAGCACGTAGCTTCTCATCCAAAAACTTGGCAATCAGCTCGGCTGGCCGATTCTGTCAACAATTTATATTAACTAGTTTCATATCATAAAAGGTCATATGTAAAAGATATTAAAAAAAAAGCAGTACTGATAAGCCAGTCAACCATTTAAAAAAAACAGTACCGATAAGCCAGTCAACAATATAGCCAAATGCACAAACAGAGGTTGTAAACGCTAGTTGGGGACTAGTCGGCCGGGACCTTGTAGGGACTAGTAGGCCTAGTCGGGAATAGTCTGCCATTGACAAACTTTGACTTTGACCATGTTTTACAGGATAAATCAAAATTTGACTGACTATATATGACTTTTGGCTGATTTAGACCCATTGACCAACTTAAACGGTGTCGACTGGCGACTTTGACCTGTTGACAACACTGCACAAACAGCCCTGGTTCTGACTCTAGGGACCGATTCGAAAAGACACAGTTGAGCCCAAAAGTTGTATATTGATCCTAGTATTTAGTTAAAGATTAATCAAGGCCTAGTCCAAAGCCCAGTCTTAAGTAGATCCTGATTACAATGTTAGGCTCAATTGTCCAGTCCTAAAGGTATGGTACCTTGTTCCTTGTACAGAAAATTGTTTTTATAAATTAACGTATTTCTTACGTGTAACGTAAATGTAATATGTATATTGGACGGCTTTTTTAAAAAAATATTGATGTTTTTCCTTGAACTCCATATTTTTATTCTTCTGTAAAATTATTTTTCATAGGTTATCTTTTATATCATGTTATAGATTTAAAACACCTTGTTATAGTAGTGTATAAATACTATTTATTTATTTATAGTTAAATTTAATAAAACAGAAAATCTAATAGAAAAACATAAGAACAGGCCCCTTGAGCCCATCAGAGGGTCCGTTTTTTTTTTTTAAATGAAGGACCTGGCTTGTGCAATTAAGATGAAATGGTTACACTGATAGATTTTACTTCCATGATATGACAATACGAACGACAAGGATTTAAAAATTAAATGATAAGATACCTGGCGAATATTAATGAGATGTTCGAATGCTTCCTTGATTGTGTTGGAAAAGGCATCATTCTTTGTAAAACTATCTTCCCATATTTTATCAAGAGATGCTTTGAACTCCAAGAGAGATAATACCATGTCTTTATCTTTCTCTTCATCAGTTACTATGCCCTGCCCTGTTCGTCTGATGTACGAACTAAGGGCTTTTCGTAAAGACTCAAGAGCATTTACTCTAGAAAAGAGCATATACAACCTTTGAAGATCTTGAATTCGACTACCATCCATCAACATCATGAAGCCCTAAATCCAGTAGTTAAGGTTAGTACTTTCCAAAAAGACTCAAATGTGAATTGACAAAATTATCCATGCCTTTTCAAGTATTGCAGCAATATGACACTCAAGGAGTTGTCCTTCAGCAGTGGCTAATAATGGCTTTCTTGTACTAGCATCCAGATAAAGCACACATCTGTCATGTTCCTCATGTAATCTTACCTGTGGTGATTATAATGTTAATTACTAGCTATTTTAAAGTTACCCAAATATGCCTACAAGGTAAAAGCAGACAGATTTTACACACCTCCACATGTTTCAAATAATTGGAAACATCTGATTGTTGCATGTATTTTACACCTTCAGCTGCATAAAACTCTGATGTACGTTCAAGAAATGGCTTCTCAAAACTCTCTGAGTAAATTCCTAATGCAGTGAACATCTTCAAAAGATGGTTCAGCAGGGTCCTATCAACCGTTTCACGTAATCTGTCAAGGGAAAATTCAAAATGCAACAGTCCACATTGATCACAGGTCATATGGGGGGTGTGGGGGGGTGTGTGTGTGTGTGTGTGTGTGTGTGTGTGTGTGTGTGAAATGGTGCACTAAACTAAGGAATTACCTCTCACTGTCAATCATTTTCAAAAGGCCAAATACCGTTTTGTGCTCGACTTCTAAAGCTATTGATAATTGTTTTCGGAAGAGTTGCAAGCCCATGTCCCATAGTGACTTCACATTTGTAGTTTGCTTGACATATGTACAGTCAAGATACAACGCTATTCCCCGGATCATCAACAGTTGGTCACAAAAATCTTGCCATGTTTTCTCTACCAGTGACAAAAAAACCATAAGATCTTCACTTTTACCAACTAAAGATTGTAAAGTAGTAGATATGTGGGCTTCACACTCCTTCTCAATCCTGTTGTAAAGATTTCCCCCCAATTTGTGCAGGCAAAGATCATTGACAGCCTATCAACGACAATCATTTTAGTCGCAAATAGAGTAAAACATATTACATTGTGTAGTATGGTATATTAAATTGTCAAGTACTGAAACTCACCTGATAAAGTTTTTCTAAGTCACAAGAATCTGGCTGCTTTAAGAATATAGCACTGATAGCTGACTTCAAAACAGACCATGTATTTTCCTCAAAGTTTGTAGGCAAACTCGGCTTGGCTTCAAAGGTTTGAAAATAAGTTTGAGAACAACATTCAAATTCATATGCTGTGGACTTACTAGGTTAGGCACTAAAGGTAATGACATTATTAAGGTATATGAGATGAGAAGTATAATTAGCTCACCTAACGGCCTGCTGTGATGGCAGTTCAAGCAACTAATCAAACCTCACCAAGTTTGTAATTACTTACCATATATTACAATGGCCTCCATATCCGAAACTAACTGGACTACATGCTGGAGACTATAATAACTGATACAAAGTCTATCAAAATTCAACAATATGGAATCTCATATAGCTGTTTATCTACAAGATTGGGTTGTTTTAGAAGTCTACTTTAGCTCTATTGTCATCCTAATGTTGACTATTATGACTATGACAAATTGCAAGTATCAAAATGCATTTGAATAATTTCAAGTAATAATTTGTAATCAATATATATACACATATGCAACAGTCTCTTAAACCCTAGTTTCCCCTGTTTTCCCAAAATTTATCACCAAACTATAAACCTAAAACCCTAAAAGTTCAATTCTACATAAATCAAACACATCAAACACGTTTCATACAAAATTACACAGATATATCTACGAAATCATAATAAGTACCTTTGAGTAACTTAATTACAAACTTTTTAGCAGGTTGTGGAGGTAATGCTTTTTTACGAGACAAATTGGCGGTGAATCCAACGCTTGACGAGGAGGCGCGTGGACTTCCGGCGTTATGGACGTCGGTATCGGCGAGATCATCATCGTCACCATTGAGAGAACACGCAACGACGGCGGCCTGAGACTTGGCCATTTTCATTGGCGGTTCAATAGAAGAACGTTTCTGTGATGAATTGAAAGGAGATTGAGACATATGAATGAGACTGAATTGATTAATTTGAAATTATGATGAGGAGATAATGAAGCTCAAAGAGACGATTAGATGAAGTTGAGTTTTATTTCCCAGTTAAACCGAGCGTCTTACAGTCTATATATTTCGTAGTTGAGTGTAGATTTCACATCACATTTCGTAGTTATAAAAAGTGTTGTTCCAATTTTTAAAATTGGTTGTCAATGCCGTAATTAGGTCAAAATCTAATTTATTGATCATAGTTGATCAAATAAAAATTGATCAACATCATAAAATGAATTTAAACTAGCATTTTAAAGTTTTAAAAAAAATAAAAGATTGAAGACAATTATATTAATAATTATGTTTATGTGAGTTTTCATCTATATTTATATATAAATTATATATATGATTTTGAAATTTATTTTTCAAATGTATAAAAAATAAAATTTGACTAATCCCGTATTAATCTTCGAATTATCAATTACTCCTAAAATTATGACCGGTTACTTTCCGAATAGCGAGTTTGCAACCTTGGTCATACCCATTGTTGTAAACGGCGTCCGTTGCGACGTCCGTTTCGGCGTTTTGGTGACTAAACCGTTTCGACCCCGTCCCGTTTTCTTATAAGCCGTTCAACGGTCAAAAGTTAGGTCAAATGCAGGAAAAATTGGGTCAACGCCGATCAAAAGTTAGAAATTCTGTTAAAATCTGTCATAAGTCGGTCAAATCAATCAAAATTGTCATTTTAGAGTTCCATTTTGTATTATATTAACGCTAATAGCAATTATATGTACAAACTTGTCAACGAAGGTTTTTTAGCTCTAAAGGATGTGTAAATATATATATCTATATATATATATATATATATATATATATATATATATATATATATATATATAAGTCAACATTAGTCAACATCCGTTTCGACCCCGTCTCGGCCCCATTTTTTCCGTTGCGACGTTTTGAGGTCACTACCGTTTCGGCCCCGTCTCGCGTCTTTTTCAACGTTGGTTATACCTATATCATACATTGGTTTGCAAACTCGCTTTTCGGAAAGTAGCTCCAAATTATATTGTGACATACTCCATCCGTTCCAAATTAATAGTCACGGTTTCACATTCGAAGTCATTCCTTTTAAACTTTAATTTTAAATACATTTGTTTGTGTTATATATTTTTCTTGATGAAGTTATATTAATGAAAACACATTCAAACCAATTCATTCGTATACAATTCATATATACCACAAACTGAAAGATTTTTATCAGTATCATCAACTGTGCCCAATCGCAACAAGTTCATCCCAAATTGATTTGAACTTTTGGTCATACTCAAATACGGAAGAAGTGCCCTTTTGGAGAAAATGAAGTGCATCACACAAAGTGTGCAATCTTTCAATGGAATGACTATAATGATTTTCTAAAGCGTTCCATACTTCACGAGAGATTGTTAAAGCCAACAGGCGTGGGCTCTTTGGATAAAGAGGCATGAATAATGATCAAACTCGTTGATCAGCGGCTTACCATGTTGTAAACGCGGGATTTGGAGACAGGGTCTCATCGACAATAATAGTAGGTTCTGGTTTCATGATGGTACCATGAATATACCTGAGAAGGTTTTGATAAGAGATGAAGGAAAGAATTTGATGCTTACACAAAAGATAATTTCTGGAAGACAATAATTGTGGTTATGTGGATAATAGTGTTTAAAGGTAGGGTTTCATCTGTGTAAAAGGAAGAAGAAGAACTGCCATGGCAATGATACGTGGTGAAGCAGAAAAAAGAAACGAATAATAGAGGACCGTTTGTCGTTTGATACCATGTAACGATAACAATCTACCCTTGGGTGTTCGCATTCATTAAGTATTTATAATATATGTACAAGGAATTAGAATTGTAAACAAATACATACATGGAAAGAATATCTCGAAATATTTGAACTATCTTGCTATCCAAGGTAGATCTCGTTACTTGTGGACCAAGTCCATGTTTATCGTTAATACAAACAAATAAATTTTAAGTCAAAGTTAAAGAAGAAAGACTTCAAAAGTTAAATTTAGAAATTAATTTGGGACGAAGAGAGTTTTCATATATGGAGAACTATATGTATGGTTTGGTTTATGTTTTTTGTTTTTGTGTCCTTTTTACGAGCGAGTAATGAAACGACTCGAACCCGATTACGAAAAATGACAAATTTTTTTACACATGTTGTCTGACATTTGACAACGTTATGCTGCGCGGCGCGCCAAGAATCTGTGTGGCGAGCAATATAACTGAAAACAAACCCCAGAATCAGCTCCAGTATCGATCTCAATTTCCTGCCTTGTTGCGCGGCGCGCTGCTAAACTGTGTCGGGCGCATTAACACTGAAATCAGCCTGCTATTTCAAAACAACTTTAACCATTTTCAATGTCACACAATATTATACAGGAAGCAATCCATTCAGCTAAAATCTGTTTTAATTAAATACACGATATCTTAACGATACTTCAAAATGTTTAACATATTGAAATGGCCCTTGGAACTCAAATAACCCATTACAACAACCAAGAGTAATCTCGACCCAATTACAGAAATATATGGGTTAAGACTCAATATCTGATGTGGTAGCGTGGGTGTATATAAAATAGCTTAAATTTTACTAGGAAATACTATTAAATACGATACAATTTTACACAAGATATTTATTTATTTATTTATTGAATGGATATACTTAAACCTTGCTACAACACTTATAGGCAGTGTACCTAATCGTACAGTAGTGTAGTTTTTAGTAAGTCCGGTTCGTTTCACAGGGAAAAAAAATCTTTAAACAAAGCTTAACGCTATATTAGTTTTAATTTATAAAAATACAAATATATATAAAAGTAATATTATTATTATAAAGGGGGGTTTTTACCGTTTAATGACCGGTTTGTCGATTTTAAAAAACTTTAGTTGCAGTTAAAACAAAATGTAAAATATTAAATAAATAAAAGACTTAATTTAAAGCGTAAAGTAAATAACGATAATGAAATTGCGATAAATAAAAGTGCGATAAAATAAACTTGCGATAATTAAAAAGTACGATAATTAAAAGTGCAATTAAATACAATAACAATAAAAGTGCGATAATTAGAAGTGCAATTAAATATAAAATAAAGGAAATTAAATATGAAATAAAATAATTATGCTTATTTAGACTTCCGTAATCATGATGTTTGACGTGTTGATTTTAGTTTTATGCCCATGGGTTAATTGTCCTTTGTCCTGGATTATTTAATATGTCCGTCTGGTTTTTGTCCATAACAGTCCATCAGTCATAAATATAAAGTGCGAGTATCCTCGTCAAATTATCCTTATTCCCGAAGTTAAATATTCCAACTAATTGGGGACTTAAACTGCAACAAGATTTTAATACTTTGTTTAATAATTACACCAGGTTATCGACTGCGTGTAACCCAAGGTTTTAATACTTTGTTAACAATTATGCCAAGTGTCCTTGTACATAATTTCACCCCTGTTTTAATAATTCTAGTGGCTATTAATCCATTCCCGTGTCCGGTTAAATGAACGATTATTCGTACATATAAATATCCCGCCCATCGTGTCCGATTGAGTGTATATGGTTATTTATAGGGACGTCCAATTGTAAATCTTTATATTAAAATTAACAAACTATCATTTAGTTAAACAAATATAAAGCCCATTAATAGCCCATAGTCTAATTTCCACAAGTGTCGTTCTTTTGTCCAAACCCCAATTATGGTACAAAGCCCAATTACCCAATTTTAGTAATTAGCCCAACATCATGATTACTTCATTTTAAATAAGCATAATAATAACTTAGCTACGAGACATTAAATTAAAAAGGTTGAACATAACTTACAATGATTAAAAATAGCGTAGCATTACACGGACAGAATTTCGACTTACACCCTTACAACATTCGCTAACATACCCTTATTATTAGGATTTAAAATTAAAATTAAAATTAAAATATAAAATATAAATATAAATATTACGTATACATATATAGAGAGAGATTGATTTATGATATTAAAAATGATCAGAATTCGTTGGGTTTTATAGGGATTTGAGTCCAGGGAATCTCCGCGACTCGCGGTCCTTTCCTTCTTCAAACTCCGCGAGTCGCGAAGTTTGTTTTTACAGCTCACCAAGCCTTGGCTCCTAGCTTGTCGACGGATTATATAAATAAATATAATATATAAATAATTTTAGTAATTATTTAAATATTATATTATATTTATGTGCATAGTTGACTTGTAATTTTTAGTCCGTTGCGTCGAGCGTTGAGAGTTGACTCTGGTCCCGGTTCCGGATTTTCGAACATCCTTGCGTACAATTTAATATCTTATACTTTGCGTTTTGAATCTTGTACTCTTGTAATTTTGAGACGTTTCTTATCAATAATTGGAACCTCTTTAATTGTATTTTGTACTTTTGAGCTTTTTGGTCGTTTGCGTCTTCAATTCGTCGAATCTGTCTTTTGTCTTCACCTTTTATTATTTAAACGAATATCACTTGTAAATAGGACAATTGCAACTAAAAGCTTGTCTTTCTTGAGGAATAATGCTATGAAATATATGTTCGTTTTTAGCATTATCAAATATTCCCACACTTGAGCGTTGCTTGTCCTCAAGCAATATAGTCTTGAAATACTAGAATCACTTCTTTATTCTTCACACTTTGTACATCAGTGATTTCTTTACGGCGGTATAAACAATGGTAGTAACGATGTGGTTTACAGTCCCACATGACTATAAAAATTTAGATCCTTTAAGGAAATTGGATCTTTATGAAAACATTTGATCTTTTGAAAATTTTAATCTAGCTTTTACCCTAGATAAGTTTTCCGAAATAACCCTTCACCGGTGTTTGCAAAATATTTTTGTGGGTTGTGTGGGTTTCAGATTTGAATATTTTAGCTCAACACTTGTGGTTTTGTGTTACCCACTTGCTAACCTTGTATTAGGAAAGCAACACGTCCAGTTTACTTGTCCCGTATATTACCTTTCGACAAACTACCGTCCGGTTGTAAATGAAAGCGATGAACAAGCAACTGTTAAGGCAATGTCCCGTGACATGCTTTTGATTATGGTCTATAAACGTGTCGGATGCTAGTACTATCCTTTGTAGGAGCAATAGTAAAGATCATCCTATGATTTTTCGGTCTGGCACAAGGTCCTGTCTTTGACCATGCTATGCAACCACCGTTCTTACGGTTGACACCCGATTTGGTTCAGATGACCTAATGAATTCCAGGTGAATTCCTAGAATTTTACGTTCAAAGGTAATGAACGCATTGAAAATAGGGTTTTCAGAAAACAAGTCGGTTTTAATTTGATCAAAATATTTTCTCGTTCAAGCTCGAGTTTAGATATCATCGAATTTCATGAGTTTGTAATTCTCAATCTTTAAGGTCAATCTCTAGGATTGAGTAATATCAGTCTTAAAAGCTGATTTTTGATCTTTAAGGAGATTATCCTTTCTGGAGATCTGATTCATTAGTCTTATCCAGCTAATTTGCACGGCGCCCTCCCCATTTTACAAGACAGATCCTCTCATGGTTAGGATAAGTCTGACCACTTGGCGACCCTGTTTTATGCTGAGGTCCGTGGATTTCCTGCTGATTTTAGAGATGACTTTTCTAGATTTTTCATCAACCTACAGCTGGTCTGGACGACAACTTCCTGACCTAAATCAAGAAGCGCGTTTCTTTTTCGGAAGACTTTACTTCCTTTTAATGATGGAATTGATTCATCGTGTAGATCCATCTCTTCTTTTCTTTCATCGGGTAAAACAGTTTAGTTTAGTCCAAAGCAAAAGTATTTTCAGTTATTTGTTACAGAAATATGTCACATATGTTTAAAATAACTTGGTAAATTTTCCCACACTTGGCTTTTATTTTCCTTTTTATTGTCCTCTATTCCATTTTAAATGAATTCTAACATTTTGGTTTGTTTCTTAATTTATGTCCTTTCCGAGGTAACAATAATTTCGGTGTTAAAACCTAGTTTTATCATTCATAAATATGTATAAACATGATTTTGAGTTCATTTAATTGAAAATTTTGAAAAATTTTACTAGAATTGGGTAGTCAGTATATAAGACTAGGGATGTTCTTTATTATCAGAGAGCACTAGATTCTAATACAACTACTACGTTACTAGTATTTTTAATGGTAACCAAGTGTTTAAGTAAAAAATTTTAAAAATCCGAAAGAATTTAACCCCTTCCCACACTTAAGATCTTGCAATGCCCTCATTTGCAAGAAATCAGTAACAATTTAAATTATTGAGGGTGATTAGCGTAGAAATGATTAAATTTTACCAAAGTTTCCAAACATATTGTTGTTTGTGTTGAATGATAAATGGTGCACATCATTTGTTTATTCCGTCTTGTTGTTATTTCACATATATTTTGCATCTTGTCGTCAAAATTAGTTGCTTTTACTGAACTTAATGTCAGTCTTTGAAAATACGTTGTTTTACCCTGTTGTGTACATAAGATAAATTGCAAACATATATACATATTTTTGAAGTTTGGTATATTACCCCACATTCAAAAATTATTAAAATCTAATAATAAAAGTTAGAAAATTATAAAAACTATTACAATATTAACATAAGTATTAAATGTATCAACATTACAAATAATAAAATAAATAAAACTAAGTAGACTAGGGATGATACTGATACCAGTAGGGGTTCCATGCATAACCGTATGTGTTATAGAATGCTTCGGCTGGGTTATGCGTAGGATACGGTGGTTGGATCTCTATAGACCAGGGAGGAAATACGGGCGATGGAGTAGCAATATAGTTTCTACCTACATGTTGGCAATGAGCTATGATTTGGTTTTGATGAACTTTCAAATCTTCAAATGCTCTATGTCTAGCATTTTCATACTCTTGTGAAGTTATAAACCTTTGCATTTCTGTCATTTCATTTCCCCGTCCCACATTACCTGGCTGTTGGTTTCTCTCAACCTGTGGATGTCTACCATTATATCGTACTGCGGCGTTATTTCGCCTCTTCAAAACTTTAGCACCATGGTATACATTTAAACCAATTGTATCGTGGGGTTCTGGTTCTTCGATTAATAATCCCCCTGACTTATATCCACACCGAGATATTCAGCAATCAAAGTAATAAATATACCACCTCCTATTATACTGTGCGGTCTCATGCCCCTAACCATAGCTGATAAATAATAACCCACACAATAAGGTATACTTACAGCGCTTTGTGGGTCTCGAATACACATGTGGTAAAACAAATCCTGTTCATTTACCTTTTCCTTATTCTTACCTCGTTGTGTAATCGAATTGGCTAAAAACCTATGAATTACTCTTAACTCTGCTCTATCTATATCCAAATAAGAGTAATTTCCCCCTTTAAATCGGTGATGGCTAGTCATTTGACTCCATACACCATGCGTATCAAAATTTTCATCAATTTTCCTACCGTTCAATATCAACCCTCTACAATCGGCAGATGCTAACTCCTCAGGCGTATATATACGTAAGGCCTGAGCCATGTCTAGTAAAGACATGTGGCGCATCGAACCTCCTAACAAAAATCTAATAAAAGATCGATCGGTTAAACTAACTACCCGATCATTTATTTCTATACTACACAATAATTCTTCACACCATACTTTATATACAGGTCTACGCATGCTGAATAATCGTACCCAATCGTTAAAAGTAGAATTACCATACCTCTGTGTAAGTAATTCTCTAATTGGCCCGGCCAATTCTATAGCTTCTAATGGTGCCCATTCTATTACCCTAGGTACTTCAACAACTTTAGAATGAAGAGTATGCAAGCCCCTTTGGTATTTTGGATAATCTATCCAACGTCTATCAAATCTCAAGTTCGGGTGCAAATCTTCCAAGTGCATATCTGAAAATGTCATAACTGGATGAGGTATATCTTGTTTATAATAGCTATCAACATCCTGTTGTTCCGCATTCTCAGGAGGAGCATTGCGAGCTTGGGATGAAGATTCACCCCTTTCAGTCTGCAAAACACATCAAACACAATTTTTGTGCATCCAAATATGCATTAGTGTCAGCAAAATCATCAATCAAAATAATTACAATGACATGTCCAATTTATATCAAACTTATGCTCATTTTCATATTTTTATCAAATCTACACTTTTTCAAATAAGCATATACGAAAATGTTCGCCAAGTTCATAAGCATTCAACTCAAATAACATGTCAAAATAATCATTACTAGCAATTAAACAAGTTTCAAATGGCATTATCTCTCAAAAATCAAGTTTATGAATTTTAGACTTGAAAAAGTCCACTTTAATTCTCAAAAATCATGTTTAGGCTCAATGTTTGGATCATTTAACTACCTAAACATGTTACACTACTTAATTTAGCAATAATTCATGACAAAAATCGGCCATAACCTGTTTATATCAAAAAGTCCCAAATTTGCTCAAGAACACAAACCCTAGATTACTCAAAATTTGAAGTTTAAGGCTTCTAATCATGTTAAATAGCATCAATCTAGGTTATACAAGCATAATACATAAACAATTTAAGCATAATTACACTAAAAAGCATCTAAATCGAATTGGGTATAAAATTGCTCAAGAACACTAATTTTCGGATTAAAGAGTGTTTTGGTGTAGAAATTTACCGTTTTCCTTGAGTAATTCCTTGATAGCATCCTTCTCAACATGATTTTGTGAAAGATTTGATGAAAAACGGTGAAAAAATTCGATTTTGTGGTGTGTTTTTCGGGTGTTTTTCGCAGTTATTTGGGGTGTTTGTGTTGGGACTGATCAGTTCTGCGTATATATTTTTTTTTCTTCTGAATTTTGGTCTCTCTGCGACTTGCGATGTTTTTGTTCTTCAAACTCCGCGAGTCGCGTTTTTTTTTTTTTTTTTTTGTAAAAACCTTATCTTATAAAACAATTAATTAATTAATTTTAAAATTTTGTTTCCCTTGTTATTTAAGACGAGGTCGTTTCGGAACGATGTCCTAGTCCGTCCTTCGACAAAATTTTAAAATTTGTCTTTTTGTAGCGATTGTTTTAAAAGCTAAGATTTTTGGGGTTTTTTAATGTTTTTGGCATACTTTAATTCAATAAGATTAAAAATAATGATAATAAAAGTTCTCGTCCCTCCCTCGGGTAAAGCAATTTCGGTTCAAAGACCTAGTCTTCAACTTACGACGAATTTTAAAAATCATATTTTTAACTTAGCAAAATAAAGTAAATTTTTGTTTTTAAATTCACACCAAACTTAAATTTAAAATGCATAAAATTAAAAATTCACACCAAACTTAATTAAAAATTCATATTATAAATTCACACCAAACTTATATTATATTTTTGTTTTTATACATACAAACTTATAAAAAGATTAATTTTTCAAATATTTACAATTTTAAATATATTGATTTAAAAAGTTTACAATAATTTTTTTTTAATACTAATTTATTAATTTTAAAAACATGGTAAAAATAAAATTAAAAATCTTTTTGGTCTTTTATCCCACTTTAATCAATCAAATATTATCAAAAATATGCTCCCCTCTTTTCGGTAAAGTAATTTCGGTTCCATGACCTAATTTAACTCATGACGAATTTTTGAAATATTTTGAGTTGATTGATTAAAGATATTTATACCTTAAGAATAAACGTTAAATTTCGCAGTGATGTAATAAATTTTTGTATGATATCAATAATTTCGATCGCCAAACCTAATTTTATTCAATACCAATTTAATACTTTATAGCGAACAAATTAGCGTTTATTATCAAAAGGTTAAAAATAAAAATAAAAATAAAAACTGTACAGACTTACCTGTGAGATAGTATTCTTAGTGATATGATCTATCCCATTCATAAGATAGTCGGTTTAATTGATTTTCCATGGCTACATAGGCGTAACCTCGAGCATTCAGTGTTTTTTCTTCTAAACATATGAACGGTCCGTCTCTGCATAAAGTAACAAATTCGGTGTTTGAATAGGTTTGATTATTTGAACATTTACCTCCATGTGACCATTTTCCGCATTTGTGACATCTTTCTAGGTGCCGTGCTCTTCTTTTCGCTGCGAATTTTGATTTTCCTTTACCAAATTGTAACTTATTATCTTCGCATCTGGATTCTTTTCTTACTCCGTCCAATCTTTCTCTGATTACTGATACTATTTCACTCGGAAGTGTGTCATTATTACGTTTAGTGATCAAAGCGTGTAGCATTAGACCATGGTTTAGTTCACAGGAAGTCTTCATTTCGTAAAAACCTAAAAAAAATAAAAATTCAGAATGGGGGGAGAAGACTAGTTCTTTAGGGTCTGCTAGGGAAAGACCATTCGGGTTCCATTTTTGAGAACTACATGAAAACAGAAAATCTAACTCTAACAGAAATACATATTATCCTTTAAAAGACTTGATTCTCCCCACACTTAGTTAGCTGTGGTATCGAAATTGTGATTAACTTCATTGTCAACTTCCATTGGACTATCTATGTAATGTTTAACTCTGTGACCATTAACTTTAAATTCAATTCTATTTGAATTTATTAATTCTATCGTTCCGTATGGGAAAACTCTTTTGACTATGAATGGTCCAGACCATCTTGATTTCAATTTTCCAGGAAATAGCTTGAATCGTGAATTGAAAAGAAGAACTCTGTCTCCTTCTTTAAATTCTTTTGAACTTCTGATTATTTTATCATGCCATTTTTCGTTCTTTCTTTATAGATTAATAAATTTTCGTATGCTTCATGTCTTAATTCTTCTAATTCGTTTAGTTGACTTAACCGTAGACGTCCAGTTTCATGTAAATCAAGATTACATGTCTTCAAAGTCCAAAATGCTTTGTGTTCAATTTCTACTGGAAGATGACATGCTTTTCCATAAACGAGTCTAAAAGGTGTGGTTCCAATTGGAGTTTTGTAGGCTGTTCTAAAAGCCCAGAGTGCATCCTCCAACTTAATGGACCATTCTTTCGGATTTGATCCTACGGTTTTTTCTAGAATACATTTTAAAGCTCGGTTGGTATTTTCAACTTGTCCACTTGTTTGTGGATGATATGCAATGGAGATTTTATGAGTTACTCCATATCATTTAAGAACTTTCTCAAGTTGATTATTACAGAAATGAGTTCCCCGATCACTTATTAAAGCTTTCGGTGTTCCAAACCTTGCAAAAAGACGTTTTAAAAAGTTGACTACAACTCGTGCATCGTTAATTGGGAGAGCTTGTGCTTCCGTCCATTTAGATACATAATCAATGGCTACGAGAATATATAGATTATTATGAGATTTTGGAAATGGACCCATAAAGTCAATACCCCAAATGTCAAATACTTCACATACTTGAATGACATTTTGTGGCATTTCATCACGTTGACTTATTTTTCCGGCCCTTTGAGAAGCATCACAGGATTTGCAAAGAAGGTGTGCGTCTTTGTAAATTGTAGGCCAATAGAATCCAGCATCATAAACTTTTCTTGCTGTTAGTTGAGGCCCATAGTGCCCTCCTGTTGGTCCCGTGTGACAATGGTTTAAAATTTTACTAGCTTCATCTCCGAATACACATCTTCGTATTATTCCATCTGGACAACTTTTAAACAGATGTGGATCTTTCTAGAAATAGTGTTTTATATCACTGAAGAATTTCTTTCGTTTTTGGTACGATAATCCTTTTTCAAGGAATCCACATACTAAGTAGTTTGCATAGTCTGCAAACCATGGAATTTTATTATAATCTATCTTCAATAGATATTCATCAGGAAAGTTGTCTTGTATGGCTGATTCATTTAGAACTTCTAATTCGGGATTTTCAAGACGAGAAAGATAATCAGCGGCGAGATTTTCTGCTCCTCTTTTATCTCGGATTTCAATATCGAACTCTTGTAAGAGTAAGATCCAACGGATTAATCTTGGTTTGACATCTTGTTTCGAAAATAGGTATCTAAGAGCAGAATGGTCGGTATAGACCACCGTTTTTGCTAGAACGAGATATGAACGAAATTTGTCAAAAGCAAAGACAATAGCAAGGAGTTCTTTTTCAGTAGTTGTGTAATTCGTTTGTGCTCCTTGTAACGTCTTACTAGCATAATATATAGGTTGAAATCGTTTTTCAATCCTTTGTCCTAAAACGGCTCCCATTGCAAAATCACTTGCATCGCACATAAGTTCAAACGGTAGATTCCAATTTGGTGTTATCATGATCGGCGCATTAGTAAGTTTCTCTTTAAGAATATTAAAAGATTTGATGCATTCATCTGAAAAGATGAATGGAGCATCTTTTTCTAGGAGTTTATTAATAGGAGTGGCAATTTTAGAAAAATCTTTTATGAAACGTCGGTAAAAACCGGCATACCCTAGAAAACTCCTAACTCCTCTAACATTGGTGGGATGTGGAAGTTTAGCAATTACATCTACTTTAGCTCTATCCACATCAATTCCTTCTTTTGAAATTTTATGTCCAAGAACGATGCCTTCTTTAACCATGAAATGGCATTTCTCCCAATTAAGTACTAGATTTGATTGTTCGCATCTAATAAGCATTCATTCAAGATTAGCTAGACATGATTCAAATGTATCACCGAAGACTGAAAAGTCATCCATGAAAACTTCCATGCATTCTTCTATCATGTCGTGAAAAATCGCCATCATGCACCTTTGAAAGGTTGCAGGGGCGTTGCAAAGTCCAAATGGCATGCGTTTGTAAGCAAAAGTACCATAAGGGCACGTGAATGTTGTTTTCTCTTGATCTTCAGGTGCTATTGGAATTTGAAAATATCCAGAAAAACCATCAAGAAAACAATAGTAACTATTTCCGGCTAATCTTTCCAACATTTGATCAATAAAAGGTAAGGGAAAGTGATCTTTTCTGGTGGCGTCATTTAATTTTCTATAATCAATGCATACACGCCATCCTGTTACAGTCCTAGTAGGAATAAGCTCATTTTTTTCATTTGTGATGACAGTCATGCCACCCTTCTTAGGCACGCATTGAACTGGGCTTACCCATGGACTATCAGAGATCGGATAAATTAAACCTGCATCTAGCAGTTTAATAATTTCTTTTTTAACAACATCTTGCATATTAGGATTTAGTCTTCATTGGCGTTGCACATACGTTTTATGACCTTCTTCCATAAGGATTTTATGTGTGCAATACGAAGGACTTATTCCTTTAATATCATGAATCTTCCATGCAATGGCTGGTTTATGAGCTTTCAACACAGAAATGAGTTGTGATTTCTCATTTTCAGTAAGAGAAGACGATATTATTACAGGTAATTCAGATTCACCATGTAAATAAGCGTATTCCAAATGGTTTGGAAGTGGCTTTAACTCTAATGTTGGAGGTTCTTCTATCGATGATTTATATCGATATCTGTCTTCTTCTTTTAGCATTTGAATTTCTTCTGTTGTTGGTTCATATCCATTAGCTATTAGTGTAGGTAACATTTCAACTTCATCAATTGGTTCAGTTCCTTCTCCTAAAGAACATTCTCCTGTTCCTTGTAATTCTGGAAATTCTTCTAATAATTATGCATGTGAATCTATAGTTTGAATATAATAACATGTATCATCTGCAGATTGCGGTTGTTGCATTGCTCTATCAACTAAAAAGGTAACACTCTCGTCCTCTATACTTAGGGTCAGTTTCTTACCAAACACGTCTATCATTGCTTTAGCCGTGTTTAAGAATGGTCTTCCTAATATGAGAGGAACTTGAGAATCTTCTTCCATGTCCAGAACAACAAAATCTACTGGAAATACTAAAGTACCAACTTTAACTAGCATGTTTTCCATTATCCCTCTAGGATATTTTATTGATCGATCGGCTAGTTGTATACTTATCTTTGTTGGTTTCAATTCTCCAAGGTCTAGTTTAGCGTATAATGAATACGACATTAAATTTATACTAGCACCTAAGTCTGCCAATGCTTCTATTGAACTAAGACTACCCAGAAAACATGGAATTGTGAAACTTCCTGGATCAGATAGTTTTTCTGGTATCTTATTCAACAGCACTGCTGAACAATTAGCATTCATAGTAACAGCCGAGAGTTCTTCCATTTTCTTTCTATTTGAGATTAGATCTTTCAAGAATTTAGCATATCTAGGCATTCCTGAAATCACATCAATGAAAGGAAGATTTACATTTATCTGTTTAAACATATCCAAGAATTTGGATTGCTCGGCTTCAAGTTTCTCTTTTTTCATTTTACTCGGGTAAGGAAGTGGTGGTTGGTATTGTTTAACATAAGGTTTAGCCTTAACTATGTTATCTTCATTAACCTTTTCAACTATCGGTTCTTTTTCCTTATCTTGATCAGGTTGTGGTTCTTGTGGAGTAGGAATAGCTTCATCAGAAGTTACAGGTATTTCAGGTGGTTTAAGTGTTGTACCACTTCTTGTAGTAATGGCTTTAGCTGTTTCATTCCGGGGGTTTGCATTTGTATCACTAGGTAGACTTTCCGGTTTTCTTTCACCTATTAACCTTGCTAGGTTACTTACTTCTTGTTCCAAGTTTTGAATAGAAGCTTGTTGATTTCTAAATGCTTGAGTATTTTGTTCATTAGTTTGTTTCTGAGATGTGAAAAACTGCGTTTGAGTTTCAACTAGCTTTGTCATCATATCTTCTAAATTCGGCTTTTTATCATCGGTTTGTGGTGGTTTGTTTTGAAAATTAGGTCTTTGCTGGTTGTAAGTATTATTGGATACTTGTTGATTGCTAGGACCTTGTTGGTTGTTGTATGGAATATTTCGATTATAATTATGGTTTTGATTGTAGATCGGTCTTGGCGGTTGATAATTATTCTGATAATTATTTCCAGGCCTTTGATTTAGATATGAAACATTCTCTCTTTGTTCCATTGTTAGTTCAATACTGAGACAATCTTTTGTCAAATGTGGTCCTCCACACTGCTTACAACTAATTCGTATTGAGTGGATATCTTTAGTCATCTTTTCCAATCGTCTCTCGACAGCATCTATCTTTGCAGAAATGGAATCTAAGTCATGGCTAGAATCGGCTCTAGCTGCTTTAGATGATCTAACGATATCTTTTTCTTGGTGCCACTCATGTGAGTGGGAAGCAGTGTTATCAATAATTTTGTAAGCATCAGTTTCGGTTTTCTTCATAATAGAACCACCAGCTGCTATATCGATGTCTTTCCTTGTAGTGATGTCGCATCCTTGGTAGAATATTTGTACTATTTGACAGGTGTCTAAACCATGTTGCGGACATCCTCTTAATAACTTTCCAAATCTTGTCCATGCCTCATATAGAGTTTCATTTGGTTTCTGTGTGAACGTAACAATTTCTCCTTGAAGTCTTACGGCTTTAGATGCCGAAAAGAATTGTTTAAAAAATTTTCAACTAAAACGTCCCATGTATCAATCGCCCCTTCAGGTAACGATTCCAACCAATCTTTGGCTTCTCCCTTTAAAGTCCAGGGAAATAACATGAGATATATCTGTTCATCCTCAACTTCTCTTATTTTAAATAGTGTACAGATCCTATTAAAGGTACGAAGATGTTCATTTGGATCTTCCTTCGGCGCACCACTAAATTGGCATTGATTAGTCACCATGTGTAGAATTTGTCCTTTGATTTCATAATCTGGCGCATTAATGTCCGGATGAGTAATTGCGTGACCTTGGCCAGTGCGTTTAGCTCTCATTCGGTCTTCCATACTTAAAGGTTCTGTTACTTCCAAAATTGAATTTGTTGAATCTGAATCACTAGAGGATTCTGATTTAATGGTTCGTTCCTCAACAATCTCTGTTTGAATGATTGGGGGTTCCGGAGGAAAATTTAATGGTTCAGGATCTATGAATTGTCCCTGAATATTCTCCGGATTCTCAATTGTGAGTTCGGGTTCAAAAAATGGATTATCGGAAATTTGAACTGGAGTACTTGGTCGACTGGATGACGATTCTAAAGAAAAATCAACGGCGGTAATATTAGCTAAATGTCTTGATCTAGTTACAGGTGGTGAACGTACAAAAGGTGGTGAACGTCTTGGTCGGTGCATTCACTGAATATCCTATTAGTTTTTAAAAGGAAAGAAAAATTATATAAGTTATCCAATTAATAGACTTTTCTGATTTTGCCCACGTTTCGAATAGCCAAAAGATGCAGCAGAGGGGCAGGATTCGTTTGGTCTCAATATAATTGAGTACTGTTTGGCTCCAATAACCCGGTCCACGTACAAATCCAACTATTACTACGAACCAGAAAATTTTGATGTCTATCAATTTAACCACTTAAAATAAATTTTCGTAATTTTAAGAAATTTAGATAAGAAGTAGAGAAAATTCTAAGTCCTAAAAACTAGAATAGCGAGAAATAAGAAAGAAAAAGAGCGCGTCGAAAAAGGAAAGTGTTGAAAAATAAATGGCGTCGAAAAATAAGAAATAATAAAAAATAATGACTTATAGAACTTAAAAACACTCGACTAACCCAACCTTATTACTATCACTAACTTAAAATTAAAATTGCAAATTGAGATTACTAATTGGAGTGATAATTGATACATAGGTAAAAGGTGTCGAAAAATAAAAATAAGAAAGTAGCGCGTTGAAAATTAAAAAGGCACTAAAAACTAAAAACTAAAAATTGCGTCTAAAACTATTAAAGCTTACAAGTAAAACTATATCCCAAATGGCAATAACTTAAAAAGAAACTAAAACTTAAAAAGGCGTCACAAAATTCTAAAGCACCTAAATCTTAGTCTAAAGAAAAAGCACTTAAGGGATTTTACGGCAAAGCCTAAAAATCTATAAATAAAAATAACTATGGCAAAAACTAAGTTTAAAACTAAATACGAGCGAAAAACACAAATATTACGCTAAAACAATTAAAAAGAGACAAAATATAAAAATATACTAAAAGTTGTAAAAAGTACAATTTTTATAAAAATATTATTTTTATATTATTTATTTATTAAAACTATTAATTTTACAATTTAATTAAACTAATTAAACAAAATAATAATAAAAACTAAAATAAATAATTAATTAAAACCTAATTAGGGTTTTATAATAATAATTATAATAATTACCCCGTAATTAATTGCTGACTAGGGTTTCTATCGGTGTCAGAGTGGCTCCGCGAGTCACGGTTCCACCTGGCAAAAATCTCCGTGAGTCGCGGTGAATGAAAATTCAGATCAGGTGCAGTATTAAATTCGACGTTTTACTTTTTTTTTGTTTTAATTTCTGTTTTATATGTTCTGTTTTAATAAAAATATTTATATAATAAAAACTTATATTAAAAAACTAAAATAAAAATAGAAATACTTTATAATTTTATAAAATCTTAAAAAATAGATTTATATATATATATATATATATATATATATATATATATATATATATATATATATATTTTGTTCGGTTTTTGATTTTACGTTTTAATAAAAACAAAATATTTAAATAAAACTTATATTTTTTTTTAAAATAAAATAAAGAAACTTTATAAAACTTAATTATTTAACAAACTCTTAAAAATATTTAAATTTTTGTTTTCTTTTTTTTTTGTTTTCGAATATATAAAACTTATATTTACAAAAACGTATTTTTATAAAACTAAAAATAAATTTTTTTTTATTTATTTAGCGTTGCGCTTCCGGCTTTTAAGCAAGAAATTGGGTTCTCCGGCAGCGGCGCCAAAAATACTTGATGTGGTAGCGTGGGTGTATATAAAATAGCTTAAATTTTACTAGGAAATACTATTAAATACGATACAATTTTACACAAGATATTTATTTATTTATTGAATGAATATACTTAAACCTTGCTACAACACTTATAGGCAGTGTACCTAATCGTACAGTAGTGTAGTTTTTAGTAAGTCCGGTTCGTTCCACAGGGAAAAAAAATCTTTAAACAAAGCTTAACGCTATATTAGTTTTAATTTATAAAAATACAAATATATATAAAAGTAATATTATTATTATAAAGGGGGGGTTTTTACCGTTTAATGACCGGTTTGTCGATTTTAAAAAACTTTAGTTGCAGTTAAAACAAAATGTAAAATATTAAATAAATAAAAGACTTAATTTAAAGCGTAAAGTAAATAACGATAATGAAATTGCGATAAATAAAAGTGCTATAAAATAAACTTGCGATAATTAAAAAGTACGATAATTAAAAGTGCAATTAAATACAATAACAATAAAAGTGCGATAATTAGAAGTGCAATTAAATATAAAATAAAGGAAATTAAATATGAAATAAAATAATTATGCTTATTTAAACTTCCGTAATCATGATGTTTGACGTGTTGATTTTAGTTTTATGTCCATGGGTTAATTGTCCTTTGTCCTAGATTATTTAATATGTTCGTCTGGTTTTTGTTCATAACAGTCCATCAGTCATAAATATAAAGTGCGAGTATCCTCGTCAAATTATCCTTATACCCGAAGTTAAATATTCCAACTAATTGGGGACTTAAACTGTAACAAGATTTTAATACTTTGTTTAATAATTACACCAGGTTATCGACTGCGTGTAACCCAAGGTTTTAATACTTTGTTAACAATTATGTCAAGTGTCCTTATACATAATTTCACCCCTGTTTTAATAATTCTAGTGGCTATTAATCTATTCCCGTGTCCGGTTAAATGAACAATTATTCGTACATATAAATATCCCGCCCATCGTGTCCGATTGAGTGTATATAGTTATTTATAGGGACGTCCAATTGTAAATCTTTATATTAAAATTAACAAACTATCATTTAGTTAAACAAATATAAAGCCCATTAATAGCCCATAGTCTAATTTCCACAAGTGTCGTTCTTTTGTCCAAACCCCAATTATGGTACAAAGCCCAATTACTCAATTTTAGTAATTAGCCCAACATCATGATTACTTCATTTTAAATAAGCATAATAATAACTTAGCTACAAGACATTAAATTAAAAAGGTTGAACATAACTTACAATGATTGAAAATAGCGTAGCGTTACACGGACAGAATTTCGACTTACACCCTTACAACATTCGCTAACATACCCTTATTATTAGGATTTAAAATTAAAATTAAAATTAAAATATAAAATATAAATATAAATATTACGTATACATATATAGAGAGAGATTGATTTATGATATTAAAAATGATCAGAATTCGTTGGGTTTTATAGGGATTTGAGTCCAGGGAATCTCCGCGGTCCTTTCCTTCTTCAAACTCCGCGAGTCGCGGAGTTTGTTTTTACAGCTCACCAAGCCTTGGCTCCTAGCTTGTCGACGGATTATATAAATAAATATAATATATAAATAATTTTAGTAATTATTTAAATATTATATTATATTTATGTGCATAGTTGACTTGTAATTTTTAGCCCGTTGCGTCGAGCGTTGAGAGTTGACTCTGGTCCCGGTTCCGGATTTTCGAACGTCCTTGCATACAATTTAATATCTTATACTTTGCGTTTTGAATCTTGTACTCTTGTAATTTTGAGACGTTTCTTATCAATAATTGGAACCTCTTTGATTGTATTTTGTACTTTTGAGCTTTTTGGTCGTTTGCGTCTTCAATTCGTCGAATCTGTCTTTTGTCTTCACCTTTTATTATTTAAACGAATATCACTTGTAAATAGGACAATTGCAACTAAAAGCTTGTCTTTCTTGAGGAATAATGCTATGAAATATATGTTCGTTTTTAGCATTATCAATATCCCAACCCGATACCAAGAGCATGATCTTGGAGATTCATTCATCCCTAACCGAGGCTAAATATCCAAAAGCTCATAATCATCTAGTCTAACAACCATAAACCTTCGCCATAACAAACCAGTACCTATAAAAAGGTAAACAACGAGAGGGGAAAGCTAATGCTTAGTGAATGCAATAATTATACATATACATATATAATCCACTTACTTGCAATCACATACACATATATCGCATACAGGCTAGCAATCCCAATTAGCATACAATCACAATGTATAATGCTAAAAATAAACAACACACAAAGGTGGTATCAAACACGCGAACTAAAGTGATCCGATAAATCAGTCACACCCACCCATTACGCACATGTTATGGTGCAACCATCGCACGGTAAACACCATAACAAAATTGTGGTATACATCGTACAAAGAGTAGTGAATCCTCGCACACGGATAACACTGTAACGAATCCTCACACACGAATATACTAACCACATCGCCTACAATCAAATAAATTATATACGCATACATATAATTATTTCTACTCACCTTGTAATCTCTAACAACACAATATCCGAATTCCACAAGTTCTTCAATGTGATTTACCTATTACATTATATTACAAATAATAAGCTAAATATTTCTATTTAGATAATCACCACACACATAAACACAAGACCCGCCCATAATGCTACTAGACACCAAAAGTGACTACTAGATTCATTTCGACCCAATTAAGCTTTCAACCAACTTTGACTCAAGAGAGAAATGACCCATTAACACTACAAGTGGTAATTCAGGCCCAAACTACACCATAATAATATATACACTAATATCATTCTCAATTTCTCAAACCATAACACTTTGTACAAAATTTACCCATTTTAACCATTTGCACAACCCCCTCTTTACAGCAGATTTGAGTCCAGTTAAACACCTGTATTGTCAATAGGAGCTTATTCATTGGAAAGGGTACTTAAAGACCTTTTTAAAAAGTGCCCACACACCCAAAACGGAGCTACGGTTTACAAGATATGACCTTTACAAAGTCATGTTTGTGCAGTTTATCTTGGTTACGGGTTTCACATCATTAACCTAATTTCCAACACATAAACATACCAAAACACCAAATTTCAAAACTTTGCTTAATTACATCATTAAGGACTGATTTTTGTCAATAATGATCATCATTATCATCAACACCTATTTGGGGCATTTTATCAAACACCTTGAATGCATGACTTATAAGAAGCAAAACAACTACTAGTTTGGTGTTTAACCCACCAAGAACCCTAACTCAACACCTAAAAAGAAATTTGAACCTAAAATTCAAAATTAGAACTTACCAAGTAGATATGAATGAACCTTTAGCTTGCAAGAACAAAATCCCTATTCATTTGGGTCAAAAATACACGAATTTCCATCATTTTTCTCCATCTCTCTCTAAACACACACACACACACACACACACACACACACACACTCTTTCTCTCTCTCTCTCTCTCTCTAAAATGAGAGTAAAAATCTGGAAATAGAAGTGAATAATGAGCCCTAGATCTGATTTTGGGGCTTAAATCACAAGTTTGGGCGTTTGTGCAAACTAGCCCCTCAACTTCTCACTTTTGTAAAAACTGCACACCGAGCCCACCAAGTCAACAATTTGGGTCGAATTTCAGAAAACTTGAAACATGAAAGTCGTATCTCAATTCATTACGGACGTCTTGCCTTTCGAATCGTCTCATTCCAAGTCCGTATGAGCAAGTTATGCTTAAATAGAGAAACATCTCAAAATGACTTCTTATCAAAAAGTGTGACGTCCTCCAGATAGGGTCGGGAAGAAAACGTCACTAATATAAAATAAACTAACATATTATAATACGAGAACAATTCTATATGATAAAAATAAACTTTATTGATAACGCAGCGGAAGAAAATAGAATGTCGTTACAAGAATTTAAATTGCAATGATGTAAATATTTCAAATGCAAGAATAATAAATGCGATAGTTCTTGAGATCCTATGTCCAAGTATTATCACATAAGTAGTAAGCTTGATCAATCAGCACCTGAGACAAACATGCTAAAGTGTCAACCAAAAAGGTTGAGTGAAATCATAGGTTTAACAAAAGTAGTTATCGTTCTTTTTAGACCACAAGATTAATTTTCATAAGTAGATCACACAGATCTTTAGTTGTCAAAGAAGATCACAAAGATCTTAAAAGTTGATCTCGCAGGGACCAAAAAGTTATGCCAATTCGTGATATTTAGACTAAACATTCAAAGTTTTCCCCAAGGACAAGTTGCGTCTATACTTGTCGGTTTAATTTCATTATTAAGTAATACAATGACTTAGTCAAATATATCGGGGATGTTACTCCCGATAGGCCTACCCCCAATAATTAAGAATGCATTTAACGAGAAATTAAAAATATCACTGTAGGGACTTAGTCGGACATAGTAGGGTATAGCATAGTTTAACAGTTGGTACTTGTGTCTAAATTGTAAATAGTAAAAGTAGCATGTGTCTCACCCCAAGAAGTTAAATAAGTTGTGCACAATATAAAGTGGGGCTATGAAATTCACCTTAGTAAGCAGATGAGAGAGTTATTCCTTGGAAGAGAAAGATAAATGAGTTGGATGATCGTGAGCCAAATGTCAACCTAATGACATTAAGAATAGTTTAGATGTTTTGCCCGAGTTTAAGTTAAGTTTAAGTATGTATGTACTTAAGTATAGTTCGTTTCGCTAAGTTTCTATCCTTAGTAAGTTTCCATTTTTAGAAAGTTTCCATATTTAGAAAGTTGCCATATCTAGAAAGTTTTCCACTTTTAGTAAGTTTCCTCTTTTAGTAAGTTTCCATGTTTAGATAGTTTTCACGTTTAGAAAGTTTCCATTTATAGTAAGTTAGTGTTGAACACTAGTGAGTTGTCCTTAATAAGTCTACCACTTATTAAGTGTGAAAGTAACTAAGTGTTTGATTAATATAGTGGAGTTGATATTGTGCACCATACCCAAACATCTATGCCACCGACGAGTCACTAGAATGACCAATTGTTACCGATTGGCCCAGGATTTCTTGACCAAAATCTAAGTTTGGCATTCGAAATCCACAAGTGTGCCATAGTGGTACCAAGGATCACCCTAGGCCTTAAGCTGCGTCGATTTTCAAGTAATTTCACGCTATCGTGAATGACTATTGTAAATCTTATAATATAAGTAGTATAGTATATGTGTTAGTAATAGTATAAGTGTATAAGTGTTAGATAGTAGTATAAGTTGTATTAGGGTTTAATTAATAAATGTTTAATAGTAGTATTAATGATTAGGGTTATATAAATAAATGTTTAGGGTTTAGTAATGTAAATTAGGGTTTAATAATTAGGGTTAGGTTTAATTAAGTATTTAATATATATATATATATATATTAAATACCTAATTAAACTATATATATATATATATATATATATATATATATATATATATATATATATATATATGTATCGTGTATATGTATATATATAGATATATAGTTTTTATTTTTTTATTTTTTTATATATATATCTAACCGTATATATATATATGTATATACTAAAAAATTTATTTTATATATATATATATATATATATATGTGTGTGTGTATAGAATCGTATATGTATATATATTAGGTATATATTTATTTGTTTCCTTTTTTAACTATTAACAAATCTTCTAACAAATCTTCTAGGGTTTAAAGATCAAACAAAAGTTTTTTTTTTCCTTCGTGTATATATATATATATATATATATATATATATATATATATATATATATATATATATATATATATATATATATATATATTATTTTTTTACATGAATAATATGAATATGAATATGAATAAGATTAAGAACATGAATATGATTATGAACATAAACATGAATTAACAAGATAGAATTTAAAAGTTTGGATCTAGGGTTTTTACCTAGATGAATGATGATGAAGATTAACAAGAAAAAGATGAAGATGACTTGAAGATGAAGATCAAAACACTTGAATATTGATGAACACACTTGAAGATCTTGATGAACATGAAGAACGCGATGAAGATCACTTGAAGATTGCTTGAAGATCACTTGAAGATGGTGGTGGTGTGGTGGTGATGTTCTTGGCCGAAAATCCAAGAGAGAGAGGAAGAGATTTTGTGTTTTTTAGAGAGAAGATTGTAAGAATGATTTGGTACAAAATTTGCATTAGCTTAGGTCCCTATTTATAGATGCATATGAAATGATCTAGAATTAGGTTTAGGTTAAGTTTTGCTTAGAAAACAAGTTAGGTTAAATGAGGAGGTGGAGGAGGATAAGTGGGCCGATTTTGGGAGGGGTATTTTGGGCATTTAATTTATTTATTTTTTAAATTTCGGCTAGGGTTTAGCAAGTAAGAGTTTGGAGATTTTTCATTTTAGTCCTTGTACTTTAGATTAGCTTAAATGGCTCATTAAAGGTTCTAATTTAATTGTTTAAAGGCTACAAGTTTTAGAGTATTATATTTTGTTCACGAAAGTTTATTAGCTCATTATTTTTATCTTTTATTAACTTGTCGTTTATTACACAAAGTTAATTATTATGTTTTATAATTCTTAACTCTTAACAATTATTCATTAAAGTTTAATCGTTAAGTTTAATTATATTATTTGGGCATTTAATATTGGAAAAATATAGAATGGAAAAATGAGGGTCGTTATAGTACCTCCCCGTTATTAGAAACTTCGTCCTGAAGTTTTAGGTAGAGCTCTCGTTTGCATCAGCAGTTGAGAAGAGATGGAAGTATTTTCTTATCATTTGGTCTTTGCGTTCCCATGTATATTCGGGGCCTCTACGCGAATTCCAATGGATTTTAACAATAGAGTTTGATTTTCACGTTCCCTGGTACAATCGGGGCCCTTACGTGAATTTGAATGAGTGTTAACAATAAGTATATTGCTTTGTTTACACGTTTGATCTCATGATCCTTAACCTTAATAGGTCGTTTGCAAAGTGCATTAAATGCGGAGATTTTCCAAGGAATAACAAGAGTGTCGTTTGACTAGTTTTCCTTTAAAAGGAAAGATGATGCTATACCAGCATTAAATGTGTCGTTGAGCTTATTAACGTCTTGAGTGTTTATGCCACAATAGTAGGGCAGATAAAATAGAGTAGAGTACATAAAGATTTCAGTTACGTAGTTTGATGTATGGCTGGTGTTTGTTAGAGATAGTACCAGCTTCAAGTTTCGAAAGGTAACCGTAATACCTTTAGTTTTCAAGAGATGTCTAATAGACAAATGAGATATTAGTTGAGAATTCATTGACCTCAGGATAATACGTGCGATTAAATGTAAGACATCGTTCAGTATACATGAGAACTTATCTTTAGAAATAGTTTCAGGATGTAGCTTTAAGATTTATGATTTCAGTTTCATGTCGAATCATAGATTAAAACTTGGCTAGAATAACATCTAGTTGCAATTCATGAAGAAAGAAATGTTTAGAGTATGTTCATAAAGGTAACTCCTTCAGAGTAAGAAAGTCGTTTTCGCACAAATGGCGGGTCGGTCTATTATTTACTTATGAGTTTAAATGTGGATGAGAATAAATGTGAATCATTGTCTATAAGGTATTGTTTCTACCATGAAGGAACCTTTGCTTCTTTGTTCGAAAGATCATAGATTTAACGTTTACGAGAGCGTTGTGGTTTAGCCGTGAAATATCGGAAGTAGAAACTTCTTAATGACTAACATAGCAAGGAAGAGATGATATTTGTAGGGAGATATGTTTCGATATGTTTCGTTCTTGCACGGAGAATGAGAATAAAGGTGATCCAAACACATTGGAGAGCAATGCGAAAGTTTTAATAATAAGCTAAAGTAATTCTTGAAAAGTTGCGACATTTGATACAACAATATAAACGAAGCGGAGCTATTAGTAAAACTTGAGTAACGTACAACACATATTATTTTAAGTGAGATAATTTGAACATTACGAAAAAGAGTTGATTAAAAGAATGTTTAATTTGATAAAACAAAGGTAAATTGATAAAAATGCGGAAGTGTTTATATAATTAGTGAAAGTAACTTTAAAAGAGGTGACAAAATGATGTTCATAGTAAAACTAGGGTTACGTAAAATTTTGTAAAGTAATTCCAATTTAATCAAAGTGGAAATTTGTAGAAGCGAAAATATAATTTGATATGTACTAGTCAAAGTACGTAAAGTTAAATTTATGTATAAGATTTTATAAATCACATAAGTAAGTGGAAAATCATTTTTATAAATTCTGAGATAGTTTGAAAATAAAGACTCGTGTAAGGAATCTTTGGAAAACGGGGTACTTGTATTTAAAAGTTTATTTGTTTGAGAAAAATTGAATGAAGATTTTAAAAATTCTGGAGGATAATTGTGTAATAATTGTTTCAAGGTAGTGAAAACTGATGAATTGACTTTTATCAGGGCATGAGTTCTTGGACTCAAAATGTTAACATTAAAGTAAGAAGGAAGATAATGTGATTATCATCAAATGAGTAAATCCCTCGGATTTAGAGTTATGTATGAAAGAACTTCAAATAAGATTTGCAACTTTGAATCGTTCGAGTGATAGTGAGAGTTCGAGAACTCGGCATGAATAATCTGGCAGTCGCATAGACAAGTATAAATAAATGCTAAAGCAGTGACTTTCAACTATGTAATGATCGTTTGAATTCATCCTTAGTTAGTCTGAGAGGAGTATACGTTAAAGTATGATGGAATCATTTCAATTGTTACAGCAGTTTTTCAGATGTGATGAGTTTAGCTCAAGCCACAACTTGAGATAGTGTATTTCACCTTTAATTTTCGAGTTGACAACGATCGATTATTGTTTGAGTATGACACCATTACTTGCATGGTTCCAAGTAGTCTATTATAAGTAGATGTACGAGTACAGAAGTTTCTTGACTATGGTAGTCAAAACAATATATGTATGGAGGTTCCATTCTTCAAAAGATTATGCATATGAGATATTTATCATCTCGACATAGATAATGTGATATTGGACATGGTGTTTGTAATACCGACGTTCGAGGGTTCAAATGTAACATCCTGCCTTTTTTCGTTTACCTTCCGTTATACTATTTTAAAGTCCGTTATATAATTATAACATCTTCCGTTAATACGCGTTTTAAAATATTTCGTTTAGGTAATTCACGCACCCGCTTTGAAACTTGAGGGACTAAACTTGTCAAGAGACCAAACTCTTGACTTGGTCAACTAGTCAACCATGAACTCTCATCCATTCATTCACCTCCTTCTCTCTTTTAATACTTCAACTTTTCTCTCAAACTCCAATTCAAAGATTCATCATCCATTTTCAAGTTAGCAATCAAACATCAAAACAAATTACATATTTGGAATCCTTGCATCTTCCTCTTCAATTTCATACCAATTTCATCAAGTTTGGGTAACTTTCTAAAATCACTAGATTCTTTGTTCTTGATGTTTTTAACTTATAAAAGTGTTAATTGGTGTCTATGGCTCAAGTCTAACATGAATATATGATTTATATGCTTGTTCTTGTCATTTGGATGTAACTAGCTTAAACTTGAAATGGGTGTGCTTGATCTTGAGTTTTGGTTGATCATATATTGTTAGATGTTAAAAGTGCATGTATTAAATGTGTTACTAGCATCACTAGCTTCAATTTGGTATGTAAGTTGACTTGGAAAAGCCTCATTAACATGATTAAGGATTTTATGATTGTTAGTTAGGGTTTGGTGGCCTTAAATGTGATCTTTGATGCATTAAAAGCCTTGCAATGTTGTTTGTAAGTGTTTAGTAGTATTGTATGCGTAATTACCTTCGAAACGGCATATCGTATGTATAAATGGGATTCTCGAATCATAAAATACGTTTTACGAACTTGAAACCTTGATAATGAACCTTTAATGATCACTTGACGAGAATTCTGTTATTGTAAAATGATATTTTTTTATGTGATGAAAAGGGTTTAGTTGTATTCCTCGTTAAATTACCTTTCCAACGATGTATGGTATGCATTTTAGGTGTTTACAGTTCATTAGTTATGATAAATTGAAGTTTGGTCCGAAACTTGTAAAACTTTTAAGCAGTTTCACTGAATCAAACATGGATACGGTGCATCTGCCTTGGATGCGGCGCATCTACTACTGATGCGGCGCATCACTTGCAGATGCGGCGCATCTGAAGGCTGCTGTCCAAAAATTTTATTTTTTTTCGTTTAATTCCCGCTATGCTATACATGTCCGATTAACATGAAACTTGGCCAACATACTTATATATGCTTATCTTTCATAGAAAAATCGTCGGATACCCGACCTGACCCCGTTGACTTTGACTTTGACCAAGTTTGTCTTTTAATCAAACTTGACCGAATACTTATGCAATCGTTTCTAACATGCTTTTATACTTGAATTTTGCATGAAACTTGACAATTTGATTCCCATGCTACATTAATCGAGTCGTAATGAGCCATAGGACTAATTGAACATCTTTGACCAACCGTGTTTACCGTTATTGATACAACCTACTTGTTTAGGTCAAGACTAGCACTCGTTCTTGCACACGTTACTTTGTGAAGTACTTTATTTACGCTTGCACTCAAGGTGAGATCATAGTCCCATTTTTACTCTTTTATACTTATACTTGGGATGAGAAAACATAAACGATTCATACTTTTATACTTTGAACACGAATACGAAAGCAAAGATACGTACGAGTTAGAGCGAAAATCCTCAAGTCCAATTATCATTAGTTACACTTGTAGGGTTTAAGCGAGGCCTTATGTTGTGTGGCCATACGGGTTTAACGAACCCTCATTCGGACGGTTCACTACCGTTAGCGAATGAAATATAATTTTATCGGAATAGTGTAGGTTCTAACACTATATGCAGAGGTAAGATTCAGTTAAGCTTGATAATTGGATGCTCGTGATACAAACACATCTCTTGAGATATATACGCTTGATAATCGGTTTATACTAAATCTTGTGGTTCAAAACATACTTTATACATACACCTATGATTTCACCAACGTTTTCGTTGACAGATTTTCTATGTTTTTCTCAGGTCCTTGAATACTAAGTGATACATGCTTCCGCACTATACTTTTTGATACTCGCTTGGATGTCGAGTATACTTGCATACGTGGAATGTCTTTTGACTTATTCTTAAATTGTGTCCCATATGTTTCAATTGTACTTTAAACATTGTAATGTAACTAGTTGTCGAACTACTTTGTAAACCTTGAAACATCCTTACTTTTGAAATGAATGCGACATACTTTTGGTTAAACGTTGTTTTAAAGACTTATGACCATGTAACGGGACCTAAGTAGACGACGCCGTCAATGACGATTTTGTCGGGTCGCTACATCAAATGACATGGGTTTTTGAAAGTCATATGAAAATTTACACAGAAAGTGTAATAACAGAGAGGATTTTGATATAACAAGTGATGATTAAGTATCAATGATCAGGAGATATCCATTTAGGATAAATGAATGTAATATTTCAAGATTCGATTGTTTACAACTTTTATGGTACATGAAATTTTGTTAAATGAGTATGAGATAGATATATAGTTTAATTAGAATGAGTTCTTCATATCTACTAAATATCAAGATGATCATTTTTCTCCTTTCATGCCCTTGCATTTGGGTTTTTGAACAGATAGCTTGAGAGAGTTCTTTGTTTCACTTTCTATTCCATACATCATGATATTGGAATATTTCTATGAATTACCGTAATATAATCACGTTGGTCACCGTCATTATATTTCACTAATTCATATTTCCATTCCAAGGTCACTCCATAAGGTCAGGACATGTGATCAATGATGATTTCTAATATAGTGTGTTAAGGATAACAGTAATCTTAGCTGGATCGACAACATGTCGGTTTTAAGCCAAAACTTGCACTTGGAAAAGTTTTGCGTAAAGTTGTTCTTAAGAGTTCAAGAATGAATTTGCAACTGTTGCTCATGTTCTTTATCACTCATGGAGCAGATCGAAATTTCATCCATGAAAACAGTTACGAACTTGCCGAGTTATGGTTGGCTAGTTTTAAGTTGCAGTCTTTATAGGCTTGGTCAACTTTCATATCTTTGAAAGTTATGGAAGTTGTGAAAGTTATGAAATTGACGTGGTCAAACGAGAAAGTTATGAAACATCGTGGTAAGAGTTGGTGCGGTTGGACGAACCATGATTCTTCACTACATAAGTGTGTAAAGAAGTTTGATAAATCTGATAGGTCATAAGTTTGAAAAATTTTAAGTGGGATAAAGATAAACGAAACGTTTTATATTATTAAGAACGAGGCATTAAATAAGCCTTTATTACACGAGTTGGAAATAGGAATAGTTTGGGCAAAGCCTTTACATAGATAGGAAATTGAAAAAAAATAACTAGGAAATATTAATATTGAAGTAGTCTTCATATTCCTTCTTCTTGTCCTCAACCTCCTTCATAAACTTCTCAACTTTCTCATTCTTCGCCTTTTATTTCTCATGCAGGAACTCAAGATTATCATAAAGATTAGAAACACCATCGTTGATTACATGGTACTTGTAGTCCCTCATAGAAAGTTGATTATTCACGCGGTTTTCCTCCATCTTCAATCTAAGGTCAACATCTCCTCTTAGGTAGGAGAGAGATTGCTTCCCCCATTGGGCATTTCTATCACTTTCATATTTCACCAACTTTATCTCTTTCTTTAGTTCAGCATTTTCCTCCATGAGCTTCTTGATTGCTAGATCTTTTTCCTTCATTTGAACATCGATCCTTGTAATATGGAGAATTAGGCCATCGGTAATTTTTTGCAGATTCATGATCTCATACTTGGCATCAACTTCATCGTAGGAAGGAGATCGGGATCTTTTCTTTGACGGGCCAGTTTCTTCAAGACGTTTCCTCTTGTCCTTATTTCTCGGGGTTGGATAGTATTCAAGAGACCCATGTGAATTTAGAATAGTATTTAGGCTATAATTTGGTGAGGGAGGACCACCAAAGCCATAAGGTGGGCTTTGGACTGGTCTTTCAGTGGAAGTCCTTTCAATATCTTTTTCGGTTGTCTCGAAAAGAGTCATTTTGTTCGTTTGATGAAAATTAGACATCCTAACATTAGGAAAGAGATTTCGATCAGTTTTAAGATAAGATTGTAAAGCATATGTTTTAAGATTACAAGGCAATCCTAAGTGCTTTAAAGTCTAAGGCGGGAAAGGTTATAGTTTCCTAGATTGCTAAGGCACCCTAGCTAACAAGTAAGGCACACATAAAGATGCAATCCTGGTTCTCTATAACAGCCTGGTTATGCTCTGATACCACTCCGTGAAGTCCTCCAGATAGGGTCTGGAAGAAAACGTCACTAATATCAAATAAACCAACATATTATAATACGAGAACAATTCTATATGATAAAAATAAACTTTATTGATAACGCAGCGAAAGAAAATAGAATGTCTTTACAAGAATTTAAATTACGATGATGTAAATATTTCAAATGCAAGAATAATAAATGCGATAGTTCTTGAGATCCTATGTCCAAGTATCATCACATAAGTAGTAAGCTTGATCAATCAACACCTGAGATAAACATGCTAAAGTGTCAACCAAAAAGGTTGAGTGAAATCATAGGTTTAACAAAAGTAGTTATCGTTGTTTTTAGACCACAAGATTAGTTTTCATAAGTAGATCACACAGATCTTTAGTTGTCAAAGAAGATCACAAAGATCTTAAAAGTTGATCTCGCAGGGACCAAAAAGTTATGCCAATTCTTGATATTTAGACTAAACATTCAAAGTTTGACCCAATGACAAGTTGTGTCTATACTTGTCGGTTTAATTTCATTATTAAGTAATACAATGACTTAGTCAAATGTATCGGGGACGTTACTCTCGATAGGCCTACCCCCAATAATTAAGAATGCATTTAACGAGCAATTAAAAATATCACTGTAGGGACTTAGTCGGACGTAGCCGGGTATAGCATAGTTTAACAGTTGGTACTTATGTCTAAATTGTAAATAGTAAAAGTAGCATGTGTCTCACCCCAAGAAGTTAAATAAGTTGTGCACAATATAAAGTGGGGCTATGAAATTCACCTTAGTAAGCAGATGAGAGAGTTATTCCTTGGAAGAGAAAGATAAATGAGTTGGATGATCGTGAGCCGAATGTCAACCTAATGACATTAAGAATAGTTTAGATGTTTTGCCCGAGTTTAAGTTAAGTTTAAGTATGTATGTACTTAAGTATAGTTCGTTTTGCTAAGTTTCTATCCTTAGTAAGTTTCCATTTTTAGAAAGTTTTCATATTTAGAAAGTTGCCATGTCTAGAAAGTTTTCCACTTTTAGTAAGTTTCCTCTTTTAGTAAGTTTCCATGTTTAGATAGTTTCCACGTTTAGAAAGTTTCCATTTATAGTAAGTTAGTGTTGAACACTAGTGAGTTGTCCTTAATAAGTCTACCACTTATTAAGTGTGAAAGTAACTAAGTGTTTGATTAATATAGTAGGGTTGATATTGTGCACCATACCCAAATATCTATGCCACCTCCGAGTCACTAGAATGACCAATTGTTACCGGTTGGCCCAGGATTTCTCGACCAAAATCTAAGTTTGGCATTCGAAATCCACAAGTGTGCCATAGTGGTACCAAGGATCACCCTAGGCCTTAAGCAGCGTCGACGTTCAAGTAATTTCACGCTATCGTGAATGACTATTGTAAATCTTATAATATAAGTAGTATAGTATATGTGTTAGTCATAGTATAAGTGTTAGATGGTAGTATAAGTTGTATTAGGGTTTAAGTAATAAATGTTTAATAGTAGTATTAATGATTAGGGTTATATAAATAAATGTTTAGGGTTTAGTAATGTAAATTAGGGTTTAATAATTAGGGTTAGGTTTAATTAAGTATTTAATATATATATATATATATATATATATATATATATATATATATATATATATATATATATATATATAGTTTTAATTTTTTTTATATATATCTAACCCTTTATATATATATATTTTTTTATATATCTAACCGTATATATATATATATATATACTAAAAAAATTTATTATATATATATATATATATATATATATATGTATGTATAGAATCGTATATGTATATATATTAGGTATATATTTATTTGTTTCTTTTTTTAACTATTAACAAATCTTCTAACAAATATTCTAGGGTTTAAAGATCAAACAAAAGTTTCTTTTTTTTCGTGTATGTATATGCATATATATATATTATTATTTTTTTACATGAATAATATGAATATGATTATGAATAAGATCAAGAACATGAATATGATTATGAACATAAACATGAATTAACAAGATAGAATTTAAAAGTTTGGATTTAGGGTTTTTACCTTGATGAATGATGACGAAGATTAACAAGAAAAAGATGAAGATGACTTGAAGATGAAGATCAAAACACTTGAATATTGATGAACACACTTGAAGATCTTGATGAACACGAAGAACGTGATGAAGATCACTTGAAGATTGCTTGAAGATCACTTGAAGATCACTTGAAGATGGTGGTGGTGTGGTGGTGATGTTCTTGGCCGAAAATCCAAGAGAGAGGGGGAGAGATTTTGTGTTTTTGAGAGAGAAGATTGTAAGAATGATTTGGTACAAAATTTGCATTAGCTTAGGTCCCTATTTATAGATGCATATGGAATGATCTAGAATTAGGTTTAGGTTAAGTTTTTCTTAGAAAACAAGTTAGGTTAAATGAGGAGGTGGAGGAGGCTAAGTGGGCCGATTTTGGGAGGGGTATTTTGGGCATTTCATTTATTTTATTTTTAAAAATTTCGGCTAGGGTTTAGCAAGTAAGAGTTTAGAGATTTTTTGTTTTAGTCCTTGTACTTTAGATTAGCTTAAATGGCTCATTAAAGGTTCTAATTTAGTTGTTTAAAGGCTACAAGTTTTAGAGTATTATATTTTGTTCACGAAAGTTTATTAGCTCATTATTTTTATCTTTTATTAACTTGTCGTTTATTACACAAAGTTAATTATTATGTTTTTTAATTCTTAACTCTTAACAATTATTCATTAAAGTTTAATCATTAAGTTTAATTATATTGTTTGGGCATTTAATATTGGAAAAATATAGAATGGAAAAATTAGGGTCGTTATAAAAAGTTAACCATTAGGCATTTCGACTTAGCAGTTTTGTCCGCGACCACCAAAACATATTATTATTAAAAGTAATAATGTTTCAAGTCATTTCTAACACCCCGAAACATATCTATCACTCCCGGTATTATTATATAATATATAAAAATATAATAAAGTAATACCCCAAATTTCCGGAATGTTACAACTATCCCCCACTTATAACGGATCACGTCCTCGTGATCCTTGCCATGTGATAAGGAAAAGGATATTGTTGAGTCCCCAAAATAATTATGGATTTAATTATGACAAAACAGCAATTAGGTACACTAAGATGTTATGTGCAGCCAGCATAGGTTTTGTAATGTATAGACAGCAATTGTTGATGTGTCAAGTGTTTATGTATGCTGCCTAGCCTACCAGCACAAGGTAGTCAGTATTCTTCATCTAGCACAGGATGAGTGCCCAGCAAATCATGAAGATCAAGTGACTCAGCATAGAAGAACCAGCTTAGCTAGTAAGCAACATACTACAGGAAGACAGCTATGTTCCATTACAAGCATAGTGGTTTCCTGAGTAGTCTACATCAATTATACTATTCAATAGAAGTCGAAGACAAAGTTGAACAAAAAAGGACACGTGTCGGCGGCTGACAAGTGACCTTACAAGACCACGTGGGAATGCAGAAGTTTAACGCATGTGCAGACATGTGTAATACTTTGTTAACGCCTAGGGAACTCAACATTTTATTTGTTTATTCAAATAATGGTGCCAAACCGAATTGGGGTGTTCCTGCAAATAGCTACCAAAGAGGAAAGAAGAGAGCACACTCTCTGATGCAGTTGTCCCCACAAGTACAGACATCCTATGTACCAATGGACAATAGAACGATTACATGGATAATAGGACTACTATAAATATAAGTATCCACTATCGGAATATCTAGGTATAATCTGTATTCAACAAACTGTTATTCTGTCATAACCCGACCTTAACCATAAGGACGATTACAATAACATATGATTTCATCGCGAGGTATTGACCTCTATATGCGACATTTTTCAAAAACTGCATTCGTTTTTACAATACAAACCATAGCTTTTATTACAAATACAAGGTTTAAACAACTTAATAATGATTATCGTTTAGCGATAATCTTAGACTTACAAACTTTACATGTGATAATAACAATACGACTTCCAACATATTTTACATTACAAATCCTCCGATATGCAGTTTTATTTTTGACACAAATATGCATACTCAAGATCTTGCTTAAATTCAACATGTTGCAGCGGAAGCTTTTAGTTATCACCTGAGAATAAACATGCTTAAAACGTCAACATAAAGTTGGTGAGATATAGGTTTAATGTCGGCAGCGTTATAAATATAGACCACAAGATTTCATATATAAACATTTGAATAAAAATATTCTAAGTTGTTGAGCACTTGATAACCATACTTAACATTTAATCAACGTCGCATATTCCCTTTATTATGAAATCTTACTACACCGTACCAAGTGTAGTTACCGAAACGAAGTACTGTGCAACCGTTGAATACTGGTCGTCCAGTCCGGTTGGGGTTGTCAGGCCCGATAGATCTATCAACAGGATTCGCGTTTACAATACCTCATGTAAATAATAGTTACCAAGTTACAGGGAAGTATGCCAGTGGTACAACTCAACGTAGAATATATATTTTTAATCACTTGTGTCCATAACGTAAATCATAAAATGCATGTATTCTCATCCCGAAATATTTAGAGTTTAAAAGTGGGACTATATACTCACTTTTGTCTTGAAGGTATTTAACTCGACTTGGTCTCCGATAGATATCACGAACCTAACCATATATATAATATATCAACATATTTTCTTTTTAAGTAATCGTTATATATATATATATATATATATATATATATATATATATATATATATATATATATATATATATATATATATATATATATATATATATATATATATATATATATATATATATATATATATATATATATATATATATATATATATATATATATATATATACTTTTAATACTTTTAATATTTTCTTAGTCCGTAGTTAGCAGTCCGATGTTAGTGGTCCATAATTAGTTGCTTAAATAAAATAAATAAAGACCCCATCGTATTCGTATTGATCAGAATTAATCTCGACCCATGGTACCATGTTGTCAAGTGACGTGTTGCGTACATAAAGTACCGTATTGTCAAATGACGTGTTGCGTACAATCATGAGGTCTTATGATTAATCTTCTCGTGTTGTTTACGGGTGGTCCTGAAATATATAAAATCAAATCATAAGTAAATATATATTAAATATTATGTTAATTAGCCAAGATATGATTAATCCGATTTTGTCATAATATGATATATTACAGGTCTTGAAGTGTTTTTTTAAAAATCAAATTAGAAGGATCTATTTAGTTTGCGAACAAGTTTGAAATCACTCAAACTATGTTCTTGTTGTTAAAATTTTACAACACAAAATAAGATAGCTATATAAATATGAATCGAATAAGGTTATGAATAAGGTTACTACCTCAAGTTACTTGGACAAAGCTACTGGAAAAGGTAAGAAAAATCTTGGAATCAAAAGAGTGGTGGAGTAGGATTGAAAGATTGGAAGTAATCTCCTTGAAATCAGATGACTATATTGATACGTTCTTGAGTAGGTAAATGAAGAGAGATTAGGGAGTGAATTAACTTGAAAGAAAATTGGAAATGAAATTGTATGTGTGTGTGTGCAAAATAGCATGATTATGGGATGGATATATAGGAGATTTAGTTTGTTTTCTTGCACAAAAGTCACACATGAGGTTAAATGGCTGGTTCCCACAAGTAACATCATGTATAGTGGCTGATCATTGAAGTTTATTGTTGGTATATACCAATAGTAAATACGTATAGAAGCTGGGTATGATACGGTTACATATACCCTAGATATACTTGTAGAAATTTTGAGAAATCGGAACGAGAATTCAAATATGGACGGGTTTATAACTGTAAAAGAGGCTCAAAACTGGGCTTTTATTTTTGGGTCAACCGGGCCAAAATAAAATTTTAAGACATTTTTAATAAAGCAATGTTAGCCCAGCCAGGGGCTCTACCCCTTGGACCCCGCCAGGGGTTGCCACCCCTTGGACCTCGCTTATCGGGGGCGCTGCCCCCGAACCCCCGTCATAATCAAGATAAGTTCAAACAAGTGTGCACTCCAAACTTCCCCAAACTTGTTCGATATTTATCAAGATTATTTTGGTTACAAATTAATCCCATTATACTTAAATCATATTGGTGACATAGATCACCAACACATTATAGATTGTAACTATATATGTCAAAGAACGTTACATATAGTTATCGTTTTGAAAACTTAAGTTAGTGGTCTCAAAGTATACTTATAACTCATTGTTGTTAGTTCACAATGAAATGTTAAACCATCCTTAAATCATGTTAAATATGTATAGATATGTACATATACATAATCGTATAATTATCGTGTGTTATATAGTTCGTGATATCATCGGTCAAACTGGACGGTCAAACGTTGTGTGAAACTCTTTTCAAAAACATAAGTCTCAACAGTTTGGATTACTTATCATGTTGGTAAGGTTTAATTTATGTAAATATTAATCTCATAGGTATAAAATGATCGGAAAAATCCGGGTCGTTACAGTTTCCGCCAAGAACAGTTATGATTCTTTGTGATTCATATCAATAAAGAATAATCGTTGAAAATTACCCTTGACTCTTATTTAAATTGCTTGTTTGAATACTAAACTGTTATAACACTTAGGTTAATTAAAAAGAATTGTATTTACCCCCTACAATACTCTTGTTGTTAATCAAGGGACCAAGAACTGGTATCAGAGCTTCAGTCTTGATAAATTCATATCTTGGATCTGATTTCTCTTATGGCTGCATACTCAAACTCAGCTTACCTTGAAAATGGTTCAACCAATAGACCACCTAAATTTGATGAAGATGAATATGAAACGTGAAAAGCTAGGTTCATGTTCCACCTTGAGTCAATTGACCCCCTCATGCCTGGTATACCTAGCAAAGAAGTTGTTCTTCCCCTATCTAGATTAGTGGATGAGGACTGACGTCGTGTTGGACTTACCCTAAGATCAAAACCATGATAGCTATAAATTTACCTAACCATGTGTTCAAACTGATTAAGGGAAAACCAACTGCTAAGGCTATTCTAACATATGATGGTAAGGATGAGGTTAGGTAAAATAAGATCATTGCTTTAAAAAGAGAATATGAAATGTTCTTTGCCTATAAGAGTGAGACCCTTAAGCAAACCTTCATTAGGTTTAACTCCTTAATTACTGACCTGGACACCTTGAAAATCAAATATACTGATTTTGAACAGGTCAACAAATTCATTGACTCACTACCTGCTAAATGGAAACCTGTTATAGATGTGACAACCCGAAAATTTCTGACCAAATTTAAACTTTATCTTTATATTATTCCGGCACGATAAGCAAAGCTTGTTAAGTTGAATCTCAAGGATTTTAAACTATGTTCATACATTCATTTAACCTCGACCAAAATCCAATGATTCACGAACCATTATATGAACGGTTATGATTATATATGTATTAGTGTATATATTATAACTTGAAAAAATTAATAAAGTATTAGATGTATAATACTTTACATGAACGTATTTATTTAAATATGGTTATCGATAGAATTAGAAGATAATATCAAATGATTGATTTATCAGATACATTGTAAGATTACAAGTCCCTGTTGAAAGGTCCACTTTGATTTAAGAAATCTATTCTTTTAACGATATTCGGAAGTGATTTACAAGTAAGAACAAGAATGTCAATTAACGGTAACTGGACAAAAGTTAGTGGAGATTCCTGTTTAATTTTCAAAACTTGCTTTACAATAATTTCCTCGTGACTCTTTATAAGTTAAACATTTAGCTCTCATAATATTTAATGTAAAAGTGAAATCATGGACAGTAATTAATTGGAATAATGATTGTCTCGTATCTCTTGATAAGTTAATATTCACATTAAAATAAACGGTGATCCGAAAATGAGTTCTATAAATTTTAGGCTTACTAAAAATGTATTTAGGATCTAGTTATTTAATTTCAACACTTTTTATATATTTTTCCCAGAATCGAGAGGGACAGTTGATGTAATTTTTATTTAATAAATTAATGATCAAATTTTATACCATAATGACTGAAATAAATAAAGGAATTTAATTTAAAAATTTAGGATTTTTCCGTGTACTTTTATCCGCCACTGATGAACAATGGAGTACGGAATATTACCCTATTATATATGTCAACAGATAAAACCAAATATTAAGATGGCTACATAATGTGCTTGCTTGCACGTTTTTTTCTCTCTCTTTGTTTAGTTAATATATATTATTATTTAATTGTGTATGGATGATGGCTAATAAAATATGCCGTGTCTAATTTTTCACCTTGATTATAAAAAGGTTTTCCATAAAACCAAAAGTGTAGGAACATCAGTACATATTTTCCATTAACGTCATTATCTTAACAACCCACATCCATTATTTTAACACTATAATCCACTATATAATTATGGACACAAGCGCAGAAGCTAGGATACATCAAAACCACATTTATCAATCTCAAAACCACCATGAAACCACGCCACCTTGTTCCTGTTTATATTCGTTGAACCACTAACACCGAGAATCACCATACGCCTCTTCTACAACCTGTGAATCACCATTAAAACCATCATCAAATATCATTACTACAAAGAACCAACGACTACCATTACCCCGTTACAATTTCTGGTTTAGGTTTAATACGAACACCATCGAATCACTTCCATCAAACAACCACCTCTAAGACGGCTACTGTTCTTCTTCTGTTTTTAGTATCCTTCACTGTGAACTCGCCACCTCTTGTTTCATGATCAACACAAACACCGTCTTCTTCATTCATTCTCACTTCACAACCGTAAAACACCACAACCACCCTCACCGTCAAACTTGTGTATTCGTTTGAAACATCACCACTTAAAGTGCTACCTCAAATCATCACCATAACCTTGTATTGCTGCTTCATTTCTATCTTAAAAAGTCACCATCACTTCGCAAACCTACAAGACCCACTTGTTTCCCACTGCTGAAATCGTTTGTTTATGGTTCAATCTACTATTTACTGCTCGCAACTTCGTGAACCCAGCAGCCTTTGCTTGATATAAACCCAACCCATGTTGATCGATTAACCCAACACATCACACCATCTTCATTACTTATATTTTTTTTCTTGCTACTGTAAACGTAAATCATCACCAACAATTAAATTTTTTTTGTTTTGTTTTCGGTTTCTATTTCGATTAATCACCAAAACAATCCATAACCGTCACCTGCAAAACTCTATGATTGCTGTTGCTATGTCTGTTTTCGGTTAAAACCGACACCTTCATGAAACCCACGAAGAAGACAATGAACAATAACGATCGATGATGAGTTGTTAATTGATGGTGATGATAGATAAAATAACGATAATTAATGATGGTTTGGTGGTGAAATAAAACTAATGAGGAGGATCAACAAGCCATCGCTGCTTTATTTTTTTTACTATTTAATAGATGACGATTCGATAATCATGACATAATAATGATGTATGTGATTATGATGATGATGACGAGGTCATGATGTTGTGAGCATGATGGTAATGATATATGATAACGTGATATACATAATATGGTGATGTAGTGATTGAGTTCAGTAAAGATTATGATTAAGTAAATGACAGATTAGATCATATATAGTTGGATTATGAAATGCTATGCATGCCTGTCAACTTTCGATGTAATGAAAGTTTATCTTTTAAAATGAATGCAATGTTTGTAAAATGTATCATATAGAGGTCAAATACCTCGTAATGTAATCATATGTTATTGTATTACATGTGGTATTAGAGTGGTGGTCTTAGCGAACCAGGTCTACATTAGTGTTTCTAACTGACAGTCGTTAGGATGCATTAGTGAGTCTGGACTTCGACCGTGTCTGCATGTCAAAAGTTTTGCTTATCATTTTTGTCGAAAATTACCTGCTTATTATTCTTAGTCTAGACACATCTTATTGCATTGATTGCATGAATAGTGTATAGACAAAATTCATATCTTAGCGTATCTGCTAATTCATATCTTAGCGTATCTGTTACTGAAAACTTTGCCTAACATATTCCGTAAATTCCTCCGTAATCTACGAAATTTTTTTCTCTATATATATTGATATTCTATGTAGATAGAAGATCATCCAATTTTCGAAAATCATTTCATATCGAAAAATCCTTCATTCAATCGTACGAAATGGAATTCGTCATTAGTTCAAGTCTCTCGGATTCCGAAATGGAATCCCACTCAAGCTCCGAAAGCAGTGTGACTGAAATGGACCAAGCAATCAGCCAACATCTATTCTGGATGAATTGGGTATGGGTTCGTAGCCTCCTCAACCATTGGAGACAAGAAGAAGGTGATCCCTTCCATCCACCACATTGCCCTCTTGACGAAGAACCTGAAGCACTTACCGGCGAACCAATCTGAAACACCATTTTCTCTCTCATTTCCAGAGTATCTCGTCACGATTATATACTACATCAAATTCTAGATTTTATTTATCCGCCCGTCCGAACCGACAATCACCCAGGTGTAATAGAAGAAATCAACGAAATCCGCGCTCGGGTAGTGGCTTTGGAGAATATGGTGCAAAGGTTACAAACACCAGCAGCAGCAGCAGCAGCATCAGCAGCATAACCAGTACCACCATCAGCAACGCCAACAGAACCACTACCACCTCCAACAACATCCACATCCCATGCTTCAACATCATAAACTGTTCCACGAGCATCAACATCATAAACTGTTCCACGGGCATCAACATCATACTCATTATAGATACCAAGGAGTACCAACAACAATAACCGATGAATTATTGATTCATAACTTCATTGGAGAAATGTTCTGCGGCGACTATGTAATCTCTAAAGTCTTAGAGATTATCTATTCTAGCCCTAACTATAAATCAGTAGAGTGAATCAAATGATAGAAGGAAGAGTAGAAACCCTGACAAGAATGGTGTGTGATTTACAAGCTAGACTTGTTTTACCAACAGCATCAACAATACCGTAGCATCACCATCACAGTCAATGCCGTCAGTATCATCAGAATCAACAAAACCTATAACATTACAAGCTCCGCAAGTTCAAGAATCACCGTGGACATCATTACAAATCAACAACAAGTATGTCATATCAACGAGTTATGAAGTATTAAATCATTTCCACTGAAAGATTTATATGTATATCTTATATATATAAATTTTTAAACCATAATAAATCTTTCCGTACTAAGCTATTATGTGTGAATCTTAACTACTCGGTTAATTCATATTATTAATATGCAATAATGTACGTCCTTCGTCCACAACTTAACCATTGTTAACTAAAATCTCTGTCAAAATTCAATAAATTCCAATTCATAATAAATCAAGTGTATTATTCAAATATATGTTTGATTTTACACTTTCATCATCGATGTACTTGAAACTTTTCAAATAACATCATTCGTACCTTGCGATGTTCACAAGAATCTCACAAACACCAACATCATTCACTGAGTAAATATCAATACAAATGAATAATGAAGTATTGATTCATAATTTCATTTAAATTGAAGTGATAATCCACGAAGATTACGAAATTTCTAAAGTTTAAGAGATTTTTCATTTCTAGTTCTAACTGATAATTAAATGAGCTTAATATGATATTACTCATTAAATCTGTATTACATCTAAAGAAAATATACACATATATATTTTCATAAAGACTATAATAAAATTCTTTTGTACAAGATATTAATTGTGAAAAAATTTTTAACGGGTAGGTAATACCCGAGAGATATATAAATTCACAATTAATATGTTATATTCTTCAAATCTGATTCAGCAATCATCAAATATACTCACTATTTTCTCAACAATATACATTCTTTCATAAAAATCAAAACAACCATACTCATTCAAATTCAATTATCTATTCTGATTTTGAAATCGCAGAAGTCAATTCGAAATATAACCGGTATCTGAAATGTCCCGTTCTTATTGATTAAAAACGTTCCATATTAATTGATTTCGTTACGAGGTTTTGACCTCTATATGAGACGTTTTTCAAAGACTGCATTCATTTTAAAACAAACCATAACCTTTATTTCATCAATAAAGGTTTAAAAAGCTTTTATGTAGATTATCAAATAATGATAATCTAAAATATCCTGTTTACACACGACCATTACATAATGGTTTACAATACAAATATGTTACAACAAAATAAGTTTCTTGAATGCAGTTTTTACACAATATCATACAAGCATGGACTCCAAATCTCGTCCTTATTTAAGTATGCGACAGCGGAAGCTCTTAATAATCACCTGAGAATAAACATGCTTAAAACGTCAACAAAAATGTTGGTGAGTTATAGGTTTAACCTATATATATCAAATCGTAACAATAGACCACAAGATTTCATATTTCAATACACATCCCATACATAGAGATAAAAATCATTCATATGGTGAACACCTGGTAACCGACATTAACAAGATGCATATATAAGAATATCCCCATCATTCCGGGACACCCTTCGGATATGATATAAATTTTGAAGTACTAAAGCATCCGGTACTTTGGATGGGGCTTGTTGGGCCCGATAGATCTATCTTTAGGATTCGCGTCAATTAGGGTGTCTGTTCCCTAATTCTTAGATTACCAGACTTAATATAAAGGGGCATATTCGATTTCGATAATTCAACCATAGAATGTAGTTTCACGTACTTGTGTCTATTTTGTAAATCATTTATAAAACCTGCATGTATTCTCATCCCAAAAATATTAGATTTTAAAAGTGGGACTATAACTCACTTTCACAGATTTTTACTTCGTCGGGAAGTAAGACTTGGCCACTGGTTGATTCACGAACCTATAACAATATATACATATATATCAAAGTATGTTCAAAATATATTTACAACACTTTTAATATATTTTGATGTTTTAAGTTTATTAAGTCAGCTGTCCTCGTTAGTAACCTACAACTAGTTGTCCACAGTTAGATGTACAGAAATAAATCGATAAATATTATCTTGAATCAATCCACGACCCAGTGTATACGTATCTCAGTATTGATCACAACTCAAACTATATATATTTTGGAATCAACCTCAACCCTGTATAGCTAACTCCAACATTCACATATAGAGTGTCTATGGTTGTTCTGAAATATATATAGATGTGTCGACATGATAGGTCGAAACATTGTATACGTGTCTATGGTATCTCAAGATTACATAATATATAATACAAGTTGATTAAGTTATGGTTGGAATAGATTTGTTACCAATTTTCACGTAGCTAAAATGAGAAAAATTATCCAATCTTGTTTTACCCATAACTTCTTCATTTTAAATCCGTTTTGAGTGAATCAAATTGCTATGGTTTCATATTGAACTCTATTTTATGAATCTAAACAGAAAAAGTATAGGTTTATAGTCAGAAAAATAAGTTACAAGTCGTTTTTGTAAAGGTAGTCATTTCAGTCGAAAGAACGACGTCTAGATGACCATTTTAGAAAACATACTTCCACTTTGAGTTTAACCATAATTTTTGGATATAGTTTCATGTTCATAATAAAAATCATTTTCTCAGAATAACAACTTTTAAATCAAAGTTTATCATAGTTTTTAATTAACTAACCCAAAACAGCCCGCGGTGTTACTACGACGGCGTAAATCCGGTTTTACGGTGTTTTTCATGTTTCCAGGTTTTAAATCATTAAGTTAGCATATCATATAGATATAGAAAATGTGTTTAATTGATTTTAAAAGTCAAGTTAGAAGGATTAACTTTTGTTTGCGAACAAGTTTAGAATTAACTAAACTATGTTCTAGTGATTACAAGTTTAAACTTTCGAATAAGATAGCTTTATATGTATGAATCGAATGATGTTATGAACATCATTACTACCTTAAGTTCCTTGGATAAACCTACTGGAAAAGAGAAAAATGGATCTAGCTTCAACGGATCCTTGGATGGCTCGAAGTTCTTGAAGCAGAATCATGACACGAAAACAAGTTCAAGTAAGATCATCACTTGAAATAAGATTGTTATAGTTATAGAAATTGAACCAAAGTTTGAATATGATTATTACCTTGTATTAGAATGATAACCTACTGTAAGAAACAAAGATTTATTGAGGTTGGATGATCACCTTACAAGATTGGAAGTGAGCTAGCAAACTTGAAAGTATTCTTGATTTTATGAAACTAGAACTTTTGGAATTTATGAAGAACACTTAGAACTTGAAGATAGAACTTGAGAGAGATCAATTAGATGAAGAAAATTGAAGAATGAAAGTGTTTGTAGGTGTTTTTGGTCGTTGGTGTATGGATTAGATATAAATGATATGTAATTTTGTTTTCATGTAAATAAGTCATGAATGATTACTCATATTTTTGTAATTTTATGAGATATTTCATGCTAGTTGCCAAATGATGGTTCCCACATGTGTTAGGTGACTCACATGGGCTGCTAAGAGCTAATAATTGGAGTGTATATACCAATAGTACATACATCTAAAAGCTGTGTATTGTACGAGTACGAATACGGGTGCATACGAGTAAAATTGTTGATGAAACTGAACGAGGATGTAATTGTAAGCATTTTTGTTAAGTAGAAGTATTTTGATAAGTGTCTTGAAGTCTTTCAAAAGTGTATGAATACATATTAAAACACTACATGTATATACATTTTAACTGAGTCGTTAAGTCATTGTTAGTCGTTACATGTAAATGTTGTTTTGAAACCTTTAGGTTAACGATCTTGTTGAATGTTGTTAACCCATTGTTTATTATAACAAATGAGATGTTAAATTATTAGATTATCATGATATTAATATATATAATATATCTTAGTATGATGTATATACAGTTAAATGTCGTTACAACGATAATCGTTACATATATGTCTCGTTTCGAAATCATTAAGTTAGTAGTCTTATTTTTACATATGTATTTCATTGTTAATACACTTAATAATATATTTAATTATCATTTAACATAATTAACCAAGTGTATCAATATCTTAATATGATTCATATGCACCTAGTAAGACGTTGTTATAACGATAATCGTTATATATATCGTTTTCGAGTTTCTTAAATTAATAGTCTCATTTTTATGTATATAACTCATTGTTAAAATACCTAATGAGATACATACTTATAATAAAAACATGTTAACTATATATATAACCATATATATGTCATTGTATAGTTTTTACAAGTTTTAACGTTCGTGAATCACCGGTCAACTTGGGTGGTCAATTGTCTATATGAAACATATTTCAATTAATCAAGTCTTAACAAGTTTGGTTGCTTAATATGTTGGAAACATTTAATCATGTAAATATCAATCTCAATTAATATATATAAACATGGAAAAGTTCGGGTCACTACAGTACCTACCCGTTAAATAAATTTTGTCCCGAAATTTTAAGCTGTTGAAGGTGTTGACGAATCTTCTAGAAATAGTTGCGGGTATTTCTTCTTCATCTGATCTTCACGCTCCCAGGTGAACTCGGGTCCTCTACGAGCATTCCATCGAACCTTAACAATTGGTATCTTGTTTTGCTTAAGTCTTTTAACCTCACGATCCATTATTTCGACGGGTTCTTCGATGAATTGAAGTTTTTCGTTGATTTGGATTTCATCTAACGGAATAGTGAGATCTTCTTTAGCAAAACATTTCTTCAAATTCGAGACGTGGAAAGTGTTATGTACAGCCACGAGTTGTTGAGGTAACTCAAGTCGGTAAGCTACTGGTCCGACACGATCAATAATCTTGAATGGTCCAATATACCTTGGATTTAATTTCCCTCGTTTACCAAATCGAACAACGCCTTTCCAAGGTGCAACTTTAAGCATGACCATCTCTCCAATTTCAAATTCTATATCTTTTCTTTTAATGTCAGCGTAGCTTTTTTGTCGACTTTGGGCGGTTTTCAACCGTTGTTGAATTTGGATGATCTTCTCGGTAGTTTCTTGTATAATCTCCGGACCCGTAATCTGTCTATCCCCCACTTCACTCCAACAAATCGGAGACCTGCACTTTCTACCATAAAGTGCTTCAAACGGCGCCATCTCAATGCTTGAATGGTAGCTGTTGTTGTAGGAAAATTCTGCTAACGGTAGATGTCGATCCCAACTATTTCCGAAATCAATAACACATGCTCGTAGCATGTCTTCAAGCGTTTGTATCGTCCTTTCGCTCTGCCCATCAGTTTGTGGATGATAGGCAGTACTCATGTCTAGACGAGTTCCTAATGCTTGCTGTAATGTCTGCCAGAATCTTGAAATAAATCTGCCATCCCTATCAGAGATAATAGAGATTGATATTCCATGTCTGGAGATGACTTCCTTCAAATACAGTCGTGCTAACTTCTCCATCTTGTCATCTTCTCTTATTGGCAGGAAGTGTGCTGATTTGGTGAGACGATCAACTATTACCCAAATAGTATCAAAACCACTTGCAGTCCTTGGCAATTTAGTGATGAAATCCATGGTAATGTTTTCCCATTTCCATTCCGGGATTTCGGGTTGTTGAAGTAGACCTGATGGTTTCTGATGCTCAGCTTTGACCTTAGAACACGTCAAACATTCTCCCACGTATTTAGCAACATCGGATTTCATACCCGGCCACCAAAAATGTTTCTTGAGATCCTTGTACATCTTCCCCATTTCAGGATGTATTGAATATCTGGTTTTATGAGCTTCTCTAAGTACCATTTCTCTCATATCTCCAAATTTTGGTACCCAAATCCTTTCAGCCCTATACCGGGTTCCGTCTTCCCGAATATTAAGATGTTTCTCCGATCCTTTGGGTATTTCATCCTTTAAATTTCCCTCTTTTAAAACTCCTTGTTGCGCCTCCTTTATTTGAGTAGTAAGGTTATTATGAATCATTATATTCATAGATTTTACTCGAATGGGTTCTCTGTCCTTCCTGCTCAAGGCATCGGCTACCACATTTGCCTTCCCCGGGTGGTAACGAATCTCAAAGTCGTAATCATTCAATAATTCAATCCACCTACGCTGCCTCATATTCAGTTGTTTCTGATTAAATATGTGTTGAAGACTTTTGTGGTCGGTATATATAATACTTTTGACCCCATATAAGTAGTGCCTCCAAGTCTTTAATGCAAAAACAACCGCGCCTAATTCCAAATCATGCGTCATATAATTTTGTTCGTGAATCTTCAATTGTCTAGACGCATAAGCAATCACCTTCGTTCGTTGCATTAATACACAACCGAGACCTTGCTTTGATGCGTCACAATAAATCACAAAATCATCATTCCCTTCAGGCAATGACAATATAGGTGCCGTAGTTAGCTTTTTCTTCAATAACTGAAACGCTTTATCTTGTTCATCATTCCATTCAAATTTCTTCCCTTTATGCGTTAATGCAGTCAAGGGTTTTGCTATTCTGGAAAAGTCTTGGATGAACCTTCTGTAGTAACCAGCTAGTCCTAAAAACTGGCGTATGTGTTTCAGAGTTTTCGGGGTTTCCCACTTTTCAACGGTTTCTATCTTTGCCGGATCCACCTTAATACCTTCTTTGTTCACTATGTGACCGAGGAATTGAACTTCTTCCAACCAAAATGCACACTTTGAAAACTTAGCGTACAATTCTTCCTTCCTCAATACTTCTAACACCTTTCTCAAATGTTCACCATGTTCTTGGTCATTCTTCGAGTAAATAAGTATGTCATCAATGAAAACAATGACAAACTTGTCAAGGTATGGTCCACACACTCGGTTCATAAGGTCCATGAATACAGCTGGTGCATTAGTTAAACCAAACGGCATGACCATAAACTCGTAATGACCGTAACGTGTTCTGAAAGCAGTCTTTGGAATATCATCTTCTTTCACCCGCATTTGATGATACCCGGAACGTAAGTCAATCTTTGAATAAACAGACGAGCCTTGTAGTTGATCAAATAAGTCGTCGATTCTCGGTAGTGGGTAGCGGTTCTTGATGGTAAGTTTGTTCAACTCTCGGTAGTCGATACACAACCTGAATGTACCATCTTTCTTCTTGACAAACAAAACAGGAGCTCCCCACGGTGATGTGCTTGGTCGAATGAAACCACACTCTAAAAGTTCTTGTAATTGGCTTTGCAGTTCTTTCATCTCGCTGGGTGCGAGTCTGTAAGGAGCACGAGCTATTGGTGCAGCTCCTGGTACAAGATCTATTTGAAATTCAACGGATCGATGTGGGGGTAATCCCGGTAATTCTTTCGGAAATACATCGGGAAATTCTTTTGCAATGGGAACATCATTGATGCTCTTTTCTTCAATTTGTACTTTCTTGACGTGTGCTAGAACAGCATAGCAATCTTTTCTTATTAGTTTTTGTGCCTTCAAATTACTAATAAGATGTAGCTTCGTATTGCCCTTTTCTCCGTACACCATTAAGGGTTTTCCTTTTTCTCGTATAATGCGAATTGCATTTTTGTAACAAACGATCTCTGCTTTCACCTCTTTCAACCAGTCCATACCGATTATCACATCAAAACTCCCTAACTCTACTGGTATCAAATCAATCTTAAATGTTTCGCTAACCAGTTTAATTTCTCGATTCCGACATATATTATCTGCTGAAATTAATTTACCATTTGCTAATTCGAGTAAAAATTTACTATCCAAAGGCGTCAATGGACAACTTAATTTAGCACAAAAATCTCTACTCATATAGCTTCTATCTGCACCCGAATCAAATAAAACGTAAGCAGATTTATTGTCAATAAGAAACGTACCCGTAACAAGCTCCGGGTCTTCCTGTGCCTCTGCCGCATTAATATTGAAAACTCTTCCGCGGCCTTGTCCATTCGTGTTCTCCTGGTTCGGGCAATTTCTAATAATGTGGCCCGGTTTTCCACATTTATAACAAACTACATTGGCATAACTTGCTCCGACACTACTTGCTCCGCCATTACTCGTTCCGACACCATTTGTTCCTTTCGTTCTATTAACCCCTGGTCCGTAGACCTCACACTTCGCCGCGCTATGACCATTTCTTTTACACTTGTTGCAAAATTTGGTGCAGAACCCCGAGTGATACTTTTCACACCTTTGGCATAGCTGCTTCTGATTGTTGTTGTTGTTGCGGTTATTATTGTTGTTGGGATGATTGTTGTAGTTGCTGTTGTTGTTGTTGTTGTTGTTGTTGGGCCGTTTGTTGTAGTTGCGATTGATGTTGCGATTGTTGGGATAATTGTTGCGATTATTGTTGTAATTGCTGTTGTTGTTGTATTGGTGATTCTTATCACCGTTTTCCTCCCACTTTCTTTTGACTTGCTTCACATTGGCCTCTTCAGCAGTCTGTTCTTTAATTCTTTCTTCAATCTGGTTCACTAGTTTGTGAGCCATTCTACATGCCTGTTGTATGGAGGCGGGCTCGTGTGAACTTATATCTTCTTGGATTCTTTCCGGTAATCCTTTCACAAACGCGTCGATCTTCTCTTCCTCATCTTCGAATGCTCCCGGACACAATAGGCACAATTCTGTGAATCGTCTTTCGTACGTGGTAATATCAAATCCTTGGGTTCGTAACCCTCTAAGTTCTGTCTTGAGCTTATTGACCTCGGTTCTGGGACGGTACTTCTCGTTCATCAAGTGCTTGAATGCTGACCACGGTAGTGCGTACGCATCGTCTTGTCCCACTTGCTCTAGATAGGTATTCCACCATGTTAACGCAGAACCTGTGAAGGTATGCGTAGCGTACTTCACTTTGTCCGCTTCAGTACACTTACTTATGGCAAACACCGATTCGACCTTCTCGGTCCACCGTTTCAATCCGATCGGTCCTTCGGTTCCATCAAATTCCAAAGGTTTGCAGGCAGTGAATTCTTTGTAGGTGCATCCTACACGATTTCCTGTACTGCCAGATCCAAGGTTATTGTTGGTATGTAGCGCAGCCTGTACTGCGGCTATGTTTGAAGCTAGAAAAGTACGGAATTCCTCTTCATTCATATTCACGGTCTGTCGAGTAGTCGGTGCCATTTTCTTCAAAATAGTCAAATGGAACAAGTTAATCATACAGAATATTAAGAGTAGTTAATAGTATTTCGTAGCATAATATGAACTCATTTATAAAAGCTTTTTCTTCATATTAGCGTTTTATAAGTTTAAATTCGGGTAGTACCTACCCGTTAAGTTCATACTTAGTAGCTAATATACAATTCAACTACTACAATTCTATATGAAAAACTGATTATAATAATATTTCGCGTTCAAACTTTTTCACAATATTTTACAAACTTACAATACCGCTTATTTTACATATAGCATGAAATATAGCACACAATAAATTTGATACAAGATGGTTGTGAAGATAATTCTAGCTAGTACACAAGTCGTTCAGCAAAGGCAATAAAGACACGTAATTCATACGTCCAGAAACAAGTCATGCATTCTGGTTTTACTAGGATTACTTCCCATCCTTGGTCTTGTGGAACATAACCATTATGGCCGTTGATAAGACAGCGTGTTGTAACGTCGTCAAAGGGACGAGGGTTACGTAATGTCCAACAGTCCCGTAACAATCTAAAAACCTCATTTCTTACCCCAATTACCGACTCCGTCACTTGTGGGAACGTTTTGTTTAATAGTTGTAGCCCGATGTTCTTGTTCTCACTTTGGTGAGAAGCGAACATTACTAATCCGTAAGCATAACATGCTTCTTTATGTTGCATGTTAGCCGCTTTTTCTAAATCACGAAGTCCAATATTCGGATATATTGAGTCAAAATAATTTCTTAACCCGTTGCGTAAAATAGCATTTGGGTTCCCCGCAATATATGCGTCAAAGTAAACACATCGTAACTTATGGGTTTCCCAATGTGATATCCCCCATCTTTCAAACGAAAGTCTCTTATAAACTAAGACATTCTTGGAACGTTCTTCGAATGTCTTACAAACTGATCTCGCCTTAAATAGTTGTGCCGAGGAATTCTGACCGACTCTAGACAAGATTTCATCAATCATGTCTCCGGGTAGGTCTCTTAAAATATTGGGTTGTCTATCCATTTTGTGTTTTTAAACTGTAAAATAGACAAGAGTTAGATTCATAAAAAAATACTTATTAATACAAGCAATTTTTACATATATCATAAAGCATAAGCACACTATATTACATATATTACACCACACGAATATAACTATCTTATTCCGACTCGCTCATTTCTTCTTGTTCGGTTTTGGTTCGTTTTGCCAAGTTTCTAGGGATATATGATGTTCCCCTAATACGAGCCGTCGTTGTCCACATTAGTTTAGAAAAACCTGGTGGTTTAGAGGTTCCCGGGTCATTGTTACAACTTAAGGACTTCGGGGGTTGACGATACATATAAAGTTCATCGGGGTTGGAATTAGATTTCTCTATTTTTATGCCCTTTCCCTTATTATTTTCTTTTGTCTTTTTAAATTCAGTTGGGGTAATTTCTATAACATTATCGGAATTCTCGTCGGAATCCGATTCATCGGAGAATTGGTAATCCTCCCAATATTTTGCTTCCTTGGCGGAAACACCATTGACCATAATTAACCTTGGTCGGTTGGTTGAGGATTTTCTTTTACTTAACCGTTTTATTATTTCCCCCACCGGTTCTATTTCTTCATCCGGTTCCTCCTCTTCCGGTTCTGATTCTTCTTCCGGTTCCGACTCTTCTTCCGGTTCCTCTTCGGGAACTTGTGAATCAGTCCACGAATCATTCCAATTTACATTTGACTCTTCATTATTATTAGGTAAGTCAATGGGACTTGTTCTAGAGGTAGACATCTATCACATAATATCAAACGCGTTAAGAGATTAATATATCACATAATATTCACATGTTAAAAATATATAGTTTCCAACAAAAATGTTAAGCAATCATTTTTAAAGAAAACACGGTCGAAGTCCAGACTCACTAATGCATCCTAACAAACTCGATAACACACACTAATACAAATTTTCTGGTTCTCTAAGACCAACGCTCTGATACCAACTGAAATGTCCCGTTCTTATTGATTAAAAACGTTCCATATTAATTGATTTCGTTGCGAGGTTTTGACCTCTATATGAGACGTTTTTCAAAGACTGCATTCATTTTAAAACAAACCATAACCTTTATTTCATCAATAAAGGTTTAAAAAGCTTTTATGTAGATTATCAAATAATGATAATCTAAAATATCCTGTTTACACACGACCATTACATAATGGTTTACAATACAAATATGTTACAACAAAATAAGTTTCTTGAATGCAGTTTTTACACAATATCATACAAGCATGGACTCCAAATCTCGTCCTTATTTAAGTATGCGACAGCGGAAGCTCTTAATAATCACCTGAGAATAAACATGCTTAAAACGTCAACAAAAATGTTGGTGAGTTATAGGTTTAACCTATATATATCAAATCGTAACAATAGACCACAAGATTTCATATTTCAATACACATCCCATACATAGAGATAAAAATCATTCATATGGTGAACACCTGGTAACCGACATTAACAAGATGCATATATAAGAATATCCCCATCATTCCGGGACACCCTTCGGATATGATATAAATTTTGAAGTACTAAAGCATCCGGTACTTTGGATGGGGCTTGTTGGGCCCGATAGATCTATCTTTAGGATTCGCGTCAATTAGGGTGTCTGTTCCCTAATTCTTAGATTACCAGACTTAATATAAAGGGGCATATTCGATTTCGATAATTCAACCATAGAATGTAGTTTCACGTACTTGTGTCTATTTTGTAAATCATTTATAAAACCTGCATGTATTCTCATCCCAAAAATATTAGATTTTAAAAGTGGGACTATAACTCACTTTCACAGATTTTTACTTCGTCGGGAAGTAAGACTTGGCCACTGGTTGATTCACGAACCTATAACAATATATACATATATATCAAAGTATGTTCAAAATATATTTACAACACTTTTAATATATTTTGATATTTTAAGTTTATTAAGTCAGCTGTCCTCGTTAGTAACCTACAACTAGTTGTCCACAGTTAGATGTACAGAAATAAATCGATAAATATTATCTTGAATCAATCCACGACCCAGTGTATACGTATCTCAGTATTGATCACAACTCAAACTATATATATTTTGGAATCAACCTCAACCCTGTATAGCTAACTCCAACATTCACATATAGAGTGTCTATGGTTGTTCCGAAATATATATAGATGTGTCGACATGATAGGTCGAAACATTGTATACGTGTCTATGGTATCTCAAGATTACATAATATATAATACAAGTTGATTAAGTTATGGTTGGAATAGATTTGTTACCAATTTTCACGTAGCTAAAATGAGAAAAATTATCCAATCTTGTTTTACCCATAACTTCTTCATTTTAAATCCGTTTTGAGTGAATCAAATTGCTATGGTTTCATATTGAACTCTATTTTATGAATCTAAACAGAAAAAGTATAGGTTTATAGTCGGAAAAATAAGTTACAAGTCATTTTTGTAAAGGTAGTCATTTCAGTCGAAAGAACGACGTCTAGATGACCATTTTAGAAAACATACTTCCACTTTGAGTTTAACCATAATTTTTGGATATAGTTTCATGTTTATAATAAAAATCATTTTCTCAGAATAACAACTTTTAAATCAAAGTTTATCATAGTTTTTAATTAACTAACCCAAAACAGCCCGCGGTGTTACTACGACGGCGTAAATCCGGTTTTACGGTGTTTTTCATGTTTCCAGGTTTTAAATCATTAAGTTAGCATATCATATAGATATAGAACATGTGTTTAATTGATTTTAAAAGTCAAGTTAGAAGGATTAACTTTTGTTTGCGAACAAGTTTAGAATTAACTAAACTATGTTCTAGTGATTACAAGTTTAAACTTTCGAATAAGATAGCTTTATATGTATGAATCGAATGATGTTATGAACATCATTACTACCTTAAGTTCCTTGGATAAACCTACTGGAAAAGAGAAAAATGGATCTAGCTTCAACGGATCCTTGGATGGCTCGAAGTTCTTGAAGCAGAATCATGACACGAAAACAAGTTCAAGTAAGATCATCACTTGAAATAAGATTGTTATAGTTATAGAAATTGAACCAAAGTTTGAATATGATTATTACCTTGTATTAGAATGATAACCTACTGTAAGAAACAAATATTTCTTGAGGTTGGATGATCACCTTACAAGATTGGAAGTGAGCTAGCAAACTTGAAAGTATTCTTGATTTTATGAAACTAGAACTTTTGGAATTTATGAAGAACACTTAGAACTTGAAGATAGAACTTGAGAGAGATCAATTAGATGAAGAAAATTGAAGAATGAAAGTGTTTGTAGGTGTTTTTGGTCGTTGGTGTATGGATTAGATATAAAGGATATGTAATTTTGTTTTCATGTAAATAAGTCATGAATGATTACTCATATTTTTGTAATTTTATGAGATATTTCATGCTAGTTGCCAAATGATGGTTCCCACATGTGTTAGGTGACTCACATGGGCTGCTAAGAGCTGATAATTGGAGTGTATATACCAATAGTACATACATCTAAAAGCTGTGTATTGTACGAGTACGAATACGGGTGCATACGAGTAAAATTGTTGATGAAACTGAACGAGGATGTAATTGTAAGCATTTTTGTTAAGTAGAAGTATTTTGATAAGTGTCTTGAAGTCTTTCAAAAGTGTATGAATACATATTAAAACACTACATGTATATACATTTTAACTGAGTCGTTAAGTCATCGTTAGTCGTTACATGTAAATGTTGTTTTGAAACCTTTAGGTTAACGATCTTGTTGAATGTTGTTAACCCATTGTTTATTATAACAAATGAGATGTTAAATTATTAGATTATCATGATATTAATATATATAATATATCTTAGTATGATGTATATACAGTTAAATGTCGTTACAACGATAATCGTTACATATATGTCTCGTTTCGAAATCATTAAGTTAGTAGTCTTATTTTTACATATGTATTTCATTGTTAATACACTTAATAATATATTTACTTATCATTTAACATAATTAACCAAGTGTATCAATATCTTAATATGATTCATATGTACCTAGTAAGACGTTGTTATAACGATAATCGTTATATATATCGTTTTCGAGTTTCTTAAATTAATAGTCTCATTTTTATGTATATAACTCATTGTTAAAATACCTAATGAGATACATACTTATAATAAAAACATGTTAACTATATATATAACCATATATATGTCATTGTATAGTTTTTACAAGTTTTAACGTTCGTGAATCACCGGTCAACTTGGGTGGTCAATTGTCTATATGAAACATATTTCAATTAATCAAGTCTTAACAAGTTTGATTGCTTAATATGTTGGAAACATTTAATCATGTAAATATCAATCTCAATTAATATATATAAACATGGAAAAGTTCGGGTCACTACAGTATCATCACTCTTAGATTCCTACATCTTTCAAAGCTATACTTTGACTTCAAAACTGTGCTAGAACATCATATGTATATTAACGACTACAATCTGTGTTCAAACCCTCTGAAATTTCTTCAAACAATAAACAATCGAGATGATGATCCAACCACATGTTACCCACAGTTATGTACCTGAAAAACCTCAAAACCAAAGTCATAGTTTAACACGTATCCGTGTCTGACCTTTTGGCATTTATTAGCTAAAATAACTTTTCAATTCCTTTTCAAAATAGACAATTTTGTTACAGATCCAGCAAGTCAACTTCGAATTTTCAGTCGAAACAGCCTTATTACAACCTTGATATATACGTTGCTCTTTCGCCATTGTTACCGAGAAACCGTTTATATTCCACCACATTAGTAATAAACTTACCAACAACTTCATTGATCTTTGACTTTCCGAAAAATCATTATAATTATCGAAACCTTATCATATACTCATCCGCACCTATAACAAGAATTGCCATACCAATTATTGAGAATCAACAATCAGTATTTTGAAACCTCGCAGCATGTCTACATCAACAATTACATATACATATAACGTCTACCTCCAAGACTTACATACTTCGAATGTGAAGTTTTTGAAAAACACACTAAACTGCGAACTAGTTCTCGAAATTTTGAAAAATTATGATGAAGCGACAAAAACTATAAACGATCTTAACAGTAAAAAGTTTGATGATAAATAATAGTGTGCTGGCAAAGCTCAGAAAAAGAGAAGGTTTGGAACTGGAAAATGGATTGAGCAAAGTATGAAAGTGGCTGTGGATAAATCACAAAGACTAAACCTGCCTTCAAAGAATCCAAATGATTCAGTATCTGTTGAAGTCATTAACGAATACCTTGCTCCTGACTCTAAACCTCTGCAGACAAAATTATGCATCATCCTCTGATATTAGAAATTCTAAGATATCATCGTATCTTTCATTATAAATATCCTCCATATTTCTGAAGATATTTCCAGAATTATTCTTATCTGAAATCATTTACCTCTTCGCGCTATCTGTATTACATCATAAAAGAAACTGTTTAGTTTCTAAAATCTGAAACCTTCGAGTTTGAAGTATGAATGTTTGAAGTAGTGTTGGGAGCTGAAGCATGAATTAGTATAATATAATGACACTTAATCAACGTGATTATATTACAGTAATTCATGTTGAGTTTCTAATGGAACGTGATGATTCACAGACCAAAATGTCATCATGTGCCCTGTACACAACTCTTACATTCTACCTAACCTCTAAACATATCAAGAAATAATATTCTTGATGATTCGGTCTTTTTCGGGGTATTCTGGTAATTTGACAAATCAAGATCGTGCCATTACAAATTTCCTTCTTGAAACGTTAACTATGTTCATTCCGAAATTCATATCTGCAAATTCTGGACCATTACAAGAGATGTTTAATCGCAAGAAGAGGAAACGAAAGAATGAAGCTCCGAAATAAAAATGGGAGTATAAATCGCAACAAATAGAAGGGAACATTAACTGTGGATGACAATGATTATAGAAGACAGAAGCAGGGACTTCGAAATATAAAGGAGGATATAAAGCCCAACGACAACCCAGAAATTATAAACCATATATATCAATGCAGATAGCAATATAAAGACACGGGAGAACTAAAAACACTATAAAACCAAGAGTATAGTAGAAGTAAATAGATTCTTCCGATGGTAGATGAAAAAGAAGAATGACAGATATGAAGGTGAGGAATATATCAAGAAGCAGAACTGGATGAAGCATATTGATTAATGCTTTAAAATATGAGTTTAGGGAGAAAGAATAAAAGGTGTGAGTTGTAAGGAAATGAAGAAGGTGGATTTATTAGGGGTGTTCACGGTCCGGTTTGGTCCGATTTCGGCTAAATTTTAAACCAAACCGGCATTCACGGTTTGAACATATATGAAACCAGAGGAGACCAAAAAATTCGTCTTGCTGGCCGGTTTGGTCCGGTTCGGACCAGTCTGATTTAACCGGTTTAACAGTTTTAAGTTCTTTTACTTTCATATATAATATAGTGAAACAGAACAAATGAATAAGAGAGCAGTTTATTAATACAAAGTTAAACAAGGTCAAAGCCAAATATATACATATCTTCTTAGTTTTTCAAAAACCATATACTTGATACCACAAGTGCAAAAGAGTAGAGATATTATATACTTATATGCTTTCAATTCTTCAACTTCAATTTGCATTGTATTTCTTCACAGCGTGCAATTCCAAATAGGTGATCCAACTGTAAAAATAAAAATATATTAATATTTTTACTACAAATAAATATTAATACAACATTACTAATAAAATCACTTTTCAAACCATTGCAAGCAAATTCAAGATGATTCTTGTGATATCACTCGATATGATCAGTTGAAAGATTGAGAAAGCTTTCAAAATCTGAAAATAAGAGACAAAATCATATCCTGTTAGTAAAAGAACAAAGCCAACAAATTACATCTAATTGAAACAACATAGTACAGATCATACCATTTTCAATATCTTCAATATCTTGCAAAGTACCTCGAATATCAATTTTCTCTTTTGAAACTTCACTCTTTAACCAGCTTTGTAAACATATGAGTGCTTGGACTGTTTTTGGAGTAAGACTACTTCTGTAAGAATCCAAAACTCGACCGCCAGTGCTAAACGCCGATTCTGAAGAAACGGTAGATACAGGAATAGCTAGCACATCCTTTGCAACCTGGGATAAAACCTTATACTTTTTCAAATTCATTTCCCACCAACTTACAAGTCAAAATCTCCATCCATACTTTCTCTTTGATCTTTTAAATATTTATCTAATTCAGATTTTCCACCTTCATCGCCTGCTTTCAGAAAAGACTTGTATTTAATAAATGTTTGTCGTGAACTTTGCGCCTCTTATCATCACCATTCTTACCCTTGGTTTTAGTTTTTAGTGGAAGGCTCTTTTCTTTGGCACAATCAGGATCTTGTGCAGAATAATGTTCAAATAGGTTTTTCAAACATTTAGTTACCCTATTTTCCATCTTATTTGACACATCATTTATACCATACATTTCTTCAAAACTCCAATCAACATACTGTTTTTTATAACGAGGATCAAGGACCACCGCAACAAACAACAATGGATTGACTTTCCCCAGTTCACCCTAATACTTATCAAATTTTAGTTTCATATCACAAGCCATTTGACTTAACTTTGGATCATCATCTTCAATGCCACTATTTATGTGACTATAAATAGTGAAAAGATCGTGAAAATACATATTTGAAGTAACATACAATGATCCCGAAAATCATTTGGTGACCACGAAAAATAACTCCAAAAACATCATAAAGTTTTCTGCCTCGTCCCAATCCCGACTACAAGGTGGTCCTATTCTACTTTCATTTTGATTAGCTTTTTCATTTCCTAAGCTTGAATCTACTATAAAGTATCCAAAGTATTGTGAATCATCTTCCATTCTCTCAAATGCCTTCCTATACTTTATAGCCGATTCTAACATTAAAAAAGTAGAGTTCCACCTAGTAGGAACATCTAAGCAAGCACTTCCACCCACACTTATTTTTTCATCTTCAATACATTGCTTAAATTTGTTCAACCTTGACGGTGATGATCTAACATATTTCACTGCATTTCTAATCACTTTAATTGATTTATCATAGTCTTTCAAACCGCTAGTCATAACCAAGTTCAATATGTGAGCACAACATCGCATTTGCAAATGATCACAATTTAATATCCCTTTGCCCTAATTACATATCTTTTTTTTCATGTAAACAAGTGCCACATCATTAGAACTTGCGTTATCCACGGTTATTGTTAAAATCCCTTAAATACCCCAAGCAATCAAACATGCCTCAATCATTTTCCCAATAGTCTCGCCCTTATGATTAGAAATAGTTTCAAAATTTAAAATTCTTTTTTGCAATTTCCAATCATCATCTATATAATGGGCTGTTAAAACCATATAATTGATATTTTGAATTGATGTCCATGCATGCATCTGTTGTAAGACATATCTGTTGTGAAAATCTTTTAAACAAATCTTTTAGTTTTTTCTTTTCTTCCCATACAATGACATAATATCCCTTGCAATTGTGATCCGACCAGGTAACTCAAACTTAGGCTGCAACATGGAACAAAAATTAATAAACCCTTCTTTCTCAACAAACCTAAAGGGAAGTTCATCAATAACTATCATTCTAGCAAGAACTTTACGACACACATCTTTGTTATAGGTAACAGCCTCAAGACTTGCACCACCACTAGCATTCTTCTTGATGATCAAAGTTTTTTGCTTTTTGTCTTTTATATTTTTAGGATAAACTTTACATTTAATTATATGATTTCGTAAAGAAGTAGTACCAATAGTAGAAGGACCGAAAGCATAATCTTCCTTGCAATATCTACACCAAGTTCGTGGGTTATCTTTCGGAACGGGATTTGGGATAATAAAGTGTGACCACACATCAGCCTTGAGTTTCTTCCTTAAGGCGGGGTTATCATCTAACAAAGTAGGATCAGGAGCTTTAGGGATCTCAGCATCATCTTCTATATCAATAAAGTCATCTTTATTTGTCATATTTGATACAAAATCTACAACAATAATAAACACAAAGAACAAGAGGAGGTCAGGAACATCACTATCACTATACAAGAATCTATTCTAAAATCTAATTCTAGAAGCATTGAAAAAGTAACAAATAAATATGCTTTATACTTACAAAATCAACAAAGATGATAAAAGATTGAAGGATGAATCGTTGATCTTGAAGGATGAATCATTGATGAAAGATGATAAAAGAGTAGTGAAGTGATCTTTGAGTGTAAAAGTGGTGTTGTTGATATTGAAGAAAAAGTAGTGAATGTGATCCTTGAGTGTAAAAGTAGTAAAGTAACAGTGAATGTGAAAGACATAGGGATCAGTAAATAAAATGTCTGATCAATATCTAGTGTTTTCTAAATTGATTATTGATAGTAATAATAATGCAATTAGTTAGATTAGGCTCATATGGTTCAAATAATAGCTATTTATACTGTTATTTTGAAAGTATAAAGAATGAAATTATTGTAGCCGGTCCGGTCCGGTTTTAACGGTTAATTTTTTGTTCAAACTGTAGTCGGACCAGATAACCCGGTTTGGACAAAAGTTAAACTGTGAACCGAGATTTAACAACTCAAACCGGCCAAACCAACCCAAATAACCCGGTTTGGCCGGTTTAGCAGGTATAAACGGTTCGATGAACACCCCTAGGGTTTATAGTAAAATATCTGACAGAGAAATCGAGATGGATTATCGCATTAAATCAAAAAGGATCATAATTTCTTTAATTGCCGAAGAAACAAATCCTATATAGATTACAAAGATTTTCTTTAATCCGGAGATCAACCGTGATGAAGTCAAAAGATAAGGCAAATTTCTATTTTCACATCTCACTCTTTTACGATAGCTTCACTCATACGCTTCGAGAAATCGAATTATTTTATCCGTATTTATTAATCATGATAAAACTCTAGGTATCAGCTTACATTCGTCATAATAACATTTTTACTGTTAGTCATGACGACCTCGATCAAATTTCGGGGACGAAATTTCTTTAACGGGTAGGTACTGTGACAACCCGTAAATTTCCGACCAAATTTAAACTTTATCTTTATATTATTCTGACACGATAAGCAAAGCTTGTTAAGTTGAATCTCAAGGATTTTAAACTATGTTCATACATTCATTTAACCTCGACCAAAATCCAATGATTCACGAACCATTATATGAACAGTTATGATTATATATGTATTAGTGTATATATTATAACTTGAAAAAAATTAACAAAGTATTAGATGTATAATACTTTACATGAACGTATTTATTTCAAGTCCCTGTTGAGAGGTCCACTTTGATTTAAGAAATCTATTTTTAACGATATTCGGAAGTGATTTACAAGTAAGAACAAGAATGTCAATTAACGGTAACTGGACAAAAGTTAGTGGAGATTCCTGTTTAATTTTCAAAACATGCTTTACAATAATTTTCTTGTGACTCTTGATAAGTTAAACATTTTGCTCTCATAATATTTAATGTAAAAGTGAAATCATGGACAGTAATTAATTGGAATAATGATTGTCTCGTATCTCTTGATAAGTTAATATTCAAACTAAAATAAACGGTGATACGAAAATGAGTTCTATAAATTTTTGGCTTACTAAAAATGTATTTAGGATCTAGTTATTTAATTTCAACACTTTTTATATTTTTTTCCCAGAATCGAGAGGGACAGTTGATGTAATTTTTATTTAATAAATTAATGATCAAATTTTATACCATAATGACTGAAATAAATAAAGGAATTTAATTTAAAATTTTGAGATTTTTTCGTGTACTTTTATCCGCCACTGATGAACAATGGAGTACGAAATATTACCCTATTATATATGTCAACAGATAAAACCAAATATTAAGATGGTTATATAATGTGCTTGCTTGCACGTTTTTTTCTCTCTCTCTTTGTTTAGTTAATATATATTACTATTTAATTGTGTATGGATGATGGCTAATAAAATATGATGTGTCTAATTTTTCACCTTGATTATAAAAAGGTTTTCCATAAAACCAAAAGTGTAGGAACATCAGTACATATTTTCCATTAACGTCATTATCTTAACAACCCACATCCATTATTTTAACACTATAACCCACTATATAATTATGGACACAAGCGCAGAAGCTAGGATACATCAAAACCACATTTATCAATCTCAAAACCACCATGAAACCACGCCACCTTGTTCCTATTTATATTCATTGAACCACTAACACCGAGAATCACCATACGTCTCTTCTACAACCTATGAATCACCATTAAAACCATCATCAAATATCATTACTACAAAGAACTAACGACTACCATTACCCCATTACAATTTCTGGTTTGCGTTTAATACGAACACAATCGAATCACTTCCATCAAACAACCACCTCTAAGATGGCTACTGTTCTTCTTCTGTTTTTAGTATCCTTCACCGTGAACTCGCCACCTCTTGTTTCATGATCAAAACAAACACCGTCTTTTTCATTCATTCTCACTTCACAACCGTAAAACACCACAACCACCCTCACCGTCAAAATTGTGTATTCGTTTAAAACATCACCACTTAAAGTGCTACCTTAAATCATCACCATAACCTTGTATTGCTGCTTCATTTCTATCTTAAAAAGTCACCATCACTTCGCAAGCCTACAAGACCCACTTGTTTCCCACTGCTGAAATCGTTTGTTTATGGTTCAATCTACTATTTACTGCTCGCAACTTCATGAACCCAGCAGCCTTTGCTTGATATAAACCCAACCCATGTTCATCGATTAACCCAAAACATCACACTACTTATATTTTTTTTCTTGTTACTGTAAACGTAAATCATCACCAACAATTAAATTGTTTTTATTTTGTTTTCTGTTTCTATTTTGATTAATCACCAAAACAATCCACAACCGTCACCTGCAAAACTCTATGATTGCTGTTGCTATGTCTGTATTCGGTTACAACCGACACCTTCATGAAACCCACGAAGAAGACAGTGAACAATAACGATCGATGATGAGTTGTTAATTGATGGTGATGATAGATAAAATAATGATAATTAATGATGGTTTGGTGGTGAAATAAAACTAATGAGGAGGATCAACAAGCCATCGCTGCTTTATTTTTTTCTGTTTAATAGATGATGATTCGATGATCATGACATAATAATGATGTATGTGATTATGATGATGATGATGATGAGGTCATGATGTTGTGAGCATGATGGTAATGATATATGATAACGTGATATACATAATATGGTGATGTAGTGATGATGAGGATGATGCCATGTTATGATAATAATGAAGTTATGATAATAAGATGATGATAATTAAATAATAGAAATGATTATGGTTAAAAAGATTTAAGGAATGAATTTTAACAGAATGTAAGGGGCAGATCAGTGGTTTGGATATGTCATCGGGTAGCGGGAGGTCGCGGGTTCAAACCCGGATTTGGGCATTTTTTTAAGAGCTACTCTTTTGAGGTAGCATTATTATTACCTTTATTATTATTATCATTATTATTATTATCATTATTATTATTATTATTATTATTATTATTATTATTATTATTATTATTATTATTATTATTATTATTATTATTATTATTAGTATTATTATTATTATTAACTTATTATTTCTTTACCCCATGGTTAATATTTTCACTTACCTCATCCTCCTCATCAAGAATGATAGGAGACTTACTTTGTCATAACCCGTCCTTAACCATAAGAACAAGTTAGATAACGTATGATTTCATTGCGAGGTATTGACCTCTATATGCGACATTTTTAAAAGAACAACTGCATTTATTTTACATTACAAACCATAACTCTTATGATAATACAAGCTTTAGACAATATAAAGATGATTATCGTTTAGCGATAATCTTAGACTTACAAACTTTACATGTGATGATAACAATACGATTTCTAGCATATTTTACATTACAAATCCTCCGATATGCAGTTTTATTTTTGACACAAATATGCATACTCAAGATCTTGTTTAAATTCAACATGTTGCAGCGGAAGCTTTTAGTTATCACCTGAGAATAGACATGTTTAAAACGTCAACATAAAGTTGGTGAGATATAGGTTTAATGCCGGCAGCAATATATATATATATAGACCACAAGATTTCATGTATAAACATTTTAATAAAAATATTCTAAGTGGTTGAGCACTTGGTAACCATACTTAACATTTAATCACGTCGCATATTCCCTTTATTATGAAATCTTACTACACCGTACCAAGTGTAGTCACGAAACGAAGTACTGTGCAACCGTTGAATACTGGTCGTCCAGTCCGATTGGGGTTGTCAGGCCCGATAGATCTATCAACAGGATTCGCGTTTACAATACCGCTGTAAATAACAGTTACCAAGCTACAGGGAAGTATGCCAGTGGTACAACTCAACGTAGAATATATTTTTCAGTTACTTGTGTCCATAACGTAAAACATAAAATACACGTATTCTCATCCCGAAATACTTAGAGTTTTAAAAGTGGGACTATATACTCACTTTCGTCTTGAAGATATGTAATTTTGACTTGGTTTCCGATTGATATCACGAACCTATCCATATATAATATATCAATACATTTTCTTTTTAAACAATCGTCACATATATATACTTATAATACTTTTAATACTTTTAATAATTCCTTAGTCCGTAGTTAGCAGTCCGATGTTAGTAATTCAATTTTAAATGGTTCATTTTTAGGTGTTTAATAAACCCCCAACGAAATAAATAAAACCCCCATCGTATATGTATTGGTCGAGATTAATCTTGACCCATGGTACCGGTGTTGTCAAATGACGTGTTGCGTACATAAAGTACCGGTGTTGTCAAATGACGTGTTGCGTACAATCATGGAAATCTTATGATTAATCTTCTCGTATTGTTTACGGGTGATCCTGAACCATATAAAATTAAATTATGAGTACATATATATGAAATATCATGTTATTTTAAAAATATGTGATTTATTTAATTTTCTCCAATTATTTTCGTAGCTAAACTAGTCTTAGATATCCGATCTCGTTTTGGTCATAGTTTCTTCGTTACAACTCCGTTTTCGTTGGTTCAACTTGCCACTTCCTTGGATCGAGTCCCTCTTTAAGAATATGAACTGTAAATACCTTAGTTTGTATTCGAAATCACAGGTCATAGGTCAAACTTTAGTGAAACTTATGAAGTTAATCATTTTCCATCATGTAAACAACCTTAAATGATTATTTTTCTAAAAATACTTATACTTTGAGTTAAATCATGAAATTTTTATGTGTTATCATATTCATAGTAAAAATCATTTTTTTCTAGAAAATAAACCTCCAATTCAAAGTTTAAGATGGTTTTTAATTATCCAACCCAAAACAGCCCCCCCGGTTGCACTCCGACGTCGTAAAAACAGTTTTTAAGATGTTCTTTGAAAAACCAAGTTATACCTTGTTAAATTAGCATATATTTTAGTTATATTACATGTCTTGAAGTATTTTAAAAGTTAAGTTAGAAGGATCTATTTAGTTTGCAAACAAGTTTGAAAACATTCAAACTATGTTCTTGTTGTTAAAATTTTATACCACAAAATAAGATAGCTATATATATATGAATCGAATAAGGTTATGAACAAAGTTACTACCTCAAGTTACTTGGACAAGATTGCTGTAAAAGGGAAGTAAAAACCTAGAACCAAAAGGGTGATGGAATTGGATGAAAGATTGGAAGCAAGTTTGTGTTCTTGGAAAGGATTCTTGAAGTGTTTTTGTAAAGGTTTTCTTATGGTGTTTAAGGCTTGTTTCTATGGCTAGATCTTCATGGTTTCTTGCTGAATGGTTATGGAGTTTAAGGCTCTTGAGAGTGTGTGTGTTTTTAGCTAAAGATTTGAAGTAAAAGTGAATCAAAAATGGAGTACTTCTTACTCCTTAAAAACGTGATCAAGGGGGGACATGGACAAATTTCAAGCTTGTAATCTTATGTATTTAGTCAAGCAATCATACAAAGTAATTACCTTATACATAAGGCATTGAACAAGGGCTGGTTGGTGGTGATTTGATGTGTATATACCAATAGTAAATACGTATAGGAGCTAGGTATGATACGAGTATATATACTCTAGATATACGTATAGAAATTTTGTGAAAAATGGAATGAGGATTCAAATATAGCTATCTTTTGTGAATACACTTATATTGTTTTATGTATTTAAGTCCTTAAAAAGTGATTAAATACATTATATATACGATATATGTATAAACATTATAGGTCATAAGTATTTATATAAAAAAAAAACGTTACGTATGGTTATTGTTTTGAAAACTTAAGTTTGTAGTTTCAAAATATACTTATAACTTATTGTTATTAATACAAAATGAGATATTAAAACATCCATAAATCATGTTAAATATGTATATATACATATATATACACAAACGTATAATTATCATATATTATATAGTTCGTGATATCATCGGTCAAACTAGACGGTCAAACGTTGTGTAAAACTCTTTTCGAAAACATAAGTTTCAACAATTTGGATTGCTTATCATGTTGGTAAGGTTTAATTTATGTAAATATTAATCGTATAAGTATAGAATGATCGAAAAAGTGCGGGTCATTACAGTACCTACCCGTTAAATAAATTTCGTCCCGAAATTTTAAAATTGTACCTATTTTGCGTCATCGGGAAACAAGTGTGGATACTTTTGTTTCATTTGATCCTCTCGTTCCTAAGTAAACTCGGGACCCCTTCGAGCATTCCAACGAACCTTAACGATCGGTATGTTGCTCTGCTTGAGCCGTTTAACTTCACGATCCATGATTTCGATTGGTTCTTCGATGAATTGTAGTTTCTCGTCGACATGGATTTCTTCAAGAGGAATGGTGAGGTCTTCCTTTGCAAGACACTTCTTAAGGTTCGAGACGTGAAAGGTATTATGTACTCCGGCGAGTTGTTGCGGTAACTCGAGTCGATAAGCTACCGGTCCAATGCGTTCGATGATCTTGAACGGGCCTACATACCTTGGGTTTAGTTTACCCCTTTTTCCAAAACGTATTACACCTTTCCAAGGTGACACCTTTAACATAACCATGTCGCCGATCTGAAACTCTAATGGTTTCCTTCGGACATCGGCGTAGCTCTTTTGGCGACTACGGGCTGTTTTCAATCTCTCCTTGATTTGTACTATCTTTTCAGTAGTTTCATGTATGATCTCGGGACCAGTTAATTGTCGATCTCCTACTTCATTCCAACAGATAGGAGATCTACACTTCCTCCCATACAGTGCTTCAAATGGCGCAGCTTTAATGCTCGCATGATAACTATTATTATACGAGAATTCTGCTAATGGTAGATATTTATCCCATCCGTTTCCAAAATCGATCACACATGCCCTGAGCATGTCTTCAAGAGTCTGAATTGTTCTTTCACTCTGCCCGTCAGTTTGCGGATGATATGAGGTACTCATATCCAAACGAGTTCCTAGTGCCTCCTGTAGTGATTGCCAGAACTTTGAGGTAAATCTACTATCACGATCAGATATAATGGAAATAGGTATTCCATGCCTTGAAACTATTTCCTTTATATATAATCGTAATAATTTCTCCATTCTATCCGTTTCCTTTATAGGCAAGAAATGTGCAGATTTGGTAAGACGATCAACAATTACCCAAATGGTGTCGTATCCCCAGGCAGTCTTTGGTAACTTCGTGATGAAATCCATGGTAATACCGTCCCATTTCTATTCTGGGATTTCTGGTTGTTGAAGTAATCCTGACGGCTTCTGGTGTTCTGCTTTGACTTTGGAACAAGTTAAACACTTCCCAACATATGTTGCAACGTCTGTCTTTAAATTAGGCCACCAATAATGTGTCTTAAGATCTTGGTACATCTTTCCAACTCCAGGATGTATCGAATATCTTGTCTTATGTGCCTCGTTCAATATCAACTTCCTTAATCCACCCAACTTCGGTACCCAAATACGATTTGCAAAATATCGAATTTCATCTTCCCGCATAACGAGTTGCTTCTCATACTTCTTCATTATTTCATTTCCTATATTTTCTTTAGTAAGTGCTTCTCGTTGAACTTCTTTGATTTGTGAGTTGAGATTCATGCGAATTTTTATGTTCATCGCTCGTACTCGAATTGGTTCTCGTTCCTTTCTGCTTAGTGCGTCAGCCACCACATTCGCTTTCCCGGGATGATAACGAATTTCACAATCATAGTCATTTATTAACTCGACCCACCTACGTTGCCTCATGTTCAGCTGTTTCTGATCAAAAATATGTTGAAGGCTTTTATGATCAGTAAACACAGTGCATTTAACCCCATACAAGTAGTGTCTCCATATCTTCAATGCAAACACGACTGCTCCTAGTTCTAGATCATGCGTCGTATAATTCCGCTCGTGAATCTTCAATTGTCGGGATGCATATGCAATAACTTTCTTCCGTTGCATAAGAACGCAACCAAAACCTTGTCGCGAAGCGTCACAATATATTTCAAAATCATCGTTCCCTTCTGGTAACGATAAAATAGGCGCCGTAGTTAACTTCTTCTTTAGTAATTGGAATGCACTCTCCTGCTCAGATGTCCATTCATATTTCTTCCCTTTTTGCGTTAACGCTGTCAACGGCTTAGCTATTCGGGAAAAATCTTGAATAAACCTTCTATAATAACCGGCTAAACCCAAAAATTGGCGTATCTGCGTTGGTGTCTTAGGAGTCTCCCATTTTTCAATGGCTTCAATTTTTGCTGGATCAACCTGAATTCCTTTGCTACTAACAACGTGGCCAAGAAATTGCACTTCTTTCAACCAGAAAGCACATTTAGAAAATTTAGCTTATAGCTGTTCTTTTCTTAACAACTCTAATATCAACCTTAAATGCTGCTCATGCTCTTGCTCACTCTTGGAATAGATAAGAATGTCATCAATGAAAACAATAACAAACTTATCTAAATATGGACTACAAACTCGATTCATGAGGTCCATGAATACAGCTGGCGCATTCGTCAATCCAAACGGCATGACCAAAAATTCGTAATGACCGTAACATGTCCGAAAAGCAGTTTTCGGTATATCTTCTTCTTTGACGCGTAATTGATGATAGCCCGATCTTAGGTCAATTTTCGAGTACACACATGATCCTTGGAGTTGATCAAATAAGTCGTCAATTCTCGGTAGTGGATACCGATTCTTGATAGTTAACTTATTTAATTCACGATAATCTATACACATTCGGAAAGATCCGTCTTTCTTCTTGACGAATAAAATTGGAGCTCCCCACGGTGAAGTACTTGGTCGTATGAATCCACGATCCAGTAATTCTTTTAACTGACTCTGAAGTTCTTTTAACTCGGACGGTGCAAGTCTATATGGAGCACGGGCAACCGGTGTAGCTCCTGGTACAAGATCTATTTGAAATTCTACAGATCTAAATGGAGGTAATCACGGTAACTCTTCCGGAAATACTTCAGGAAAATCTCTTGCCACAGGCACGTCATTGATGCACTTCTCTTTTTCTTTCTTTTCGACTTTATTAACATGTGCTAAGATAGCATAGCACCCTTTCTTCAAGCACTTTTGAGCTTTCAAATAACTAATGAGTTTTAGCTTTGAGTTACCCTTCTCTCCATAAATCATTACTGGCGTTTTATCCTTACAAGGAATGCGAATTGCCTTCTTGGCACACACAACTTCAGTTCCTACTTTGGACATCCAGTCCATGCCGACTATTACATCAAAACTTCCTAATTCTACGGGTATCAAGTCAATTTTAAACGTTTCTCCGGCTAAATTTATTTTACAATCACGACAAATTTTATCGGCTTTAATTAGTTTACCATTAGCTAACTCAATCATGTACTTAGCATCTAGAGGTAATGATGAACAATTCAATTTAGCGTGAAAGTCTCTACACACGTAACTTCTATCAGCACCAATATCAAATATAATAGATGCGGATAAGTTATTAATGGTAAACGTACCCGTAACAAGCTCCGGGTCTTCACACGCCTCTCTAGCATTAATAACAAATGCTCTCCCTCGTGCAGGTCCGATATTCTTCTCTGGATTCGGACACTGGCTCTTATAATGACCCTGTTTTCCACACCCATAACAAGTAATGGTAGCCAAAGCAGTTCTATTTGCATTGGTGGCAGGAGTCTTGGTACCATTTGCATTTGTAACGAGAGCCCTACAATCTTCAGCAAGATGACCCTTTCGATTACATTTGTTACATACCACATTACAGTAACCAGAGTGATGTTTGTGGCATCGGTTGCATAAAGGATTTTGTCCTTTGTAACCAAAGCCTGAACCACTACCCGCACCTTGCGTGGTTTCTTGTTTCTTAAAAGATTGTTGTTGATTACCTCGATCATAACTTCCATTCCACTTTCTTTTGTTACCTGATACCTTCACATCAGTATTGGATGCTTTCTTATCCAAGATGACCTGATCCATTAGCTCGTTTGCCATGGTTATAGCTTCATGAATTGTCTTAGGTTTCGATGCTGTAACATTTGCCTTGACCTTTTTGGGCAAACCATCTTTGTACATTTCAATCTTCCGTTCTTCGGTTGGAACCAATTCAGGACATAGCAAAACTAATTCCATGAATCGCTGATTGTAGTTGGTGATTTCAGTACCAATAACCTTCAGACTTCGTAATTCATCTTCCAACTTCCTAACCTCGTTCCTTGGACAATATTCGTTGATTAACATTGTTTTGAATTCTTCCCATGGAGTATCATAAGCTACATCTCCTCCTACAGCCTTCACATAATTTTTCCACCACGTGAGTGCACTATCTTGTAAAGTGCACGATGCATACTTGGTCATGTCCTTTTCAACACAACCACTGATTTTAAACACAGTCTCCATCTTTTCTATCCACCGGGTTAAACCGATCGGTCCTTCTGTTCCACTGAATGATGAGGGCTTGCAAGCTTGAAAAGTCTTGTAGGTGCATCCTACACGAGGATTTGGGTTAACTGCAGCAGCTCTTGCAGCTTCGACCCATAACATTCTGTCGTTCACTCGCTGGTTGATGAATTCCTCGACTTCTTGTTCCGTCATTCGATTCAATCGCGCCATTTCCTAATGAAAGAAAATAATTTTTCACATGGAATATTATAGATGTAATGTGTATTTATAGTACATTATAGCTTGTTAATAATATGAACCAGGTATTATTATAAAAGCCTTTTCTTCTTATTAGCATTTTATAATTATATCTAGGGTAATACCTACCCGTTAATGTTCATACTTAATAGCTTAGTACAGAACCAATTACTACAATCTAAATAATACTTAACCATGGAAAATTATTGCATTTCATACTTCACTATTTTACATATGCTTATCTTACATCGAACATTAAGCAAACCACACTAATAATATTATACAAAACATTATATGATCCCATGGTTTAATACGGCAGCGCATCGTTTGGTGTATTTTCTAGGACGTTTAGGTTCAAGGAATGGCCTAACGCTTATCCTAGCTGTCTGCCTATATTTTGGCGGTGGGGCTGAAGAACTGGATGCCGGGATAGAACGAATAGGTATAGCGGGAATAGGGGTGGTAGTGTCTAGTGGAGTTGGTGCCACATCATCCTTACTAAACTCGGGATTTGAATTTTCTAATTCATTAGCCTTTCGTTTCTTTCCTAGTTCGAACTTGTCTTTTGTAATTTCCTGTATTTCTTCCTCGGGTTCACTTTCCTCCTCGGGTTCACTTTCCTCCTCGGGTTCACTTTCCGGGTTCTCTATAGTCGGTTCATCCGGAATTTGTGAGTCTTCCCCAAAGATATTATTTTCGTCATCGGATAGGTTAATGACTGGAACACCATCTGAAGATTCTGGTTCGGAGTCGCTGAATGTGATAACAAGTTTTGAGCCCGACATCTATCACACAACAACTAACCCATTAGTACTACATAATATTTACATATAAATTTTAACCAACAATGATAAGCAATGGTTTTTAAATCAGACCCGGTCAAAGTCCAGACTTACTAATGTATCCTAACGACTTATCAGTTAGACACACTAATGCAAACCTGGTTCGCTAAGACCACCGCTCTGATACCACATGTCATAACCCGTCCTTAACCATAAGAACAAGTTAGATAACGTATGATTTCATTGCGAGGTATTGACCTCTATATGCGACATTTTTAAAAGAACAACTGCATTTATTTTACATTACAAACCATAACTCTTATGATAATACAAGCTTTAGATAATATAAAGATGATTATCGTTTAGCGATAATCTTAGACTTACAAACTTTACATGTGATGATAACAATACGATTTCTAGCATATTTTACATTACAAATCCTCCGATATGCAGTTTTATTTTTGACACAAATATGCATACTCAAGATCTTGTTTAAATTCAACATGTTGCAGCGGAAGCTTTTAGTTATCACCTGAGAATAGACATGTTTAAAACGTCAACATAAAGTTGGTGAGATATAGGTTTAATGCCGGCAGCAATATATATATATATAGATCACAAAATTTCATATATAAACATTTTAATAAAAATATTCTAAGTGGTTGAGCACTTGGTAACCATACTTAACATTTAATCACTCGCATATTCCCTTTATTATGAAATCTTACTACACCGTACCAAGTGTAGTCACGAAACGAAGTATTGTGCAACCGTTGAATACTGGTCGTCCAGTCCGGTTGGGGTTGTCAGGCCCGATAGATCTATCAACAGGATTCGCGTTTACAATACCGCTGTAAATAACAGTTACCAAGCTACAGGGAAGTATGCCAGTGGTACAACTCAACGTAGAATATATTTTTCAGTTACTTGTGTCCATAACGTAAAACATAAAATACATGTATTCTCATCCCGAAATACTTAGAGTTTTAAAAGTGGGACTATATACTCACTTTCGTCTTGAAGATATGTAATTTTGACTTGGTCTCCGATTGATATCACGAACCTATCCATATATAATATATCAATACCTTTTCTTTTTAAACAATCGTCACATATATATACTTATAATACTTTTAATACTTTTAATAATTCCTTAGTCCGTAGTTAGCAGTCCGATGTTAGTAATTCAATTTTAAATGGTTCATTTTTAGGTGTTTAATAAACCCCCAACAAAATAAATAAAACCCCCATCGTATATGTATTGGTCGAGATTAATCTTGACCCACGGTACCGGTGTTGTCAAATGACGTGTTGCGTACATAAAGTACCGGTGTTGTCAAATGACGTGTTGCGTACAATCATGGGAATCTTATGATTAATCTTCTCGTATTGTTTACGGGTGATCCTGAACCATATAAAATTAAATTATGAGTACATATATATGAAATATCATGTTATTTTAAAAATATGTGATTTATTTAATTTTCTCCAATTATTTTCGTAGCTAAACTAGTCTTAGATATCCGATCTCGTTTTGGTCATAGTTTCTTCGTTACAACTCCGTTTTCGTTGGTTCAACTTGCCACTTCCTTGGATCGAGTCCCTCTTTAAGAATATGAACTGTAAATACCTTAGTTTGTATTCGAAATCACAGGTCATAGGTCAAACTTTAGTGAAACTTATGAAGTTAATCATTTTCCATCATGTAAACAACCTTAAATGATTATTTTTCTAAAAATACTTATACTTTGAGTTAAATCATGAAATTTTTATGTGTTATCATATTCATAGTAAAAATCATTTTTTTCCAGAAAATAAATCTCCAATTCAAAGTTTAAGATGGTTTTTAATTATCCAACCCAAAACAGCCCCCCCGGTTGCACTCCGACGTCGTAAAAACAGTTTTTAAGATGTTCTTTGAAAAACCAAGTTATACCTTGTTAAATTAGCATATATTTTAGTTATATTACAGGTCTTGAAGTATTTTAAAAGTTAAGTTAGAAGGATCTATTTAGTTTGCAAACAAGTTTGAAAACATTCAAACTATGTTCTTGTTGTTAAAATTTTATACCACAAAATAAGATAGCTATATATATATGAATCGAATAAGGTTATGAACAAAGTTACTACCTCAAGTTACTTGGACAAGATTGCTGTAAAAGAGAAGTAAAAACCTAGAATCAAAAGGGTGATGGAATTGGATGAAAGATTGGAAGTAAGTTTGTGTTCTTGGAAAGGATTCTTGAAGTGTTTTTGTAAAGGTTTTCTTATGGTGTTTAAGGCTTGTTTCTATGGCTAGATCTTCATGGTTTCTTGCTGAATGGTTGTAACATCCCGCGTTTTTCCGTTAAATTTAATTTTAACACCGTCTTTTTTTTTAAAACATAATCTTTCGTATTTAAATTAATAGTTTCCGTGAGTAACGTTCATTATATTCCCGCTATTTAATTTTGACATCACCCGTTTACTCGAGCGTTTTAAAAATATTCGTTTGGTTAATTCCCGCACCCGACTACAAACATGAGGGACTTAAGTTGACAAGTGGGCAAAGTGGTGACTAGGTCAACTAGTCAACCACTTCACCTCCTCCATCCATTTCCATCCATCTCCCTCATCTCTCTTTCTCTCTAGCAAGAACACACACACACAACACCCAATTCAATCATTCATCATCTAAATTCGATTTAGGAGGCTTACAACAAAACAAATTACATATTTGGAATCCTCTCTTCATCCTCTACAATTTGATACCAACTTCATCTCGTTTGGGTAACATTTCTAAAACTCTAGATTTCTCTAAATTCGTGTTTTTGATTTGAAATGGTGTTAGTTAGTGTCTATGGCTCAAGTCTAACATGAATATATGTTTGGTTTGCTCGATTTGTTGTTTTTGGAGTAACTAGCATGAACTTGAAATGGGTTTGCTTAATCCTTGATTTTGGATGAGTTAATGTTGTTAGATTGTTAAAGTGCATGTTTTAATTGTGTTACTAGTATCACTAGCTTCGTTTTGATGCGTAGGTTGATTAAGAAAACTTCAAAAACATGAATATTGATTTTGTGATGTTTGACTAGGGTTTGATAGTTCTTGACATGAACTTTTGATGCTTGAATTCCATGGAATGTTAATTGTTAGTGATTAGTTGTAATGTATGCTTAATTACCTTCGAAACGGCATATCGTATGTGTAAATTGGATTCCCGAAACTTAAAATGCAATTGATGAACTTGAAACTTTGAAAATGGACTTTTAAACGATCACTTGACGAGAAATCGGTTATGGAAAATGTTGTTTTTGTTTGATGAAACATGTTTAGTTGTGTTCCTTGTCAAAAGAGCTTTCAAACGGTATAAGATACGCTTCCTAATTGTTTACGGTTTGAGTTTTGCGTTTGTTTGAAATTTTACCAAGCCTTGAACAAGTGAAACAGGCTAGGGACCAGGCCACGGCCATTGTCGCGCCGCGGAGCAATTTGTCGCGCCGTGGCCCAAAGGGTGATTTTAGAACATGTTTTTCAAGCTTTCTGACCTTCAACATAGGCATTTGTCGCGCCGCGGAGCAATTTGTCGCGCCGTGACAATTGCCTGTTTCATCCGAACTTCAGCAAACTTGTTTTGGCCATAACTTTTTGACCGTAACTCCGTTTTCGATGAATCAAATATCGTTGAAAACGTAATAAGATTTCCTTTCTAATGGTAAGGTTTTGAAATGTCAACTCAAACTTTATTACAATCGTTCTAACATGCTTTTATACTTGATTCTTGCATGAAACTTGACAACGTGATTCACATGCTATACTATTCGAGTCGTAACGAGCCATAGGACTAATTGAACACATTTCACCCGACCTTGTGTCGTAACCGGTTAATTGATATAACTTACTTGTTTAGGTCAAGGCTAAGCAACTTTCATGCACACGTTTACTTGTTGAAGTACTTTTATACTCGTGCACTCGAGGTGAGATCATAGTCCCACTTTTACTCTTTTTGAACTTATATTGGGATGAGAAAACATAAACGATTCTTTTGAACTAAGTGAACACAAGAACGGGAAAACAAACATTCTACATACGAGTTTAGAACAAAATCCTCAATTCGATTATCATTAATTACACTTGCCGGGTGTAAGCGAGAACTTATGTTATATGGCCATATGGGTTGACAACCCTCATCCTTGACGGTTCGCTACCGTCTACGGATGAAATATAATTTCGAGAATCAGTGTTTGTTCTAGCACAAAGTGATGGGGTATACAATGGAAGGAATGTTAAGCTTTGATAATTGGGTGCTCGTGAAACAAACTTTTGGAATGTATTACTATTATTTCATTGATGCAAATCTTGTGGTTCACTTGTACTTACTTACTTAAACCTATGATTTCACCAACGTTTTCGTTGACAGATTTCTATGTTTTTCTCAGGTCTTGCACGATATGTGAAACATGCTTCCGCTTACTATTTGATACTTGCATCCGATGTCGAGTATACATGCATTTCATGGAGCGTCTTTTGACTTTACTTTAAACCGTGTCGCCTAGATTTCAATCGTACTTATAACGTTGTAACTTAACTTTTGGTTGAACAATTCTTGTAAACTTTGAAACAATCTTTATTTTGAAATGAAGGCGACATATTTTGGTCAAACGTTATCTTAAAGACTTATAATCAGGTAATGGGACCCACGTAGCCGACGCCGTCACTTGACGATTTGTCGGGGTCGTTACAGTTGGTATCAGAGCCTTGGTTGTAGGGATTTAGAGTTCATTTGTGTCAACCCCGAGTCATAGGGTACATAGGTGAATCTAGACTACAACCGGCATATAGACTGAAGTAGGAATTATTTGACAAATTGTGCATTTATACTCGAACTCTTCTATCATATCTAACTCGTATTCGATCTTGATCTTACGTTGATAAATTTTGTTGATGCGCCACCTTGACTTTATGAAGTAATGTTAAATGCACATGAGAATCAGGGTAATATAATTTCCGGGATTATATTACGGTGATTCACATGGACGTTCCGACATTATGACGTAAAGAATTTAAGGCGAGTCAAGGAAAATTTTCTCTCTATCCTTATTCCATACTGTGGTTAGTATTGTTGAAAATACTAACCAACGATATTCTTGTGTCATGAAGGAACAATGGCTCACCAAGGTCAACACAACACTCCTCTCGAAACTCTTGAACAAGCTCTTCAACGAATGATAACCACCGCCGTGGGTACGGCCGTGGCCGATCACTTTTCTAACAACAACAATCATGGAGCCGGTAATTCAAGCGAAGGTTGCTCCTACAAGAACTTCATGAAGTACAACCCTCCCACTTTCGATGGAACCGGAGGACCGGTTACTCTCACCCGATGGTTTGAACAAATAGAGACCGTTTTTAACACAAGCGGCTGTCGAGACCAAGATAAGGTCAAGTTCTCCACCCTCACTTTCACCGGCATTGCTCTCTCGTGGTGGAACAAGTACGTACAATCAGTGGGTATCGATGAAGCCCTTACACTCTCTTGGGCCGAATTAAGAGAAAGAATGATCACCGAATACTTCCCGCGCGACGAGACTCGAAGGCTCGAGCAAGGGCTAAGGAATTTGAAAACGGTCGGGAATGACCTCGGAGCTTATAATCAACGGTTTACCGAACTAGTCTCAATGTGTCCGAATCTCATGGCTCCCGAATCACTAAGAGTCGAACTTTACATGGATGGCCTCCCTAAGGGCATTCAACACGGGGTAATGGCATCCCAACCCACTAACCTACAAGAAGCTTTAGCAAAGGCCCACCAAACTTTAGAAACGGTAACTGAAATGGAAGCACCGGCACCCATGATCGAGAACCAATCGAGCGGCAATAAAAGAACATGGGAAGCCTCTCAATCAAGCAACCACAACAATAACAACAACCCCGCCAAGAAGCCTTTCGCCTCCAACGACAAGAAAGGCTATACCGGAAAACTACCTTTTTGTAACGAATGCCACAAGCATCACTTTGAAGGATGTGGCAGGTTTCGCCACCGGCGCCAAGGACCCGTCGCTCGAAAGATGCCCAACGCACACAGAACGGGTGCTTGCTTCGAATGTGGCCAACCGGGTCATTTTAGGAATGTGTGCCCAAATAAGAAAATCAACCCCAACGCACGCCATTGAACTTTCAACATCGACACCTAGGATGCCCGAGACGACGATGGACTAGTCACGGGTACGTTCCTTCACAACAAACCATATATTTCATACTTATTCGATTCGGTTACCGCTAGACGTATTACAACCGAGGCTTTGACTTGTACTCTTTACATTCCACCTTTTTCCCCTAGATACTACTTAGGCAATTTAAGCGACCAATGGATAAATATTGTGAGCCTATAAATTTTATTGGAGGATATACGTTAAGAATTATGACTTGACGCCTATAGAACTAGGGAGCTCGAAACCTATTTGTTAAGGAGAAATTTTTCCCCTACAATTATGTATAGAATATTGTGAACTAAGTAATTTTCGGTTGGAAACCGATACCCTCTTCCTCGTATCCACAATTGGGGGTTAAGGGAGACGAGTTTTCCGAACTCGCAACGTTAGTTGTAAATCTCTCTTAGTACCATTCGATTTATTTAGGACTCTGTCCGTATTCATGAACCTCCTAAACCACGTATGCAAACTTATCTAGACAAATCTGTTATCGTATTTATAGATGACATCTTAACTCATTCAAGTAAAGAAGGAAAACGAACAACATCACCATCTTAGTCTCGAACTTTTGAGAAAAGAGCAACTCTATACCAAATTCTCCGAGTGAGAATTTCTGTTAAACGAAGTCAAATTTTCTAGACCATGATGTTAATGGTCAAGGCATTACAATCAATCTCGAAATCAAGCCACACGTAATCATGAAACTCTCTCAACTCAGACTTGTATTCGTAAAATCCTAGATCTCGTCTATTTTTACCGAAGATTCATTCCTGACTTTTCTCGTGTTACACGACTTTTAAACTCGTTAACTCACTAAGGAAAACTTTAAACCTCTTCATGTCTGAGCCTTGAATGTGATTCTTCACACCAACCTTCCTAGCTAAATGCGTATAGCACTAGATGGAATTCAAACATGGAAATATTTCTACTTGAACGCCGAAAGGCATACTCTCTCGTCTCAAAAATCAACATAACTAAAATTCGTTATTTTGCACGAAGAATTCGAATACTAAATTGTGGATCCGATCAATTTTCTCGTCATCCCGTACCACACTACCTACCTCTGTTATTTCACCGTCACCGTCTGATATTACTGGGATTTAAGATAACACACAATCCAACGATACTTCACTCTTCTTTGACGTAACGCCCTTGTGTTTCTGATAATCGGTCAACTATTATTCAACCCCGAACTATACAACTACGTGTACTACCTCATTTCTCTTTCAGACTTCAACTTTTGACAACTAGAGGCACGTTATGGCAACCTCGAGATGTAAACTCATCCTATTCTAAGTCCTCATTTCACTACTATCTTTACCGTTCGCATTTCCGTTTAAAGAAACTCCTTGTAACATTTCTCCATGGATAGAGAAACTCCTCATATTACATAAGTATTCGCCACGAGGGTGAATAGTCCTAACGAACATTTTTTTCGAACCCTAACTGACTCGTTCAAACATATCTTAAGAGATTCTATTCCAACACGGTGTATCTTTGTTAATTATCCCGTATCGAAATACTCGTTTCACTTCTAGTTTTACAAGAAGCCTCGGGACCGCGTTTAGACATGAGTACCGCGTACCATCCACAACCCGACGGACCGAACAAACATGTGATTTAAACCTTGGAAACCATAATACAAGTTTGTATTACCAACTTCAAATTTACTTGAGAAAAGTATTTTCCTTTAACCGAATCCTCGTACTACAATGATTTTCATTCAAGTTTTAACGTCACTCCTTTTGAAACCACATGTGACCGGAAACGTCATTCTCCCTTGTCGAACCAAGTAAACGATGATCAATTCACCGGGGTCGAGGTTGTTCATGAGCAACCGAGAAAATTTATTCATATTCAGGTAAAACCCTACGCGACTCGTAATCACCAAGAGCTACGCCGATGTTAGACGTAAACATTTCAAATTCCACGTGGGAAACCGCGTCACGTTAAGAGTCGCACCTTGGAAAGGTGCAATCCGTTTCGGGAAACGTAGGAAGCTAAATCCGCGATATTTTGATCCTTTAAATTCTTGGGGTGTTTTGGACCCGTCGCTAGCCGTTTAGACTTTTCCGACTCATTTTGGGTCTCCGTTTATCCTACATTCGATGTATCAACTCAAAGACGTGTTTTGCGAAACGAGAACTTGTTATCTCCTTTGATGAACTCACTATCGACGATAACCCTCACTTCCTAGGAGGACCGGTTGAAACCATAAATCGTGAAGCCAAACCTTAAAACATCGTATGATCCCGACCGTCAAAATTCGTTGAAATACCCTAGAACGTACTTCTCCCTCACTCGTAGAATTGGCAACGCAAGATCTCGAGGAAGATTCAACAACTACTACTTCCAACTAAATTTCGGGACGAAATTTCTTTTGAGGTGTGGATAATGTAACATCCCGCGTTTTTCCGTTAAATTTAATTTTAACATCGTCTTTTTTTTTAAAACATAATCTTTCGTATTTAAATTAATAGTTTCCGTGAGTAACGTTCATTATATTCCCGCTATTTAATTTTGACATCACCCGTTTACTCGAGCGTTTTAAAAATATTCGTTTGGTTAATTCCCGCACCCGACTACAAACATGAGGGACTTAAGTTGACAAGTGGGCAAAGTGGTGACTAGGTCAACTAGTCAACCACTTCACCTCCTCCATCCATTTCCATCCATCTCCCTCATCTCTCTTTCTCTCTAGCAAGAACACACACACACAACACCCAATTCAATCATTCATCATCTAAATTCGATTTAGGAGGCTTACAACAAAACAAATTACATATTTGGAATCCTCTCTTCATCCTCTACAATTTGATACCAACTTCATCTCGTTTGGGTAACATTTCTAAAACTCTAGATTTCTCTAAATTCGTGTTTTTGATTTGAAATGGTGTTAGTTAGTGTCTATGGCTCAAGTCTAACATGAATATATGTTTGGTTTGCTCGATTTGTTGTTTTTGGAGTAACTAGCATGAACTTGAAATGGGTTTGCTTAATCCTTGATTTTGGATGAGTTAATGTTGTTAGATTGTTAAAGTGCATGTTTTAATTGTGTTACTAGTATCACTAGCTTCGTTTTGATGTGTAGGTTGATTAAGAAAACTTCAAAAACATGAATATTGATTTTGTGATGTTTGACTAGGGTTTGATAGTTCTTGACATGAACTTTTGATGCTTGAATGCCATGGAATGTTAATTGTTAGTGATTAGTTGTAATGTATGCTTAATTACCTTCGAAACGGCATATCGTATGTGTAAATTGGATTCCCGAAACTTAAAATGCAATTGATGAACTTGAAACTTTGAAAATGGACTTTTAAACGATCACTTGACGAGAAATCGGTTATGGAAAATGTTGTTTTTGTTTGATGAAACATGTTTAGTTGTGTTCCTTGTCAAAAGAGCTTTCCAACGGTATAAGATACGCTTCCTAATTGTTTACGGTTTGAGTTTTGCGTTTGTTTGAAATTTTACCAAGCCTTGAACAAGTGAAACAGGCCAGGGACCAGGCCACAGCCATTGTCGCGCCGCGGAGCAATTTGTCGCGCCGTGGCCCAAAGGGTGATTTTAGAACATGTTTTTCAAGCTTTCTGACCTTCAACATAGGCATTTGTCGCGCCGCGGAGCAATTTGTCGCGCCGTGACAATTGCCTGTTTCATCCGAACTTCAGCAAACTTGTTTTGGCCATAACTTTTTGACCGTAACTCCGTTTTCGATGAATCAAATATCGTTGGAAACGTAATAAGATTTCCTTTCTAATGGTAAGGTTTTGAAATGTCAACTCAAACTTTATTACAATCGTTCTAACATGCTTTTATACTTGATTCTTGCATGAAACTTGACAACGTGATTCACATGCTATACTATTCGAGTCGTAACGAGCCATAGGACTAATTGAACACATTTCACCCGACCTTGTGTCGTAACCGGTTAATTGATATAACTTACTTGTTTAGGTCAAGGCTAAGCAACTTTCATGCACACGTTTACTTGTTGAAGTACTTTTATACTCGTGCACTCGAGGTGAGATCATAGTCCCACTTTTACTCTTTTTGAACTTATATTGGGATGAGAAAACATAAACGATTCTTTTGAACTAAGTGAACACAAGAACGGGAAAACAAACATTCTACATACGAGTTTAGAACAAAATCCTCAATTCGATTATCATTAATTACACTTGCCGGGTGTAAGCGAGAACTTATGTTATATGGCCATATGGGTTGACAACCCTCATCCTTGACGGTTCGCTACCGTCTACGGATGAAATATAATTTCGAGAATCAGTGTTTGTTCTAGCACTAAGTGATGGGGTATACAATGGAAGGAATGTTAAGCTTTGATAATTGGGTGCTCGTGAAACAAACTTTTGGAATGTATTACTATTATTTCATTGATGCAAATCTTGTGGTTCACTTGTACTTACTTACTTAAACCTATGATTTCACCAACGTTTTCGTTGACAGATTTCTATGTTTTTCTCAGGTCTTGCACGATATGTGAAACATGCTTCCGCTTACTATTTGATACTTGCATCCGATGTCGAGTATACATGCATTTCATGGAGCGTCTTTTGACTTTACTTTAAACCGTGTCGCCTAGATTTCAATCGTACTTATAACGTTGTAACTTAACTTTTGGTTGAACAATTCTTGTAAACTTTGAAACAATCTTTATTTTGAAATGAAGGCGACATATTTTGGTCAAACGTTATCTTAAAGACTTATAATCAGGTAATGGGACCCACGTAGCCGACGCCGTCACTTGACGATTTGTCGGGGTCGTTACAATGGTTATGGAGTTTAAGGCTCTTGAGAGTGTGTGTGTTTTTAGCTAAAGATTTGAAGTAAAAGTGAATCAAAAATGGAGTACTTCTTACTCCTTAAAAACGTGATCAAGGGGGGACATGGACAAATTTCAAGCTTGTAATCTTATGTATTTAGTCAAGCAATCATACAAAGTAATTACCTTATACATAAGGCATTGAACAAGGGCTGGTTGGTGGTGATTTGATGTGTATATACCAATAGTAAATACGTATAGGAGCTAGGTATGATACGAGTACATATACTCTAGATATACATATAGAAATTTTGTGAAAAATGGAATGAGGATTCAAATATAGCTATCTTTTGTGAATACACTTATATTGTTTTATGTATTTAAGTCCTTAAAAAGTGATTAAATACATTATATATACGATATATGTATAAACATTATAGGTCATAAGTATTTATATAAAAAAAAAACGTTACGTATGGTTATTGTTTTGAAAACTTAAGTTTGTAGTTTCAAAATATACTTATAACTTATTGTTATTAATACAAAATGAGATATTAAAACATCCATAAATCATGTTAAATATGTATATATACATATATATACACAAACGTATAATTATCATATATTATATAGTTCGTGATATCATCGGTCAAACTAGACGGTCAAACGTTGTGTAAAACTCTTTTTGAAAACATAAGTTTCAACAATTTGGATTGCTTATCATGTTGGTAAGGTTTAATTTATGTAAATATTAATCGTATAAGTATAGAATGATCGAAAAAGTGCGGGTCATTACATACTTGCATCGCGTTGAGCTACCTCTTTCTCACCAACCTTGTTGTCATACTTCTTTCCACTATGCAAGGTGCCTACCATGTTTACACTATGTCCTTTTTCCGAGTCCTTATGATTTGGATTTAACACCGTATAACTCGGTATGGTACCCGGCTCCCGATTTCCCTTACTCTCCGCTACATTACCAATTTCTTTAGCCAATGCACCAATTAACTTGTTTTGCACTTCCACTATTTTATGCATTTCGGAGATAAACGCGTCCATCTTGGCATCCGAGCTCGATGGTTGATTGGGTGGAGAACTATTTTGATTTTGATTTTGGCTTTGATTTTGGTAATTGTTTTGGTTTTGGTTTCGGTTGTTGGGATAAGGGTTTTGGTAATTTCTTTGGTAGTTCCCTTGATTTTGAAAGTTGTTTTGAGGTCTTGGTTGGGTTCCTTGATTGTTAGTATTTAAAGCGTTGTTGTTGCTCCAACTAAAGTTTGGATGATTTCTCCATCCTGGATTATACGTGTTGGAGTGTGGATCAAATCTCCTTCCCTGAACCTCATTAACCTATTCTTCCATTATCTGTTGATTTACCGGTAGAATCCCATTCCTACACCCGTATGCGAAATGAGAAGGATCTCCACATATCTCACAAACTTCCTGAACCTGCGAAACATTACAAGCAAGACCCTGGTTTGGGTTGTTAAATATAAGCATTTTCAAATCATCTAGTTCTTGTTCTAAGTTCCTCGATGAACCACCCGAGTTGGAAACATGATTCACTCAGGAAGTACTAGGTTGTTTCCGATTGACTGAAGCTTGGGTTTTTGAACCCTTGCTTAATTGCTCAAAGAAGGTCCATTCGTCATCACTAGATCTAGTTAAAAATGCCCCACCACTAGCCTCCAAAAGGAATTTCCTATTTTAGGAATCCAAACTATCATAGAAAATTTTAACCAATTCCCACTTTGGTATCTTATGGTGTGGGCATGCTCTAAGTAACTCCTTCAAACGCTCGTACGCTTCATGAAATAATTCACCCGGTAATTGTTAAAAGATTTTATTTGCGTATGCATGTCTAAAGTTTTACTTATGGGATAAAACTCCTCTAAAAACCGTTTTTTCATCACCGCCCAAGTATTAATACTCCGGGCGGGTAAAGAGAGAAACCATCGTTTTGCCTTATCTTTAAGTGAATAAGGAAATAATCGCACACGTACCTCATCATCAGTGAAACCGTTTACCTGATTAGTAGCACATATCTCATTAAACTCAGTGATGTGTTCATATGGTTCCTCGTTAGCCATACCTCGGTAGGTTGGCAAGATCAAAATGAGTTGAGGTCGGACCTCAAATCATCGATTGTTTCCTCCTGCCGGTGCAGGATAAACAATGGGTGAGTGATCCTCAAAATCACCTGGCTGGTAGTAAGTATCTACTCCTCTCTGTCGTTCGGCCATCTCGTCTCGTTGATCAAAAACTTCCTCTTCAGTATCGGAATCTGATTTAGGAGAGTTTGGTGGAACAATCGGATGTGACTCTAACTGTGGTTGAGTGGATGCTGAAGCCACTGTCGAGCCCTTTAAAATTCTTGTAGCTTTTCGATTAGCTTTTACGGATTTCTCGATTTCCGGGTCTAAAGGCTTAAGATTTTGATCTCTCGAACTCCGAGTTTGCATACACTAACCTGTACTTCAACAAAAACAAGAACACCGAGTGTAAAACTGACAACAACAAAATAAACAAAACACTATTTTTGGATTTTTATTGGTTTTATAATTTTTATGGTTTTTCTAATTTAACACGAAAGCAATAAAATAAGAGCTTGCAATCAAGCGCACACTTCCCCGGCAGCGGCGCCAAAATTTGATCGTGTCAAAGGGCCGGTCAAAAATAGCCTAATTACTCTACTTTAGATAGGGTAAGCAGGATTCGTTCCACGAGAAGTTATGGTTAACTAGCAAGCAATTTCAAGATTGGTTTGTTTGTTATTAACTAAAATTAACTAATGTAAAGGCTAGATTAACAATTACTAAGCAAATGTAAAATTTGAGTATTTAAGGGCATAAACAATGAGCTAAATGAAAAGGTTGTAATCAATTGGATGGAAGCCTTTATTCCTTGACAATCCCAATTATGCATGCATTAGTTCAACAAATCCTTATGATATCAAATTATCAACTAAATCTCATAGACAAGACTTCTTTAGTTTTCCAGTTTATGATTATCTTGGGCACAAGCAATGCTACTTACACACGTTGTCTTTATCCCTATACTAAATTATAACTAGGTTGGATTAAGCACAAGATGTTAATTATCAATTACTTGTCTTGCAACAATCAATAACTTTCAAACTTGCATTAATTGATAATTCAAAAGATTCAATGAAATTATAAACCAAAAGACATAAGGATTACAAATTCAAGAATCACATAAGTAAATGAAGAACTAAACATAAAATAATTATTCATGCAAGGAATAAAGTAAAAGAAACTAGCCAAGCATGTTGGTTATGATGATCATGGTTACTTCTTGAAGTTGCATGATGAACACTCCTTGAAATCTAGCTTGAATCTTGATTTGATGATGATTGATGATGTGTTTTTGTGTGTTTGATGCTCTAAAAACTGATAGAAAAGGATATAAATTCGTAGCCTAGGGTTTTCATTATATATGAGTGAAGTAGGGTAACCCCTAAGCATTAAATCCCTCAAATTCGGCCTCAAATTTTATCCAAAAATAGCTCCAGCCGCAAATTATGCTCACCGGGCGCAAATTACGCCCGGGCGCCAAATCCGGGCGCCTCCTTATGCCTATTTTCCACCTGAAAAGATTTGTGACACCCTGTCAGGCGCCTACATGCGCCCACCAGCCGCCTCCTTGCGGCTGGGTTCCAGTTTTCGCATTTTTTTCTTGTTTTAACCCCCGTTTTCGCGTTTTCGTCCCAAATCGTTACTCGTTATAAAAACCTCATGAAATAGATTTTTAAGCCTCAAATATACACATAAAATTCACCTCTTAACATCAATCATGATCGGCGTTTAAGACCCGATCATAGATCTATGGGCCTAACAAACCCCATCCGAGGTACAGATGCTTTAGTACTTCGACTTATTATTATACAGACGAGAGGATTCTGTTTTGGGGATATTCTATATGCATCTTGTTAATGTCGGTTACCAGGTGTTCACCATATGAATGATTTTTATCTCTATGCAGTTTGCGAAATGCCTGATATGAGATGTATGTTTATAAAAAGGAAATCTTATGGTCTATTAAATTATGGAAATGATTGATTATGATAAACTAATGAACTCACCAACCTTTTGGTTGACACTTTAAAGCATGTTTATTCTCAGGATTGAAAGAAATCTTCCGCTGTGCATTTGCTCAATTTAAAGATATTACATGGAGTCATTCATGGCATATTTCAAACGACGTTGCATTCAAGTCATTGAGTTCAGTAAAGATTATGATTAAGTAAATGACAGATTAGATCATTTATAGTTGGATTATGAAATGGTATGCATGCCTGTCAACTTTTGATGTAATGAAAGTTTGTGTTTTAAAATGAATGCAATGTTTGTAAAATATATCATATAGAGGTCAAATACCTCGCAATGTAATCATATGTCATTGTATTCGTTCTTATGGATTAGGACGGGTCTTTACAACAGACCCTTTAAGAACCACACAGACCTTAAAGAACTTTGACATGTCATCTCTGTATGGTACACTTTAGGACCATGAGAAGGTAGAGGCCAAACTTGAACTTAAGTTTAAAAGAAAGCTTTAAGTCTGCCCCCACCACTTCAAAATATGTAAAATCAAATGATACTGCTCTTGTTGCTGCTGCTAAAAAAAAGCTTAAAAAGCTTTACTGGTTCAAAACTTGATGGCAGAAGAAGAAGCGGCAGCTGAAGATGATGACGGAAGTGGTACTGGGTTGGAAGAAAGCAGTGATGATGATGATGTTGAAGGGTTGCTAAAGGTATGGCTTTGCTGGCTAGGCAATTCAAAAAATTCAATCGTAACCGAACCAGCAAGCCATACAAAGTGAGTAAGAAACCAAGTGCTATGTATGGTAGTAAATCAGTCAAGGGCCCTAAATCTGAGTGTTATAATTGTGGACAGGTAGGACACTATGCATTTGAATGCATGTCCAGAAAACCTTCATCATATGCTAACTCTTTTTCGAAAGCTGATAAGTACAAGAACAAGTACAAGGCAATGAAGACTCAAATGAAGGAAAATTCAAAGACTGATAAGAAGGAGAAGAAACCAAAAAAGGTGCTAGTTGCTGAACATCATGATTGGGATGAGACCAACTCATATTCATCTTCTGATAGTGAAACTGATGAAGAGTGTGATGGTTATGCTACTGGTAAAAAGCTATGTTTAATGGCCAGGGAGGTAGAGGATTTGGTAGAGGAAGAAAGTGGTAGCACATTTCTAGCTGATATGAAGGAAGCTGATTTGAAAAGAGATTCACCTCAATGGAAATCTGAAATATTTTATAAGGTTGATAACTTTCGAACTTATACTGATGATGAAAAGGCTGAAATGTTTGATTACCTGAGAACTTATTTAAGCAGAGGCAGCAAACGTGAAGAAGTTTTCAAAACTGAAATTAAATCTTTAAATGAAAAACTTAAATGCAAATCTGATGAAATTAAGATTTTAAAAGATGAGATTTCTAAACTTGAAACACAAAACTATGCTTTAAAACCCCTTCACTCAGATGCAGCAGTAACCAGCTTACTGACCTTAAACAGGTAGTAGCCTCTTGGTGTACATCTGCTCAACGCACAACAAAGTGAATTAGTGAGCAGGTGCCTTCCCAAGTTGAGGCATTCTTTGCTGGTGACTATGCTGCTGTCGCTGCTCATGCTGAAGTCGCATTCATGGACCCTGTGCTTGAAACTAATCCTAATGATGTCTTGCCAAATATGTTTGCTAAGATAGTTAATGGCAATAAGGTTTTCACAAATAAGTTTGTGAGATCTACTGCTATCCCACCACCTACCATGAAAGAGATTATGGAGGATGAAGAAAGAGCAAGAGAAGCCAGTACCTCAACTAATGAGATTACTGAACCCTCTAACATCTACTACATGACTCCAAAAGAAAGACGTATAAAAAGGGAAATCGCTGAAAATAATCGAAGAAAGTTAAAATCAATTGATTCCCCTACATGTTCGAGTTCCACCAATGCTGAGCCAGCTGATGAAAATCGTACTGGTCAACCAGTAAATGCAGACAAGCCAGCAAAACGTAATACTGGCAAGTCCAAGGTAGCAATTAAAATTCATACTGGTCAACCAGTATCAGTAAACAAGCCAGTAACTTCCCACACTAACTCGTCAAATGACAAAAGCAAAGCAATATACCATGATTATGGTACTGGTTTCAAGAAGAAAGCTGTTCTTAAGGGAAAAGCTAAAGTGGATCAAATTGTGAAATCATGTGCTGGGTCATCTATCACCGAGATAATGACTGTTAAGCTTGACTAGCTCATAACAACTATATCCCAAAGTAGGCCTGATCTTACTACGCCTATTAAGTCTGTGTATGACCAGTCGCCAAAATCAAAAGTGATAAAATGCTACAAATGTGGCAGCAAGTTTCACTTGGCCAATCAGTGTACTCAAACCCAACACCCATCTGATACTACCTCTTCAAGCAGACCAGCAGAAAGGAAGAGATCATCAAAAATGACCCTTCCAGAACCTATCCTCGAATGAGTTCCCAAAAAGAACTAATCTCTTAGCTACTGTGCAGGGCATTCGAAACAAGCAAATCTGGTATCTCGACAGTGAATGCTCGAGACATATGACCGGATGTAAGTCCCTGCTAATGGACTATTAGGAAAAATATGTTCCAGTTGTTTCATATGGAGATAATTCGTTGGGTTATACCAAGGGTTTTGGTACTTTAACAAATGAGAATGTTACATTTTCAAATGTAGCATATGTCGTTGGGCTTAAACATAACTTACTCAGCATAAGCTAACTAAAAAGTAAAAGTAAGATAGTCCAATTCAGAAGGAAAATTAGCACTATTTTTTATAAGACAGGAAAGCCACTGCTGACAGCAAAAAGACATGAGAACGTGTGTCAAATTGACATGAAAATAGCAGTCACAACAACTGATACTTGCTTTATTCAAAGGAAGCAGACAATCTCAATTAGTTATGGTATAAGAGAATCACACATCTCAACTTCAAAGATATTCACAAGTTATCAAGTAAAAGTTTGGTGTCTGGGCTACCCACAATATCTTATGTGAAGGACAGATTATGTCCTGGTTGTGAAAAAGGGAAACATCACCATGCATCATTCAAGTCAAAACAGATTTCATCTGTTAAGAAACCATTTCACTTACTTCATATGGACCTTTTTAGTCATGTTAATGTGGCCAGCTGTAGTGGGAAGAAGTATACACTGGTTATTGTTGATGACTATTCCAGATACACTTGGGTATTCTTTTTGAAGTAAAAGAGTGAAGCTGCTGATGAAATTATCAACTTCATCAAAAGAATGGAATTATTGAATGGGCAATTGGTGAAGCAGTTAAGAAGTGATCATGGTACAGAATTCAGAAATGCAACATTGAAAGAATTTATGCTGACAAAGGTATTTTACAAAACTTTTCTGCTGTGAGAACACCTCAACAAAATGGTGTTGCAGAAAGAAGAAACATAACTCTCATTGAAGCAGCAAGATCTATGTTGGCTGAGTCTGGGTTAAAAAATTCATACTGGACAGAAGCTGTGAATACTGCCTGTTTTACCCAGAATAGATATTTATAGTGAAAAGACATCAGAAAACTGCTTATGAGGTTCTCAAAGGAAGAAGACCCTCAATCTCATTTCTTCATGTATTTGGCACTCCCTGTTACATTCTAAACAATAGGGACCAACTTGGTAAGTTTGATGCTAAAGCTGATGAAGGAATATTTCTTGGATATTCCAACATGTCAAAGACATATAGGGTCTACAACAAAAGAAGGGGCTGTTTTGAAGAATCCATTAATGTTACTTTTGATGAAATTGTCCTCACTTCATCTTCTATTTAAGAAGATGAGGAGTTATTATTTGAAGAGCCTACTCAGCAAGCTCTCAGTGATGAAGAAGAACCAGCAGTCATTCCCTCTCTAATCCATGCTGCTGGGTTCTCTGAAGATGAGATGGAATATTCTATTCCATCTGTGTCTAATCCATGTAGACCTATTGGCTCTACTGAAGTACTACAAATTGAGCAAAGATCTACTGGTTCTGAAGGATCATAAGCTGGTACTGGTTCCACTCATAATGAACAGTTGTCTCCTGTTGCTGTACATATTGCTGAACTAGCTGATGATCAAGATGTTGTGTGTTCCATAATAAGCTAACATATTCATAACACTAGATGGACAAGGGAGCATCCAATTGAGCAGATTATTGGTAATCGGGCTAGTGGTGTTAAGACAAGGAGACATGCAACCAATAATTTTTGTATGCATGTAGTTTTTGTATCTACCATTGAACCTACGTGTCCTGAAGAAGCAATGAAAGATCATAGTTAGGAAGGAGCTATGCAAGAAGAGATATCCCTGTTTGATAGGAATAAGGTTTGGACATTGGTACCTAGACCTGATGCTGAAACGAAGAAGATCATTGGTACCAAGTGGGTGTTTAAGAATAAGATGGATGAAGATGGGATTGTGGTCAGAAATAAAGCTAGATTGGTAGCTCAAGGGTTTAGACAGGAAGAAGGGTTGGATTGTGGAGAGACATATGCACCAGTGGCTAGGATGGAAGCAATCAGATTGTTCTTGGCATATGCTGCTAAGATGAACTTTAGAGTATTCCAGATGGATGTTAAATCCACATTTCTTAATGGAAAGCTGCAAGAAGAAGTTTATGTCAAGTAGCCACCTGGTTTTGTAAGCAGTGAATATCCAAACCATGCCTACAAGTTAGAAAAAGCTCTATATGGCCTGAAACAGGCACCAAGAGCATGGTATGAGACACTTCATGTGTATCTCATTGGTTTAGATTTTAAAGTTGGAACAATCGATACCACTCTATTCTCAAAGGAGATAGATGTTGATCTCTTGTTGGTACAGATATATGTGGATGATATTATTTATGGTTCTACAAATGTAAAACATTGTCAAAAGTTTTCAAAACTTATGTCAAAGACTTATGAAATGAGCTTACAAAGAGATTTGCAATACTTTTTAGGATTGCAAATTAAACAACTTGATGATTGGATTTTTATAAGTCAAGATAAATATATCAATGATAAGTTAAAGAAATTTGTCTGACCTGTTTAAAAGACATAGGGACCCCAATGGCAGCATCCATCAAAATAGATGTTGATCCTAATGGTGAACCAGTCAATATCACTAAATATAGAGGCATGATTGGGTCCCTACTTTATCTCACAGTAAGCAGAACAGCTATTATGTTTGCCACATGTCTCTGTGCTAGATACTAAGCTGATCCTAAAGAGTCACATTTTCTGGCGGTAAAGAGGATATTTAGGTATCTGAAAGGTACTGCCAAACGTGGTCTTTGGTATCCCAAAGACCAGGATTTTGAACTAATTGGGTATTCAGATGTTGATTTTGTAAGGTGTAAAATAGACAGAAAAAGTACTACTGGTGGTTGCCAGCTACTGGGTGGTAGGCTAGTCAGCTGGACCAGTAAAAAGTAAAATATTGTGTCCACATCTACTGCTGAAGCAGAATATGTTTCTGCTAATAGTTGTACTGCTCAAGTACTATGGATGCAAAGCCAACTGAAGGACTATGGTGTTCATGTTACAAAAACTTCTATCTACTGTGACAACACCAGTGCAATTACCATTACCAACAATCCTGTAATGCACTCAAGGACAAAGCACATTGATGTTCGATATCATTTCATAAGGGATCATGTTCAAAAAGGAGATGTGGATCTTCACTTCATTTCAACAGACCAACAGTTAGCAGATCTTTTCACAAAGCCCTTAGATGAGAAACGTTTTAACTACCTCATCTCTGAGCTGGGTATGCTTAAACTTTAAAAATAAAAGACAACTTTGTTGGTGTGCTGGTTCAACAGCATATAGGACAAACCAGTAAGATACAATCTTTTGTTTACTGCCTATATGAAAAACATTCAGTACAACAAGGTCTTTTATAAAATGGTTATACTATGTGTAAAATGAAGTAATAAATAGCTCACAACATTAATTTGATACTTTAAAAATGGACCTCATTTAATTCCAATGATTTAAATTAAATACACGACATATTAAATGTAACAAAAGAATCTTTGTAGTTAATACGAAGTTTATTTTTGTGGTCTTTTACATCAATTTTGAATTAAAACCTACTGCATTTAATGCCTAATGGGAGTGATGAGTGTCCAAGCAAATTAAATGCCATGTCAACAGTCTGATGTCCCTCGAAAACATGCCAGTCTGTCAAATCTGCCCACGCGCCTACAGATGACAGTTCCCATTTTCTCTCTCCTGCACTTTTTCCACCAATCCGAAAGGTTAAATAGGGTAATCCACTTTCCATAATAACCTTCGGTTATTAAACTTTCAAAATTACCATTCTCTCTCAAATCCCCAAATCTTCAAACCTTTAAAGTATTCATCATTTCTCTTTAACCTTCAACAATGACAGATCAACCACAACAGCCGATCGATAACCAATCGGAGGAACAACAACAACAATCTGAACAACCACCACCACATCAGCAACAACCACAACCTCAACCTAAAGAGAAAAATGAACCTGAATCACTATTTGCCCTTCATCCAAGCCTGGTTAAGGCTGCACCTGCACCGGATCATGATAAAATTTGCCTTTCCATAGGCAATGCTGCTCATTCTTTCTCCATTCCAAAGTCTAAAGCTAACATGGGCTATCAGTCCATATTGATTACGTGAGGTAATCCCCAATTGCCAAATCCGTCACTGGCGTTCCTTCATGATTTTATCCGGCCTGCTTAGGCAGATTCTGGTATACTACACATATTGCAGCCACTGCTGAGGGTGTTCCATGCATTCAAGGCATGATAACCGAAACCCTAACTGTCTCCATCACCGTCGATGCCATTTGACGAGCTCTTCAACTACCCGGTGAACCATTTGTTAATTCACCCACAATGATGTTTTTAGGAGGGAAGTGCTAGAATTCATCAACTATGCTGGCCAGGTGTCCCACAGCTTATTAAGGAAACACATGCCACCTATGTGTTATTATTTCTTTGTTATATTGACTCAGTGCATGAGTCAGAAATCTGGTAGTTTTGACCAATGCTCAAATTTTGAGCTCAAATTTGGTCATGCCTTGATCTTCAATCAAAACATTGACTTTGTTGCTGAAATATATTTAAGATTAAGGGAAATGGTTGTTGCACCTAAACGAAGTGATTTGATCCCCTTCCCAAGGTTTTTGAACCTTGTTTTTGAAAATGAGTTGGGTGATGCTTACACGCAAATTACTGATCTCTCCATCGACCTGCCATTAAAACAAGGGGGGATGACAAAAGAAGCACCAGCTGCTCCACACACTGGTCTGTCGCCAGGAATGCTCGAGTATCTTGCTTCTCGGGGTGGAATCACCTAAGTGACTGCCTCTGTGTGACGACCCGGAAACTTCCGACCAAATTTAAACTTAATCTTTAAATGATTTCGACATGATAAGCAAAGTCTGTAATGTTGAGTCTCAAAAATTTTGAACTATTTCATATACCCATTTGACCTTTGACTGTTTTCGACGATTCACGAACATTTGTTTGTAAATAAATATGTATATATATTATATAAGTATAAATATAAGTATGTATGAATTCTATAAATAATTATTAAAATATACATATACGATTATACATAAAAAGTATAAATATTATATGGGGATAAAATTATTAAATGATACTTAAGTAATAATAAGTAATATTATATATAATGTAATATATATAAAACGTATAAATATTAGATATTTAATATATGTTAACATATAACATTAATAATTAAATTTAAATTACAATTTTGAATATAATTGATTAATATTATTAAACAATACTTTCATTATAAATGATGATGTTAATATTTGTATTATTAATATTATATATATATATATATATATATATATATATATATATATATATATATATATATATATATATATATATATATATATATATATATATATATATATATATATATATAAATTTTTGTAAAATTGATATGTACAAGTATTATTAATATTATTAATATGATTATCATTATTATTCCTATTATTATTAAGATTATTAGTTCATTATTATTAAAATTAATATTCAATGTTTGTATGATAAATGATATTAAGTTTCCTTATATATTTAATATACATATACAGATATAGTCGATATATATAATTATATAAAAATAGATATATATAAATACAAATATATATATAAAAATTCAGTTATATAAATAAAAATATATAAACAGATATATATACATAGATAGATATATAAAATCAGTTATACCTAAATACATATATATATTTATATTATATACATAATACGATTATATATATAATTATTTATATATAATACTGTTATATATATACATATATATATATATATATATATATATATATATATATATATATATATATATATATATATATATATATATATATATATATATATATACAGAAATTACGTATTTTGTTATTTGTCCTAATCACAGCTAGATTATTTATCTGATGATTAAATCACTGGATCGTACAAATTAGATTAAAGAATTATATTTTTTTTTTATTTTTTTCATCTTCTTTTTCAATTGGTACAAATTGGTTATCCTTCGTTGTCTGTTTCTTTTTAATTTTGTTTCTTTTGAATCGAGTTGCCGACTACAATAAGTGCTATAACTTTCGTCCTCTGCAATCAGAATTGGGGAAGAGTTATTGTTTTTATTTTTTTTAGCCGACGATTCTTTTATTTTCTACTTTTTGGCCAAAATCAAAAATCGAATCAGTTATCAAAATCCAGTAATGCAGTCTTGTTAGAATTCCTTTACTCAATCTACCTTCCAAATCTCAGCTACCAATTCCTCAAATTGAAAGCGAAATTTGAAGTCAAAGAAAATTTTTTCAAAAAAACAAAGTTTGTGTTCATAGTAAAATTCGAACTTGTTTTTATGTATCCAGTTAAATTATCAACCCAGAAATTTTCTAGGATTGATTTAGCATCTAATTCATGTTATAAATTTTGTCAGAAACACCCTAGAATTCGAAATCTAATTGGGTGTTCTTCGTTTTTTTTGTTCAACAGCAGGTACCGATATTTTTTTTCTCTTAATCTTGTCTGTCCAAATTAAAATACCTTATGATTGAGTAATTGGTTTCGTTTACATATTGTAAAAACAAACAAATATTAATGCTGTTACAAAAATTTCAAAACTATAAATCGATTAAAAATTGAAGATGGAGAAGAAGGTGCAGTAAGTTATACGGGTTATATATTTATGAAGGGTGTATTAAAACAGAAAGGTAGCAGGCGGATTGATGGTTAGAGTGTTAGCGGGTGAGCGAGAGGTCACGGATTCGAGTCCCTGATGGAGCATTTTTAAGCCTTTTTTTAAGGTAGTTTACTACCATTTTTTTATATCATTATTGTTATTATTATTATTATTATTATTATCATTATTATTATTAATCTGATTATTATTATTATTATTATAATCATAATTATTATTATTATTATCATTTTAATTATTGTTATTATTATTACTATCATTATTATTATTGTTATTAATAGTATTATAATTAATATTATTATCATGTTTAGATTTAGATGTATTAGAAATATTATTGTCATTAGTATTTTTATAAGTATTATTAACGATATTAGATTATTACAAGTATTGTTATTATTATAAAAGATATTGTTATTATAACATCATTAATATTATTAATATTAGTATTGTTATTGATAGTGCTCCAAATAAATATATATTTTGTAGAAATATCCTCCCAATATGTAAATTATTTAGTTGTAATTGTCCTATTTTAAGTTGTAATCGTTTATATTAAATAAGTGTGAAGACAAAAGGCAAAAATGACGATTTGAAGACGCAAATGACCAAAAAGCTCAAATGTACAAGATACAATCCAAGTGGTTCAATTTATTGATGAAAAACGTCTAAAAATGACAATAGTACAAGTTACAAAACGCAAAGTACAAGATATTAAATTGTACGCAAGGACGTTCGAAAATCCGAAACCAGGACATGAGTCAACTCTCAACGCGCGACGCAACGGTGCAAAAATTACAAGTCTACTATGCACAAGAATATAATATAATATATAAATAATTATATTAATTATTTATATTTTATATTTATATATTTATTATGTCGACAAGCTAGGAGCCAAAAGTTTGTGAGCTGGATTTTCAAACTCCACGACTCGCGGAGTTTGAAGGCTTAAAACTTCACGACTCGCGGAGCTGTCAGAAATCAAAATGCCTATAAAAGGCCACGAATTCTGCAAGTTTAAAAAACATAATAATAATAATACTCCGTAGTATAATATATATATATATATATATAGTATAGATCAGTGTTATATTAGATTAGTTTGGGTTATGTAAAAGTTATTTTTACGGGTTTTAAAGTCGGAGCTCTGTCCGTGTACTACTATGCGATAAATAATCAATGTAAGCTATATTCTCCTTTTTAAATTAATGTCTCGTACTTAAGTTATTATTATGCTTATTTGAGCCGAAGTAATCATGATGTTGAGCTAAATATTAAAGACAGGGTAATTGGGTTTTGTACCATAATTGGGGTTTGGACAAAAGAACGACACTTGTGGAAATTAGACTATGGGCTATTAATGGGCTTTATATTAAATTAACGATACCTCATTAATTTAATATAAAGGTTATGATTTGACGTATCTATATATAACCACATACGCTTAATCGGACACGATGGGCGGGATATTTATAAGTACGAATTATTGTTCATTTGACCGGACACGGGGATGGATTAATAGTCAATGAACTCATTAAAACAGGGGTGGATTACATTCAAGGGTAATTGGTGTAATTGTTAACAAAGTATTAAAACCTTGGTTTACATACAGTCGATAACCTGGTGTATTCATTAAGCAAAGTATTAAGACCTTGTTACAGTTCGAATCCCCAGTTAGTTGGAATATTTGACTTCGGGTATAAGGTTAAATTTGCCGAGCAGTTTATAATTATGACCGATGAACTATTATGGACAAAAACCAGATAGGTTTCAAATACATCCAGGACAAAGGACAATTAACCCAGGACAATAGATTAAAATCAAAACGTCAAACATCATGGTTACGGAAGTTTAAATAAGCATAATATATTTTATTTCATATTTCCTCGTACTTTTATTTATTGTCATTTTAATTATTGTTATTTATTTTATATTGTTATTTAAATATCGTCATTTACTATACGCTTCGCTTAAAATATAAATCGACAAACCGGTCATTAAACGGTAAACCCCCTTTTATATATTATTATATATTATTATATATATTTTGTACAAATATAGTTGTTTAAAAATATAGTGTGCAATAAGCCCGCTCCCTGTGGAACGAACCGGACTTACTAAAAACTATACTACTCTACGATTAGGTACACTGCCTAAAGTGTTGTAGCAAGGTTTAGGTATATCCCATTTGTAAATAAATAATTAAAACTTGTGTAATTTGTAACGTATTTCGTAATAAAATATAGTAATATTTCGTACCCCTTCGCTTAAACATCAAGTTTTTGGCGCCGCTGCCGGGGACGTCGGCGAAACTCTATATTTTTAATTTATTTTTGTATAAATATATTTATATATATTTTTAGAAAAACAATATATAAAAAAAATAAACACGTTTTTTTCAAACTCCACGACTCGCGGAGTTTGCAGGCTTAAAACTCCACGACTCGCGGAGCCGCCCTGACGCACTGACAGAAACCCTATTTTTGCTTTAATTACGGAGTAATATTATTTATTATTATTTTTAAACCCTAATTACTTTATTAGTTTAATATAATTAGTTTTAATTTTTAATTAAATTGTATTTTAATTATAATTAGTTTTATTATATATAAAAATTAATATTTTTATAAAATAAATATAAAAATAATATTTTTTATAAAATTAGTAATTTTATCATTTTTGTATCTTTTTAATTATTTAATCGTAATATTTGTATTTTTATCGTTCATATCTAGTTTTAAGGTTAGTATTTTGCCGTAGCTTATTTTTATTTCTAGATTTTTAGGCTTTGCCGTAAAATCCCTTAAGTGCTTATTCCTTAGACTAAGATTTAGGTGCTTTAGAATTTTGCGACGCCGTTTTTCGCGCTATCTTTCTTACTTTTATTTTTCGACGTTTTTCGACGCGCACTCTTTTTCTTTCTTATTTCTCGACACGCTAGTTTTTAGGACTTAGAAATTTTCTCTATTTCTTATCTAATATCTCAAACGGAAAGAAAAATTATTTAAGTGGTTAAATTAATGGACGTTGACAATTTTCTGCTTCGTAGTAATAGTTGGATTTGTTAGTGGCTGAGTTGTGAGCTTCCGATTTAAAGGGTTCTAGCTCCCTGCTACATCTTTTGGCTATTCGAAACGTGGGCAAAAGCAGAAAAGTCTATTAATTGGACAACTTATATAAGTTTTTCTATTTTTATAACTAATAGGATAATTAGTAAATTCACCACATTGTAGCTAAAATTTGGCCATCGCAATAAAATGGAAAATTTTGAAAACAAGGCTATGGAAACTCTTTTTGATATCCAAAATCAATTAAATCAATACTCTCAACCAAGTGTTGATGACAATTCGCTCAGTCAATCTTGGATCACGAACGACGAAACAATAACTGGTTGTGAAATCTGTGGAGATTATCACTCAACATGGGAATGTTATTATTACGTTCCTATGGAAAATTACGCACCCAGGGAACCTAAATGGAATGATTATGAAGAATACAATTCAAATTGGGATTATTCCCAAGAATATTTCCAAACTCAACAACCAGTAGACGAGGAAAATTACGTGTCTGAAAATTTATTAGACAATATGAAAATCAAACTCGAAGAACTCAATGCTCAAAATGAACAAATGAGAGAGTTTATAAACCGGCAAGCTGAAACTCTATCAAACTACACACCTGTTGATCTGAGGAGTATTGTGCAAGAAAATCTCATATCATCGAATTTTGATGAATTCGAGAGCTCCGAAATCACCAACTATCTCGATGATACTTTTTATTCAGCTTTACCAATTTCACAACATATCGACACATTAGCCTCTACCGACGAAATCAACGATCCATCAATGGATGAAGAAGAAGAAGTAAGGGTGACAAATTGGTACTCTTGGAAAAACGATAACGTTGAAAATTTTACCCTCGAGACCAAAATGGTGAGACCAATAAGTACCATTAATGAAGAAGAATTTGCTTTGATCCCGAAATTCACCATTCCACAACCTTCCAATCCAATATTCTCAATAGACGAGTCATCCACTGGAAATGAACTACGAGCTGTAATAGATAATGACACCTCAAATTTCACCCAATTGGGTAATAGAGGTGAAAACTTTGATCTCGAGAATAAAAGGAAGGAAATGTTAGGAATTGTCCGCCCTATAATATGTATGTCGATGTATATCGATCCATTTGACCAAGAACCATAAAAGAGACATATCCATTTACTAAAAGCTACACTTAAAAAAGAATTAAGTAGTGACGATCGGGAGAGTCTAAACTTTAAACCCATTGATATATTATACACCACCCGAGATGTAAATAACTGGCTCACTATTTTAATTCGTGGAACTTATTCTACCGACTTCACATGTCGTCAGCTAAGTGTGGGGAAGTCTAACCCCACTTAACGTTAAATTAGGGGTTCGGGTTAGTGCATAACTCGTTAAATAAACATGCATAATAAGTAAGGGTAAAAGACGCATTTTCAAATATTAGCAAACAGTTCAGAAAAGCAACCGTTTTTGAAAAAAAAGCATGTGTGATAAAACAAGAAGGAATGAATGATGAGGTGCACCATCTATCATCCTACAAATCTATGGTATCTTTAACTACTTTTCTACACTAATCACCTTCATGAATTTATAATTATAGTCTGATTTCATGCAAATGAGGGCATTGCATGATCTCAAGTGTGGGGAAGGGTTATAAATTCTCTCGGGTTTATACTTGGTTTATTTGCCAAATTTTATGAAAATTTGAAAAATTTTCTTTCAAATTTTCAACTAAATGAATTCAAAATCATGTTTATACATATTTATGAACGATGAAAATTAGGTGTTAATACCGAAATTATCGTTACCTCGGAAAGGACATAAATGGAGAAACACCCTAAAAACGCTTGAATTCATTTAAAATGGAATAAAGGAGAATAAAAAGGCAAAGAAAGAAACTAAGTGTGGGGAGAATGTACCTAGTTATTCAATTAAAAACTATCTAGCACATGTTTCTGTAAAGTTTATTGCAGGTGCTTTTGTTTTGGACTAAATTAACTATTTTACCCGATGAAAGAAAAGAAAAGATGGATCTACACGATGAATCAATTCCATCATTAAAAGGAAGTAAAGTCTTCCAAAAAACACACGCGCTTCTTGATTTAGGTCAAGAAGTTGTCGTCCAGACCAGCTGTAGGTTGACGAAAAATCTAGAAAAGTCATCTCTAAAATCAGCAGGAAATCCACGGACCTCAGCATCAAACAGGGTCGCTATGTGGTCAGACTTATCCTAACCATGAGAGGATCTGTCTCGTAAAATGGGGAGGGCGCCGTGCAAATTAGCTTGATAAGACTAATGAATCAGACCCCCAGAAAGGATAATCTCCTTAAAGATTAAAAATCAGCTTTTAAGCCTGATATTACTCAATCCTTGAGATTGACCTTAAAGATTGAGAATTACAAACTCATGGAATTCAATGATATCTAAACTCGAGCTTGAACGAGAAAATATTTTGATCAAAATTAAAACCGATTTGTTTTCTGAAAACCTATTTTCAATGCGTTCATTACCATTGAACATAAAATCCTAGGAATTCACTTAGAATTCATTAGTTCACCTGAACCAAATCGGGTGTCAACCGTAAGAACGATGGTTGCATAGTATGGTTGAAGACAGGACCTTGTGCCAGACCGAAAAATCATAGGATGATCTTTACTATTGCTCCTACAAAGGATAGTAATAGCATCCGACACGTTTTTGGACCATAATCAAATGCATGTCATTAGACATTGCCGTAACTGTTGCTTGTTCAACGCTTTCCTTTACAACCGGACGGTAGTTTACCGAAAGGTAATATACGGAAAAAGTAAACTGGACGTGTTGCTTTCCTAATACAAGGTTAGCAAGTGGGTGACACAAAACCATAAGTGTTGAGCTAAAATTTTCAAATCTGAAACCCACCAAACCCACAAAAAGAATTTACAAACATCGGTGAAGGGTTATTCCGGAAAACTTATCTAGGGTAAAAGCTAGATTGAATTTTCAAAAGATCAAATATTTTCATAAAGATCCAATTTCCTTAAGGATCTACATTTTCATAGTCATGTGGGACTGTAAACCGCTTTCAAATGTGCACTTTGCTTTGGAAACCGAAAGTAAATCGGCTATTTGATTGCAAGTGTCATTGACCTAAACCCGAGGCAACTGTGGATGACACACCCACCTTTAACCATGGTTCTATCGTTACTATCATTGTTTATACCACCATATCAAAATCACTGATGTAAAGTGTGAAGAATAAAGAAGTGATTCGTGTGATGTATTATATTATTTCAAGTTATGTATTGCTTGAGGATAAGCAACGTTCAAGTATGGGGATATTTGATAGTGCTCCAAATAAATATATATTTTGTAGAAATATCCTCCTAATATGTAAATTATTTAGTTGTAATTGTCCTATTTTAAGTTGTAATCGTTTATATTAAATAAGTGCGAAGACAAAAGGCGAAAATGACGATTTGAAGACGCAAATGACCAAAAAGCTCAAATGTACAAGATACAATCCAAGTGGTTCAATTTATTGATGAAAAACGTCTAAAAATGACAATAGTACAAGTTACAAAACGCAAAGTACAAGATATTAAATTGTACGCAAGGACGTTCGAAAATCCGAAACCGGGACATGAGTCAACTCTCAACGCGCGACGCAACGGTGCAAAAATTACAAGTCTACTATGCACAAGAATATAATATAATATATAAATAATTATATTAATTATTTATATTTTATATTTATATATTTATTATGTCGACAAGCTAGGAGCCAAAAGTTTGTGAGCTGGATTTTCAAACTCCACGACTCGCGGAGTTTGAAGGCTTAAAACTCCATGACTCGCGGAGCTGTCAGAAATCAAAATGCCTATAAAAGGCCACGAATTCTGCAAGTTTAAAAAACATAATAATAATAATACTCCGTAGTATAATATAAATATATATATATATATAATATATATATATATATATATATATATATATATATATATATATATATATATATATATATATATATATATATATATATATATATATATATATATATATATATATATATATATATATATATATATATATAGTATAGATTAGTGTTATATTAGATTAGTTTGGGTTATGTAAAAGTTATTTTTACGGGTTTTAAAGTCGGAGCTCTGTCCGTGTACTACTACGCGATAAATAATCAATGTAAGCTATATTCTCCTTTTTAAATTAATGTCTCGTACTTAAGTTATTATTATGCTTATTTGAGCCGAAGTAATCATGATGTTGAGCTAAATATTAAAGACGGGGTAATTGGGTTTTGTACCATAATTGGGGTTTGGACAAAAGAACGACACTTGTGAAAATTAGACTATGGGCTATTATTGGGCTTTATATTAAATTAACGATACCTCATTAATTTAATATAAAGGTTATGATTTGACGTATCTATATATAACCACATACGCTTAATCGGACACGATGGGCGGGATATTTATAAGTACGAATTATTGTTCATTTGACCGGACACGGGGATGGATTAATAGTCAATGAACTCATTAAAACAGGGGTGGATTACATTCAAGGGTAATTGGTGTAATTGTTAACAAAGTATTAAAACCTTGGTTTACACACAGTCGATAACCTGGTGTATTCATTAAGCAAAGTATTAAGACCTTGTTACAGTTCGAATCCCCAGTTAGTTGGAATATTTGACTTCGGGTATAAGGTTAAATTTGCCGAGCAGTTTATAATTATGACCGATGAACTATTATGGACAAAAACCAGATAGGTTTCAAATACATCCAGGACAAAGGACAATTAACCCAGGACAATAGATTAAAATCAAAACGTCAAACATCATGGTTACGGAAGTTTAAATAAGCATAATATATTTTATTTCATATTTCCTCGTACTTTTATTTATTGTCATTTTAATTATTGTTATTTATTTTATATTGTTATTTAAATATCGTCATTTACTATACGCTTCGCTTAAAATATAAATCGACAAACCGGTCATTAAACGGTAAACCCCCTTTTATATATTATTATATATAATTATATATATTTTGTACAAATATAGTTGTTTAAAAATATAGTGTGCAATAAGCCCGCTCCCTGTGGAACGAACCGGACTTACTAAAAACTATACTACTCTACGATTAGGTACACTGCCTATAGTGTTGTAGCAAGGTTTAGGTATATCCCATTTGTAAATAAATAATTAAAACTTGTGTAATTTGTAACGTATTTCGTAATAAAATATAGTAATATTTCGTACCCCTTCGCTTAAACATCAAGTTATCCTTACCTATATTAATAAAAGTATTATTACTAAAATGTTAGAAATATTATTACTATTAGTATAGGTATTATTAATGTTACTCAGATTAAGATTATTAACATTATTATTATCAATATGAAAATAATACAAATTATTATTTTTATTTAATATTAGTATTAATATCATTATTATTAATAGAATTCTCATTTAACAATGACATTAGTATTACCATTAAAATGACTCTTAAAAATTCTATTAAAACTATTATTATTATTATTATTATTATTATTATTATTATTATTATTATTATTATTATTATTATTATTATTATTATTATTATTATTATTATTATTATTATTATTATTATCCTTAACTCAGTAATATTACAATTATTATTTTTGCAAACAAAATATATATATATATATATATATATATATATATATATATATATATATATATATATATATATATATATATATATATATATATATATATATATATATAAGTGTACTACAATTTCATAATAGTATGTTTTATTATATATCAAATAAGCATTTTAATACATTATAAGTATTAATAAAAATCATATATAAATATTAATCATAATACATAACTAAATATATATATATATATATATATATATATATATATATATATATATATATATATATATATATATATATATATATATATATATATATTTATTCGATTACGATTACATGTTTTAATATATATACCAATGATATAGGTTCGTGAATCCGAGGCCAACCCTGCACTTGTTCAGTGCCGTCATATGTATTTTTACTACAAAATACAGTATAGTGAGTTCATTTGATTCCCTTTTACTCTTTACATTTTTGGGACTGAGAATACATGCGCTGTTTTTATAACTGTTTCCTAATGCTTTTGAGATATATTTTTTTGAACTGAGAATACATGAACTGCTTTTATAAATGATTGACGAAATAGACACAACTATTCAAAACTACATTCTATGATAGAATTATTTGGATTCAGAGGTTCGATTTAGTAGTTAGTAACGGTGAGATGATTTCGTCATTGCACTACGCGTTAGCTACCATTTTAACTACCATCGGTGAGATGATTTCGTCATTGCACTACGCGTTAGCTACCGATGTATTGTATTGTATTGTATTGTATTGTATTGTATTATAGTCGACTTTGTAGTTGGTAACGGAGGGATGATTTTGCATTGCGCACGCATTAGTCCCCGTTTCAGCTACCCTCGGAGGGATGATTTTGCATTGCGTACGCATTAGCCCCCGTTGTAAGAACTATATTGTATTAACTACCACGGTGAGATGATTTTGTCATTGCACTACGCATTAGCTACCGTTGGTGAGTTGTTTGAAAGGTTCCGGTGTTCTTCATATGAATGATTTTACAGCAGGAATAGACCTGCACAGATTGTTTTCTAATTATAAGTATCTTGTGGTCTATTATATTATTGAAAAATGGTTATTTATGATAAACTAATTAACTCACCAACCTTTTGGTTGACACTTGAAAGCATGTTTATTCTCAGGTATGAAAGAAATCTTCCACTGTGCATTTGCTCATTTTAAAGATATTACTTGGAGTCATTCATGGCATATTTCAAAAGATGTTGCATTCGAATCATTGAGTTCATCAAGATTATTAGTAAGTCAACTATAGTTGGATGTATTATGAAATGGTATGCATGTCGTCAACTTTTGATGTAAAGAAAGTTTGTCTTTTAAAAACGAATGCAATGTTTGAAAAATGTATCATATAGAGGTCAAGTGCCTCGCGATGTAATCATATATTATTGTATTCGTCCTTATGGATTAGGACAGATCGTCTCACTCTGGTCCTACACCAGTTAAGGGGGAGGGATCTTAGCGTAAGACAGCTAGGAAATGCAAGCAGCCAAGTTCCACAAATGGAACAGGCACCGTTGCAGAAACTGGTAAAGCGGTAATTGTATTAGAATCTAGTGCTCTCTGATCATAAATAACAGCCCTAGTCTTATATACTGACTACCCACCTCTATTTTTGGAATCTGTTGCTCATCCATTTCTTGGTAACAGGTAAAACTAAATGATTGAATGCTGGATCCAAGCAGACCAAAGGGGAGAAAGCACCAGTCTCAACTGCTGCTCCTGAAAAGGATGCTGCTATGAAACCTGGTGCGTCTCTAGACCAAACAAAAAAAATTACTAACATAATTGAAAATCTTTTATCTGCTGACTTAAATGTTGATAGTAGAGTTAAAGGTTTGTCCTTTGCTCCCAAGCTGACTGATTTTAAACTAGTGTTAAGAGGAGTAGCAACCCATACTCTTCTAACCAGGCACTTCCACACTTTTCAAAATTATACTTCAAGAAATATACTCTACTGACAGTACAACCAGCAGAGAACATACTTGACCCCCAAAGCAGACTTGAGCTGGGTCCTCATCGTGTTGAACCATCTCTGACTACTGCTCAGCCCACTTATAACTTGGATCATGATAAAAGTCACACTAATATATATAAACCAGCTAAAACTCTTACACTATCTGAGTCATCATGTGTTGTCAATGAGTCAGCAGATTTAAAGCTACACTTACAGACATCATACTCTATCTCAATCGAAGGGCTAACTAAAACACACGTTTATCCCCAGAGACCAACATCAAATGCAATTGTTGAGTCAAATTTATTTGATTCTACCATTGTTAACATAACTTGTTCCATTGTTTTAGATCTTAGCAGGGCAGCTGATATTGTTTCTACTGGTGCTGTGGCTAGTACTGGCGAGCCTTCTTTTGCTACTGGTACTGGTCCTGATGAAGATGTTGATAAATCTGCTGCTACTAGTGATACTGAGGATGAAGTTGATGTTGGTTCAACTGTTCCTACTGTTACTGAGGAGATGGTTATTAATGATGATGATTCTGTGATTCCTCCTCCTATTCCCAGTATTACTACTACAACTACTGTTCCTGAAGTAGTTATTGATGATGTTACACAACCCACTTCTGCTGGTGATCTGGATGTTGCTGCTATCTCTGCCAGGCAGTTCATTACTATGGATGTTGCTGGTAATCATACTATTTCTGATACAACACCAGACACCTTCTTCAAGAGTGATGAGTTTGTGGATGCAACCAAGGATGACATTGTATTGACTGATGAACTTATTGCTGCTAATGCTGCTTATTCTGAAAAGGTCATCCCTGGTTCAGATGCTGGTACCGATACTACTGCCACCACTGAATCTTCTAAGGCTACTGTTTCTACTAAAAAGCCTAAGTATGTTTGCATGGTACCAGATCCAGAAGAAGTTGTTCCCAAATTTGTATATAAGGGGGTATCTATTGCTCCCAAAATCGCAATCTTGGTGGACCAGCTGACTATTGATCCACAAAGTGCTCTAGTTGCAGTCAGCAAACTGCCTGATGAGGAGCTGACTCAGCTACTTGCACAGCTGGACCAACCAACAAGAGAGGAAATTTATGAGAGGCTGGCTACGCTTGATAACTTTAATGAGCAGCCATACTACCACTTTTTTGGTATGGCTCCTGCTGCCTCCTCATGGCCTGGTACATGGAGGCATCTCAAGTTCATTTTTAATCCAGATACTGGTAAGGTTATCATGCAAGATATTCCTGATTCACCGGTACCTTCTGATTCATCAGCTTCTTCCTCATCATCTTCTTCTTCTGATGGTGATGCTGATAAAGGTACTGGTAAGGAAGAGCCAGTAGTTCCTAATAATACAGCTGGCTCCAAGGACAAACCAGTGGATCTTACTGCTGATGAAGCTGATAAGGATACAAGTGGTTCTAAGCCTTTGGGTAAAGGTAAAAACGATGGTGATCATGGTGATGAGTCAGATTTTGACCTTCCACCTCCACCACCCCACAGTGGTACTCCGATTCCAGCTACTACTGCACCACCACCACCAACTAGTGCAGTTGATGTCGCAGAGATGGAAGGGTTATCTACCCTTGCCGTCTACAGGACAGTTTCCAGAATCACCCCTGATATTACAAGGACCATCAGGGAAACCATCATTGATAATGTTGCTGAAGCAATTCGACGTGCCGGCTGTATTACTACATTGGTTATTGAAACTCGGCTACGTCAGACCAATGCCTTTGCTGACTTGGCAGTTGATGCTATCAGGCAGCATTATGAAGAAGAAAAGAACTAAAGCAGAGAATCATCTCTCATAACGAGTATACTGATCATATCACTCTCCTTCAAATTGAATTGGACCTTGAGAGATCAAGGAATAGATTCTTAAATTATGAGAACAGAATGTTGGAAGAGAGGGTGGAGTCATATGAACAGTAAATGGCTACAATGATTCCTGCTACTGCTTATGTTCGAATGGTTGAGTCGATGCAAAGAATGGCTGATCTTCAAGTTGATGTTAGATCAAGTGTCAATCAAATGGCCATGGGTGTTGCTAGAAACGAAGTCAGAACATCCAACCTATGTCTTCAACAATATGGTGCGGACCCTGGTGCAAATCTATCTCCTGCTGATACTGACTGGAACAACTTTGCATTTTCTATGCCTGAATCAAACAGTGATCTTGATGTCTCTGTTCCCCTAGGCTCTACTTCTGCCCCTGCTGATGACAAAAAGGAGGAGACAAAATCTAAACGTCAAAAGAAGAGAAAACAATCTGAGGGGAAGCATGAGCATGAAAAGGCTCCAAAGTAGCAAAGGAGAGATGATGGTGGTGATGATGGTGGTGATGATGGTGGTGATGTCTAAGGAAGTACTAGCCCTAAGCCCAGCAATGCTTATACTGAAGCATGTGTTAAGGGTGCTGGTGGATCTCAACCCAACATTCCTGCCACATCTGTAGATGATATTGGTTCTGGCAGTAAGCCTAGTGATAATGAATCTGAACTGGCTCTGGCTGAATCTTTTGTTGCCTCTCAATACATTTAAAAGAAGTTAAAACGCAAGTTGGAGAGACACCTGAAGAAACAACAGGATTTAAATGATGCCTTTAATGCCAAGTTTGAGGCTTATGCTGCAAACAAAAGCACATAATTGAGCATAGAAGAGGTCTCTCTCGTGATCAACTTAAAATTTACAACCAGATACTTAGCATTGAGCAACACAAGAAAGCTGAATGAAAAATGAAAGGACCCGTCCTAATCCATCCGGACGAAGTCCATATCGATTATAAACGAATCACAACAGTTGATTACATCGCGAGGTACTTGACCTCTATATGATACATTTTACAAACATTGCATTCGTTTTTGAAAAGACAATCTTTCATTACATCGAAAGTTGAAAACATGCATACCATTTCGTAATATATCTTACTATAATTGACTTAATAATAATCTTGATGAACTCAACGACTCGAATGCAACGTCTTTTGAAATATGCCATGAATGACTCCAAATAATATCTTTAAGATGAGCAAATGCACAGCGGAAGATTTCTTTCGTACCTGAGAATGAACATGCTTTAAAGTGTCAACCAAAAGGTTGGTGAGTTCATTAGTTTAACATAAATAATCATTTCCATCATTTAAATAGACCACAAGATTTTCATTTTTCTCATAAATATACGTCCCATGCATAGAGACAAAAATATCATTCATATGGATTGAACACCTGGTAACCGACATTCACAATATGCATATAAGAATATCCCCATCATTTCGGGATCCTCCTTCGGACATGATATAAATTTCGAAGTACTAAAGCATCCGGTACTTTGGATGGGGCTTGTTGGGCCCGATAGATCTATCTTTAGAGTTCGCGTCAATTAGGGTGTCTGTTCCCTAATTCTTAGATTACCAGACTTAATAAAAAGGGGCATATTCGATTTTGATAATTCAACCATATAATGTAGTTTCAATTACTTGTGTCTATTTCGTAAAACAGTTATAAAAACAGCGCATGTATTCACAGTCCCAAAAATATATATTGCAAAAGCATTTAAAAAGGGAGTAATGAAACTCACGCATATAAATATTGTAAAACAATTAATAAAGTATTTGCATGTATTCTCAGCCCTAAAAATGTAAAGAGTAAAAGGGGATCAATGAAACTCACACATATAAATATTGTAAAACAGTTAATAAAGCATTTGCATGTATTCTCAGCCCAAAAATGTAATGAGTAAAAGGGAGCAAATGAAACTCATGCATATAAATATTGTAAAACAGTTAATAAAGCATTTGCATGTATTCTCAGCCCAAAAATGTAATGAGTAAAAGGGAGCAAATGAAACTCACCATACTGTATTTTGTAGTAAAAATACATATTGCGATATTGGACAATGCAGGGTTGGCCTCGGATTCACGAACCTATATCAGTTGCATATGTATTAACACATATCCCAATTAATCAACTAAGTTTACTTGTATTTTATATTTTTATATAGATAACAGTTGTTCGTTAAAAATATTAATAGTAATGATAATAATAAAAATGATAATACTTTTAATAATAAAGATAATACTAATAAATAAATGATAAAAATGTTATATGTTAATAATGATAATTATAATAATAAAAGTGATAAAAATAATAGTAATAATAATTATAATTCTAACATTCATAATCTTAATAATCATAATAATAACAATAATCATTAATACACATAATAATAATAATACAAATAAAGAAAAATAAAGTTACCTTAAAGGAAAATGGCCAAAAAAAAATTGTACTGCAGCTCCAGGGACTCGAACCCGTGTCCTCTTGGATACACAAACCAACCGTAAACCCACCCTCTGCTCGCTACTTTTTTGATTCAATCTATACCCCGTATTTATTTATCCCATAGTATTAACTTTAACTGTTTCGGCCCAACCATTAATCTGTTGGGCCTTTGCCCATCTATCAATTAAACCCAAATCCAATCAAAACTCATAACTAGTCTACTAGGAGTCCACTAGGAATTTGGCCCAAACAACAAATGAAACCGTCATCCCAGTTAGCAAAGTATCAGTTTCTGTTTTCGATTCAAAGTCACACCCTATAACTTTCATCTATATTATCTTTATCTTTATATGTAACATATAACCACTTTACTAAGTCAAGTGGTTTAGACTTGTTTGCCATTAACTAAAAAAAATATGCACGTCGATCAAATGTCCCCATTCGATGGCTTAATATATCATACATCGAATTTTCTTTTTCTATCATTATCACTCATGTAATTCATCATCATTATTACTTATGCGTATCATCTACCATCACCATTATTATTCAATTCATGCCTTATGTTTTATCATCATAACATTCACTAATCCTAATATAATAATATCAATAATGAATTCACTAATATATTTAATACTTAAAAGGAAAGGGAAGCAAGCAATTGAATGATTGTTTCGGCCAACAATCATGGACCAAATCCGACAGTACATGGTCACCACTAACATAAAGTATTATTATCATATCAAAGTGTATCACCTTTTCCTTTTTGCTCTCAATAAATTACTCATTTTCCCTTCATGGTTCACAGCTTTTTCTATTTAAAAAAATCATTTAGGAACATAACAGTTCGGCTGCAACAGCAGCCCTTCAGCGATTAATTTTGGTGATGATCGTGATGGTTTGTGGTTTGTGATGGTTTTCTTCGGTTGATGATGGTTGTATAGCTCACAAAACAACCATAAACAAAAAAGGATTTTGATGATGATGGTGGTACGTTGGTACGGTTTAAGGTGAGAGGTGGAGGTGGTGGAGGATAAATGGTGTTTATTGGTGATCTTTGGTTATCGAAACAAAAACAGATAAAGTCGTGCAAGGTATAGTGTGCGTGGTTTCACAAAGAACAAGAAGAAAAGAGAGATAGAAGATGGTGGATTTGAGAAGATGAAGAAGGGTTTGTCGATTGTTTTTAAATTGAAACAGAAAAATATAAGTAGCATGAAATAATAAAAAAGAAATGGTTACCTACGCTGCAGTAGCAGCAGTGTTGATGATGACTTTCTAGTCGTTGGATTAATCGAAACAAAGAAGCAAGTTGTAGAAGATAAAATGGGTTTCGTTGGTTATGGTTGGGTTTTGATACACGTGAGTGGGTGTTGTTCAAAATAGAAAAATAAAAAAATAGTAGCTGAGCAGGAGCAAGAGCATGAGTTGTGTATCAATAGATGGTTTTAGTTTTCGTTAATTTCCGTCCTTGATTCCAATTGCAGTTTGTCAAATATATAAAGTTATTAAGGACATAAGTTAACAGTTAGTTTGATTATCACTGATTCGTTTGTGATTTAGAAATTGACAGGATCAAATCAAAAGGACAGAAAAATAAATAAGTAAAGAAAAAGCTAGATGGGTAGTTCAACAAATTGGTACGATTTGTTTCCATAAATATATTCATTTGGTGTTAGATAATTGAAGGGTTCATAAAATATTAGTTGTTGATTTAATAATGGAGATTGTGGGTTCCGTCAATAGTCACAGCGAAAAGAACAGACTTCAAATAAATAAATAAATAAATAGATACAGATAAATCTGATCGTGGCCTTCAACTAATTATTGGATTAATCCTTTGTTTGATTTGTAATTCGTAAAATTTAAAGATAGAAAGAATCGAGTAAATAGCAATAAGATCGTAGTGGATGGGGACGTGAAACAACTCATATAATAGAATCTGATTCCATAATTTATATAAATAATACCTGTAATTAATAATAATAATTCTATTAATAATAATAAGTAATAATAATACATATAATATTAATTAATAATAATACTACTAATAATAAATAATAATACTAATAATTTTAATTATAAAAAAAAAATGATATAACAATATTACTAAGGATAATGATAATAAATTGTATTATTTTTATAGTATTAATAATAATGATAATTATAATAATATTAATGATTTTAATAATAATAGTAATGATATTTAATAATAATATTGATATAACAAGTTACATGTATCACCTTTCATGTCTATATATGTATTAAAAATAATAATATTAATAATACTGATATTAATTTTAATAATAATAATGAAAGTAATAACATTGATATAACAATTATATTTCTAACTTGTAATTTAATTCATTATTATTACATATTACTAATTGTGTAATATTTAATAATTATATACTAAATATAGTATTTATATCTTTCATATATATAAATTTCAATATACATATCATAATAATTATTTATAGAACTCATATTTATATATAGCTTCATTTTAAATTATAACTTAATTATTTGTATCTTATTTTACATATTTAATTCTTAAATGTTTAATTTTATAATTTCGAATTATTCTAGATACTCACATTTATATATATATATATATATATATATATATATATATATATATATATATATATATATATATATATATATATATATATATATATATATTACATACAAATAAATGTTCGTGAATCGTCGGGCATAGTCAAAGGTTAACTGAATGTATCAAACATAGTTCAAAGTTTTTAAGACTTCAACATTACAGACTTTGCTTATCGTATCGAAACCGTATAAATATTAAGTTTAAATTTGGTCAAAAATCTCCGGGTCGTCACAAAAAAGGCATGCTAAGTTTATGGTGAAATATGATAAGAAAAAGGCTAAAATGTATGCTGAGCGAGCAGAAAGGATAATGAATATGACACCTGAAGGAATTCAAAAATACTTAGATTCTGATAGGTCAAGGGGAGAGAGGGCTAATGTATTTCTACAATGGCTGTCTGGTATGATGAAATCCAGTCAATCTTCTCAACCAGAAACTCCTGCTTAGCCAGCTACACAACAACAGCCAGTTGAGATTGTTCATCTTGATGATGATGAGAAGCCAGTAGAGACAGATCTGTCTGCTACTAAGGGGGAGCATCTTGCTATAACTCCCCCACTGCCTTCATAAGAACCAGTATCCACACAAGAACCATTAGCTGAACCCAAGCCAATTGATAAACAAAGGGTATAATCTGCCCCTAGGGACAACCAGCCCCTAAGGAAAGAGCCCTTATTCGAGGCAGCTAATGAAGATAATGTGGTAGTTGTACCAACTGATACTAATCAGTTAGCTGGAAATGAAGACACAGCAATGAGTGCTGTGACAGAAGACCTAGCCAGTAGTGTGCTGCTGGGAGATAGAAGTGTAGAAGACTCAGCAAAGGAGGATGAGCTGGGAGCTAAACCTGATAATGACTCTGCTGTTGCTGCTGATTATACTGTATGGGGTAGTGGCAACTTAACGTTTGTCCTATCATCACTACCAGTAGGCATTCGCACTCACTTTGATAGGACACTGAGTGCTCTCCATTTCTATGAATCGGTAGGTCCTTCTAGCACAACAAAACTATCATATCAATATCCTCCATCTTCCACAAAGAAAAATGACAAACATACTACATGGGAAGATGAACCAGTTGCACGCAAGAAGACTGATCCTAGAAAAATGAATCCAGATGAAAGGGAGGCTTATAGGCTTGAGATTTTGTTGTTGAGCTGCTTAGCATACATGCAGCAGGAAGAACAGAGAGAATTCGCTAGATTAGAATGCTGTATGATCCTCTTGATCAACAAATTCTATATTGATGCTATGGATTGCAACATTGCTATTGGTGTGTTCTTAGAGAATAGTGGCCAAAGACTCCACGCTGATGAGGAGAAGGCACTCTTTTATGAGGCTGTGCAACTGGGTATGAATTTACAACAATAATGCAATCCCATGGTTACTAATGAGGGCAGGCAATTGATAGCAGCAGCAAAATCCCTGAACATCACAATCAATGATTATATTACAAGTGTTCAACTAGAACAACAAAGAAGGGATGATGCTGAATCTGCTAAAAGAGTGAGGCTTAGGGAACAAGAAGCTAAACTGGCTGTTGATAGAAAACAAGAAGCTGAATCTCTCAAATTAGCAAAAGCCATAGTTAAAGCTCATGACAAAGTCTTTGATAAACTAGAAGCTGGTGAGAAGGTCCCTAAATAAGCTCCACAAGAAACTTAAAGAACAAGAGAATTAACTGATCATTTCTTTAGGAGCAAATATGTTGATGTGATGACCAGAAGATCCAACCCTGGTAAGATCATCAAGTGTCATAAAGGAACAAAAATGGCCTTCAGTATCAGCAGGGATAATAATGTTTATGAGAAGGTAGATTACACAAATATGAGAACCTTTAGATTTAGTAAATGGATGGAGATGCTGTAGTACTTCATTGGTAAAGGTCAAAGTATCATCAGAGATACACTAAAACTTGAGTTACAAGACCTATTTGATAAAGCAGTCAAGTATGGGGATGCACCAGTGGTAATTGTAGAAGAAGTACTGGCAGAAAAGCCTAAAAGAAAGAAATCAATTGGTGCTGGCCCATGAAGAAGAGATCCAATCATCTTACCTCCTCAAATACATGTATTCAAGATGGAAGACTTACCTGAGTTTTTCCCTAAAGCCTGGGCAGCAGTAAAAGTTAAAGAAGAAGAGCTATCTGAGGATGAAAAGGAAAAAGAGAAGGATAAAGACAAATAGCCTTCTGTTGTTAAAACTACATCTTTTGTTATTTCATAATTCATTATATTGCCTTTTAATTAATGTGTATATTTCATATAATGAATGTGAAACGAGTTTATCTTCAAAATCATATCAATCTATAAGATATAGATAACTCAGCAAAAGATCCCAAAACAAACCTAAAAGGGACAAATTTACTGCCTATCTTCATTAGTTCCCTTTGTGTTAGCTTTAGTGTTTTCTCTATATGTCATAAGTTTTGTCATCATCAAATAGCGGGAGATTGTTGAGTCCCCAAAATAATTAAGGATTTAATTATGAAAAAACAGCAATTAGGTACACTAAGATGTTATGTGCATCCAACATAGGTTTTGTAATGTATAGATAGCAATTGTTGTTGTGTCAAGTGTTTATGTATGCTGCCTAGCCTACCAGTACAAGGTAGACAATATTCTTCATTTAGCATAGGATGAGTGCCCAGCAAATCATGAAGATCCAGTGACTCATTATAGAAGAACCAGCTTAGCTGGTAAGCAGCATACTACACGAAGATTGCTATGTTCCATTACAAGCATAGTGGTTTCCTGAGTGGTCTACATCAATTGTATTATTCAATAAAATTCGAAGACAAAATTGAACAGAAAATGATGAAAAGGACACGTGTCGACGGCTGACAAGTGACCTTACAAGACCATGTGAGAATGCAGAAGTTTAACGCATGTGCAGACATGTGTAATACTTTGTCAACGCATAGGAAACCCAACATTCTATTTATTTATTCAAATAGTTTGGGCCAAACCGAATTGGGGTGTTCCTGCAAATAGCTACCAAAGAGGAAAGAAGAGAGCACGCTTTCTGATGCAGTTGTCCCCACAAGTACAGACATCCTATGTACCAATGGACAATTGAATAATTACATGGATAATAGGACTACTATAAATTTCGAAGTATCTATTATTGTAATAGTTTGTGGTATGAGTTTATTTAAATAGAGTCCAAAACGTGTAATAGTTTAAGACATTCTCTGTAGCTATAATCTAGGTGTAATCTATATTTAACCAACTGTTATTCCGCCAAGAACAGTTGTGATTCTTTGTGATTCATATCAATAAAGAATAATCATTGAAAATTACCCTTGACTCTTATTTAAATTGCTTGTTTGAATACTAAATAGTGATAACACTTAGGTTAATTAAAAAGAATTGTATAAACCCCCCCCCCCCTCTTACAATACTCATGTTGTTAATCAAGGGACCAACAGGATATTTTCCCACGAACCTTCCCGATTATCACATATACTCTGACCCCTTTCAGTGCCATCACTGCACCATATAGGTTCTAATTCCCCGTTTCGATCCCTTCCACATTTCTTCCATAATCGCCATCGTTTCTTCCACATACTCTAATTTACCATTTAGAGTAATTTCATCCAATGGTACCCATATCGAGTTATCCGCAAGACACTTGCGAAGATGGGAAATATGAAATGTGTTATGGATTCCCGTAAGCTCCTCGGGTAACTCCAACCGATATGTCACCTCACCCGGTTTACACTTTAATTCATTTCAAAACAGCGTCGTTACACCCATGCTTTCGACGATACACCTCTCCATAATGCGGGGTTCCACCACTAAATCTTACCACACGTAACACGACGCGGTTTCCTAGTACTGGCATGTACGTTATTATCGTACTAGAAACCTGACAACAACGGGTTTTCATCTCATCAAATTCTGTAATCCGTCACACACCCCACAATATGCCCACCATCGCCGGATGAGCCTCTCGCCTTGATCGTCCGTTAAGGATGAACTCGTCACTTCCAAAACTATCAAGTCATCATTATCTTTAGTGATCATATACTCAAAATCAAGCAGTAATCCAGATGTCTCTACATGAGGCATTCGGAAATAGCACTCGGCGTCTAACAACCATTCATTAAGTGAAGTAATTCACTAATGAATTCTCACGAACATGCTTCCCGAACTGGGAAGATGCAGTAATTCATTCGACATCAGACTCAAAATTATTCGTTGTCACTATTAAGGATTCACGTCATCCAGTATTTACGCTACGAAGCGTCCTTCATGACAAACCCGCTCTTCCAGATCGGGATTCTGAGTGATCACACTAGGTTTCATACCAATTATGAGTGATACGCGATCACCCAACATACGCAAACCTACTCTTTCACTCCATCTCGTCACAACGAACTCCGTACACAACAAATAACCTGACGGTCATAACGCTCGACCTCGAATCCGATACTAGTTTCCCGTTACTACACCTCGTTAGGAATTCAAATTTTTATTGAAGACCAGAACGGTACACTTCAACACTTTATATGAAAAATACCACCGGAGCTTCCTCGGACGTAAGTAAAGACTCCCCCACTTGGAATTCAGCTCCTCACTCTCGTCGCCAAGATGATAACATCTCGTGGACTGAACCTTCTTCGAACCAGTATGACCGTTCTCGTAGTTGGCCAATAACATCAAATTCCCAAGAACTCACTTCGGGCTATTAAAGACGGCATACACAGTCACCCTTGACGTCACAAAAGTGATAACATAATGCCTACATAACACGCAACTCATATGCCACCTCACCGCTACACTCAAGGTGGACTTCTCCAAATGCTACATACGCCTTCGAACCTGTGCATATGTGTGACAGCTCAGCCCAGGTAACACGTTCCACGTAGCATGATATTGTCTGCTTTGCCCGTAGGCGCACGAATTTTTCTTGGCGACCAAACACGACGAGCACTTTCCCAGGAGGTCACCCATCTTGGTAGTGCTCTCGCCTGAGCACGCTTAACTGCAGAGTTCTCATGGGATCTACTACGCTTGTGGTCCCAAAACGCGTCATGCTAAGAAAGGTCTTTACACCCTTATAAGGCATGCTTCGTTCCCCTCTCCAACCGATGTGGGACGGATGTAACACGAATGCTACAATCCTCCCCCTAATGGGAAACAGCGTCCCCGCTGTGTACGTTGGTCCAGGGCCTTGCCCTAATACCATTCTATAACACCCCAGCTTAACATGACCACAATATTGTCCGCTTTGCCCGCAGGTGCACGACTTTATATTGGCGACCACACACGAGAAGCACTTTCCCAGAAGGTTACCCATCCTAGTAGTGCCCTTGCCCGAGTATGCTTAACCACAACGTACTAACACACACGCTCTGCCTGTGGTCCCAAAACCTGTTGTGTTATTTAAGCGTGGGTATTACCTTATAATCCCATGATCACTCATATTCGTGGGCAATGTGGGATTTGCGTAGGTTGTTACAACTTGTAACATTCGTGTTACATCCGTCCCACATCGGTTGGAGAGGGGAATGAAGCATGCCTTATAAGGGTGTGGAGACCTTTCATAGCACGACGCGTTTTGGGACCACAAGCGCAGTAGATCCCATGAGAACTCTGCAGTTAAGCGTGCTAAGGCGAGAGCACTACCAGGATGGGTGACCTTCTAGGATAATGCTCGTCGTGTTTGGTCGCCAAGAAAAATTCGTGCTCCTGCGGGCAAAGCGGACAATATCATGCTACGGGGAACGGGTTACCTGGGCTAGGCTGTCAAAAATGGTATCAAAACCACTCATGTGCCGTTGGGGGTGGTGGGTCAAACCTCATCGAGGACGATGAGTCCCTGGGGGGTGAGTTGTAACACCCTAGGCAAATCCCACATCACCCATGAACATGAGTGATCATGGTATTATAAGGTAATACCCACGCTTAAATAACACAACGCGTTTTGGGACCACAGGCAGAGCGGGTGTGCGAGTACGTTGAGGTTGAGCGTGCTCAAGCGAGAGAACTACTAGGATGGGTGACCTTCTGGGAAAGTGCGTCTCGTGTGTGATCGCCAAGAAAAAGCCATGTTCCTGCGGGCAAAGCGGACAATATTGTGGTCATGTTAAGCTGAGGTGTTACAATATGCCACCGCACGACCTTCTACTCAATTAACAATTAGTCTCTAACAATATTTTCCTACTCTCATGGGGAAGAGTGACCAATCTGACATAAGGAATGTGTCACCCGCATTATCTACACTGTATCAAGTCATTCGACCTAACCAACGGTTAAGTCCATTACTGCCTCACCAATAACCTCTACTCCCGGAGTAGCAAAAGCAACGACACTTTTCCGTCTCATAAGTTCATCATGTACACGCAAACCATCTCCATTGCCATCACCAGCGCACTCAAGGGTTTCTCATCGGTACCCTAAGCACAACGTGACTACACCATCATTAGAGTCGAACTTCACACTAGCAGGTATAGAAAGACACTTGATACAACATCATGTAGACTCCCACCACCACCTACCAAGGTTCAGAACCTCGGTTTTTAGGGTTCCATACGTCCAATGTCACCCAATTCGCAACTAAATGACCCGAAGTCATACTTACCTGACAAACCTTATGGTTCATTAGCCTATAAATCTTCCTAGCGTAGACACGACATCTACAAATCTGCCAAGGCCAAATGATATAGCCTTCCACAACCCTTCACAACGCACTAAGGAATTGCTTGAAAGCGCCAAGTCTTATACTTCTCCGCACATCGATACCTATACTTCTCCGCACATCGATACCAATAATATAGGGAAATTCCATTAGGAACGTTACCTTATAACCCACAAACACACTAGCACAAAACATCACCCTATGGGTCAGACTCTCATGAGTTAAACGATCCAATCACACTCCAGCACACCATCACCGAAGACGACCTACAACCAGGATCACTACCGGATTCACTAACCCCATACTCAACCGAGTACCAATACATTACACACCCAAAAGACTCGATACACACCCTAACAGTATTCAAGTCTCCACCACACACCCGTAACGATCGTCTTAGTTACGGTGGATCACTACACTAATGTCAATCTAAAAATCGCACCCACTACATAGATGAATATGCACACACCATACTCGTGAGTCCACCTACTTACCCAAGCTAACCATAACCACTGTAACACTCTTCGATCTGCAATGTACCCGATGTCACAACAAGCACATCATTTGAGACCACCATAACTTAGGAACTGATACATGATTCCTAAATCACCCCCGAATCCATCTTAACCATGCCACGCTCATCCGTTCGATACTCGACATTTCATGCTTGGTGTCAAAATACATGGTTGTAATAATGGTGATCAGGCATTATTACAATTGCATACGTTACCATTTCCACATAGCCATGTAAAGTACTTTACTCGAACTAGTGCAACATTCACACAAAATGAGACACACGACAACTCCTAGTCCACCAAATTCTCGAATCTCTCTACTAGATTCGTCTCCAGGATATCGCAAAAAACATATATTATAATATAATAATAGTGATGATATATATATATATATATATATATATATATATATATATATATATATATATATATATATATATATATATATATATATAGGGGCAGGATCAATGGGGATGTAACCAATCGGGGGGAAGCGGGGGGAAGCAAAAAAAATTTTTTTTTTGTTTTTTTTGAAATTTTTTTTTCCCGGCATCAAGATCACACGAATATATGAACATTTAGAAGAGACACTTCGTGATGAATGTTATTATTTAGGCGGAAAAACGATCGACAAAAATAACATTCAAGATAATATTGTTCGTGAAGAATATGAACGTTTTTTTTTTCTTCATGTTTTGTGAAGTAAAATTTAGCCCGATTTAGAGTTTAGGGTTTAGGGTTTAGGGTTTGGTGTTTTAAGTTTATTCCATAAACCCAAAACATCAAACTCTAAACCCTAAACCCTAAACCCTAAACTCTAAACCGTTCGTGTTAAAAACTCAATCTAAATCCTAAATCTAAACCCTAAATCTAAACCCTAAACCCTAAATTTCTAAACCCTAATATCTAAACCCTATAAATCCTAATATCTAAACCCCAATAACTAAAACCTCAAAATACGCTTGAAAAACACGATAATTGTTATATATATGACTTCTTCGAGCATTTTCCCGCCAAAATAAAAACATTTATCACAAAGTGTCTCTACTAAATGTTCATATTTTCATCTCATCTATAATGTTCGTGAACATAGTTTTTTCATATCTTCGAGCGTTTTCCCACCGCTTCCCCCCGAATGGTTACTTCCCTCTTGATCTTACCACTATATATATATATATATATATATATATATATATATATATATATATATATATATATATATATATATATATATATATATATATATATATATATATATATACGCATGCCATCCTACTACTTAAGGATCTAACATCGAAAGCAATCCTCATAGTCAGCCTATTTATCTTAGGCGACTATCTATCTAAGGCCTAAAAGCGTGCGCAATTTAAGGTCCCATCTCATTACACATTGGACAAACACAAGTCCTAGTTAGTCCACCTACGCTATGGCACTAACCATTCTCAGTCCGACCCGTAGTTTTACAGGTCTCGCATACAACCCATATATAAACTAGTCTAAGTCTAGGTACCTATCTCAAAGTCACCTAGATCCTTTAGACCATTATCTGATATCTCCCGAAATGACTCGAACCTGATTACAAAAAGCGACACTTTTTTTTTACAAAGGCTGTCTGACATCTGACAAAGTTATGATGCACGGCGCGCTAAGAATCAGCGTGGCGCACAATAAAACAGAAAGCAGACCCCAGACTCAACTCCAACTTCGATCTTAATTTCCTGCCATACTATGCGGCGCGCTGCTAAACTGCACGGCGCCCAGTAACACAGAAATCAGACCTACCATTTCAAAGAAAGTTTAACCATTTTCAATGTCACACAATATTATACCGGAAGCAATCCATTCAGCTAAAACTTGTTTTAAACAAATACACGATATCTTAATGATACTTCAAAAAGTTTAATGTATTGAAATGACCCTTGGAACTCAAATGACCCATTACAACAACAAAGAGTAATTTCAACCCAATTACACAAATATATGGGTCAAGACTCAATATCCCATCCCGATACCAAGAGCATGATCCCAGAGATTCATCCATCCCCAACCGAGGCTAACTATACAAAAGCTTCCCCACGATAGGCTCAAGCAACTCATAATCATATAGTCTAACAACTAAAAACTTTCTCCATAACAAACCAGTACCTATAAAAAGGTAAACAACGAGAGGGGTAAGCTAATGCTTAGTGAATACAAAAAATTATACATATACATATATAATCCACTTACTTGCAATCACATACACATATATCGCATACATGTTAGCAATCTAATTAGCATACAATCACAATGTATAATGCTAAAAATAAACAACACATAAAATATGGCTAACCATAAACACGCAAGGGAATGGTACTAGCATGACCATTGGTACTCACATGACCATTGGTACTCGCATGACCAATAATGTTATATACCGCATGATATAACACTACTCCCTAAAAATGATATCGAACATGCTAAATAAAGTGATCCGATAAATTGGTCACTCCCACTCATCACACATGGTGTAACCATCACACGGTAAACATCATAACACAAATGTGGTATCCATCGTAAAAAGAGTAGTGAATCCTTGCAATTGGATAACGCTATTGTGAATCCTCACACACGGATACACTAACCACATCACCTACAAATAAATAAATTATATACACATACATATACTTATTCCACTCACCTTGTAATCTCTAGCAACACAATATACGAATTCCACAAGTCACCAATGTAATCCAACTATTACATTATATCACAAATAATAAGTTAAATATTTCTATTTAGCTAATTACCACACACAAAAACACAAGACCCGTCCATAATGGTGCTAGACACCAAAAGTGACTATTAGCTTAAATTTGACCCAATTAAGCTTTCAATCAATTTTAACTCAAGAGAGACTTGACCCATTACCACTACGAGTGGTAATTCAGGCCCAAAAAACACCCTAATAATATAGACATTAATATCATTCTCAAATTCCCAGACCATATCAATGTGCACAAAATTTACCCATTTTAACCATTTGGACAGCCCACTCTTTACAGCAGATTTCAGTCCAATTAAACACCTATATGGTCAACAAGAGCTTATTCATTGAAAAGGGTACTCAACGACCTTGTCAAAAAGTGCTCACACGCCATAAATGGAGCTATGGTTTACAAAATATGACCTTTACAAAGTCATGTTTATGCTGTTTTTCTTAGTTACGGGTTTCACATCATTAACCTAATTTCCAACACATAAACATACCAAAACACCAAATTACAAAGCTTTGATTAATCACATCATTAAGGACTGAGTTTTGTCAATAATGATCATCATCATCATCAACATCTATGTGGGACATTTTATTAAACACCTTGAATGGATGACCTATAAGAAGCAAAACAACTACTAGTTTGGTGTTTAACCCCTCAAGAACCCTAACCCATCACCTAAAACAGAAATTTGAACCTAAAATTCGGAATTAGAACTTACCAAGTGGATAGGAATGTGATGGAAAACCGTGTGTACTTTTATATTTATAAACGCATCTGAACATTAAAAAAAACATATCTTTATTTTAATAATATACATATTTTATTATTTGTTATAAACTTTCAATTAAACATTCACATGATTAACGGTTCCCGCCAAGTTCCAGTTACACCAATAATAGTTATCAAATAATAAATTCATAAAGTGGAGTTTAGATATACCTTTAAAAAGCGATGTTAACACCTAGATTGAAACGAGTGTCCAAAGTAGAACACCTCTACAGGTAATCCACAGAGCACGTCAAACAAATACAGGAGACTGTGATAGAGTATTCAGACTCATCATTGATCAAAACTATATCAAGCAAAGTTCGATCCATTCACCTAAACACACCATTATAGTGTGGTGTCTAAGGTGGAGTGAATTGTGAGACAATCCCACAATTCTTCAGATGATCCAAAAACTCTTGACTCATAAATTTACCTCCTCCCTTAGAGTGAAGTGATTTAATGGTCTTTCTAAGTTGACTCTTCACTTCATTTTAGAAGACTTTTGAATATTTCAAAAACTTCATGTTTATGTTTCAGCAAGTAAAACATAACCATATCTACTATAACCATCAGTTATTGTAATGAAGTAAGACTTACCATTTTTAGACATTGTTCTAAAGGGCCACATACATCAATATATATTAGTCCAAAGAGATCTTTAGCACTTTCACTGAATGAGAGAAAAGAGCCTTTGTCATCTTTCCATATAAATAAGACTCGCACACATCAAATGACTCATAGCCAGTTGATTCCAAAACTCCATAAGACTGGAGTTTTAAAATGTGTTTGTTTGTTTATATGACTAAGATGTCAATGCCATAGATAGGTCTTATTCAAGTCTTGCTTGAATTATTTGGCGTTACAGGTATACAAAGAATTCTCATTTGAAATCACACCATGCATATCAATTTCAAAAATACTATCACGTGGATAGGCATTAAGATAATAAATATTAACCTTAGAAATTGTAAAGCCAAAGTGCGTAAATGCAAGTTCAAAACTAGCATCTTTCAAACTATGTTGCTCCTTATACTAGGAGCATAATAACATTGTTCCAACAAAACAATAAGACAACTTGGTAGAGTAAGCTCATAGTGACCAAAGGCATCAATCGAAGTTTGATTCCCATTGCCCACTCGCAAAACCCATGTGCCTTTCTTTAGTCAATTACTTCTTCTCATTCCCTTTATATTGTTAAAGGTGTGAAGGTGACTGATATTGCTCCAAACGAACATATATTTAGTCACAATATCGTTCCAAAATGTAATGTTTTTAATTGTAATTTCCTTATTTTTAGTTGTAATTGTTTAAATAATTAAGTGCGAAGACGAAAGACGAAGATCGCTCAAAAATGAAGATTTAAAGTCAAAAACGAAGATTTAAAAGGCATAAACGTCCAAAATGCTCAAACGTACAAGTTACACTCCAAGTGGTTTAAATTATCGAAGAAAAACGTCTAAAGATTGACAAGAATGCAAGTCGCGGAACGTAAATTACACGATATTAAATTGTACGAAAAGACGTTCTAGAAACCGGGACTGAGACATAAACCGGGCGTAAATGTACGAGACATCGGAGCCAAAATTATGAGTCAACTATGCACAAGAATATAATATAATATTTAAATAATTATATAAATTATTTATATATTATATATATTTTTATAATATGTCGACAAGTAAAAATCCAAAAAATTGTGAGCTGGATCTGGCGGCCATGCGATCGCATGGGAAATAGGCATAAAACCCATGCGATCGCATGGGTTACTGTAGCAGGCCACATATCTATAAAAAGCCAGTTTGCTCGAGCTTTATATACAACAGTTTTCATTTCTCTTCTGTAATATTCATAATATATATTTATAATTATAATTTTAATTTAAGTTTATTTTAATAATAAAGTTATTGTAACGTTTAATTTACGGGTTTTAAGTCGAAGTTCTGTCCGTGTACTGCCACGCTAATAATATCGCTTTTACCGTTCCAACTCACTGTAAGTCTCCACGTCCCAACTTTATTTTCGCGTATCGTTATTATCGTTATTATCGTTGTTATTACTATTATTATTATTATTATTTTTATTATTATTATTATTATTATTATTATTATTATTATTATTATTATTGTTATTGTTATTATTATTATTGTTATTATTATTATTGTTATCGTAATATTTATTATTATCATCGTTATTATTGTTATTTATTTATTATTGTTATTATGTCCATTTTATATAATTTATATTTTTACGCCGTTATAATGTCCAACTAAATATCCATAGTGGTAACTAAAATGTAGAACCTCTGGAAAAATGGATTGAACCATATTATAATATTATGATGTAACTTTGACTATTTTTAATATTAAGTTTTAATCACCGACCCATTGTTATATAATTTAATATTTTCACCCTTATCACATAAGTTATTAAAATTGATAAACGAAAGTGCATTAAATTGACATAAATTATGCTTCAACACCTCGGTGATCTAGACGGACATATGGACAAATTATTGACAACAATTTAGAAGTGTGATTCGATGGTTTGGGTAATATTATAGCTTATATAATCGTGTAATTATAAAAAGTGTAAGACCGTTATAATTTTGGTTTTAACGAAAGTAAAAACTGGATTAAATCTTAATTTAAATAATCGGGGTATAATTTAATTCGCTAAAACGAGATCGAAACGAAAGTTAGATTTAATTTTAGTTAGTTAAATCTTTATAAATCGGAAGATAAAATATAAGGATATATATTAAAACATCATAACCGGAATTAAAAACAATCCATAAATCTAGAGGGGACATATTTTAGTAGCCACTACTTTACCTTATTTTAAATCTCTTCAATTTCACTTTTTACCATATAGTAAATTTTAATTACTTTTTACTATTTTGCTATATTGCCATGAAAAACCTTATTTCTTCTATTTTGTCAAATTAGTTAAATTGTATTTTTATTGTTGTTAATTTAGTTATTTCGTTTTAGTTAAATTTAAATTCCGTTCAATTAAGTAGTAAACCCTAATCCAAAATCCCCCTTTTAATAGATTAACTTTTAGCGATTAAAACCTTGAAAACTCCATTTCCCTGTGGAACGAACCGGATTTACCAAATAAACTATTACTATACGGATAGGACAAAGTTGCCTATATGTGTGAAATCAATCCGAAATCATAAGAACACCATATAATCACAACCAATTCGTGTAATAAATTCAATCTAAATTCGATCAAAATAAAAGGACACGATCTTCACGTCATCAACTTTTTGGCGCCGCTGCCGGGGAAGTTGGCAGTTAAATAAATAGATAATTTTTCTGATTCGTAGTAATAGTTGGATTTGTACGTGGACTGGGTTATTGGAGCCAAACAGTACTCAATTATATTGAGACCAAACGAATCCTGCCCCTCTGCTGCATCTTTTGGCTATTCGAAACGTGGGCAAAATCAGAAGAAAAATCTGTTTGTTTAAAGGTTTTTATGTTATTCGATCCTTTCATGAAAATTCATTTTCAAGAAAGTTCAATGTTTATACACTTAGTGAATAAATCCTTCAAGATTACATACAATTTTGTAATTGTATGACCCGTTCAGGAAATCCTAAACTCGTTGCACTTAATCCAGAGCCTGAAAGAAACTTGAACAAAAAATTAAAACAAGAAAAACAAAAAAAATTAGGTAGTACTAGTCAACCGAAAACACCGAAAAATATCAAAAAACAAGTAGGAAACACTAGTGGTCAACCAGAAATCAAAACTGAACCTGAAACCATCGTCATTAAAGAAGAAATGGCTGAAGTAACACCTGATCCAAATGATCTACCGATGTAGAATACCAGACAAACTGTTCCCCCTCTCGCACTTGCACCTATAAGAAGACCTGAAATTGAGGCTGAAAACTGGGAAGTCAAGGGGCAGTTTATGCACATGGTTCGTGAAAACCAATTCGACGGAAGACTTAATAATAATCCGATAGAACATTTAGAAGCTTTTGAAGATTTATGTGAACTGTACAAAAACAAAGATGTTTCTTCAGATGCATTTAAGTTAAGAAATTTTCTGTACTCGTTAATCGGAGACGCAAAAGCATGGTTGAAAGCATCAAAACCTGATTCTATCACAACTTTTAACGAATTAAGAGAAAAATTCATTACCCGATTTTTCCCACCGGTAAAAGCCGAAAGACTTAGAACTGAAATCACCACTTTTAAACAAAAGTCGGATGAAACTCTTTATGATGCATGGGAAAGATTAAAAATAATGTTACGAAATTGTCCGCAACACGGATTGCAAAAAGGGCAAATAGTTCAAACTTTTTATCGTGGTATTGATGAACATACTCGTGGTATATTAGATTCCTCCGCTGGAGGAGTATTTATGTACAAATCACCAAATCAAGCGTATGACATGTTAGAAGACATGTCAGTTCATACTTTTGAATGGACACCGTCTAGAGATCAACTACCTAGAAGGACGGTGGCAAGCCTTGAAGAAAATGAAGACAACAACACAACCATAGCTTCACTGTCGAATCAATTCAAAAAGTTTGGAAGAGAAATAGAGAAACTAAATTCAACAGTTTTAGCATTACTAGTAGAATGTGAAATCTGTGGACAACCACATTTCACAAAAGATTGTGATATCAATGATCGGCCAATGAACTCAGTAGCACAAGTTAATTTTATGGCCAATCAAAGACAAGGAAATTTTCAAGGTGGAAATTCTAATTATCAACATGCAAACCCAGGATATCAAAACCCGAAGAATTTTGCTTTTCAAAGAAATGGACCACCTGGCTTTTTCAATAGAAACCAACCTCCATTTCCACCTCAACAAAATTTTCAACAACAACCGTTTCCTCAATTACCATATCAACAACAAAATCATAACACGCAACCAGTAGAGAAGAAATCTAACTTTGAAGAAGTTATGATGAATTTTGTCAAAAGTCAATCAGAAATGAATAAGCAAGTGAAGAGACAACTTCATCAATCCCAAACGGAAAACGAGCAAGTACAAAGGAATCATCAAGCGTCAATTCAAAACCTTGAAAGAGATATGGGAAGAATATCCCAATTACTTGCTGAAAGGCAATCGGGCACTTTACCATCAAACACGCAACCAAACCCTAAGGGTAAGGAAACTCAAAATTCAAGTAATATTTCACAAGTTAATTCAATCACTACGCGAACTGGGTTAACCATTAACCCAAAGATTCCAAAGCCTCTCACTCCTATTCATGTTTCACAAGAAAACGAACCTGTGGTGGAAGAAAATACGATGCCAACCACAAGTGCACCAAAGACTCAAAATCAACCACCATTGAAGGTATACAAACCTCCAATTTCATATCCGCAACGTTTGAAGAAAGATAAATTACAAGCACAATACAACAAGTTTGCTGACATGATTAAGCAAATTTGTATAAATGTACCGCTTGTAGATGTTCTTGCGGGTATGCCGAATTATGGAAGGTTTATCAAAGATCTTATAGCAGACAAAGGAAAATATGCAGAAGTTTCAACCACATTCCTTAATGAAGAATGCTCAGCAATTTTGCAAAAGCAAAATTTGCCACCAAAACTTGGAGATCCTGGAAGTTTCATCATTCCTTATCTAATGGGAGATTCAGTAATGTATGATGCATTAGCTGATTTAGGAGCGAGCATTAACCTTATGCCTCACTCCCTGTACTTAAAATTGAACTTAGGTGATTTAAAACCAACTAGGATGTGTATACGATTAGCTGATAGAACTTACAACTATCCTATTGGCATTGCTGAAAACCTACCGGTTAAAGTAAATCACTTAATATTTCCTGCTGATTTAATTGTTCTTGAAATGGAAGAAGATAGTAAGGTTCCCCTAATTCTAGGGCGTCCCTTTCTAAATACTGCGGACGCAATTGTGCGTGTAAAAGAGAAAAATCTCAGCTTAGGTGTGGGGGAGGATAGAATTATATTGAACATAGATAAGGCTATGAAATACCCTATGTCTCCTGATGACGAATGTTTCCAAATAGACATTGTTGATTGTTGTATTGAGGAAGAACTACAAGAACTATTAAATGTCGACACCTCAGATTTTACCCCGATGGGTGAAGGTGAAGATTTTGATGTCGATATAGAGTTAGACAAGCTGTTGAAGGTAGTCACTGATGAAGAATACGTAGAAGAAGAAATTCCTGGGGAAGATGAACCTTTTGAAGAAATTACCGATGGTAATAGGTTCTGGATAAAATCTTCCTTGGAAGAACCACCCACCTTGGAACTTAAAGAACTCCCGAAACATTTGGAGTATGCTTATCTCCAAGGAACGTCACAATTACCTGTCATAATTTCATCAAAACTTTCCAATGACGAAAAGGGTAGGTTAATGTCTATTTTAAAAACCCACAAAAAGGCAATTGCTTGGAAAACAACTGATATTCCAGGTATTAACCCTGCTTATTGTACTCACAAAATTCTAATGGAAGAAGATTTTAAACCCGTGGTACAAAGGCAATGGAGGTTAAACCCTAACATGAAAGCAGTTGTCAAAAAGGAGGTTATCAAATTACTTGATGCCGGGTTAATTTACCCTATATCCGATAGCCCGTGGGTAAGTCCTGTACAAGTAGTACCCAAGAAAGGAGGTACGACTGTTATTCTAAATGATAAGAATGAACTCGTTCCTACAAGAACAGTCACTGGGTGGAGAGTCTGTATAGACTATCGTTGTCTAAACGACGCTACAAGGAAAGATCATTTCCCGCTACCATTTATCGACCAAATGCTAGAACGTTTGGCGGGAAAAGATTACTACTGTTTCCTTGATGGATTCTTCGGTTATTTTCAAATTCCAATTGATCCAAAAGACCAAGACAAGACCACATTTACTTATCCATTTGGTACTTTTGCGTACCGACGAATGTCATTCGGATTATGCAACGCACCAGGCACCTTCCAAAGGTGTATGATGGCAATTTTTCATGACATGATTGAATAAAGTATAGAAGTCTTTATGGATGATTTCTCTGTTTTTGGAGACTCCTTCAACTCATGTCTCTCAAACCTTGAACGAATGCTAATTCGTTGTGAAGAATCAAATCTTGTTTTAAACTGGGAGAAATACCACTTCATGGTGAAGGAATGCATTGTTTTAGGACACAAGATTTCTCGAGCTGGAATGGAAGTAGACAAAGCTAAGATAGACGTCATTTCAAAACTTCCTCCTCCAACCAATGTTAAAGGAATTCGTAGTTTCCTTGGCCATGCGGGATTCTATCGACGATTCATAAAGGATTTTTCCAAAATCGCTCGACCCATAACTAAACTTCTTGAGAAAGACAGTACATTCGATTTCAACGACGAGTGTCTAAATGCTTTCTTCATTCTAAAAGAGAAACTTACGAATGCACCTATTATGGTATCACCCGACTGGTCCAAACCCTTCGAGCTAATGTGTGATGCTAGTGATTTCGCACTGGGAGCTGTTTTAGGTCAACGTCAAGATAACAAATTTCAACCAATCTACTACGTAAGTAAAACACTTACAAGAGCTCAGTTGAATTCCACAACTACTGAGAAGGAGCTTCTTGCAGTAGTTTTTGCTTTCGATAAGTTTAGATCTTACCTAGTGTTATCTAAAACAATTGTTTATACCGATCATTCAGCCCTAAAGTACTTATTCAAAAAGCAAGATGCTAAGCCTAGACTAATTCGTTGGATTCTTCTCCTACAAGAATTCGACATTGAAATCAAGGATAAAAAGGGTGCTGAAAATCTCGCTGCAGATCACTTATCCCGTCTTGAAAATCCTAACTTAGAATCACTCGATGAATCTGTTATTCACGATACTTTTCCAGACGAGTTCCTTATGAAAATTAAAACGGAAGAAGAAATTCCATGGTTTGTGGACTTTGCCAATTATCTAGCCGCAGGAATTCTTGTTAAAAAACAAACTTATCAGCAAAAGAAGAAATTTTTCACTGATCTGAAGTTTTACTTCTGAGAAATCCCTAATCTCTTTCGTATAGGAGCAGATCAAGTTATTCGTCGATGTGTATACGGTAAAGAAGCTCAACAAATTCTGGAGCACTGTCATCAAGGACCGGCTGGTGGACATTTTGGACCAAGCTATACAGCTAAGAAGGTCTTTGACTCAGGTTTTTACTGGCCTACAATTTTCAAAGATGCATATAATATGGTAAAAACCTGTGATGCTTGTCAAAGATCTGGAAATATCTCCAAGAGAGACGAAATGCCACAACAAAGCATCCTAGTATGCGAAGTATTTGACATTTGGGGTATTGACTTCATGGGTCCATTCCCCGCCTCTAACAAATGCAAATACATTCTCGTATCAGTCGATTATGTTTCTAAATGGGCTGAAGCAAAAGCTCTACCCACTAACGATGCTCGAGTTGTTGTCAGCTTTCTCAAAAACCTTTTCTCACGATTCGGACTTCCAAAAGCATTAATCAGTGATCGTGGAACTCATTTTACAAATCAATTACTCGAGAAAGTACTTAAAAAGTTTGGAGTTAATCATCGTTTCTCAACTTCTTACCACCCTCAAACGAGTGGCCAAGTTGTAAACACAAATCGAGGTCTTAAACGAATTTTAGAAAGAACGGTTAAGAATAATCCAAAAATCTAGCATCGAAAGCTAGATGATGCGTTGTGGGCATTTAAAACCGCATTCAAAACGCCCATTGGTACCACTCCTTTCCGATTAATATATGGTAAGGCATGTCATCTACCTGTCGAGGTTGAACACAAGGCGTATTGGGTACTAAAAGAATGTAATACAGACCTTGTGGAAGCCGGAGAAAATCGATTCTTACAATTGCATGAATTAGACGAGCTAAGACTTCAAGCATATGAAAATTCAAGATCTTACAAAGAGGGAACTAAGAAATGGCACGATGCTCGCTTAAAAGAGAAGAAAGCATTTGAACCAGGAGACAAAGTTCTAATTTTTCAATCACATTTTAAGTTTTTACCTGGGAAACTTAAGTCCCGATGGAGGGGACCGTATGAAGTAAAAAAAGAATTTCCATCCGAATATGTAGAGTTATGTGACAAGAATGGTGGTATTTTCAATGTGAATGGTTACAGACTTAAATTCTATTATGAAGGGTTCAACAACACTGAAAGAGATGACATCACATTCTACCCTAAGGAAAAATGAATACAGGGTAATTTTAGCTAACTACTCGCCTTCTTAAAACGTTTCAAATTATTTCGAGAGTGGAGCCCGATTGGTCTTTTCCGCTAGCAGACACTAAAGAACTAGTCTTCTCCCTCCATTCTGAATTTTTTTGTTTTGTATGAAATTAATATTCTTTTTAAATTTAAGTTTTGTGTGAATTTTAAAAACAATATTTACTTTATTTCATTAAGTTTAAAAAATGATTTCTAAAATTCGTCGTGAGTTGAACACTAGGTCGTAGAACCGAAATTGCTTTACCCAAGAACGGGGCGAAAAATTTTCTTATCATTATTTTAATATTATTGATCTAAATTATGCCAAAAATATTATATGAATATGGGGTAATATACCAAACTTCAAAAATATGTATATATGTTTGTAGTTTATTTTATATAATAATAAGGGTAAAAGACGCATTTTCAAAGAATGAAATTCAGTTTAACAAAAGCAACCAATTTTTGGCGAAACATATGAAAAGATGACGGAAATTTTGGAATGACGGACAAATCAACATTAACAGATTAAACAAATCCCGCAAGTTACAACTTTTTAGCTAAAGAGGTTTTAACTCCCTTTCTATTCTAATTGCCCTCGTGAATTTAATTTAGTCTGATTTCATTGCAAGTGAGGGCATAGCATGATCTCAAGTGTGGGGAGGGGTTATAAATTCTCTCGGGTTTATACATGATGTGTGCGAGGGGTACTAGGAAATAGTATTATTTTTACAACGAAATACTATTAAATACGATACAATTTTACACAAGATATTTATTTATTTATAGAATGGATATACCTAAACCTTGCTACAACACTTATAGGCAGTGTACCTAATCGTACAGTAGTGTAATTTTTAGTAAGTTCGGTTCGTCCACAGGGAAAATTAAACAAGCTTAACGCTATATTAGTTTTAAATTATAAAAATACAAATATATATATAAGTAATATTATTATTATAAAAGGGGGTTTTTACCGTTTAATGACCGGTTTGTCGATTTTAAAACTTTAGTTGCAATTAAAACCTAATGTAAAATATATAAATATAACTTAATTTTAAGCGTAAAATAAATAACGATAATGAAATTGTGATAAATAAAAGTGCGATAAAATAAAATTGCGATAATTAAAGAGTACGATAATTAAAAGTGCAATTAAATACAATGACAATAAATAAAAGTGCGATAATTAAAAGTGCAATTAAATATGAAATAAAAGAATTATGCTTATTTAAACTTCCGTAATCATGATGTTCGACGTGTTGATTTTTAGTTTATTCCCATGGGTTAATTGTCCTTTGTCCTGGATTATTTAATATGTCCGTCTGGTTTTTGTCCATAACAGTCCATCAGTCATAAATATAAAGTGCGAGTGTCCTCGTCAAATTATCCTTATATCCGAAGTCAAATATTCCAACTAATTGGGGACTTAAACTATAACAAGGTCATAATACTTTATTTAATAATTACACCAGGATATCGACTACGTGTAACCCAAGGTTTTAATACTTTGTTAACAATTACGACAAGTGTCCTTGTACATAATTTCACCCCTGTTTTAATAAATCTATTAACTATTAATCCATTCCCATGTCCGGTTAAATGAACGATTATTCGTACATATCGTGTTCGATCGAGTGTATATGGTTATTTATAGGTACGTCCAATTGTAAATCTTTATATTAAATTAACAAACTATCATTTAGTTAAACAAATATAAAGCCCATTAATAGCCCATAGTCTAATTTCCACAAGTGTCATTCTTTTGTCCAAACCCCAATTATGGTACAAAGCCTAATTACCCAATCTTAATAATTTAGCCCAACATCATGATTACTTCGTCTTAAATAAGCATAATAATAATTTAGCTACGAGACATTAAATTAAAAATAACATTAACCATAACTTACAGTGATTAAAAATAGCGTAGCGTTACACGGACAGAATTTCGACTTACACCCTTACAACATTCGCTAACATACCCTTATTATTAGAATTTAAAATTAAAATTAAAATTATAATATAAATATATATATATATATATTTACGTTTGTAGATAGAGAGATGGATATATCCTTTATTTCGTTCGACAAACTGCCTTTTTATAGCAATGTGGCCTGGATTTCAACGCCATGCGATCGCATGGCTTTTGTAGCGACCCGTCAAAATCGTCATTGACGGCGCCGTCTACTTAGGTCCCGTTACGTGGTCATAAGTCTTTAAAACAACGTTTGACCAAAAGATGCGTCGCATTCATTTCAAATGTAAAGATTGTTCAAAGTTTACGAGAATAGTTCCACCACAAGTTACGTTACAAAGTTATAAGTACAAATGAAACTTATGCGACACAATTTAAAAGTAGCCAAAAGACGCTCCATGTATGCATATATATACTCGACATCCAATGCAAGTATCAAAATAATGAGCGGAAGCATGTATCATGTATCGTTCAAGGACCTGAGAAAAACATAGAAATCTATCAACGAAAACGTTGGTGAAATCATAGGTTTAAGTAAGTAAGTACAAGTGAACCACAAGATTTGCAACAATGAGATAATAGTAATACATTCTAAAAGTTTGTTTCACGAGCACCCAATTATCAATGCTTAACATTCCTTCCATTGAACCCCATCACTTAGTGCTAGAACATACACTGTTTCTCGAAAATATATTTCATTCGTAAACGGTAGCGAACCGTTTGAATGAGGGTTTGTCAAACCCATATGGATCCATACAACATAAGTTCTCGCTTACACCCGGCAAGTGTAACTAATGATAATCGAATAGAGGATTTTGTTCTAAACTCGTATGTAGAATGTTTATTTTCCTGTACTTGTGTTCACTTAGTAAAGAAATGTTTATGTTTTCTCATCCCAAATGTAAGTTCAAAAAGAGTAAAAGTGGGACTATGATCTCACCTTGAGTGCACGAGTAGTAAAGTACTTCAACAAGTAAACGTGTGCAAAGAACAATGCTAGTCTTGACCTAAACAATAGGTTGTATCAATAACGGTAAACACGATAGGTCAAAGATGTTCAATTAGTCCTATGGCTCGTTAAGACTCGATCATAATAGCATGTGAATCAAATTGTCATGTTTCATGCAAGGTACAAGTATAAAAACATGTTAGAAAGGTTGCATAATCATTTGGTTAAGTTTGACAAAAAGTCAAACTTTGGTCGGTCAAAGTCAACGAAAGTCAACACGTTCGGGTCGGGTCCCGAACTATTTTTCTGAGGTTTTTATTCATATATAGGCATGTTAGAAAAATGTCTCATGTGAATCAGAGGTCTAGAACGGGCCAAACATTTTTCACATTTGGGACAAGGAGGTCAGAACCTGGCCCCCTTATATGTCGCGCCGCGACAGGAAAGGGCCGCGCCGCGGCAAAGGCCGGGTGCTGGTGCTTGGCCAGTCCCAAATGTTCAAGTCTCAATCCAAAACCTTTTTGTGCATAAAACACAAACCGCTAACACTTAGGACTCGCACCTTATATCATTGGAAGGCTCTTTTGACGTAGAATGCAACTAAACACAATTCATCAATCAAAAACCTCATTTGTAACAACCGAGTTTTCAAACCAAGTGATCATTCAATGCACACATTAATGCTTCAAACTCACCAATGCACATTTAATGATTTAGGCATTCAATGCATACATATGACATGCCATTTTGTAGGTAATTGAGCATACAATACAACTAACAACTTACTAACAACAAATCATGGCAATCAATGCATCAAATAATCATTTCAAGTTCATTAAACCCTAACTCAATTCCACCAAAAATCACTAAACAAGTTCTTAGAGTTTTCTCATGCAACCTATACATCAAAATGAAGCTAGTGATACTAGGAACACAATTAAAATATGAACTTTTAACATCTAACAACCAATGATCATCCAAAATTCAAGAACAACACACCAAAATTCAAGTTCATGCTAGTTACACTAAAACAACGAGATCGAGCATATAAATTACACACACGACATCACAATGAGCCATAGACACTAACTAACACCATTTCAAGTCAAAAACACGAATTTAGAGAAATCTAGAGTTTTAGAAATGTTACCCAAACGAGATGAAGTTGGTACCAAAATGAAGAGGATGAAGAGAGGATTACGAATATGTAATTTATTTTGTTGTAAGCCTCCTAGATCGGATTTAGATGATGATTGAATGAATTTGGTAATGGTGGGTGTGTTCTTGCTAGAGAGAAAGAGAGAGAGATGGAGATGATAATGAATGGGTGAAAGGGGTTTGACCCTTTGACCTAGTCAAGGGTTTGATCCCTTGTCAAGTTTAGTCCCTCAACTTTCGTTCGGGTGCGTGAATTACCTAAACAAGATAATTTAAAACGTGTATCAACGGGAGATGTTATAAACATATAACGGACTTTATATTAGTATAACGGAAAAGTAAATGGAAAAAGGCGGGATGTTACATTACCTACTCCTTAAAAGAAATTTCGTCCCGAAATTTAAGTAGGCGTAGTAGTCGTTGTTTCTTCCTCGAAATCTTGCGTTTCTGAATTCACGAATAGATGAGGATACTTCCCTTGCATTTGATCTTGTCTTTCCCAAGTAAACTCGGGTCCCCTTTTGGCGTTCCAACGGACTTTAACAATCGGGATTCGGCTTTGTTTCAATGTCTTGACGGAGGTGTCCACAATTTCAACCGGTTCCTCCACAAAATGAAGTTTGTCATCAATAGTAAGTTCCTCGAGAGGGATGAAGATATCGGATTCGGCAAGACACTTTTTCAAGTTAGATACATGGAAGGTAGGATGAACGGAGTTCAATTGAGGCGGAAGATCTAAACGATAAGCAACGGTTCCAATACGCTCCAAGATTTCGAAAGGACCAATATACCATGGATTTAGCTTCCCGCGTTTCACAAAATGGATTACACCCTTCCAAGGTGCGACTTTTAACATGACGCGGTCACCGACTTGAAATTCAAGGTCGTTGCGTCTTTTGTCGGTATAGCACTTTTGACGACTCCGGGCCGTCCGAAGCCTATCTCGGATTTGAACGATCTTCTCGGTGGTTTCGTGAATGAGTTCGGGTCCGGTGATTTGTACGTCGCCTACTTCGGCCCAACAAAGAGGTGAACGACATTTTCGGCCATATAGCTCTTCAAAAGGTGCGACTTTAATACTCGCGTGATAACTATTGTTGTAAGAGAACTCGGCGAGAGGTAAGTGCTTGTCCCAAGATTTTCCGAAATCAACCACGCAAGCTCGTAACATGTCCTCTAAGGTTTGAATTGTACGTTCGCTTTGTCCATCGGTTTGAGGATGATATGCGGTGCTCATGTCTAAACGCGTTCCCAACGCTTCTTGCAATGTACGCCAAAATCTAGAAACGAAACGGCCATCTCGGTCGGAGATAATCGATAAAGGTATACCGTGTCGGGCTACGATCTCCTTAATGTAAAGTTGTGCAAGTTTCTCCATTTTGTCTGTTTCTTTCATGGCAAGGAAGTGTGCGGATTTGGTGAGACGGTCAACAATAACCCAAATGGTATCATAACCGCCCGTCGTTTTTGGTAGTTTGGTGATAAAATCCATCGTTATTCTTTCCCACTTCCATTGCGGGATCTCGGGTTGTTGAAGTAGTCCGGACGGTCTTTGGTGTTCGGCTTTGACTTTGGAACATGTCAAACACTTGGAAACATAAGTAGCTACGTCCCTTTTGATGTTCGGCCACCAATATAGTTGTTTAAGGTCGTGGAACATCTTATTGGCACCGGGGTGAATCGAGTATCGTGACTTATGGGCTTCATCTAAAATAAGGCTTCGTAGGTCCCCATAACTAGGCACCCAAATCCTTCCAGCGTAATATCGGAGTCCGGTCTCCCTAATTTCGAATCGAGAGACGAGAATGTTCAAGAGCTCGTGTGAAAGGTTTTTATCCTTGAGGGCCTCATCTTGGGCTACACGAATTTGGCTATTAAGGTTGGTGTGAATGGTGATGTTTAAAGCTCGGACACGAAGAGGCACCGCCCTTTCTTTTCGACTTAAGGCATCGGCTACTACGTTTGCCTTCCCGGGATGGTAACGAAGCTCACAATCGTAATCGTTCAAAGTTTCAATCCACCGTCGTTGTCTCATGTTTAGTTGCTTTTGATCGAAGATGTGTTGAAGGCTTTTGTGATCGGTGAAGATAGTACTCTTGGTTCCATAAAGATAGTGTCTCCACATTTTAAGTGCAAAGACAACGGCTCCGAGTTCGAGATCATGTGTCGTATAGTTTCGTTCATGAATTTTGAGTTGTCGAGAAGCATAAGCAATGACTTTCGTTCGTTGCATCAATACACACCCAAAACCATGTTTCGAGGCATCGCAATATACAACAAAGTCATCATTGCCTTCGGGAAGTGACAAGATAGGAGCGGTGGTTAGCTTCGTTTTCAAGATTTGGAATGCGGATTCATGTTCGGTCGCCCAAATGAATTTCTTTCCCTTGTGAGTTAATGTGGTTAGAGGACGTGCAACCAAAGAGAAGTTTTCAATGAATCTACGATAGTACCCGGAGAGACCCAAGAATTGACGAATGTGAGTAGGAGTCTCCCATTTACTAATGGCTTCGATCTTCGTGGGATCGACTTTAATACCTTGATCACTTACAACATGACCAAAAAATTGAACTTCCTTCAACCAAAATTCACACTTGGAGAATTTGGCATAAAGTCGTTCTTGTCTCAAGAGTTCAAGCACAAGTCGGAGATGTTGTTCGTGCTCTTCTTCATTTTTAGAATAGATCAATATATCATCGATGAACACGATAACGAATTTATCGAGATACGGTTTGCACACGCGGTTCATAAGATCCATGAACACCGCCGGTGCGTTGGTGAGACCAAATGGCATGAAAAGGAATTCATAACTACCATAACGAGTTCGGAAAGCGGTTTTGGAGACATCTTCCCCCTTAACCCTCAATTGATGATAACCCGAGCGGAGATCGATTTTCGAATATACACAAGACCCTTGTAGTTGATCAAAGAGGTCATCGATGCAAGGAAGAGGATATCAGTTCTTAACCGTCAATTTATTTAGTTCACGATAATCAATGCACATTCGTAGGGATCTGTCTTTCTGTTTAACAAACAAAATCGGAGCGCCCCAAGGTGAATGGCTAGGTTGGATAAAACCACGGTCAAGTAGTTCTTGGATTTGACTTTGCAATTCTTGCATTTCGGATGGAGCAAGTCTATACGGTGCACGTGCTACGGGTGCGGCTCCCGGAATAAGATCGATTTGGAATTCAACCAGTCGATGAGGTGGAAGACCCGACAATTCGTCGGGAAATACATCGGAAAAGTCATTAACAATTGGCACATCATCGATATGCTTCTCATCGGATTCGACTTTCTTAACGTGGGCAAGGATCGCAAAACAACCCTTACGGAGTAGTTTTCTAACTTTAAGGCACGAAACGAGGTTGAGTCTGGTGCAACTCTTATCGCCATAAACAATCAAAGGTTCACCATTTTCGATAGGAATTCGGATTACGTTAAGATCACAAAGGATGTGAGATTTCATTTCGACTAACCAATTCATACCGATTATTACATCAAAGCTTCCTAGTTCCATGGGTATCAAGTCAATTTCAAATTCCTTACCCAAAATCTTTAACGTACACCCCCGGTAATATGTGTCGGCACTTAATAGTTTCCCGTTAGCCACTTCAATGGTATAAGTGGTATCTAATGGAAGAGGTGGAGTGCTAAAAGAATGAGTCAAAGTCTTGGATACAAAGCATTTATCGGCACCCGAATCGAATAAGCAAGAGACATAAGAATTGTTGAGAAGAAACGTACCCGTGACTAGTTCAGTGTCATCCTGGGCTTCCTCGGTGTTGATGTTGAAAGCTCGGCCGCGCGTATTGGGGTTATCTTTCCTCTTCGGGCATGCATTTCTATAATGGCCCGTTTGGCCACATTCGTAACAAGTGCCCGTCTTTGGTGCATTGGGCCACTTTCGAGCGACGGGAGTGGCACTTTTACAATCGTTGGCCTTATGACCAATTCCTTGGCACCGATGGCAAATTAGCTTACTACATTCGCCAAAGTGATGTTTGTTGCATTTGTTGCAAAGAGGTAGGTTCCCGGCATAACCTTTCTTGCCGTCGGAGGTGTAAGGCTTCTTAGCAAAGTTGTTGTTGCTTGATTGGGAGGGTTCCCACTTTCTTTTGTTGCCGCCCGATTTATCCTCGGCCTTAGGTGCCGGAACTACGATTTCGTCAACCATTTCTATCAATTTGTGGGCCATGTTCAAAGCTTCTTGATGATTAGTGGATTTGGATGACATTACTCCGTGTTTGATACTCTTTGGAAGACCATCCATGTAAAGTTCAACCCTTAAAGCTTCGGGGTTCACAAGATTTGGGCACATCAAGGCTAGTTCGGAAAATCGTTGATTATAAGCCTTGAGATCATTTCCGATCGCCTTTAAAGTTCTTAGCTCTTGTTCGAACCTTCGGGTTTCTTCACGAGGGAAATATTCGACAATCATCTTTTCCCTCAAGTCGGCCCAAGAGAGGGCGTGAGCTTCATCGGTACCCACCGATTGTACATAAGTATTCCACCATGTAAGAGCGACACCGGCGAAGGTTTGGGTGGAGTATTTGACCTTGTCTTGGTCCCGACAACCGCTTATGCTAAAGACGGCTTCCGTTTGCTCAAACCATCGGGTGAGCACGACCGGTCCCCCGGTTCCATCAAAAGTGTGAGGTTTGCACCCCATGAAAGCTTTATAGGAGCATCCCTCGTTTGAGTTTTCGGCTCCATTGTTGTTGTTGTTGTTGTTGTTGTTGTGGTTGTTATTATTATTGTTGTTGGATGAGTGACCGGCCATGGCCGCATCTACGGCGGTGGCTATCATCCGTTCGAGAGCTTGTTCGGGAGTTTCATTGCGGCGTACACGACGAAGAGCCATTGTTCCTTCAAGACACAAGAATATCGTTAGTTAGTATTCTCAATAATACCAACCGTGATATGGAATAAGGATAAAGAAAAAATTTCCTTAACCCGCCTTAAATTCTTTATGTCATAATGTTGGAACGTCCATGTGAACCACCGTAATATAATCTCGGAAATTATATTACCCTGATTCACATGTGCATTTAACACTACTTCATAAAGTCAAGGTGGCGTGTCAATCAAATTTAACAACGTGATATCAAGATCGAATAAGAGTTAGATATGATAGGAGAGTTCGAGTATAATGCACAAATAGTCAAGTAGTTCCTACTTCGGTCTATATGCCGGTTGTAGTCTAGATTCACTAATGTACCCTATGACTCGGGGTCGACACCAATGAACTCTAAATCCCTACAACCAACGCTCTGATACCATCTGTAGCGACCCGTCAAAATCGTCATTGACGGCGCCGTCTACTTAGGTCCCGTTACGTGGTCATAAGTCTTTAAAACAACGTTTGACCAAAAGATGCGTCGCATTCATTTCAAATGTAAAGATTGTTCAAAGTTTACGAGAATAGTTCCACCACAAGTTACGTTACAAAGTTATAAGTACAAATGAAACTTATGCGACACAATTTAAAAGTAGCCAAAAGACGCTCCATGTATGCATATATATACTCGACATCCAATACACGTATCAAAATAATGAGCGGAAGCATGTATCATGTATCGTTCAAGGACCTGAGAAAAACATAGAAATCTGTCAACGAAAACGTAGGTGAGATCATAGTCCCACTTTTACTCTTTTTGAACTTACATTTGGGATGAGAAAACATAAACATTTCTTTACTAAGTGAACACAAGTACAGGAAAATAAACATTCTACATACGAGTTTAGAACAAAATCCTCAATTCGATTATCATTAGTTACACTTGCCGGGTGTAAGCGAGAACTTATGTTGTATGGATCCATATGGGTTTGACAAACCCTCATTCAAACGGTTCGCTACCGTTTACGAATGAAATATATTTTCGAGAAACAGTGTATGTTCTAGCACTAAGTGATGGGGTTCAATGGAAGGAATGTTAAGCATTGATAATTGGGTGCTCGTGAAACAAACTTTTGGAATGTATTACTATTATCTCATTGTTGCAAATCTTGTGGTTCACTTGTACTTACTTACTTAAACCTATGATTTCACCAACGTTTTCGTTGACAGATTTCTATGTTTTTCTCAGGTCCTTGAACGATACATGATACATGCTTCCGCTCATTATTTTGATACTTGCATTGGATGTCGAGTATATATATGCATACATGGAGCGTCTTTTGGCTACTTTTAAATTGTGTCGCATAAGTTTCATTTGTACTTATAACTTTGTAACGTAACTTGTGGTGGAACTATTCTCGTAAACTTTGAACAATCTTTACATTTGAAATGAATGCGACGCATCTTTTGGTCAAACGTTGTTTTAAAGACTTATGACCACGTAACAGGACCTAAGTAGACGGCGCCGTCAATGACGATTTTGACGGGTCGCTACAACTTTTGTGCCTCCAGGCCATGCGATCGCATGGTGGTAGGTAACAGCTCACAATTCTTTGTTTTCTTGTTTGTCGACGTTTTAATAAATAAATATAATATATAAATAATTATAAGAATTATTTAAATATTATATTATATTTATGTGCATAGTTGACTTGTAATTTTTAGTCCGTTGCGTCGAGCGTTGAGAGTTGACTTTGGTCCCGGTTCCGGTTTTTCGAACGTCCTTGCGTACAATTTAATATCTTGTACTTTGTGTTTTGCGTCTTGTACTCTTGTAATTTTGAGACGTTTCTTATCAATAATTGGAACCACTTTGATTGTACTTTGTACTTTTGAGCTTTTTGGTCATTTGCATCTTCAATTCGTCGAATCTGTCTTTTGTCTTCACATTTTATTATTTAAACGAATATCACTTGTAAATAGAACAATTGCAACTAAAAGCTTGTCTTTCTTGAGGGATAATGCTATGAAATATATGTTCATTTTTAGCATTATCAAATATTCCCACACTTGAGCGTTGCTTGTCCTCAAGCAATATAGTCTTGAAATAAAAATACTAGAATCACTTCTTTATTCTTCACACTTTGTACATCAGTTATTTCTATACGGCGGTATAAACAATGGTAGTAACGATGTGGTTTACAGTCCTACATGACTATGAAAATTTAGATCCATTAAGGAAATTCGATCTTTATGAAAACATTTGATCTTTTGAAAATTAAATCTAGCTTTTACCCTAGATAAGTTTTTCGGAATAACCCTTCACCGGTGTTTGCAAAATATTTTTTTGGGTTTGGCGGGTTTCAGATTTGAAAATTTTAGCTCAAAACTTACGATTTTGTGTCACCCACTTGCTAACCTTGTATTGGGAAAGCAACACGTCCAGTATACTTGCTCCGTATATTACCTTTCGATAAACTACCGTCCGGTTATAAAGGAAAGCGTTGAACAAGCAACTGTTAAGGCAATGTCTCCTGACATGCTTTTAATTATGGTCTATAACGTGTCGGATGCAATTACTATCCTTGGTAGGAGCAATAGTAAAGCTCACCCTTATAATTTTTTGGTCTGGCATAGGGTCCTGTCTTTGACCATACTATGCAACCACCGTTCTTACGGTTGACACCCGATTTGGTTCAGGTGACCTAATAAATTCCAGGTGAATTCTTAGGATTTTACGTTCAATAGTATGAACGCATTGAAAATGGGTTTTCAGAAAACAAATCGGTTTGTAATTTTGATCAAAATATTTTCTCGTTCAAGCTCGAGTTTAGATATCATTGAATTCCATGAGTTTGTAATTCTCAATCTTTAAGGTCAATCTCAAGGATTGAGTAATATCAGTCTTAAAAGCTGATTTTTGATCTTTAAGGAGATTATCCTTTCTGGGGATCTGATTCATTAGTCTTATCCAGCTAATTTGCACGTCGTCCTCCCCATTTTACAAGACAGATCCTATCATGGTTAGGATAAGTCTGACCACTTGGCGACCCTATTTGATGCTGAGGTCCGTGGATTTTCTGCTGATTTTAGAGATGACTTTTCTAGATTTTTCGTCAACCTACAGCTGGTCTGGACGACAACTTCATGACCTAAATCAAGAAGCGCGTTTCTTTTTCGGAAGACTTTACTTCCTTTTAATGATGGAATTGATTCATCGTGTAGATCCATCTTTTCTTTCAAATATATTACAGTAAATCGGGTAAAACTGATTAGATTAGTTCAAAGCAAAAGTATCTTCAATTATTTGTTACAGAAATATATGATATATGTTCAAAATAACTTGGTAATTTTTCCCACACTTGACTTTTTATTTTCTTTTATTTGCCTTTTTATTGTCCTCTATTCCATTTTAAATGAATTCTAACATTTGGTTGTTTCTCAATTTATGTCCTTTCCGAGGTAACAATAATTTCGGTGTTAACACCTAGTTTTATCGTTCATAAATATGTATAAACATGATTTTGAGTTCATTTAATTGAAAATTTTTGAAATTTTTTTACTAGAATTGGGTAGTCAGTATATAAGACTAGGGCTGTTCTTTATTATCAGAGAGCACTAGATTCTAATACAACTACTGCGTTACTAGTATTTCTAATGGTGACCAAGTGTATAAGTCAAAAAATTTTAAAATTCCGAAAGAATTTAAACCATAAGGGCACGTGAATGTGGTTTTCTCTTGATCCTCGGGTGCTATTGGAATTTAAAAATATCCGGAAAAACCATCAAGAAAACAATAGTAATTGTTTTCGGCTAATCTTTCCAACATTTGATCAATGAAAGGTAAGGAAAAGTGATCTTTTCTGGTGGCGTCATTTAATTTTCTATAATCAATACAAACACGCCATCCTGTTACAGACCTAGTAGGAATAAGCTCATTTTTCTCATTTGTGATGACAGTCATGCCACCCTTCTTAGGTACGCATTGAACTAGACTTACCCATGGACTATCAGAGATTGGATATATTAAACCTGCATCCAGCAGTTTAATAATTTCTTTCTTAACAACATCTTGCATATTAGGATTTAGTCTTCTTTGGCGTTGCACATACGTTTTATGACCTTCTTCCATAAGGATTTTATGTGTGTAATACGAAGGACTTATTCCTTTAATATCATGAATCTTCCATGCAATAGCTGGTTTATGAGCTTTTAACACAGAAATGAGTTGAGATTTTTCATTTTCAGTAAGAGAAGACGATATTATTACAGGTAATTTAGTTTCACCATGTAAATAAGCATATTCCAAATGGTTTGAAAGTGGATTTAACTCTAATGTCGGTGGTTCTTCTATCGATGATTTATATCGATATCTGTCTTCTTCTTTTAGCATGTGAATTTCTTCTGTTGTTGGTTCATATCCATTAGCCATAAGTGTAGCTAACATTTCAGTTTCATCAATTGGTTCAGTTCCTTCTCCTAAAGAACATTCTCCTGTTCCTTGTAATTCTGGAAATTCTTCTAATAATTCTACATGTGAATCTATGGTTTGAATATAATAACTTGTATCATCTGCAGATTGCGGTTGTTGCATTGCTCTATCAACTGAAAAGGTAACAATCTCGTCCTCTATACTTAGGGTCAGTTTCTTACCGAACACGTCTATTATTGCTTTAGCCGTGTTTAAGAATGGTCTTCCTAATATGAGAGGAACTCGAGAATCTTCTTACATGTCCAGAATAACAAAATCTACTGGAAATACTAAAGTACCAACTTTAACTAGCATATTTTCCATTATCCCTCTAGGATATTTTACTGATTGATCGGCTAGTTGTATGCTTATTCGTGTTGGTTTCAATTCTCCAAGGTCTAGTTTAGCGTATAGTGAATACGGCATTAAATTTATACTAGCACCTAAGTCTGCCAATGCTTCTATTGAACTAAGACTTCCCAGAAAATATGGAATTGTGAAACTTCCTGGATCTGATAATTTTTCTAGTATCTTATTCAACAGCACTGCAGAACAATTAGCATTCATAGTAACAGCTGAGAGTTCTTCCATTTTCTTTCTATTTGTGATCAGATCTTTCAGAAATTTAGCATATCTAGGCATTCCTTAAATCACGTCAATGAAAGGAAGATTGACATTTATCTGTTTAAACATATCCAAGAATTTGGATTGCTCAGCTTCAAGTCTCTCTTTTCTCATTTTACTCGGGTAAGGAAGTGGTGGTTGGTATGGTTTAACATAAGGTTTAGCCTTAACTGTGTTATCTTCATTAACCTTTTCAACTACCGGTTCTTTTTCCTTATCTTGTTCAGACTGTGGTTCTTGTGGAGTAGGAATAGCTTCATCAGAAATTACAGGCATTTCAGGTGGTTTAAGTGTAATACCACTTCTTGTGGTAATGGCTTTTAGCTGTTTCATTCCGGGAGTTAGCATTTGTATCACTAGGTAAACTTCCCGGTTTTCTTTCACCTATTAACCTTACTAGGTTACTTACTTCTTGTTTCAGATTTTGAATAGAAGCTTGTTGATTTCTAAATGCTTGAGCATTTTGTTCATTCGTTTGTTTCTGAGATGTGAAAAATTGTGTTTGAGATTCAACTAGCTTTGACATCATATCTTCTAAATTTGGCTTTTTATCATCGGTTTGTGGTGGTTTGTTTTGAAAAACAGGTCTTTACTGGTTGTAAGTATTATTGGATACTTGTTGATTACTTGGACCTTGTTAGTTGTTGTATGGAACATTTCAGTTATAATTCTGGTTTTGATTGTAGTTTGGTCTTGGCGGTTGATAATTATTCTGATAATTATTTACAGGCCTTTGGTTTATGTATGAAACATTCTCTCTTTGTTCCATTGTTAGTTCAATACTGAGACAATCTTTTGTCAAATGTGGTCCTCCACACTGCTCACAACTAATTCTTATTGAGTGAATATCTTTAGTCATCTTTTCCATTCGTCTCTCGACAGCATCTATCTTTGCGGAAATGGAATCAAAGTCATGGCTAGAATCGGCTCTAGCTGCTTTAGATGATCTAATGATATCTTTTTCTTGGTGCCACTCATGTGAGTGGAAAGCAGTGTTATCAATAATTTTGTAAGCATCAGTTGCGGTTTTCTTCATAATGGAACCACCAGCTGCTATATCGATGTCTTTCCTTGTAGTGATGTCGCATCCTTGGTAGAATATTTGTACTATTTGATAGGTGTCTAAACCATGTTGCGGACATCCTCTTAATAACTTTTCAAATCTTGTCCAAGCCTCATATAGAGTTTTGTTTGGCTTCTGTGTGAACGTAAAAATTTCTCCTTGAAGTCTTACGGCTTTAGATGCCGGAAAGAATTGTTTAAGAAATTTTTCAACTAAGACGTCACATGTATCAATCGCTCCTTCAGGTAACGATTCTAACCAATCTTTGGCTTCTCCCTTTAAAGTCCAGGGAAATAACATGAGATATATCTGTTCATCCTCAACTTCTCGAATTTTAAATAAAGTACAGATCCTATTAAATGTACGAAGATGTTCATTTGGATCTCCCTTCGACGCACCACTAAATTGGCATTGATTAGTTACCATGTGTAGGATTTGTCCTTTGATTTCATAATCTGGCGCATTGATGTCTGGTTGAGTAATTGCGTGACTTTGGCCAGTGTGTTTAGCTCTCATTCGGTCTTCCATACTTAGAGGTTCCAGATTCTCCATGATTGAATTTGTTGAATCTGAATCACTATAGGATTCTGATTTAATGGTTGGTTCCTCAACAATCTCTATTTGAATGATTGGTGGTTCCGGAGGAAAGATTAGTGGTTCAGGATCTATGAATTGTCCCTGAATATTCTCCGGATTCTCAATTGTGAGGTCGGGTTCAAAAAATGGATTATCGAAAATTTGAATTGGAGTACTTGGTCGACTGGATGACGATTCTAAAGAAAAATCAACGGCGACAATATTTGCTAGATGTCTTGATCTGGTTACCGGTGGTGAACGTACAAAAGGTGGTGAACGTTTTGCTCGGTGCATTCACTGAATATCCTATTAGTTTTTAAAAAGAAAGAAAAATTATATAAGTTATCCAATTAATAGACTTTTCTGATTTTGCCCACGTTTCGAATAGCCAAAAGATGCAGCAGAGGGGCAGAATTCGTTTGGTCTCAATATAATTGAGTACTGTTTGGCTCCAATAACCCGGTCCACGTACAAATCCAACTATTACTACGAACCAGAAAATTTTGATGTATATCAATTTAACCACTTAAAATAATTTTTTCGTTTAAATTTAAAGAAATTTTAGATAAGAAATAGAAAAAAAATCTAAGTCCTAAAAACTAGAGCGGCGAGAAATAAAAAGAAAAAGATTGCGCGTCGAAAAACGTCGAAAAATAAATGGTCGAAAAATAAAAATAAGAATGTAGCGCGTCGAAACTTAAAAAGGAACTAAAAACTAAAAATTAAAAGTTGCGTCTAAAAAATATAAAGCTTAAAAGAAATTCTATATCCCAAATGGCAATAACTTAAAAAGGTACTAAAATATAAAAACGGCGTCGCAAAATTCTAAAGCACTTAAATCTTAGTATAAAGAAAAAGCACTTAAGGGATTTTACGGCAAAGCCTAAAAATCTAGAAGTAAAAATAACTATGGCAAAAACTATGACTTGAAACTAAAAACGAGCGAAAAATACAAATATTACGCTAAAACGAATAAAAAGGTACAAAATATAAAAATATACTTAAAGTTGTAAAAAGTACAATTTTTATAAAAATATTATTTTTATATTAATTATTTTATAAAAGTATTAAGTTTTATAAATTATTAAAACTAAATAAACTAAAAATACAAATTAATTAAAACTAAACTAAATTAAATAATAACTAAACCCTAATTAGGGTTTTTAATTAATAATAATAATAATAATAAAACCCTAAACTGATGGAACTAGGTTACCAGACCTGTCAACTCACCTCAAGCGATCGCATGGCTTGAGTAATTGGGCCAGACTCTGGGCTGCAACAGTGATCGGGCCGAGTGTTTTATAATTTTTTTTCTGTTTTAATTTTCTGTTTTAAATTAATACAAAATATTTAAATAAAATTTATATTTTTACAAACTAAAAATAAAAATAAAGAAACTTTATAAAACTTAAATATTTAACAAACTCTTAAAAATATATAAATTTTGTTTTTCTTTTTATATTTTTGCAATTTAAAACGTATTTTTACAAAAACGTATTTTTACAAAAGTAAACTAAATTTTTTTATATATATAGCGTTGCGCTTCCGGCGTTTAAGCAAGAATGTCCCCGGCAGCGGCGCCAAAAATACTTGATGTGTGCGAGGGGTACTAGGAAATAGTATTATTTTTACAACGAAATACTATTAAATACGATACAATTTTACACAAGATATTTATTTATTTATAGAATGGATATACCTAAATCTTGCTACAACACTTATAGGCAGTGTACCTAATCGTACAGTAGTGTAGTTTTTAGTAATTCCGGTTCGTCCACAGGGAAAATTAAACAAGCTTAACACTATATTAGTTTTAAATTATAAAAATACAAATATATATATATAAGTAATATTATTATTATAAAAGGGGGTTTTTACCGTTTAATGACCGGTTTGTCGATTTTAAAACTTTAGTTGCAATTAAAACCTAATGTAAAATATATAAATATAACTTAATTTTAAGCGTAAAGTAAATAACGATAATGAAATTGCGATAAATAAAAGTGCGATAAAATAAAATTGCGATAATTAAAGAGTACGATAATTAAAAGTGCAATTAAATACAATGACAATAAATAAAAGTGCGATAATTAAAAGTGCAATTAAATATTAAGTAAAAGAATTATGCTTATTTAAACTTCCGTAATCATGATGTTCGACGTGTTGATTTTTAGTTTATTCCCATGGGTTAATTGTCCTTTGTCCTGGATTATTTAATATGTCCGTCTGGTTTTTGTCCATAGCAATCCATCAGTCATAAATATAAAGTGCGAGTGTCCTCGTCAAATTATCCTTATATCCGAAGTTAAATATTCCAACTAATTGGGGACTTAAACTGTAACAAGGTCTTAATACTTTGTTTAATAATTACACCAGGATATCGACTACGTGTAACCTAAGGTTTTAATACTTTGTTAACAATTATGCCAAGTGTCCTTGTACATAATTTCACCCTTGTTTTAATAAATCTATTAACTATTAATCCATTCCCATGTCCGGTTAAATGAACGATTATTCGTACGTATAAATATCCCGCCCATCGTGTCCGATCAAGTGTATATGGTTATTTATAGGTACGTCCAATTGTAAATCTTTATATTAAATTAACAAACTATCATTTAGTTAAACAAATATAAAGCCCATTAATAGCCCATAGTCTAATTTCCACAAGTGTCGTTCTTTTGTCCAAACCCCAATTATGGTACAAAGCATAATTACCCAATCTTAATAATTTAGCCAAACATCATAATTACTTCGTCTTAAATAAGCATAATAATAATTTAGCTACGAGACATTAAATTAAAAATAACATTAACCATAACTTACAGTGATTAAAAATAGCGTAGCGTTACACGGACAGAATTTCGACTTACACCCTTACAACATTCGCTAACATACCCTTATTATTAGAATTTAAAATTAAAATTAAAATTATAATATAAATATATATATATATATATATATATATATATATATATATATATATATATATATATATATATATATATATATATATATATATATATATATATATATATATATATATATATATATATATATATTTACGTTTGTAGATAGAGAGATGGATATATCCTTTATTTCGTTCGACAAACTGCCTTTTTATAGCAATGTGGCCTGGATTTCAGGGCCATGCGATCGCATGGCTTTTGTGCCTCCAGGCCATGCGATCGCATGGTGGTAGGTAACAGCTCACAATTCTTTGTTTTCTTGTTTGTCGACGTTTTAATAAATAAATATAATATATAAATAATAATAAGAATTATTTAAATATTATATTATATTTATGTGCATAGTTGACTTGTAATTTTTAGTCCGTTGCGTCGAGCGTTGAGAGTTGACTTTGGTCCCGGTTCCGGTTTTTCGAACGTCCTTGCGTACAATTTAATATCTTGTACTTTGTGTTTTGCGTCTTGTACTCTTGTAATTTTGAGACTTTTCTTATCAATAATTGGAACCACTTTGATTGTACTTTGTACTTTTGAGCTTTTTGGTCGTTTGCATCTTCAATTCGTCGAATCTGTCTTTTGTCTTCACCTTTTATTATTTAAACGAATATCACTTGTAAATAGAACAATTGCAACTAAAAGCTTGTCTTTCTTGAGGGATAATGCTATGAAATATATGTTCGTTTTTAGCATTATCAATACACTTGACTTATTTTCTAAATTTTGTGAAAATTTAAAAAATTTTTTTAACTAAATGAATTCAAATATTGTTTAATATGTTTATGAACGATAAAACTAGGTGCGGGTACCGAAATTATTGTTAACCTTAAAAAAAAGGACATAAATTGAGAAACAACTAAAACGCTTGAATTTATTTATTATAAATAAAAAGACGCATGAAAAAAGCCAAGTGTGGGGAGATTTGTCAATATATATGAACTGTTATCACATGTTTGTACGAAGTTTATTGTAGGTACTTTTGCTTTGGGCTGTATAAATTTGTTTTACCCATTAAATTGTGAAAATTAAAGAAAAGATGGATCTACACGATGAATCAATTCCATCATTAAAATGAAGTAAAGTCTTCAGAAAAAGAAACGCGCTTCTTGATTTAGGTCAGGAAGTTGTCGTCCAGACCAGTTGTAGAGTCTACAAAAAACCTTGAAAAGTTTTCTCAAAAATCAGCTAGAAATCCACGGACCTCAGTATCAAACAGGGTCGCCATGTGGTCAGACTTATCCTAACCATGAGAGGATCTGTCTCGTAAAATGGGGAGGGCGCCGTGCAAATTAGCTTGATAAGACTAATGAATCAGACCCCCAGAAAGGATAATCTCCTTAAAGATTAAAAATCAGCTTTTAAGCCTGATATTACTCAATCCTTGAGATTGACCTTAAAGATTGAGAATTACAAACTCATGGAATTCAATGATATCTAAACTCGAGCTTGAACGAGAAAATATTTTGATCAAATTAAAACCGATTTGTTTTCTGAAAACTCATTTTCAATGCGCTCATTACCATTGAACGTAAAATCCTAAGAATTCATCAGAATTCATTAGGTCACCTGAACCAAATCGGGTGTCAACCGTAAGAACGGTGGTTGCATAGCATGGTCGAAGACAGAACCTTGTGCCAGACCGAAAAATTATAGGGTGATCCTTACTATTTCTCCTACAAAGGATAGTAATTACATCTGACACGTTGTGGACCATAATCAAATGCATGTCATTAGACATTGCCTTAACAGTTGCTTGTTCATCGCTTTCCTTTACAACCGGACGGTAGTTTACTAAAAGGTAATATACGGGACAAGTAAACTGGACGTGTGCTTTCCTAATACAAGGATTAGCAAGTGGGTGACACAAAACCATAAGTTTTGAGCTAAAATTTTAAAAATCTGAAACCCACAAAATCATTTTGCTAACACCGGTGAAGGGTTATTCCGGAAAACTTGTCTAGGGTAAAATCTAGCTTAAATTTTCAAAATATCAAAAGTTTTCATAAAGATCCAATTTCCTTAAGGATCTAAATTTTCATAGTCATGTGGGACTTTAAACCGCCGTTCAAATGTGTATTTTGCTTTGGAAACCGAAAGTAAATCGGCTATTTGATTGCAAGTATCGTTGACCTGAACCTGAGGCAACTGTGGATGGCACACCCACCTTTAACCATGGTTCTATTGTTACTATCATTGTTTATACCGTCGTACCAAAATCACTGATGTATAAAGTGTGAAGAATAAAGAAGTGATTTGTGTGAAGTTTGTTTTATTTCAAGATATATATTGCTTAAGGACAAGCAACGTTCAAGTGTAGGGATAATTGATATTGCTCCAAACGAACATATATTTAGTCACAATATCGTTCCAAAATGTAATGTTTTTAATTGTAATTTCCTTATTTTTATTTGTAATTGTTTAAATAAATAAGTACGAAGACGAAAGAAGAAGATCGCTCAAAAATGAAGATTTAAAGTCGAAAACGAAGATTTAAAAGGCAAAAACGTCCAAAATTCTCAAACGTACAAGTTACACTCCAAGTGGTTTAAACTATCGAAGAAAAACGTCTAAAGATTGACAAGAATGCAAGTCGCGGAACGCAAATTACACGATATTAAATTGTACGAAAAGACGTTCGAGAAACCGGGACTGAGACATAAACCGGGCGTAAATGTACGAGACATCGGAGCCTAAATTATGAGTCAACTATGCACAAGAATATAATATAATATTTAAATAATTATATAAATTATTTATATATTATATATATTTTTATAATATGACGACAAGTAAAAATCCAAAAAATTGTGAGATGGATCTGGCGGCCATGCGATCGCATGGGAAATAGGCATAAAACCCATGCGATCGCATGGGTTACTGTAGCAGGCCACATATCTATAACAAGCCAGTTTGCTCGAGCTTTATATACATCAGTTTTCATTTCTCTTCTGTAATATTCATAATATATATTTATAATTTTAATTTTAATTTAAGTTTATTTTAATAATAAAGTTATTGTAACATTTAATTTACGGGTTTTAAGTCGAATTTCTGTCCGTGTACCGCTACGCTAATAATATCGCTTTTTACCGTTCCAACTCACTGTAAGTCTCCACGTCCCAACTTTGTTTTCGCGTATCGTTATTATCGTTGTTATTACTATTGTTATTATTATTATTATTATTATTATTGTTATTATTATTATTGTTATCGTAATATTTATTATTATCGTCGTTATTATTGTTATTTATTTATTATTGTTATTATGTCCATTTTATATAATTTATATTTTTACGCCGTTATAATGTCCAACTAAATATCCATAGTGGTAACTAAAATGTAGAACCTCTAGACAAATGGATTGAACCATATTATAATATTATGATGTAACTTTGACTATTTTTAATATTAAGTTTAATCACCGACCCATTGTTATATAATTTAATATTTTCACCCTTATCACATAATTTATTAAAATTGATAAACGAAAGTGCATAAAATTGACATAAATTATGCTTCAACACCTCGGTGATCTAGACGGACATATGGACAAATTATTGACAACAATTTAGAAGTGTGATTCGATGGTTTGGGTAATATTATAGCTTATATAATCGTGTAATTATAAAAAGGGTAAGACCGTTATAATTTTGGTTTTAACGAAAGTAAAAACTGGATTAAATCTTAATTTAAATAATCGGGGTATAATTTAATTCGCTAAAATGAGATCGAAACGAAAGTTAGATTTAATTTTAGTTAGTTAAATCTTTATAAATCGGAAGATAAAATATAAGGATATATATTAAAACATCATAACCGGAATTAAAAACAATCCATAAATCCAGAGGGGACATATTTTAGTAGCCACTACTTTACCTTATTTTAAATCTCTTCAATTTCACTTTTTACCATATAGTAAATTTTAATTACTTTTTACTATTTTGCTATATTGCCATGAAAAACCTTATTTCTTCTATTTTGTCAAATTAGTTAAATTGTATTTTTATTGTCGTTAATTTAGTTATTTCGTTTTAGTTAAATTTAAATTCCATTCAATTAAGTAGTAAACCTTAATCCAAAATCCCCCTTTTAATAGATTAACTTTTAGCGATTAAAACCTTGAAAACTCCATTTCCCTGTGGAACGAACCGGATTTACCAAATAAACTATTACTATACGTATAGGAAAAAGTTGCCTATATGTGTGAAATCAATCCGAAATCATAAGAACACCATATAATCACAACCAATTCGTGTAATAAATTCAATCTAAATTCGATCAAAATAAAAGGACACGATCTTTACGTCATCAGTGACAATCGGTTAACAATGATCCAGGAATCACTAGACGAAGTATATAACTATATATGAAATATACCCGAGTTTGCTAGTCTTACCAGCCTTGCCTTTTCTCAGCTCAGATTGGTCGATAGGACAACTTCCTTCTTCAATTGCCAACATTTCCACAATGAAAACATTCGGCGTCTTTTGGGCTTTCCTTCTTGGAAGGTGGAATATTTTCCAGAAAAATGATTTGTCATTTCCCTTCCACAAAGTATCTGACTTATTCTTTTTTTTTTTCACCCTTTCATCCTATTTCTTCCTTATCATCGAACAACATTCAGTAAACATTTTCTGAGTAGCAGCAACTGTCACACCAGGAGAAACGGATAAGGGTTCTAAATTTTGTTCAACTTCCATTTATACTTGAGAACTGTTCTCAGATTGCAGTGCCTGTCTAGGAGTTTGAACATTGAGTTTATCCTTCTCCAACAAAGAAGGAAGTGTGTTTTTGTTTACGTTTTGATTAATATCTACAACATATATAAGATTGAATATAGTATTTTCGATATTGAGCTTTAATAAATTAACTACCCAAGTTTTTATAATTTTTTTAAATACAATTAATTTACGAAAGCCTAAGATCCACATAGAAATTCCATAACCACATCTGTTGATCAGCTAGCAGTTACAGAGTCTATTGATAGGTAGCGGGTACCAATTGCATTACAAGTGCAACTCTTACATCTTTATGGGACCTAGAGATGTATGTAGTCCAACAAACCACTATTATCTACTGGCATGTTTGTCCCATCCTTGCCTCGAACTCAGGTCTCACCGTGAATACGATTAAGTCGTCCAATTTGGAAACAATAGAAATTCACGCTAGTCTCACTCAAGGTTGCAGAAATCGGTTCTCGGGAAGTTCTATGCAGGGTCTCCAAAACGAGAACTCGGAGAACTCGGGGAGAACTCGGGGAGAACTCGGGGAGTTATCGGCAGTTGACTTTCGTTGACTTTTGAGATTTTACCGAGTTTTTTTCCGAGATTTGACCGATTTTACCGAGATTTGACCGATTTTTTCGAGATTTGACCGATTTTTCCGAGATTTGATCGATTTTTTCGAGATTTGACCCATTTTTTCGAGATTTGATCGATTTTTGGTCGTTGACCGATTTTTTGGCCGATTCCAAAACGAGTTCTCGGCAGGGAGGTCAAACCGATTTCTCCCCGAAAAATCGGCCGATTATTCCGATTTTTTGCAACACTGGTCTCACTAGATCGAAAATCTACCTCGTGGCTATAATTCAGCCTAGTCTCACTAGATCAGAAAAATAACAAGGAGTGTTTGCAAGCTCATTGGATGGCATGAGTTAAATTTGATGGGTAATTTAGAAAAGTTCGTGTCAACGAATAATGCATGCACATAAGATTCGCTACACTATTAGTTAAAAAATATTTTAACCAATTATATATGTCGATTATGTTTGTACAACTAATTTGTTATTTAACTATATTATATAAAAATAACAAATACACAAACGTGTATCGTTTTAAAATAATTTCAAAAGATGTTGCCCATATATATTATGTGAGTTTAAAAATCATCAATTTTAAAAGCGTTAGAGTTTAACTTTTAAAATCAACAATTTTAATCTTTAAACTCGTTACGTGTTTTATTTAATGTTTCTATCAAAAATATTTTAGCGTAGATTATAATCAACAATAATAAAAAAAACATTTAAATAAAACACAACCACGCATTAGATACATACATAGCCTAGCTCAAAATCCTATGCTTGATCCCATGAGCCGACATGAGATCAAGAGGTCAAACTAAGGACAATATTATAGCTTTCCACTTCATTCAAGAACCAAGTGAAAACTTACTGAACGCCATTGTTGTTAACTTGATCTGTGCACCATCTTCTAAGCCAAACTCCATGTAGCATCTTTATCTTCAATCTTCATCTTTTTACATGTATATAAGATAGAAAAGTTCAACTAATTTAATACTTTTACAATTTCAAATAAACCTAATTACAAAAGTATGAAATTGAAAATAAATACAATACAACTTTGACTTCATGGCCTCTGAATTAATCAATAACCAACATGTCTTAAAATTGCCATGACTGACAATCACAAGATTCACACAAAACCAAATACATAAGTCGGGGCATTATGGGCTAGGTATGCAATCCCAATTTTAATAACTACATAAATCTACATATGGCTTGTCCATGGTTACAATGCATGTGTATAACCATGAAATAAAACAATCAACAATTATAATAATTATTCAACACATAACAATTAAATCTACAATTTAGAATAGTGATATTCTTTGAATAATATTTGTGCGTCATGAGGTTAAGTCTACATCAATCGAGTTGACTTTAAAAAATCAAAAAGATTTTTGACTTTCACCAATACACCACAAAGCTAGATCTAAAGAATAATCACCCGACAATTAAAACGGTGTAAAAGCGGCTCTGATTACCACTGATGAAAAAACCGTGTGTACTTTTATATTTATAAACGCAGCGGAACATTAAAAAACATATTTTTTATTTTAATAATAAACACCTTTTATTATTTATTATAAACTTTCAATTAAGCATTCACATGATTAACGGTTTCTGCCAAGATCCAGTTACACCAATAATAGTTGTCAAATAATAAATTCACAAAGTGGAGTTTAGATATACCTTTAAAAAGCGATGTCAACTCCTAGATTGAAACGACTGTCCCCTCTACAGGTAATCTACAGAGCACGTCAAACAAACACCGAAGACTGCTAGATGTTGAATCACCAAATAACAGTAACACCAAACACACACCTTGTGTGTCTATGTCACTAAGGAAACCCAAAAGAACTCTTGCGTTACATGAAACACGATTCTTGCTTTATTAATTTGTCACCATGAAACAACTGAACAATTTAGCTGTTTGCAACCGACCTTTGTAAACAAAAAAAAAAAGACATGTTATTATTTATTTTTTTGGCCAACATCCTTCTTGGCATTTTGTGATACAGCTCACAATTGAAATCAACAACCCTTTTATATTATGTTTGTACGGCTGCACATTTGCAACCAACAACCCTTTTTAATATTTTACGAAATATATATACACATATATATTTTGTGTTATATATGGACTTTGATTCATATGGGCCAACAACCAGTATTTTTCTTTTTTTTTACCCTTCTTTTTCTTTCTTGTGCCATACAAAATGACTTAACACATATATGGTTATTTATAATTTTACCAACTTAAAATCAAAACAAGCCCGTCAAGTATTTTGTGGTCCAACGGTCCATTATATCTTTTAAGTTTAACTAAATCATATTCAATTAAACTATGATTTTTAAACTATAGGTTGTAATTATATATCAACAATATATAATAATTGGTGATTATAAATATGTATATACATTATATACATATAACCGGATATCTAAGTGCCCATTATATGTGACCCCGTAGACTTGTATATATGCGATAATATAGATCTTTGTTATAACATGCACACTAAACCAACAAACTCCCACTTGTGCATGCCATAACATCTAGAAAACTATACAGACATATATTGGCGTCTAGCAACACGTCAATGCCCCGAATATATACAAGTGTTTGTTTCAGCTAAAAGAACTATCATTATTGTTAAAAATGATTCAATGGTTGAGTGTCTATCATCCCTTTATTACCGATACCAAGTAGACATGAGACATGGATCTAGTTATTCTCATTTGTCTACCAATTCTATTTCTCGATCTAGAATAATTTGAATGTGAACACCAAGTTAAAATTGAACAACAATCATTATAGTTTGGGCACGACCGTGTAAATATCCATTCATTTTCATCGAGGGGCCCAGAGGTATCATACTTTCATATAGAGGAATAAATCTCATTTTGATTATATGCGTTCATCATGTACTTCACATCATACCCAATGATGGCCTTTATAACTACCTTGTTCAGGATAGCGTTTAACCATATCAAAGTATAATATGTCATACAATCAAAAACCAACGTATACATCTCAGGTCTAAGGACACAAAGACATAACCATTATGAGATTCACTATTGACGACGATCCATGTAGTAACATATCATGATTGGTTCATTCCAATATTCATCATCAATGAATACATATGAATTTTGGCCTCATCAAGTTTACTATTCACCCCGTTGTCAAGTCACTTCTAACATCCCGAAACATCTCGATCACTCCCGGTATCATTAAATTAATATATAAAATATAATAAAATAATATCTCAAATTTTTGGAATATTACAAGTAATTTACTAAATCCCTAAACATGCATATCGTCTATAATTCTAATCGTATGACCCTAATCGTAATGATTATGATTCTAAAGCTTAAAACAATTTTACCCTTTTATAATAAGATAAGATAACATATTATAATAAGATTAAAAAGTACATCACTAAAACATCATAAATGCTTAAAACAATTTTATCCTTTTATAATAAGATAACATATTATAAGTTTTTTTTAATGATAATAATAATAATAATAATAATAATAATAATTTGTTTATTTGATAGTTGATATTTGATCATACCACTCACGTTCTTATGTAATTTTATTAATCAATAATTAATTATTAATGTTATGTATGAATTTTACATTAAAATCAATAAGTGTTAATTTGTAAATCTCTAGATATATAAGTGTTGAAAGTATAGTTTAAATGTAATTGAATTATTTTGTCAAAGACCATATACTTTAGGAACAATTGTGAAAAAATGTTATTTCTCACTCTTTTCACCAAACAAACAGATCTTCGTTATTTCTGTGTACACTTCTCTATATTCTTTTCTCTTCATATTCAATTTATTTTTAAAGAAACAATCATATTCATTTTCATTTAATCCCTGCCCCCTCCTCGCCTAAATAAAAAATTTTAATCCCTGCCCCCTCCTCGCCTAAATTGGTTCGGCCCCTGGGACTGTCGTCACTTTATAATTTTTCAGTTATCATTCAATTTGTAACGTGCTGTCTTCTTTTCGAGTGGAAGCACGACGCGCAATAGTCGCTGGCAGCAGCCTTCGATATTCTAATGATTTAATGAGGAGCGATTGGGTAATTTCACTTGGTGGCCGCATAAAAAGGGAAGGTTGAGCTCATTCAACCTTATCTCCATCCACCTTATCCTCTCATCTTCAATATTAGAGAGAGAAGGGTTTTTAGAGAGAGGAAACTTGAGTGGGTGATGAAGATGGTGATTCTTGCCCAAATTGGGAACGGGTCTTGGTTCTCCTTGATGTTTCTAGCTACTAGCTCGGTTTTGGAGTTGAGGTAAACCCTAGATCCGATTTTATTTACTTTGATTTTGATTTGGAGTTAGTGTTTGTGCTAGTTAGGTTTATAAATCCCATTTCTTGTGAAATTTGGGTTTTTGCATATTGTTAGTGTACGTAAACCCGATTATTGTGGGTTTAGGGTTTGAGGACGAATTTGAAAGTATCTGTCATGGTTTGGGTGTTAAACCACTAGGGTGTAATTGTGTTGGTGTTTTGATGTTCTTAAGAACAAGTATTGGTCAAAATGGGTATTGAATTTGATTTAGTGTGAAACTAAGTTTTGAGTCAAGATTTGGTAAATCAAGTATGTAAATACTTGGTCTAGGTGCTAATTAGTATTTTGCAAATATAATCACTAGCCGTTAGTGATTATGGGCGTTTTTGTGACTTGTGTCAAAATTCATAATTTGAATTGGGTCAAAGTGATGATGACACTAGTTTTGGTCAAACGAATGTTTAAATACGTGTGTTAAGCATTAAATGACGTTTTTGGATGTAATTACTTGTGAGAAGTAATTTTGGGTTAAAATGATACTTTAACATAAGTCAAACGCGGTCAAACGCAATATGGGTCAATATTGCACATGTTGTGGTTTTAGTGTAAATAACGGTTTGGAATGATCGCTACCTAAGTACTAACCTAGTGTTAAGACCTAGGTTGGTCTAATTGGTGTCAAGTATAATTTGGGATAAATTGTACTTTGTAGAGTGGGTTTGAATTACCCACTAAAGTGGTAATTGGATTGTGCCCATTAAGTATTAAATGGGCGGGTTTTGGCAAGCAAGGTGATCGCTTGGCTAAGGGATGATTGTGTCGGATTCTCTTTTAGAGAGTGTTTGTTTATGTGTATATTGTGCATATGTGTGATATAGGTGGTTGCTTGCTCGGATATGAGGATGGAGATCATGTTACATATGACTTGTGCGGGCATGCCAAGGTGAGTGGAATAATTATACGTGTATTTATATAGTGTATTTACTTGTGTGGGATGCGATGTGGGTTTAAAGTTCGGGTGTTCGATACCACATCATGTTGGCATGAAATGAGGCTTTAAAGTTCGGGCGTTCGATACCTCATCATCATGTGTGGCATGTGATTTAGGTTTAAAGTTCGGACGTTCGATACCATATCATATGTATGTGTGGGTGTGAAGCGTGGGTTTAAAGTTCGGGCGTTCGATACCATATTTCACGTGACGGGTGGGTTTAAAGTTCAGGCGTTCGATACCACCCAGGGGTTAGTCTGCAAAGCTTGTGTTCACTAACGGTTATTGTGAACACCGATGATCATTCGCGAGTAACATTCCCTTGTGCTATTGGTTAAACATGGTTGTGTGTGTTTGTTGTATTTTTGCATATTATATTGTGATGAATATATGCAATTGGTGACGCAAGCTTATTGTGAATTGGGGATATTTAGTTTATGCATTGTGATTGCATGGTTATTGAATTGCTAGCTCGTATGGGGTATTTGTGTAAGTGTTTGCAAGTAAGTAGATTATATATGTATATGTATAATTATTGCATTCACTAAGCGTTATGCTTACCCTCTCGTAGTTTACCTTTTTATAGGTATCGTTGATACGGAGTTACCTAGATGCTAGACTAGGGTTGATAGGCGTTGCTTAAGCTTGGAGGATTAGCTTTTGGACTAGTGGCCTTGATTGGAGATTTGGTAAATCCCCGAGATTTTGCTCTTCGTATCGGGTTGGGTTATAGAGTCCTAACTCCTCTAATTGTACATTTGGGTCGAAATTACACCGTTTGGTTGTATGGGTTGTTGAAATCGTTTTGTAAACTTATATACAATTATTGTACATTGACTTTGCACGTCGTTAAACATGTATTAGAATAATGGAATTTGCTTTGTTGGAAAATTTGGCGTTACCTTAAAGTGTGGCTGATCCTATTTTGTGTTATTAGGCGCGCTGCGCGAGCATATGCCCACCGCGCAAATGTGCCTAGTTCTTAACTGTTAAAAAAATGTGTGTTTTCTAGTGTTACGTTTTGGGGTCGTTACAAGTGGTATTAAAGCATGGTTTAAGGGATCTAGGTAACTTTGTGATAGGTGCCTAGACTTAGACTTGACGGTGTGGAATTGTACGCGGACTTGTAGAAATACGGGTCAGGATTATAATAGTTAGTGTCTTAACGTAGGTACACTAACTAGGACATGTGGATATGTGGGGCTTTAATTGGTGTTTGTGCTTGTACCTTAGATAGATAGTCGCCTAAAGTAGTAGGTTGACTAGGAGGTTGCTTTGACGATAAATCCTTAAGTAGTGGGATGACATTGCGGTTGTGACTATGTGCATTTATTATTATATTGTATATAGGCATATACACAGGTATCTATTGGTGCGGTGTCCTAGAGACGAATCTGCTGGAGAGATTCGGATGTTTGGAGGTTTTGAGTGATCAAGTTCACCGTAAGGACTTTGGTCATTCGGGTACTAGGAGTTATCGCATGTTATTTTGTGTGAATGTTGCGCTAGTTCGGGTAAAGTACTTTGCGTGACCATGTGGAAATGGTAAGGTACTCAATTGTAATAGTGAATGATCACCATTATTACGAAAGCGTATTTTGACACCAAGCATGACATGACGAGTACCGAACGGAGGAAACGTGGCATGGTTGGGGTAGATTCGGGACGAATTAGGAATCTTTTATTGGTTCTTAGTGTGACAACCCGAAAATTTCCGACCAAATTTAAACTTTAATCTTTATATGTTTCCGACACGATAAGCAAAGTCTGTAACGTTGAATCTCAAAAATATTAAATTATGTTCATACATTCTTTTAACCTTGACAAAACCCTGATGATTCACGAACCATTATAATTGGATAAGAATATATATATATATATATACACACACACACACACACACACACATATATATATATATATATATATATATATATATATATATATATATATATATATATATATATATATATATATATATATATATATATATTATAACTTGAAACGTTAATAAAGTATTAGATGTATAATACTTTACATGATTGAAATTGTTTCAATAGATGGTTAACAAATTTATTGACGAAATTAAAAGATAAGTAGAATTATCAGATACATTGTGATATGATTAAGGTCTCTGTTGTGAGGTCCACTGTGATTTAAGAAATCTGTCCTTTTTATCAGTATTCGGAATATTTGGTAAAGTGATTTACAAAAATGTCATTAACATGTGTTAGTCAAAAGTTAGTAAAGATTCCCGTTTAAATTTCAAAAGCGTGCTTTACAATGATTGACTCGTGTCCTTTGGTAAATTAATTATTTAGTTTTCATATTATTTAAAACATTATTTGATATAATAATTTCTAGTATTAAAACGAGTTTAAATTGTACAAAACGAATTTTGAAATATAAATAGTTTTGGAAATACTAAATATTATATTATTAAATAAATATTTTGATTATATATAATATGTCTAAATTATATTTTTTAAATAGAGATATATAGATACATATATACATATGTATATAGTTATATATTCTACAAAATGATTAAATATAATATTAACTAGATACAAAACGTTTTGATTAATATTATCATATATATATATATATATATATATATATATATATATATATATATATATATATATATATATATATATATATATATATAACGAGACATTGATTTAAAGAAGCAATTGACCATAACACATATACGTTCAAGTTACATTTTTAGTGATATAGTTTATGATAACTTAAGTCTATATTTTGACAAGAGTAAGAGTCACGAAACGTAAAGCGCAAGTTTTCTACACATACAAAAGGACGATCATTAAACCGGAACCGAGACATAAGTCGAGTGACAACGTACAAGATATTGGAACTAAGATTACATATCAACTAGACACATGAATATAATATAATATATACATAATTATTTAGATTATATATATAAATATATAAATATAAATAAAAACTGTCGGCAAGAATTATTGATCGATGTTGAGCTGTTTCTTGTGGCCATGCGGTCGCATGACAAAACTAAAGAACCCCCATGCGATCACATGGGGGGTTAGGTGAGTGAAACATCCCTTTAAATTTCGATTTATGGTTCCGTTCAATTCACACTCTCAAATCTCTCTTCTCTAAATTACTCTGTATTACTTATTTTATTTATTTATTTTAATTATTAATATTATTATTAAATATTATTATTAATCTTAAGATATTAACATTAGTATTATTATTATTATTAGTATTTTACATAAAATACTACGACGAGGTTCTGCTCGCATGTTTTTCAAAATGGGTTTTCGAGAGGGACAGAGCTAAGGAAATTATGGGTTATAACTATGGAGGTTATGGATATTGTTCAGGGGTATGCTCATGAGGTCAATCTAGTGTTTATCATTTCCCTTGTGTCTACGTACTTTCCTGCAATATTGAATCTCAATATTGATACGTGAGCACTCATAACTTAATTTTTATATATTAATAGTGTATCCTAATTTTTATATATTAATAGTGTATCCCTGACTAGTGCTCGAGTATTTATGATCATGCATGCTTGTATGTTTAATTTCGTCGTTAAATAGTTAATGATAGATCATGAATTTGATACATATGTGACTGATAAAATGTATATGATATGCATGTCATTGGAAAGCTGACGAAAAATTAATAACTTTTCATTTAGAAAGCTTATGATTTCGATGAACGGATTAAAAGATATAGTCAATTGAATTATCTATAATTTTATGTATTTTTTTTATTAAAATGATTATTATTATTACTATTGTTATCGTTATCGTTATCGTTATCATCGTAATTATCGTCATTATTATTATTATCTAATAATCAATATTATTATTATTATTATTATTATTATTATTATTATTATTATTATTATTAAAATAATTAATATTTTATCAAAACTATCATTTTATCGTTATTATTATTATTAAAAGAATCATTAATATTAAAACTATCATTTTTATGATATTAATAGAAATATCATTGTTATTATAAAATATCATTATTATTATCATTTTAGTATTATTATTATTAAAAATTATCATTTTGAATAAAATTATTATATATTATTATTACTACTGTTAATATTAAAAAGTATCGCTATTATTAAAGTTATCATGATTAGAATTATCATTTTATCATAATTAATATCATCATTAGTAAATATAACTATTGTTATTATTATTAGTAGAATAATAACAATTATTATTATTATTACAAAATAATACAACTTTCACTTATTATTGTTATTATCAATATTATTTTATCAAATCAATATGTGATACAAAGATATTTTACTACATGTAATATAATTACATTAATAATACCTATCATTATATTTTTATGATATTAAATGAACTTTACAAATTTTATTACTTAAGATATATAAAAGTATATTTTTATTATATAAATTTTAATATAAAATTTTATTTATTAATAAATGAATTGTATTATTACTCTAATAAAATCTGTTAAATATATTAAATATATAAATCGACTATATTTAAGTTATATAATAATCATGTATAGATTTTGAAAGTCATTTTGAGTCAAGTTGACTTTTGCATATTAGTCTCGAGCATTAGGATTGTGATACATTACGGTTTAACCTAAATTGTTAGACATATATTGACCAACATATAATTATATATAATTAATTTAGGTTCGTGAATCCGAGGCCAACTTTGCACTTGTTCAAAGCCATCATATGCATAATTACTACGAAATACAGTATTGTGAGTTCATTTGATTCCCTTTTACTCTTTACATTTTTGGGACTGAGAATACATGCGCTGTTTTTATAATTGTTTTATTAAATGCTTTTGAGATATATTTTTGAACTGAGAATACATGAACTGTTTTTATAAATGTTTGACGAAATAGACACAAGTACTAAAAACTGCATTCTATGATAGAATTATTTGGATTCAGAGGTTCGATTTCTATAAAGATTATCGAAAATCGATGAGAAATTTTTGCATTGCACGATGCATTAGCTACCAAAATGGTTCAATTTATTAGCTACTATCAGTGAGAAATTTTTGCATTGCACGATGCATTAGCTACCGTTTTAGCTATCCTCGGTGAGAAATTTTTGCATTGCACAATGCATTAGCTACCGAAATGGTTTGATTTATTAGCTACTATCGGTGAGAAATTTTTGCATTGCACGATGCATTAGCTACCGTTTTAGCTATCCTCGATGAGAAATTTTTGCATTGCACGATGCATTAGCTACCGAAATGGTTCGATTTATTAGCTACTAGAGGTGAAAAATTTTTGCATTGCACGATGCATTAGCTACCGTTTTAGCTATCTTCGGTGAGAAATTTTTGCATTGCACGATGCATTAGCTACCGATATGGTTCGATTTATTAGCTATTATCGGTGAGAAATTTTTGCATTGCACGATGCATTAGCTACCGTTTTAGCTACCCTCAGTGAGAAATTTTTGCATTGCACGATGCATTAGCTACCGTTGGTGAGATTGTGTTGTATTAGCTACCCTCAGTGAGAAATTTTTGCATTGCACGATGCATTAGCTACCGTTGGTGAGTTTGTGTTGTTTTAACTACCCTCGGTGATAAATTTTTGTATTGCACGATGTATTCGCTACCGTTGGTGAGATTCCGGTGTTCTTTATATGAATGATTTTACAGCAGTGAGTAGACCTACACAGATTGTTTTCTAAATATGAGTATCTTGTGGTCTATTATATTATTGGAAATGATTGATTATGAAAAACTAATGAACTCACCAACCTTTTGGTTGACGCTTTTAAAACATGTTTATTCTCAGGTATTAAAGAAATCTTCCGCTGTGCATTTGCTCATTTTAAAGATATTACTTGGAGTCATTCATGGCATATTTCAAAAGACGTTGCATTCGAGTCGTTGAGTTCAACAAGATTATTATTAAGTCATTGATAGTTGATATAATATGAAATGGTATGCATGCCTGTTAACTTTCGATGTAATGAATGTTTGTCTTTTAAAAACGAATGCAATGTTTGTAAAATGTATCATTTAGAGGTCAAATACCTCGCAATGTAATCATATGTTATTGTATTCGTCCTTATGAATTAGGACGGGTCGTCTCACTTAGGATATAGTGGTCTCGGGCGATGTGCTTGTTGTCACATCGGGTTTGTTGTGAGTCGGGAAGTGGCACGGTGGATTGGGTTATCTAAGGTTAATGGGTGGACTCACGAGTTTGGTGCGTGTTTAGTCACCCTAAGTAGTGGATACACTATTGAGATTGTCATTGGTTGTAGTTACCCATCGTAACTAGGATGACCGATTAGTGTGTGCGACAAGGACTTGAATTTCGTAATGGGATGCAACAAGTCTAATGGTTGTAGTATTGGGTTACACTCGGTAGAGTGTGTGGTTAGAGAATCGTGTAATCGTGTAAGGATTCCCGTTGTGAGTTGCCTTGGAATTTGCGAATCGAGGAGTCTTCGGGTCGTTAAAATCATGGGAGTGGGACCCGTATGATGATGATGATTGCGTTAGTGTGTTAGCGTGTTAGCGTGTTGTATATTATGGGGTTACGTTCCTAACAGAATATCCCTTGTAAGTAGTGGTTGTGTCTATGGGTGGGAGGGTGTAAGACTTGGTGTTTCCAAGCATCTCCTTAGCGTTAGATGAAAGGTTTTGTTAGGCTATAGATGACCGGTGAGCCGGTGATGGATTTAATGGTCGGTTAGGCCGAAGTTGATGATGAAGTGTTGATATTGCGGTCGACGCAATTATCGTGTTGGATTGGCCACTCTTCTCCATGAGAGTGAGCAGTTGCTGGTAAAGGTTCGTTGAGTGGAAGGTCGGGTGATCTCGACTGAGAAGCGCGACTATATAAGTGGAGTGGCATACTCCTAGGCTTAGAGGCGAATGTAGGACTTTGGTAGAGTTCGCTTTGCGAACGATGAAGGGATTTTAATTGTGATTATGGTATGAAGTGAAATGTCCCGTTCTTATTGATTAAAAACGTACCATATTAATTGATTTCGTTGCGAGGTTTTGATCTCCATATGAGACGTTTTTCAAAGACTGCATTCATTTTTAAAACAAACCATAACCTTTATTTCATAAATAAAGGTTTAAAAAGCTTTACGTAGATTATCAAATAATGATAATCTAAAATATCCTGTTTACACACGACCATTACATAATGGTTTACAATACAAATATGTTACATCGAAATCAGTTTCTTGAATGCAGTTTTTACACAATATCATACAAACATGGACTCCAAATCTTGTCCTTATTTTAGTATGCAACAGCGGAAGCTCTTAGTATTCACCTGAGAATAAACATGCTTTAAACATCAACAAAAATGTTGGTGAGTTATAGGTTTAACCTATATATATCAAATCGTAACAATAGACCACAAGATTTCATATTTCAATACACATCCCATACATAGAGATAAAAATCATTCATATGGTGAACACCTGGTAACGACATTAACAAGATGCATATATAAGAATATCCCCATCATTCCGGGACACCCTTCGGATATGATATAAATTTCGAAGTACTAAAGCATCTGGTACTTTGGATGGGGTTTTTTAGGCTCAATAGATCTATCTTTAGGATTCGCGTCAATTAGGGTGTCTGTTCCCTAATTCTTAGATTACCAGACTTAATAAAAAGGGGCATATTTGATTTCGATAATTCAACCATAGAATGTAGTTTCACGTACTTGTGTCTATTTTGTAAATCATTTATAAAACCTGCATGTATTCTCATCCCAAAAATATTAGATTTTAAAAGTGGGACTATAACTCACTTTCACAGATTTTTACTTCGTCTGGAAGTAATACTTGGCCACTGGTTGATTCACGAACCTATAACAATATATACATATATATCAAAGTATGTTCAAAATATATTTACAACACTTTTAATATATTTTGATGTTTTAAGTTTATTAAGTCAGCTGTCCTCGTTAGTAACGTACAACTAGTTGTCCACAGTTAGATGTACAGAAATAAATCGATAAATATTATCTTGAATCAATCCACGACCCAGTGTATACGTATCTCAGTATTGATCACAACTCAAACTATATATATTTTGGAATCAACCTCAACCCTGTATAGCTAACTCCAACATTCACATATAGAGTGTCTATGGTTGTTCCGAAATATATATAGATGTGTCGACATGATAGGTCGAAACATTATACACGTGTCTATGGTATCTCAAGATTACATAATATACAATACAAGTTGATTAAGTTATGGTTGGAATAGATTTGTTACCAATTTTCACGTAGCTAAAATGAGAAAAATTATCCAATCTTGTTTTACCCATAACTTCTTCATTTTAAATCCGTTTTGAGTGAATCAAATTGCTATGGTTTCATATTGAATTCTACTTTATGAATCTAAACAGAAAAATTATAGGTTTATAGTCGGAAAAATAAGTTACAATTCGTTTTTGTAAAGGTAGTCATTTCAGTCGAAAGAATGACATCTAGATGACCATTTTAGAAAACATACTTCCACTTTGAGTTTAACCATAATTTTTGGATATAGTTTCATGTTCATAATAAAAATCATTTTTCCAGAATAACAACTTTTAAATCAAAGTTTATCATAGTTTTTAATTAACTAACCCAAAACAGCCCGCTGTGTTACTACGACGGCGTAAATCCGGTTTTACGGTGTTTTTCATGTTTCCAGGTTTTAAATCATTAAGTTAGCATATCATATAGATATAGAACATGTGTTTAGTTAATTTTAAAAGTCAAGTTAGAAGGATTAACTTTTATTTGCGAACAAGTTTAGAATTAACTAAACTATGTTCTAGTGATTACAAGTTTAAACCTTCGAATAAGATAGCTTTATATGTATGAATCGAATGATGTTATGAACATCATTACTACCTCAAGTTCCTTGGATAAACCTACTGGAAATGAAAAAAATAGATCTAGCTTCAAAGGATCCTTGGATGGCCTGAAAGTTCTTGAAGCAGAATCATGACACGAAAACAATTTCAAGTAAGATTTCCACTCGAAATAAGATTGTTATAGTTATAGAAATTGAATTAAAGTTTGAATATGATTATTACCTTGTATTAGAAAGATAACCTACTGTAAGTAACAAAGGTTTCTTGATCTTGGATGATTACTTGGAATGGATTTCGAAAACTTGGAAGTAAACTTGCAATCTTGGAAGTATTCTTGATTTTATGAAACTAGAACTTTTGGAATTTATGAAGAACACTTAGAACTTGAAGATAGAACTTGAGAGAGATCAATTAGATGAAGAAAATTGAAGAATGAAAGTGTTTGTAGGTGTTTTTGGTCGTTGGTGTATGGATTAGATATAAAGGATATGTAATTTTGTTTTCATGTAAATAAGTCATGAATGATTACTCATATTTTTGTAATTTTATGAGATATTTCATGCTAGTTGCCAAATGATGGTTCCCAAATGTGTTAGGTGACTCACATGGGCTGCTAAGAGCTGATCATTGGAGTGTATATACCAATAGTACATACATCTAAAAGCTGTGTATTGTACGAGTACGAATACGGGTGCATACGAGTAGAATTGTTAATGAAACTGAACGAGGATGTAATTGTAAGCATTTTTGTTAAGTAGAAGTATTTTGATAAGTGTCTTGAAGTCTTTCAAAAGTGTATGAATACATATTAAAACACTACATGTATATACATTTTAACTGAGTCGTTAAGTCATCGTTAGTCGTTACATGTAAATGTTGTTTTGAAACTTTTAGGTTAACGATCTTGTTGAATGTTGTTAACCCATTATTTATTATACCAAATGAGATGTTAAATTGTTATATTATCATGATATTATGATATATAATATATCTTAGTATGATATATATACAGTTAAATGTCGTTACAACGATAATCGTTACATATATGTCTCGTTTCGAAATCATTAAGTTAGTAGTCTTATTTTTACATATGTATTTCATTGTTAATACACTTAATAATATATTTACTTATCATTTAACATAATTAACCAAGTGTATCAATTTCTTAATATGATTCATATGTACCTAGTAAGACGTTGTTATAACGATAATAGTTATATATATCATTTTCGAGTTTCTTAAATTAATAGTCTCATTTTATGTATATAACTCATTGTTAAAATACCTAATGAGATACATACTTATAATAAAATCATTTTAACTATATATATAACCATATATATGTCATCGTATAGTTTTTACAAGTTTTAACGTTCATGAATCACCGGTCAACTTGGGTGGTCAATTGTCTATATGAAACCTATTTCAATTAATCAAGTCTTAACTAGTTTGATTACTTAACATGTTGGAAACAGTTAATCATGTAAATAACAATTTCATTTAATATATATATAAACATGGAAAAGTTCGGGTCACTACAGTACCTACCCGTTAAATAAATTTCATCCCGAAATTTTAAGCAGTTGGAGGTGTTGACGTATCTTCTGGAAATAAATGCGGGTATTTCTTCTTCATCTGATCTTCACGCTCCCAGGTGAACTCGGGTCCTCTACGAGCATTCCATCGAACCTTAACAATCGGTATATTGTTTTGTTTAAGTCTCTTAACCTCACGATCCATTATTTCGACGGGTTCTTCAATGAATTGAAGTTTTTCATTGATTTGGATTTCGTCCAACGGAATAGTGAGATCTTCTTTGGCAAAACATTTCTTCAAATTTGAGATGTGGAAAGTGTTATGTACAGCCGCGAGTTGTTGAGGTAGCTCCAGTTGGTAAGCTACTGGTCCGATACGATCTATAATCTTGAATGGTCCAATGTACCTTGGATTTAGTTTCCCCCGTTTACCAAATCGAACAACGCCTTTCCAAGGTGAAATCTTAAGCATGACCATTTCTCCAATTTCAAACTCTATATCTTTTCTTTTACTGTCCGCGTAGCTCTTTTGTCGACTCTGGGCGGTTTTCAATCTTTGTTGAATTTGGATGATTTTCTCGGTAGTTTCTTGTATTATCTCCGGACCCGTAATCTGTCTATCCCCCACTTCACTCCAACAAATTGGAGACCTGCACTTTCTACCATAAAGTGCTTCAAACGGCGCCATCTCAATGCTTGAATGTTAGCTGTTGTTGTAGGAAAATTCTGCTAACGGTAGATGTCGATCCCAACTGTTTCTGAAATCAATAACACAAGCTCGTAGCATGTCTTCAAGCGTTTGTATCGTCCTTTCGCTCTGCCCATCAGTTTGTGGATGATAGGCAGTACTCATGTCTAGACGATTTCCCAATGCTTGCTGTAATGTTTGCCAGAATCTTGAAATAAATCTGCCATCCCTATCAGAGATAATAGAGATTAGTATTCCATGTCTGGAGACGACTTCCTTCAAATACAGTCGTGCTAACTTCTCCATCTTGTCATCTTCTCTTATTGGCAGGAAGTGTGCTGACTTGGTGAGACGATCAACTATTACCCAAATAGTATCATAACCACTTGCAGTCCTTGGCAATTTAGTAATGAAATCCATGGTAATGTTTTCCCATTTCCATTCAAGGATTTCAGGTTGTTGTAGTAGACCTGATGGTTTCTGATGTTCAGCTTTGACCTTAGAACACGTCAAACATTCTCCTACATATTTAGCAATATCGGCTTTCATACCTGGCCACCAAAAATGTTTCTTAAGATCCTTGTACATCTTCCCCGTTCCAGGATGTATTGAGTATCTAGTTTTATGAGCTTCTCTAAGTACCATTTCTCTCATATCTCCAAATTTTGGTACCCAAATTCTTTCAACCCTATACCGGGTTCCGTCTTCCCGAATATTAAGATGCTTCTCCGATCCTTTGGGTATTTCATCCTTTAAATTTCCCTCTTTTAAAACTCCTTGTTGCGCCTCCTTTATTTGAGTAGTAAGGTTAGTGTGAATCATTATATTCATAGATTTTACTCGAATGGGTTCTCTGTCCTTTCTGCTCAAGGCGTCGGCTACCACATTTGCCTTCCCTGGGTGGTAACGAATCTCAAAGTCGTAATCATTCAACAATTCAATCCACCTACGTTGCCTCATATTCAGTTGTTTCTGATTAAATATGTGTTGAAGACTTTTGTGGTCGGTATATATAATACTTTTGACCCCATATAAGTAGTGCCTCCAAGTTTTTAATGCAAAAACAACCGCGCCTAATTCCAAATCATGCGTCGTATAATTTTGCTTGTGAATCTTCAATTGTCTAGACGCATAAGCAATCAACTTCGTCCGTTGCATTAATACACAACCGAGACCTTGCTTTGATGCGTCACAATAAATCACAAAATCATCATTCCCTTCAGGCAATGACAATATAGGTGCCGTAGTTAGCTTTTTCTTCAATAATTTAAATGCCTTCTCTTGTTCATCCTTCCATTCAAATTTCTTCCCTTTATGCGTTAATGCAGTCAAGAGTTTTGCTATTTTGGAGAAATCTTGGATGAATCTTCTGTAGTAACCAGCCAATCCTAAAAATTGACGTATATGCTTCGGAGTTTTTGGGGTTTCCCACTTTTCAACGGTTTCGATCTTTGCCGGGTCCACCTGGATACCTTCTTTGTTCACTATGTGACCGAGGAATTGAACTTCTTCCAACCAAAATGCACACTTTGAAAACTTAGCGTACAGTTTTTCTTTCCTCAATACTTCTAGCACTTTTCTCAAATGTTCTTTGTGCTCTTGATCATTCTTTGAGTAAATAAGTATGTCATCGATGAAAACAATGACAAACTTGTCAAGATATGGCCCACACACTCGGTTCATAAGGTCCATGAACACAGCTGGTGCGTTAGTCAATCCAAACGGCATAACCATAAACTCGTAATGACCATAACGCGTCCTAAAAGCAGTTTTTGGAATATCATCCTCCTTTACTTGCATTTGATGATATCCAGAACGTAAATTGATCTTCGAATAAACCGACGTGCCTTGTAGTTGATCAAATAAGTCGTCAATTCTCGGCAGTGGATAACGGTTTTTGATGGTAAGTTTGTTCAACTCTCTGTAGTCAATACACAACCTAAATGTACCATCCTTCTTCTTGACAAACAAAACAGGAGCTCCCCATGGTGATGTGCATGGTCGAATGAAACCACGTTCTAATAGTTCTTGCAGTTGGCTTTGCAGTTCTTTCATCTCACTGGGTGCGAGTCTATAAGGATCACGAGCTATTGGTGCAGCTCCTGGTACAAGATCTATTTGAAATTCAACAGATCAATGTGAAGGTAGTCCCGGTAATTCTTTCGGAAATACATCGGGAAATTCTTTTGCGACGGGAACATCATTGATGCTCTTTTCTTCAGTTTGTACTTTCTCGACGTGTGCTAGAATAGCATAGCAACCTTTTCTTATTAGTTTTTATGCCTTCAAATTACTAATAAGATGTAGCTTCATGTTGCCCTTTTCTCCGTACACCATTAAGGGTTCTCCTTCTTCTCGTACAATGCGAATTGCATTTTTATAACATACGATCTCTACTTTCACCTTCTTCAGCCAGTCCATGCCAACTATTACATCAAAACTCCCTAACTCTACTGGTATCAAATCAATCTTAAATATTTCGCTACCCAGTTTAATTTCTCGATTCCGGCATATATTATCTGCTGAAATTAATTTACCGTTTGCTAATTCGAGTAAAAATTTACTATCCAACGGCGTCAATGGACAACTTAATTTAGCACAAAAATCTCTACTCATATAGCTTCTATCCGCACCCGAATCAAATAAAACGTAAGCAGATTTATTGTCAATAAGAAACGTACCCGTAACAAGCTCCGGGTCTTCCTGTGCCTCTGCCGCATTAATATTGAAAACTCTTCCGCAGCCTTGTCCATTCGTGTTCTCCTGGTTCGGGCAATTTCTAATAACGTGGCCCGGGTTTCCACATTTATAACAAACTACATTGGCATAACTTGCTCCGACACTACTTGCTCCGCCATTACTCGTTCCGACACCATTTGTTCCTTTCGTTCTGTTAACCCCTGGTCTGTAGACCTCACACTTCGCCGCGCTATGACCATTTCTTTTACACTTGTTGCAAAATTTGGTGCAGAACCCCGAGTGATACTTTTCACACCTTTGGCATAGCTGCTTCTGATTGTTGTTGTTGTTGCGGTTGTTATTGTTGTTGGGATGATTGTTGTAGTTGCTGTTGTTGTTGTTGTTGTTGTTGTTGTTGTTGTTGTTGTTGTTGTTGTTGTTGTTGTTGTTGTTGTTGTTGTTGTTGTTGTTGTTGGGTCGTTTGTTGTAGTTGCGATTGATGTTGCGATTGTTGGGATAATTGTTGCGATTATTATTGTAATTGCTGTTGTTGTTGTATTGGTGATTCTTATCACCGTTTTCCTCCCACTTTCTTTTGACTTGCTTCACATTGGCCTCTTCAGCCGTCTGTTCTTTAATTCTTTTCTCAATCTGGTTCACTAGTTTGTGAGCCATTCTACATGCCTGTTGTATGGAGGCGGGCTCGTGTGAACTTATATCTTCTTGGATTCTTTCCGGTAATCCTTTCACAAACGCGTCGATCTTCTCTTCCTCATCTTCGAACGCTCCCGGACACAATAGGCACAATTCTGTGAATCGTCTTTCGTACGTGGTAATATCAAATCCTTGGGTTCGTAACCCTCTAAGTTCTGTCTTGAGCTTATTGACCTCGGTTCTAGGACGGTACTTCTCGTTCATCAAGTGCTTGAATGCTGACCACGGTAGTGCGAACGCATCATCTTGTCCCACTTGCTCTAGATAGGTATTCCACCATGTTAACGCAGAACCTGTGAAGGTATGTGTAGCGTACTTCACTTTGTCCTCTTCAGTACACTTACTTATGGCAAACACCGATTCGACCTTCTCGGTCCACCGTTTCAATCCGATCGGTCCTTCGGTTCCATCAAATTCCAAAGGTTTGCAGGCAGTGAATTCTTTGTAGGTGCATCCTACATGATTTCCTGCACTGCTAGATCCAAGGTTATTGTTGGTATGTAGCGCAACCTGTACTGCGGCTATGTTTGAAGCTAGAAAAGTACGGAATTCCTCTTCATTCATATTCACGGTGTGTCGAGTAGTCGGTGCCATTTCCTTCAAAATAGTCAAATGGAACAAGTTAATCATACAGAATATTAAGAGTAGTTAATAGTATTTCGTAGCATAATATGAACTCATTTATAAAAGCTTTTTCTTCATATTAGCGTTTTATAAGTTTAAATTCGGGTAGTACCTACCCGTTAAGTTCATACTTAGTAGCTAATATACAATTCAACTACTACAATTCTATATGAAAAACTGATTATAATAATATTTCGCGTTCAAACTTTTATACAATATTTTACAAACTTACAATACCGCTTATTTTACATAAAGCTTGAAATATAGCACACAATAACTTTGATACAAGATAGTTGTGAAGATAATTCTAGCTAGTACACAAGTCATTCAGCAAAGGCAATAAATACACGTAATTCATACGTCCAGAAACAAGTCATGCATTCTGGTTTTACTAGGACTACTTCCCATCCTTGGTCTTGTGGAACATAACCGTTATGGCCGTTGATAAGACAGCGTGTTGTAACGTCATCAAAGGGACGAGGGTTACGTAATGACCAACAGTCTCGTAATAACCTAAAAACCTCATTTCTTACCCCAATTACCGACTCCGTCACTTGTGGGAACGTTTTGTTTAATAGTTGTAGCCCGATGTTCTTTTTCTCACTTTGGTGAGAAGCGAACATTACTAACCCGTAAGCATAGCATGCTTCTTTATATTGCATGTTAGCCGCTTTTTCTAAATCATGAAGTCCTATATTCGGATACATTGAGTCAAAATAATTTCTTAACCCGTTGCGTAAAATAGCATTTGCGTTCCCCGCAATATATGCGTCAAAGTAAACACATCGTAACTTATGGGTTTCCCAATGTGATATCCCCCATCTTTCAAACAAAAGTCTCTTATAAACCAAGACATTCTTGGAACGTTCTTCGAATGTCTTACAAACTGATTTCGCCGTAAATAGTTGTGCCGAAGAATTCTGACCGACTCTAGACAAGATTTCATCAATCATGTCTCCGGGTAGGTCTCTTAAAATATTGGGTTGTCTATCCATTTTGTGTTTTTATACTGTAAAATAGATAAAAGTTAGATTCATAAAAAAAAATACTTATTAATACAAGCAATTTTTACATATATCATAAAGCATAAGCACACTATATTACATATATTACACCACACGAATACAACTATCTTATTCCGACTCGCTCGTTTCTTTTTCTTCAGTTTTGGTTCGTTTTGCCAAGTTTCTAGGGATATATGATGTTCCCCTAATACGAGCTGTCGTTTTCCACAACGGTTTAGAAAAACCTGGTGGTTTAGAGGTTCCCGGGTCATTGTTACAACTTAAGGGCTTCGGGGGTTGACGATACATATAAAGTTCATCGGGGTTGGAATTAGATTTCTCTATTTTTATGCCCTTTCCCTTATTATTTTCTTTTGCCTTTTTAAATTCAGTTGGGGTAATTTCTATAACATCATCGGAATTCTCGTCGGAATCCGATTCATCAGAGAATTGGTAATCCTCCCAATATTTTGCTTCCTTGGCGGAAACACCATTGACCATAATTAACCTTGGTCGGTTGGTTGAGGATTTTCTTTTACTTAACCGTTTTATTATTTCCCCCCACCGGTTCTATTTCCTCCTCCGATTCCTCCTTTTCTGATTCTGATTCTTCTTCCAGTTCTTCTTCGGGAACTTGTGAATCAGTCCAATACATATTCGACTCTTCGTTATTATTAGGTGAGACAATGGGATTTGTGCTAGAGGTAGACATCTATCACACAATATCAAACATGTTAAGAGATTAATATATCACATAATATATACATGTTAATAATATATAGTTTCCAACAAAAATGTTAAGCAATCATTTATAAAGAAAACACGGTCGAAGTCCAGACTCACTAATGCATCCTAACAAACTCGATAAGACACACTAATGCAAATTTCTGGTTCTCTAAGACCAACGCTCGGATACCAACTGAAATGTCCCGTTCTTATTGATTAAAAATGTTCCATATTAATTGATTTCGTTGCAAGGTTTTGACCTCTATATGAGACGTTTTTCAAAAGACTGCATTTATTTTTAAAACAAACCATAACCTTTATTTCATAAATAAAGGTTTAAAAAGCTTTACGTAGATTATCAAATAATGATAATCTAAAATATCCTGTTTACACACGACCATTACATAATGGTTTACAATACAAATATGTTACATCAAAATCAGTTTCTTGAATGCAGTTTTTACACAATATCATACAAACATGGACTCCAAATCTTGTCCTTATTTTAGTATGCAACAGCGGAAGCTCTTAGTATTCACCTGAGAATAAACATGCTTTAAACGTCAACAAAAATGTTGGTGAGTTATAGGTTTAACCTATATTTATCAAATCGTAACAATAGACCACAAGATTTCATATTTCAATACACATCCCATACATAGAGATAAAAATCATTCATATGGTGAACACCTGGTAACCGACATTAACAAGATGCAGATATAAGAATATCCCCATCATTCCGGGACACCCTTCGGATATGATATAAATTTCGAAGTACTAAAGCATCCGGTACTTTGGATGGGGTTTGTTAGGCCCAATAGATCTATCTTTAGGATTCGCGTCAATTAAGGTGTCTGTTCCCTAATTCTTAGATTACCAGGCTTAATATAAAGGGGCATATTCGATTTCGATAATTCAACCATAGAATGTAGTTTCACGTACTTGTGTCTATTTTGTAAATCATTTATAAAACCTGCATGTATTCTCATCCCAAAAATATTAGATTTTAAAAGTGGGACTATAACTCACTTTTACAGATTTTTACTTCGTCTGGAAGTAAGACTTGGCCACTGGTTGATTCATGAACCTATAACAATATATACATATATATCAAAGTATGTTCAAAATATATTTACAACACTTTTAATATATTTTGATGTTTTAAGTTTATTAAGTCAGTTGTCCTCGTTAGTAACGTACAACTAGTTGTCCACAGTTAGATGTACAGAAATAAATCAATAAATATTATCTTGAATCAATCCACGACCCAGTGTATACGTATCTCAGTATTGATCACAACTCAAACTATATATATTTTGGAATCAACCTCAACCCTGTATAGCTAACTCCAACATTCACATATAGAGTGTCTATGGTTGTTCCGAAATATATATAGATGTGTCGACATGATAGGTCGAAACATTGTATACGTGTCTATGGTATCTCAAGATTACATAATATACAATACAAGTTGATTAAGTTATGGTTGGAATAGATTTGTTACCAATTTTCACGTAGCTAAAATGAGAAAAATTATCCAATCTTTTTTTACCCATAACTTCTTCATTTTAAATCCGTTTTGAGTGAATCAAATTGCTATGGTTTCATATTGAACTCTATTTTATGAATCTAAATAGAAAAAGTATAGGTTTATAGTCGGAAAAATAAGTTACAAGTCGTTTTTGTAAAGGTAGACATTTCAGTCGAAAGAACGACGTCTAGATGACCATTTTAGAAAACATACTTCCACTTTGAGTTTAACCATAATTTTTGGATATAGTTTCATGTTCATAATAAAAATCATTTTCCCATAATAACACCTTTTAAATCAAAGTTTATGATAGTTTTTAATTAACTAACCCAAAACAGCCCGCTGTGTTACTACGACGGCGTAAATCCGGTTTTACGGTGTTTTTCGTGTTTCCAGGTTTTAAATTGTAACAATCCTCACTTTTCAACTTCTAAATTACTGAATTAACCCTAGGGTTATATGTCTGACTATATGTATTAAGGGTTGTTATTTACAATTAAATATTGACCGAATAGTAATTTTTAGTCAATAATGTACACTTAAATAAATAATATATTATTAATTTATATAATTTGACATAATTTAACTAAGTATATAAACTTTGTATCACTTTTATTATTTAGTTAATGTATTATATATTTTATATATTTAACTATATAATAAAGCCAATTATATATAAATGTAATAATATTTACAAACTTACTAAAACTATAGTTTAATAATTAAAATCATAATTATTATTAAAAATAGAAAAATACCGAATTATTTATTATTTTTATGCAAAATTTGTATTTATTAATTAAAAAAATAAAAAAAATAAAAAAAAGAAAAATATTATTGACAAATATTCTTGGAAAAGCATTAAATCAATTTGTTTATTTATATATAAAAAAATCCTTAAAATAAATGAAAAAAAATAAATAAATAAATAAATAAATTACTTTTTAATTAAAAATTGTAATGGAAAAACTACTTTTATTATTTTATTTTGTGCATTATCCCATGACCTAACATTTAATACTTTTTAATTTTAAAATCCCATTAAGAATTAAAATATTTCTTTTTCTTTTAATTATTTTATTCTTTTTACCTAATTTTTTCAAGTATAAATACCCCTCACTTCTCATTCAAACTCACACCAAAATTTCTCTCATTCTCTCTTTGAAGAATTACTACTAGTAAGTATTCTTTTCTTACTTTTTATTTTTTTTACTTTTTACTTTTTACTTTTTACTTCGGTTATTATTTTTACCGAAACATGTAAATAATGTTATAAATTATATGCAATTAAAAATAAAATAAATAACATGTATACACTATTACTATTACTAGCACCTATAACCTACTACTTATATTGTAACATAAAAACATTTTGGGATATGTATTAGAGATGTATAGATCTTCGAACTTTCTTGACGAATGGTTTCTATGAGATTCTAGACAGAGGGTTTGGATTTTCGATTTAAAGGGTCCTATGGCTCAAGCCCCTAGATCTAAATTAGCCATTCGAAGGGAAAGAGGTGATTGGAAGCTTATCTAATACGGCAAGTATCCTAAAATGGAAAACAATGATAAAAGTAGAAACTCTCTAGTCATAGAAACTTAGTAAAATAAGAAACTTTCTAAAAATGGAAACTTTATAAAAATAGTAACTTACTAGGAATAGAAACTTAGTAAAATAAACTATACTTAAACACATACTTAAACTTAAACATGGGCAAAACACTTAACTACTCTTAAATATCAATAGGTTGACTTTCCTGCTCACTCGTTCAACTCTTTATTCCGAGGAATAACTCTCTCTCTACTTACTAAGGTGAATTCATAGCCCCTCTTTATTGCTAGCAAACTTACTTACTTTACTTGGGGTGAGACACATGCTGTTTTTACTTTTTACAATTTAGACACAAGTACCAAATTGTTAAACTATGCTATACCCGGCTATGTCCGACTAAGTCCCTACAGTGATATTTTTAATTGATGCGGCATGCTTAATTATTGGGGGTAGGCCTATCGGGAGTAACGTCCCCGATACATTTGACCAAGTCATTGTATTACTTAATAATGAAATTAAACCGACAAGGACAGACACAACTTGTCATGGGGCAAACTTGAACGTTTAGTCGAAATATCACGCATTGGCATAACTTTTTGATCCTGCGGGAGATCAACTTTACAAACTAAATATTGTGGTCTAAAACAACGGTCAAACTTTTTGTTAAACCTATGAACTTCACTCAACCTTTTTGGTTGACACTTTAGCATGTTTTGTCTCAGGTGCTGTTTGATTCAAGCTCTTATACTTACTGCTTATGTGATGCTACTTGGACATAGGATCAAGAGATATTGCATTTATTACTTCTGCATGTGAACATTTATGTTATTGTTATTCCTGTCATTGTAACGACATTTCATTTTCCGCTGCGTACTCATTAAAGTTAAATTCATCATTTAGTATTGTTCTCGTTTATTATAATATGTTGGTATGTTTTGATATTAGTGACGTTCCTTCCAGACCCTATTGGGAGGACGTTACAGATTGGTATCAGAGCATAACCAGGCTGTTCTAGAGAACCAGGATTGCATTTTTATGTGTGCCTTACTTGTTAGCTAGGGTGCCTTAGCAATCTAGGAAACTATAACCTTTCCTGCCTTAGAATTAAAGCACTTAGGATTGCCCCATAATCTTAACGATTATGCTTTAATAAACTTGACTTAAAGATTCTAATCAAAATATCCTTCCTAATGTTAGGGTGTCTAATTATCATCAAACGACCAAAATGAATCTTTTCAACCCAACCGAAAAAGATACTGAAAGGTCTTCCATAGAAAGACCAGTCTAAAATCCACCTTATGACTTTGGTGGTCCTCCCTCACCAAATTATAGCCCAAATACTACTCTAAAGTTACATGGTTCTCCTGAATACTATCCAACCCCGAGGAATAAAGACAAGAGGAAATGTCTTGAAGAAACTGGGCCGTCAAAGAAAAGATCCTGATCTCCTTTCTACGATGAAGTTGATGCCAAGTATGAGCTCATGAATCTGCGAAAAACTATCGATGACCTAATTCACCATATTGCAAGGATCGATTTTCAAATGAAGGAAAAAGACCCAGTGATCAAGAAGCTCATGGAGGAAAATGCTGAACTAAAGAAAGAGATAAAGTTGGTGAAGTATGAAGGTGATAGAAATACCCGATGGGGGAAGCAATCTCTCTCCTACCTAAGAGAAGATGTTGACCTTAGATTGAAGATGGAGAAAAACTGCGTGAATAATTAACTTTCTATAAGGGACCACAAGTACCATGTAATCAACAATGAAGTTTCTAACCTTTATGATAATCTCGAGTTCCTGCATGAGAAACAAAAGGCGAAGAATGAGAAAGTTGAGAAGTTTATGAAGAAGGTTGAGGACGAGAAGAAGGAATATGAATCTTAATATTCTTTAGTTATCTTTCTATTTTCCATCTATGGAAAGGCTATGCCTTAAAACTATTTCTATTTCTGAATCATATATTAAAAGGCTTATTTAATGCCTAGTTCCTTAATAAAATAAAGTGTTTTATTTATATCATGTGATATTAATACTTTATCTTATTCCTACTTGTAATTGCTCAAATTTGTTAACTTATCCGACTTATGTTCACTTTTATGTAGTGACATCATGGTTCGTTCAGTTGCACCTACCGTTAACAACGTTGTGTTAACTACTGAGCAATTCCAACAGTTACTCGCTACCGCCCAAGGCAACGCCTAAGCTAACCATGCTAATCCACAACCGAAACCTTGTTCCTACAAGGATTTTTCAAACTTTCATCCTCCTGCATTTAAGGGGACTGAAGAAGCTGTCAAACTAGTCCGTTGGTTCGAGAAGATGGAATCTATTTTCCGTATTTACTACTGTGGTGATAACGATCGAGTAAAGTATGCCACTAGCTCATTGGGTGGCGATGCTTTAACTTGGTGGACTGCTCATGCCAAGTCCATAGGAATTGATAATGCTAATGCAATTCCATGGGATGAACTCAAAAGCATGATGGTCAACAAATTCTGTCCTCGAAGTCAAGTTCAGAAACTTGAAGCTGAGTTCTGGGAACTCAAGGTCAAGGGTACTGACATTGAGAACTATACCAATCGTTATCCGGAGCTTTCTACTCTATATCCTGAAATGTTTCCTACTGAAGCTAGAAGAATTGAGCGGTATATTGAAGGTCTTCCCGAGGATGTTCAAGGGAATGTTATTGCTGCTGAGAAGGTTACTTTGGATGCTGTGATTCTCATGGCATAAAATCTCATGTTGGCCAAGAGAAGAAGGGCGTCGACCAATAAGCAAGTTGAAACCAAGGGTAATGATGGTAAGAGGAAGTTTGAGCCATCTCAAGGTCCGACTCAGAATGATAATAAGAAGCCTGCGGATGGTACAAGGTTGAATTATAAGGGTACTTATCCTTTCTGTATTCGTTGTGAGAGGCATCACCCGGAGAAGTTTACTGCGGTTTGTGCGTTGTGTAAGAAAGAGGGACACGTTGCTAAGACGTGTAAGACTCCTCCGAAGGATAAGGCTATTGTTCCGGCCAAAGCTCCTCCTACATGCTATACTTGTGGAGAGAAGGGACACATTAGTCCGAATTGTCCTAAGAAAAAAGATAATCCCGCTACTGGAGCTAATGCTACTGCTGCGAAGGGTCGTGCATTTGTTATTACTGCTGCTGAAGCCCGAGATGAAGATGAAGTTATCACGGGTACGTATCTTGTCAATAATTTCTATGCAACTATTTTATTCGATACTGGTGCCGACAGAAGTTACGTGTCTAGTGATTTTTGTACCCTATTTGCTGAAAAGCCTCAACCCTTAGAAACTAAAAGATTAGTAGAAGTAGCCAATGGAAAGGTCATGCAAGTCGATAAAATCTATAAAAACTGCAACCTAATCTTAGCCGATAAAGAATTTAAGATAGACCTTTTACCGGTCGAGCTCGGAAGTTTTGACGTCGTAGTTGGAATGGACTGGTTACGTCCATTGAGAGCTGCCATCATGTGTTACGATAAAACCATTCATGTTGCATTGGGAAATGGAGAGACTCTTATCATCCAAGGTAAAAAGAGTGGTTCCAATCTCAATATTATCTCCTGTATTAAAACCCACAAACACCTTATGAAAGGTTATCCAGCTATTCCAGCCCACGTTAAGATGATCGAATCGAAAGAGAAGTGTATTGAAGATGTACCAGTGGTTAAAGACTTTCCCGATGTGTTTCTCGAAGATCTTCCTGGTCTTCCACCTCCTCGACAAGTTGAATTTCAAATTGATTTAGCTCCCGGTGCTGCTCCTATTGCTAAAGCACCATACCGTTTAGCACCTTCCAAAATGAAGGAACTTTCCAACCAGCTCCAAGAACTATTGGATAAAGGTTTCATTCATCCAAGCTCGTCTCCATGGGGAGCTCCTATTATATTTGTTAAAAATAAGGATGGTACGTTAAGGATGTGCATTGATTACCGCGAACTTAACAAGCTTACTATCAAGAACCGTTATCCGTTGCCACGTATTGATGATCTATTCAACCAACTTCAAGTGTCAATTGTTTATTCAAAGATTGATTTGAGGTCAGGATATCACCAACTTAGAGTCAAGGAATCTGATATTCCTAAGACTGCTTTTCGCGCTCGTTATGGGCACTATGAATTCTGTGTCATGCCTTTTGGTTTGACCAATGCTCCTGCCGTTTTCATGGATCTCATGAACCGTGTCTGTAAACCTTATCTTGATAAATTCGTCATTGTTTTCATTGATAACATTTTGATCTACTCCAAGAGTGAGAAGGAACATGAGCAACATCTGCGCGTGATTCTTGAACTCTTACGAAAGGAACAACTCTACGCTAAGTTTTCTAAGTGCGAGTTTTGGCTCAAAACCGTACAATTCCTCGGACACGTTGTTGATAGTAATGGAATACATGTCGATCCAGCTAAGATTACCGCTATCCAGAACTGGGAGATACCAAAGCATATTCGTCAATTTTTGGGACTTGCCGGTTATTATCGGAGATTCATAAAGGATTTTTCCCTTTTTGCCAAACCTCTTATGAAGCTAACTCAAAAAGGGAAGAAGTTTGAGTGGTCTGAAGAACAGGAATCTGCTTTCAAGATTCTGAAAGAGAAGTTGACCACAACCCCGATTCTATCTTTAGCTGAAGGTACTGACGATTTTGTTGTTTACTGCGATGCCTCAAAGCAAGGCTTTGGTTGTGTTTTAATGCAACGTGAAAAGGTTATTGCCTACATATCTAGACAGTTGAAGAAACACGAGGAGAACTATATCACACACGACCTTGAGTTAGGTGCCGTGGTATTTGCATTAAAGATATGGAGACATTATCTATATGGTACCCAGTTTACGGTGTACACTGACCATAAAAGTCTTCGACACATCTTTGATCAAAAACAGCTGAATATGAGGCAAAGTCGATGGCTCGAGTTATTGAACGATTATGACTGTAAGATGGAATATCATCCTGGTAAGGCAAACGTAGTTGTCGATGCCCTCAGTCAAAAAGACGATGTTAAACGTGTTCGTGCCTTAAACCCGAAAATCAAATCAATTCTTATATCACGAATCTGCGAAGCTCAACTGGAAGCTATTAAACCAACACTTATAGAAGGTGAAGGACCTATCGGTTTCGAGAACCAACTCCAAGTGAAAGCTAATGGTACACGGTACTTTGGCAACAGAATTTGGGTTTCTCGCTTCGGTAATCTCCGTGAACTAGTCTTGGATGAAGCGTATAAGACTAGGTATTCTATTCATCCGGGTTCCAGTAAAATGTACCACGATGTGAAGGAATTCTACTGGTGGCCTAATATGAAAGCTGACATTGCTACTTATGTTAGTAAGTGTCTCACTTGTTTGAAAGTCAAGGCTGAACATCAAAAGCCTGCTGGTCTGTTGACACAACCCGATATTCCGCAGTGGAAGTGGGAATGTATCGCTATGGACTTTATTACTAAATTGCCAAAGACTTCTAGTGGCAATGATACTATATGGGTCATAGTAGATCGTCTTACTAAATCTGCTCATTTCTTACCGATCAAGGAGACCGACAAGATGGAGAGATTGTCACAACTGTATATCAAAGAAGTTGTCTCTCGTCATGGTGTTCCTATATCAATCATATCCTATCGTGACAGTAGATTCACTTCCAGATTCCAGAAATCCTTACAAACTGCTCTTGGAACTCAACTCGACATGAGTACTGCTTATCATCCGCAAACCGATGGTCAAAGTGAACGAACCATTCAAACATTGGAAGATATGCTTCGCGCTTGTGTTATCGACTTCGGCAAAGGCTGGGATAGACATTTGCCTTTGGTTGAATTCTCTTACAATAATAGTTACCACTCAAGTATTAAGGCTGCACCTTTTGAGGCCTTATACGGACGAAAATGTAGATCCCCACTGTGCTGGGATGAATTAGAGGACAGACAGTTAACTGGTCCTGAAATCATGCACGAGACAACCGAAAAGATAGTTCAGATTAAGAAACGAATAGAAACTGCCCGCAGCCGATAGAAGAGCTATGCTAATAAAGGTCGAAAAGATTTGGAATTCCAAGTTGGTGACAAAGTCATGTTGAAAGTATCCCCTTGGAAAGGCGTCGTTCGTTTTGGTAAACGAAGCAAACTAAGTCCGCGTTTTGTTGGACCCTTCAAGATTACTGAAAGGATCATACGCGTAGCTTATCGATTAGAATTACCTGTCGAACTTAGCAGCGTACACGACGTATTTCATGTCTCGAATCTTAAAAAGTGTCTCGCTGATGACACTCTCGTTATTCCTTTAGATGACATTCGCATTGATGATAAAATGCACTTAATAGAGGAACCCGTAGAAGTCATGGACCGATCTGCTAAACGCTTAAAACAAAGCACCATACCTATTGTTAAGATCCGTTGGAATTCACGACGTGGCCCCGAGTATACCTGGGAACGTGAAGACCAAATGAAACAGAAATATCCCCATCTCTTCTCAACCGCTGATGCATCCGAGAAGTCTATCTAAAACTTCGGGACGAAGTTTTTATTAACGGGGAGGTACTGTAACAACCCTCACTTTTCGACTTCTAAATTACTGAATTAACTCTAGGGTTATATGTCTGACTATATGTATTAAGGGTTGTTATATACAATTAAATATTGACCGAATAGTAATTTTTAGTCAACAATGTACGCTTAAATAAATAATATATTATTAATTTATATAATTTGACATAATTTAACTAAGTATATAAACTTTGTATCACTTTTATTATTTAGTTAATGTATTATATATTTTATATATTTAACTATATAATAAAGCCAATTATATATAAATGTAATAATATTTACAAACTTACTAAAACTATAGTTTAATAATTAAAATCATAATTATTATTAAAAATACAAAACACCGAATTATTTATTATTTTTATGCAAAATTTGTATTTATTAATTAAAAAAATAAAAAAAATAAAAAAAAAGAAAAATATTATTGACAAATATTCTTGGAAAAGCATTAAATCAATTTGTTTATTTATATATAAAAAAAATCCTTAAAATAAATGAAAAAAAAATAAATAAATAAATTACTTTTTAATTAAAAATTGTAATGGAAAAACTACTTTTATTATTTTATTTTGTGCATTATCCCATGACCTAACATTTAATACTTTTTAATTTTAAAATCCCATTAAGAATTAAAATATTTCTTTTTCTTTTAATTATTTTATTCTTTTTACCTAATTTTTTCAAGTATAAATACCCCTCACTTCTCATTCAAACTCACACCAAAATTTTTCTCATTCTCTCTTTGAAGAATTACTACTAGTAAGTATTCTTTTCTTACTTTTTATTTTTTTTACTTTTTACTTTTTACTTTTTTACTTTTTACTTTTTACTTTTTACGTCGGTTATTATTTTTACCGAAACATGTAAATAATGTTATAAATTATATGCAATTAAAAATAAAATAAATAACATGTATACACTATTACTATTACTAGCACCTATAACCTACTACTTATATTGTAACATAAAAACATTTTGGGATATGTATTAGAGATGTATAGATCTTTGAACTTTCTTGACGAATGGTTTCTATGAGATTCTAGGCAGAGGGTTTGGATTTCCGATTTAAAGGGTCCTATTGCTCAAGCCCCTAGATCTAAATTAGCCATTCGAAGGGAAAGAGGTGATTGGAAGCTTATCTAATACGGCAAGTATCCTAAAATGGAAAACACTGATAAAAGTAGAAACTCTCTAGTCATAGAAACTTAGTAAAATAAGAAACTTTCTAAAAATGGAAACTTTATAAAAATAGTAACTTACTAGGAATAGAAACTTAGTAAAACAAACTATACTTAAACACATACTTAAACTTAAACATGGGCAAAACACTTAACTACTCTTAAATGTCAATAGGTTGACTTTCCTGCTCACTCGTTCAACTCTTTATTCCGAGGAATAACTCTCTCTCTACTTACTAAGGTGAATTCATAGCCCCTCTTTATTGCTAGAAAACTTACTTACTTTACTTGGGGTGAGACCCATGCTGTTTTTACTTTTTACAATTTAGACACAAGTACCAAACTGTTAAACTATGCTATACCCGGCTATGTCCGACTAAGTCCCTACAGTGATATTTTTAATTGCTGCGGCATGCTTAATTATTGGGGGTAGGCCTATCGGGAGTAACGTCCCCGATAAATTTGACCAAGTCATTGTATTATTTAATAATGAAATTAAACCGACAAGGACAGACACAACTTGTCATGGGGCAAACTTGAACGTTTAGTCGAAATATCACGCATTGGCATAACTTTTTGATCCTGCGGGAGATCAACTTTACAAACTAAATATTGTGGTCTAAAACAACGGTCAAACTTTTTGTTAAACCTATGAACTTCACTCAACCTTTTTGGTTGACACTTTAGCATGTTTTGTCTCAGGTGCTGTTTGATTCAAGCTCTTATACTTACTGCTTATGTGATGCTACTTGGACATAGGATCAAGAGATATTGAATTTATTACTTCTGCATGTGAACATTTACGTTATTGTTATTCCTGTCATTGTAACGACATTTCATTTTCCGCTGCGTACTCATTAAAGTTAAATTCATCATTTAGTATTGTTCTCGTTTATTATAATATGTTGGTATGTTTTGATATTAGTGACGTTCCTTCCAGACCCTATTGGGAGGACGTTACATAAATCATTAAGTTAGCATATCATATAGATATAGAACATGTGTTTAGTTGATTTTAAAAGTCAAGTTAGAAAGATTAACTTTTATTTGCGAACAAGTTTAGAATTAACTAAACTATGTTCTAGTGATTACAAGTTTAAACCTTCGAATAAGATAGCTTTATATGTATGAATCGAATGATGTTATGAACATCATTACTACCTCAAGTTCCTTGGACAAACCTACTGGAAATGAGAAAAATAGATCTAGCTTCAAAGGATCCTTGGATGGCTTGAAAGTTCTTGAAGCAGAATCATGACACGAAAACAATTTCAAGTAAGATTTTCACTCGAAATAAGATTGTTATAGTTATAGAAATTGAATTAAAGTTTGAATATGATTATTACCTTGTATTAGAAAGATAACCTACTGTAAGTAACAAAGGTTTCTTGATCTTGGATGATTACTTGGAATGGATTTAGAAAACTTGGAAGTAAACTTGCAATCTTGGATGTATTCTTGATTTTATGAAACTAGAACTTTTGGAATTTATGAAGAACACTTAGAACTTGAAGATAGAACTTGAGAGAGATCAATTAGATGAAGAAAATTGAATAATGAAAGTATTTGTAGGTGTTTTTGGTCGTTGGTGTATGGATTAGATATAAAGGATATGTAATTTTGTTTTCATGTAAATAAGTCATGAATGATTACTCATATTTTTGTAATTTTATGAGATATTTCATGCTAGTTGCCAAATGATGGTTCCCACATGTGTTAGGTGACTCACATGGGCTGCTAAGAGCTGATCATTGGAGTGTATATACTAATAGTACATACATCTAAAAGCTGTGTATTGTACGAGTACGAATACGGGTGCATACGAGTAGAATTGTTGATGAAACTGAATGAGGATGTAATTGTAAGCATTTTTGTTAAGTAGAAGTATTTTGATAAGTGTCTTGAAGTCTTTCAAAAGTGTATGAATACATATTAAAACGCTACATGTATATACATTTTAACTGAGTCGTTAAGTCATCGTTAGTCGTTACATGTAAATGTTGTTTTGAAACCTTTAGGTTAACGATCTTGTTGAATGTTGTTAACACATTGTTTATTATACCAAATGAGATGTTAAATTGTTATATTATCATGATATTATGATATATAATATATCTTAGTATGATATATATACAGTTAAATTTCGTTACAGCGATAATCGTTACATATATGTTTCGTTTCGAAATCATTAAGTTAGTAGTCTTATTTTTACATATGTATTTCATTGTTAATACACTTAATAATATATTTACTTATCATTTAACATAATTAACCAAGTGTATCAATATCTTAATATGATTCATATGTACCTAGTAAGACGTTGTTATAACGATAATCGTTATATATATCGTTTTCGAGTTTCTTAAATTAATAGTCTCATTTTTATGTATATAACTCATTGTTAAAATACCTAATGAGATACATACTTATAATAAAATCATGTTAACTATATATATAACCATATATATGTCATCGTATAGTTTTTATAAGTTTTAACGTTCGTGAATCACCGGTCAACTTGGGTGGTCAATTGTCTATATGAAACCTATTTCAATTAATCAAGTCTTAACAAGTTTGATTGCTTAACATGTTGGAAACACTTAATCATGTAAATAACAATTTCATTTAATATATATATAAACATGGAAAAGTTCGGGTCACTACATGAAGGTGCGATGTCGTCACGTGTATGACATCTCAGGTGATTGTGTATGTTGGCTCTGAGAGCCTGAAGTGAATTCGCGGTAATCTAGTGTATATGACCAACGATGAAAATGGTCATGTGTTACGTGGAATGACAATTCTTTGGGATGTTATCATCTTGACGGTGAGAAGGTGGAGCTGAATCCTAAGTGGGGGAGTTTCACTGCTACCCGAGGAAGCTCCGGTGGTATTAGATATAGAGAAGTGTCGAAGTGTACTGTGCTATGCCTCAATAGGGGTTCGGAGTTCCTAACGAGGAAGAGTGACGGGTTGTTGATGTCGACTCGATATCATACGTTACGATTGTGAGTTACGAAACCGGAATGTTATGCGTGGAGTTTGTGATGACGGGATTGAGAGAAGTGTGCGTCTTCTTAAGTAAGGTGGTCGTGTAGTACCAAGGTGCGGTATGAGACCAAAAGTGAACACTTAGATCCTGGAGTAAGGGATTGAAACTGTCGTTGCGGGTGCTTTCGTAATGAAAATCTGGGTTGTCGTGAAACTTAGATAGTACTATTTGAGTGGGTACGAGTTCGATCTTGTGGTGGTTACTGTACTTCCCTATCGGGAAACGTGATCGTTGAAATCGTCAGTGGATTATTCCACTTTATGGACGAATGTGAGGCGGGGAGTGTCGGTTCCGATTTTCTCACTTAGATACACGCAAATGTTGTTTGTTTGCATGGGTGTGCTCCCTACCCGTCAGTTGCATTGAAATGTTGAGACCATCCTTAATGAACGGTCGAGGTAAGAGGATTCACCAGTCGTTGGTGGATATTTTGTGGGTCGTGTGGCGGATTGCGAATTTGTTGCGATGATAATTTGTTGTTGACGGGATTCTAGTATATGAATAGTTTCCATACTGGTACTCGGAAGCCGTCTTGTGTGGTTGTGTTATAGGGTTTAGAGGAGAAACCCCGTGTTAGGTGCCGATGTATTGTCTAGCATGTGGTGTACTGTTGTCGTCCTGGATTAATCCAGAGACTGATGGACGGGTGCGGATCGATTCATGGGGAAAATTTTGTGTCCCTAGCGTGATTAATTGGTGATACTGAAATTTCTTCGATGAAGGAATAACCCGGTTGTGGTGACGGGGGAAGTTGGTTTTTGAATCAGAGGACATTCATGATTGACCGGCTGAGTGGTGCGTTTATGAACCAATGATGTACGGAGTTTTAATGCGGTATAAATCCTTCTCGACTTGTCTTAATGCAAATACTTGGTTCACGGCATAGTGGACCTAGTAGATCGCGTTTGGGTGATGTAGTTATGGACGTAACTTTTTGCGGGTTGTAGCCCGAGAGAACTTGTAGAAGTGCATGGTGTTTCTCATATTTCCTAGGTAGGCATTTTGGGCGTTGAGTGTATGAGATACCTCTTGTTACGGTGATGCACGCTAGTGATTATTAGCGTGTGGTGAGACCTTCGGATTAACGGAAGATATTATGGATGTCGGTCTTGGTGGTGTTCGTAGAATCGTAGGGCGTGGTGCGTAGTTGTTTGTAAGCGTGTGTGAATGCATGGAAGCAGTCATCTCTTGATAAGTGATGAGGATCACGGGGACGTGATCTAGACTAAGTTGGGAGAGTTGTAACGCGTTGTCTTCTTTTCGAGTGGTAGCGCGCGGCGAGCAGTTGTTTGCGCGGCACGCAATAGTCACTGGCAGCAGCCTTCGGTATTCTATATGATTTAATGAGGGGCAATTAAGTAATTTCACTTGGTGGCTGGTTTTAAGCCACAAAAGGTGAAGGTAGAGCTCATTCAACCTTTTCTCCATCCACCTTATCCACTAATCTTCAATCTTAGAAAGAGAGAAGGGTTTCTAAACTGAGGAAACTTGAGTGGGTGATGAAGATGGTGATTCTTGCTCAAATTGGGAGCGGGTCTTGGTTTTCCTTGATGTTTCTAGCTACTAGCTCGGTTTTGGAGTTAAGGTAAACCCTAGATCCGATTTTATTTACTTTGATTTTGATTTGGAGTTAGGGTTTGTGCTTGTTAGGGTTATAAACCCCATTTCTTGTGAAATTTGTGGGTTTTGTGTATTGTTAGTGTACGTAAACCCGATTATTGTGGGTTTAGGGTTTGATGACGAATTTGAAAGTATTTGTCATGGTTTGGGTATTAAACCACTAGGTGTAATTGTGTTGGTGTTTTGATGTTCTTAAGAACAAGTATTTGTCAAAATGGGTGTTGACTTTGATTTAATGTCAAACTAAGTTCTAAGTCAAGATTTGGTGAATCAAGTATGTAAATACTTGGTCTAGGTGCTAATTGGTGTTTTGGAAATATAATCACTAGCCGTTAGTGATTATGGGCGTTTTTGTGACTTGTGTCAAAATGGGTAATTTGAATTGGGTCAAAATGATGATGACGCTAGTTTTGGTCAACCGAATGTTTAAACACGTGTGTTAAGCGTTAAATGACGTTTTTGGATGTAATTACTCGTGAGAAGTAATTTTGGGTTAAAATGATACTTTAACATAAGTCAAACGCGGTCAAACGCAATATTGGTCAATATTGCACGTGTTGTGGTTTTGGTGTAAATAACGGTTTGGAATGATCACTACCTAAGTAGTAACCTAGTGTTAAGACCTAGGTTGGTCTAATTGGTGTCAAGTATAATTTGGAATAAATTATATTTTGTAGAGCGGGTTTGAATTACCACCCGAAGTGGTAATTGGATTGTGCCCATTAAATGTTAAATGGGCGGGTTTTGGCAAGCAAGGTGATCCCTTGGCTAAAGGATGATTGTGTAGGATTCTCTTTTAGAGAGTATGTTTGTGTGTATATTGTGCCTATGTGTGATATACGTGGTTGTTTGCTCGGATATGAGGACGTAGATCATGTTACACTGTGTAACTTACACATGACTTATGCGGGCATGCCAAGGTGAGTGAAATAATTATACGTGTATGTATATAGTGTATTTACTTGTGTAGGATGCGATGTGGATTTAAAGTTCGGGTGTTTGATACCACATCGTGTTGGTATGGGTTGAGGGTTTAAAGTTCGGGCGTTCGATACGTTATCCTCATGAGTGTTTTGGGTTTAGTCCCTAAACCCAAAACCCAAAACCCTAAACCCAAAATCCTAAACCTAAACCCAAAATCCTAAACCTAAACCCTAAATCTAAACCCTAAACCCTAAATCTCTAAAAAAACTCAATCAAAATCCTAAATCTAAACCCTAAATCTAAACCCTAAACCATAAATCTCTAAACTCTAATATCTAAACCCTATAAAACTCTAATATCTAAACCCTAAACCCTAAATTTCTAAACTCTAATATCTAAACTCTATAAACCCTAATATCTAAACCCTAATATCTAAAACCTCAACATATGCTCGAAAAACACGATAATTGTTATATATTAATTCTTTGAGCATTTTCCCGCCAAAATAAAAACATTCATCACAAAGTGTCTATATTAAATGTTCATATTTTCATCCAATATATAATGTTCGTGAACAAAGTTTTTTCAAAAAATGAAAAAAATAATAATTTTGCTTCCCCCGATTGGTTACTTCCCCCTTGATCCTGCCCATATATATATATATATATATATATATATATATATATATATATATATATATATATATATATATATATATATATATATATATATATATATATATATATATATATATATATATATATATATATATATATATATAGGGGTAGGATCAAGGGGGAAATAACCAATTGGGGGAAGCAAATTTTTGTTTTTCGTTTTTTTTGGAATTTTTTTTTCCGGCATCAAGATCACACTAAAATATGAATATTTAGAAAAGATACTTCATGATGAATGTTATTATTTAGGCGGGAAAACGATCGACAAAAATAACATTCAAGATAATATTGTTCATGAAGAATGTGCACGTTTTTTTTTTTTTTTTTTTTCTTCATGTTTTGTGAAGTAAAAATTTAGCCCGATTTAGAGTTTAGGGTTTAGGGTTTGGTGTTTTGAGTTTATTCCATAAACCCAAAACACCAAACCCTAGACCCTATACCCTAAACCCTAAACCCTAAACTCTAAATCGTTCGTGTTAAAAACTCAATCTAAATCCTAAATCTAAACCCTAAATCTAAACCCTAAACCCTAAATTTCTAAGCCCTAATATCTAAACCCTATAAACCCTAATATCTAAACCCTAATATCTAAAACTGTGATGACCCGGAAATTTCCGAACAAATTTAAACTTTAAACTTTATATATATCTGACACGATAAGCAAAAATCTGTAATGTTGAGTCTCGAAAGTTTTTAAACTATATTCATGTAATCAAATACTCTTTGACCATGCCCGATGATTCACGAACAATTTATGTGTAAATAAATATATATACATATACATATATGTGATTTTAAATTAAGAAATATTAATTGAACGGATTAGTTAATATGAATATAAGTTATGAGATCTATTTAATGAGGTTGGAAATATTATCAAGGTATTGAATGAATAATACTTTATACGAACGTATTTGTTCGATGTAAGTTTATCGACGAGATTAAAAGATAGTATCAAATGATTGAATTATCAGATACATTGAATTATGATCACGAGTCTCCGTCGTAAGGTCCACTATGATGTAAGAGACTATTACATTTTTAACGGTATTCGGAAATTTAGTGAAATGATACGCATGCAAGAACGACAGTGTTCTTATCGAGGGTTAGTCAAAGGTTGGTGGAGGATTGAATTTCATAACACTTGGTTGATAACTTGCAACGTATATAGAACGTGATTATGTATATTAGATATATTAGTTAGGTAAAAATATAGTAACCCTTGTTCATTGATTCGATTTATAATTAGATATTTTAACTAGAGCCTTTGAGAAATTAAAGTAAAGGTTGGCGCATAAATAAGTTATATCAGATTAAGTTTTCGAGCATAACCGTTAAGTGATATAACAATATCTTGTATTCACACGATTTTAATGTTATATATATATATATTGGTCTTTGAAATATAATTAATTTTGAAAAGTGAAATATTATATTATTAGATAAATATTTCAAACATATGTATTATGTATAAGTTTATAAATTTTAAATGTACATATATTTTATTTTAGTCATAAAACGTTTTGATTCAAACTAATAAGATTAAATATATATTTTGTTATATAACGAGACGTCGATTTATAAAAGGAAATGACCAAAACACTCAAAAGATTAAGTTAAACTTTGAGTGGGTTAGTTTTTAATTAATTTAAGTCTCGTTATTAATAAAGGTACATGTCACAAAATGTTTATTTTAAAATAAAATATTTTGACAAACAACGAGACTTTGATTTATAGAAGGAAATGACCACAACGCTCAATTTTATAAGTTACATTTTTCATAAAGTAAATCTTTGATAAATAAGTCAAATTATTATTAAAGGTACACGTCATGTAACGTAAAAGGCTAGTTTTCTAAACGTACAAAAGTGCGCCCGAAAAACCGAAAGTGGTACATGAGTCGTGAGACCACGACCGTGTCATTTTTGTAAAAATTATATTTTTACCATGAGCGTAAATATAATATAATATTTAATTAATTCTAAAGATTTAATATATTATAAAAATATACATCACATGTGTTAAAAAGAAAACCAAATGCGTTTGAGCTGTATGATGGGGGTAGGTGGGTTGATGGCTCAAAATTCTTTAAATTGATCAATTACTGGTTCGTTCAAGCACATAATTCATTTCATCTTACGAGCTCTCATCATATACATATATATCTATAACTATAATATTATTATCAAGATTATTAATATTAATTTTATTATTATTGATATTAGTACTATTACGTAGTGATATTATTAGTATTATACATAAAATACTACGACGAGGTCATGAGCGAGTTATTTCAAAAACTGGTTTTCAAGTAGGATAGGGCTAAGGAAATTATGGGTTATAGCTATGGAGGTGATGGGTAATGTTCATGGGTATGCTCATGAGGTCAATCTAGTGTTTATCATCTTCGTCGTGTCTGCGTACCTTTCCTACAATATTGAACCTCAATATTGATACGTGAGTACTCATAACTTAACTTTTATTTGCTAATAGTGTATCCCTGACTAGTGCTCGAGAATATAGGATTGTGCATGCTTGTATATTTGATATTGCCCTTAGATAAGTTATGTTGAATCTTAAAGGTTGTTATACTAGGGATGAAATAAGGTATAAAATATGCATGTCTTTGGAAAGCTATCGAAAAATTAAGAACTTTTCATTTAGATATCAAATGGATTCGATGAACGGTTAGAAAGTTATGAAATAAACGAATTGTGTAATTAATTTCGTAATTAAAATTGCTGATATTAATTAGTGAACTAATTTTCTGGGTTATAAAAAGTGGGTATTTGGATTCTACTCGTCGAGTAGATGAATTTTCATATAAAGCACGTCTCGTTTCGTTGAACGGTTGTCAAGTTATGGATAAAAGAAGTTTTGTAAATTTTGACGAAACGTCGATACGGAAACTGAAATTCTCGCTGATCTGCGTTGTTTCAGATTAAAACAAAAATACCACTGAATTCTTTGCTGTAAGGTCTAACAAACGACTCTGGCCGTTTGTCAATTCGAGTCTCGACGATTTTTCTAAAAATCGTCAAAGTTGACTGTTTGGTCACATTTTAAAATTCTAAAAAGAGCTGAAACTTTTTTATTAAAAATATCAGTTTTGTATCAGTTGTCATGGTCAGCCTGATGTGTGTTTACTTTTGCCAAAAATCATGTTATATCTTTGTGGTAACGAGAATTTGAAGGCTTTGACCGTTTGTCAATCCGAGTTTCGAGGAATTTTCTAAAAATCTCCAAAGTAGGCTACTCGGTCACTTTTGTAAATTTATTAAAGCTGAAAAATTAACTTTGGAACGCCGAAACCGCGTTGGCAACTACGAGTTGTCTAGGTTTAGTTTACTTATGTAAAATTTATGCTTAATCTTTTTGGTAATGTGTAACTGTTATCTTTGGCCGTTTATCAATCGGAGTTACGATAATTTTTCTAAAAATTGCTGAAGTGGCCGTTTAGTCATGTTTGACTAAAAAAAAAAAAATTCATTTTTGTATAAGTTATTGTATTTTTGCATGCGACCTCGTTTTTACTTTAACCTTTGACTTCTTACCTTGAACTTTGACTTTTCCCGTTAACTTTTCAGTTAATTTTTTTTGTGTTGACTTTCTCTAAATACTAATATACTATTTTATGATTATGAAACCATTTGTGTTACGTTGTTTCACACGTCACCTTTTACTAGAAATTTAACTGACCATGGGTAATACAACATGTTACTATACTGTTGAGTCAGACTCGAGCATTAGGATTGTGGTACACTATGACTTGGCCTAAATTATTAGACAAATATTGACCGTCACATATATATATAATTACTATAGGTTCGTGAATCCAAGGCCAACCTTACACTTGTTCAATGATGTTATATGTATTTTTACTACAAAATACAGTATGGTGAGTTTCATTTGCCTTTTTACCCTTTATATTTTTGGGACTGAGAATACATGCGCTTTTATAAATGTTTGACGAAATAGACACAAGTAATTGAAACTACATTCTATGGTTGAATTATCGAAATCGAATATGCCCCTTTTTATTAAAGTCTGGTAATCTAAGAATTAGGGAACAGACACCCTAATTGACGCGAATCCTAAAGATAGATCTATCGGGCCTAACAAACCCCATCCAAAGTACCGGATGCTTTAGTACTTCGAAATTTATATCATGTCCGAAGGAGGATCCCGGAATGATAGGGGATATTCTTATATGCATATTGTTAATGTCGGTTACCAGGTGTTCACCATATGAATGATTATTTTTGTCTCTATGCATGGGACGTATATTTATGAGAACTGGAAATGAAATTCTTGTGGTCTATTAAAATGATGGAAATAAATGATTATGATAAACTAATGAACTCACCAACCTTTTGGTTGACACTTTAAAGCATGTTTATTCTCATGTGTTAAAGAAATCTTCCGCTGTGCATTTGCTCATTTTAAAGATATTATTTGGAGTCTTTCATAGCATATTTCGAAGAACGTTGCATTCGAGTCATTGAGTTCATCAAAGATTATTATTAAATCAATTTATAGTTGGATAGTGGATATTATGAAATGGTATGCATGTCTGTCAATTTTCGATGTAAAGAAAGATTGTCTTTTAAAAACGAATGCAATGTTTGTAAAATGTATCATATAGAGGTCAAATACCTCGCAATGTAATCAACTATTGTGAATCGTTTATAATGTATATGAACGGGTCCTTTCAGTTGGTATCAGAGCGGTGGTCTTAGCGAACCAGGTCTGCATTAGTGTGTCTAACAGATAGGTCGATAGGATGCATTAGTGAGTCTGAACTTCGACCGTGTCTGCATGTCAATAGTTTTGCTTATCATTTTGTGTCAAAAATTAACTACTTATCATCCTCAGGAAATTACCTGCTTATCATTTTTAGTCTAAGACACGTCTTGCTGCATTGATTGCATGAATAGTGTATAGACAAAAATTCATATCTTAGCGTATCTGCTAAATCATATCTTATCGTATCTATTACTGTAAACATTGCCTGATATATCCCGTAAAGTCCTCCGTAACTTACGAAATCTTTTGTTCTATATATATGGATATTCTATGTAATTAGAATACCATCCGATAACCGAAAATCATTTCATATCGAAAAAAGAAAAAAAAAATCCTTATTGGATTTCGAAATGGAATCCCACTCCAGCTCCGAAAGCAGTGTGACCGGAATAGATCAACCAATCAGTCATCACCTATTCTGGATGAATTGGGGATGGGTTCGTAGCCTCCTCAATCATTGGAGACAAGAAGAAGGTGATCCCTTCCATCCACCACATTGCCCTCTTGACGAAGAACCTGAAGCACTTACCGGCGAACCTGTCCGAAACACCATTTTCTCGCTCATTTCCAGAGTATCTCGTCACGATTATATATTACATCAAATTTTAGATTTTATTTATCCGCTCGTCCGAACCGACAATCACCCCGGTGTAATAGAAGAAGTCAACGAGCTTCGCGCTCGGGTAGTGGCTTTGGAGAATATGGTGCAGAGATTACAAACACCAGCAGCAGCATCAGCAGCATAACCAGTAACACCATCATCAACGCCAATAGTACCATTACCACCCCAACCACAACCACGTCGTAAACCTCAACTTTACACTCTGTCCCACGAGCACCAATGTCATACGCCCTGTAGATACCAAGGAATACCAACAACAATAACCGACGAAGTATTAATTCATAACTTCATTGGAGAAACATTCCGCGCAGATTATGTAATCTCTAAAGTCTTAGAGATTATCTAATCTAGCCCTAACCATAAATCAGTTAAGCGAACCAAAATGATAGAAGGAAGAGTAGAAACCCTGACAAAAATGGTGTGTGATTAACAAGCTAAACTTGTTTTACCAACAGCATCAACAGTACCGTCAGCGTCACCAGCATCATCAGTACAGTCAACATCAGAATCAACAACACCTATAACATCACAAACTCCGTCAGCTCAAGAATCACTATGGACATCATTACGAATCAATAACCCGTATATTGTATCAACGAGTTATGAAGAATTAACTCATTCCCTTTGAAGAAATTATATGTATATTTTATATATTTTGAAATAAAAATAAATCTTTCCGTGCTAAGCTATTGTGTGTGAATCTTAACTACTCAGTTAATTCATATTACAAATATGCAATAATGTACGTCCTTCGGCCGCAACTTAACCAGCGTTAACTACAATCTCTGTCGCAATTCAACAAATTCCAATTCATAATAAATCAAGTATATATTTGATTTTACACTTTCATCATCGATGTACCCGAAACTTTTCAGATAACATCATTCGTACTTTGCGAAATTCACAAGAATTCCACGAACCGAACATCATACATCAACAAATAACGAAGTATTGATTCATAATTTCAATGTCATTAAATAAATACTGCGTAAAAGTTATCTACTTTTTAAAGCCTTTAGGGATTATTCAATTCTAGTTTCAACCGTAAATCAAATGAGTTTAATTTAACATTAACTCATTAAATCTATGTTACATCTGAAGAAAATATACATATATATATTTTCATAAAGACTGTAATAAAATTCTTTTGTACAAAATATTAATTGTGAAATTTTTTTTTAACGGGTAGGTAATACCCGAGAGATATATAAATTCACAATTAATATATTACATTCTTCGAATCTGATTCAGCAAATCATCCATTATACTCCCTACTTTCACAACAATATACATTCTTTTATAGAAATCAAAACAACCATACTCATTCAAAATTTAATTACATATTCTGATTTTGAAATCTCAAAATTCAACTTGAGATATGACCAAAATCATCACTCTTAGATCCTTACATCTTTCACAAGCTATATTTTGACTTCAAAACTGTGTTAGAACATCAAATGTATGTTAACGATTACAATCTGTGTTCAAACCCTTCGAAAATTTCTGAAGACACTTCGAATGATGAGCAATCGAGATGATGATCCAACCACATGTTACCCACAGTTATGTACCTGAAAAACTCTTGAAACCAATGTAAAAGTTTAAACAACGTATCCGCGTCAGATTCTTTAGCATTTATTAGCAAAAATAACTTTACGAATCCCTTCAAAGTAGCCAATTTTGTCACAGCTCCAGCAAGTCAACTTCGACTTTTCAATCGGACCAGCCTTATTATAACCCCGATAGATACGTTGCCCTTTCGTCATTATTACTGGGGAACCTTTCATATTCCACCATATTACCACCAGCATTTAATCATCTAAAACACGATTCTTCTGAACCCATCTCGAATTGATAACCAGTGATTCAGATATTATAGCATTAAATGCAGAGGAAACATAAAAATGGTAGATGGTCTAAATGGCCAAGAGTTTGATGATAGAAGATAGTGAGTTGGTAAACCTCAGAAGAAGAGAGGATTTGGTACTGAAAAATGGATTGAGCAAAGTATGAAGGAAGCTATGGATAAATCACAAAGACTGAATCTGCCTTCAAAGGATTCAAATGATTCAGTGTCTGCTGAAATCGTTAGCAAACACCTTACTTCTTATTCTAAACCTTCACAGACAGATATTCTTCATCATCATCATATCTTAAATATTATAAGATATCTTCGTATCTTCCATTATACATATTCTCCATATCTTTGGAGATATTTTCACAACTATTCTTATCAAGTATCATTTATCTCTCCGTAATATCTGCAACATAAAAGAAACTGTGTTAGTTTCTAAATTCTGAAAAATTTGAATATGAATGTTTTTGAAGTGGTGTTGGGAACTGATGCATGGGTTAGTATAATATAATGACACTTGATCAACGTCATTATATTACAGTAATTCATGCTGAGTTTCTAATGGACGTGATGATTCACAGGACATACCGTCATCATGTGTCATTTACACGACTCTTACATTCTATCTAACCTCTAAATATATCAAGAAAATATTTCGTGATGATTCGGTCTTTTTCAGGGTATTCTGGTAATTTAACAAATCAATATTTTACCATTACCATTTCCTTCTTAGAACAATTACTATATTCCTTCTGAAATCCATACATACGAATTCCGGACCATTACGAGAGCTATTTAATCGCAAGAAGAAGAAACGAAAGGACAAAGCTCCGAAATAGAAATTCGGGGTATAAACCGCAGCAAATAGAAGAGAGCATTAACTATGGATGACGATGACTATAGAAGACAGAAGCAGGGACATCGAAATATAAGGGAAGGTGTAAAATCTAACAACAACCCGGAAATTACAACCCGTATATATCGATGCATATAGCAATGTAAAGACATGGGAGAACTAGAAACACTATAAACCCAAGAGTATAGTAGAAGTAAATAGATTCTTCTGGTGGCAGATTAAAAAGAAGAATGACAGATATGCAAGTTAAGAGTATATCAAGGATCAGAATGGGATGGAGCATATTAACGAATACTTTAAAGTAGGAATTGAGAAAGAAAGAATAGAAGGTGTGAGTTGTAAGGAAATGGAGAGGGTGGATTTATAGGAAAATTTTCGACAGAGCAATCGAAGCAGATTATCGCGTTTAATCAAAGAAGATCTGAATCTCCTTAATTACCGGAGAATCAAATCTTAATATGAAGATTTCTTCTAAATTCCTTAAATTTCGGAAATCAATCTTGACTACGACACCGGTTAAGTCAAACTTACTTTTATTCATTTTCACTCTTAAGTGATAGCTTCATTCGTGTTCTTCACAAAAACAAATCATTTTATCTATATTAATCAATGATGATAAAACCCTAATTATCAGTTCATATACGTCATGAAAACACTCTTACTGTTAGCCATGACAATCTCTATCAAATTTCGGGACGAAATTTCTTTTAACGGGTAGGTAATGTGATGACCCGGAAATTTCCGAACAAATTTAAACTTTAAACGTTATATATATCCGACACGATAAGCAAAAATCTGTAATGTTGAGTCTCGAAAGTTTTGAAACTATATTCATGTAATCAAATACTCTTTGACCATGCCCGATGATTCACGAACAATTTATGTGTAAATAAATATATATACATATACATATATGTGATTTTAAATTAAGAAATATTAATTGAACGGATTAGTTAATATGAATATAAGTTATGAGATCTATTTAATGAGGTTGGAAATATTATCAAGGTATTGAATGAATAATACTTTATACGAACGTATTTGTTCGATGTAAGTTTATCGACGAGATTAAAAGATAATATCAAATGATTGAATTATCAGATACATTGAATTATGATCACGAGTCTCCGTCGTAAGGTCCACTATGATGTAAGAGACTATTACATTTTTAACGGTATTCGAAAATTTAGTGAAATGATACGCATGCAAGAACGACAGTGTTCTTATCGAGGGTTAGTCAAAGGTTGGTGGAGGGTTGAATTTCATAACACTTGGTTGATAACTTGCAACGTATATAGAACGTGATTATGTATATTAGATATATTAGTTAGGTAAAAATATAGTAACCCTTGTTCATTGATTCGATTTATAATTAGATATTTTAACTAGAGCCTTTGAGAAATTAAAGTAAAGGTTGGCGCATAAATAAGTTATATCAGATTAAGTTTTCGAGCATAACCGTTAGGTGATATAACAATATCTTGTATTCACACGATTTTAATGTTATATATATATATTGGTCTTTGAAATATAATTAATTTTGAAAAGTGAAATATTATATTATTAGATAAATATTTCAAACATATGTATTATGTATAAGTTTATAAATTTTAAATGTACATATATTTTATTTTAGTCATAAAACGTTTTGATTCAAACTAATAAGATTAAATATATATTTTGTTATATAACGAGATGTCAATTTATAAAAGGAAATGACCAAAACACTCAAAAGATTAAGTTAAACTTTGAGTGGGTTAGTTTTTAATTAATTTAAGTCTCGTTATTAATAAAGGTACATGTCACAAAACGTTTATTTTAAAATAAAATATTTTGACAAACAACGAGACTTTGATTCATAGAAGGAAATGACCACAACGCTCAATTTTATAAGTTACATTTTTCATAAAGTAAATCTTTGATAAATAAGTCAAATTATTATTAAAGGTACACGTCATGTAAGGTAAAAGGCTAGTTTTCTAAACGTACAAAAGTGCGCCCGAAAAACCGAAAGTGGTACATGAGTCGTGAGACCACGACCGTGTCATTTTTGTAAAAATTATATTTTTACCATGAGCGTAAATATAATATAATATTTAATTAATTCTAAAGATTTAATATATTATAAAAATATACATCACATGTGTTAAAAAGAAAACCAAATGCGTTTGAGCTGTATGATGGGGGTAGGTGGGTTGATGGCTCAAAATTCTTTAAATTGATCAATTACTGGTTCGTTCAAGCACATAATTCATTTCATCTTACGAGCTCTCATCATATACATATATATATAACTATAATATTATTATCAAGATTATTAATATTAATTTTATTATTATTGATATTAGTACTATTACGTAGTGATATTATTAGTATTATACATAAAATACTACGACGAGGTCATGAGCGAGTTATTTCAAAAACTGGTTTTCAAGTAGGATAGGGCTAAGGAAATTATGGGTTATAGCTATGGAGGTGATGGGTAATGTTCATGGGTATGCTCATGAGGTCAATCTAGTGTTTATCATCTTCGTCGTGTCTACGTACCTTTCCTACAATATTGAACCTCAATATTGATACGTGAGTACTCATAACTTAACTTTTATTTACTAATAGTGTATCCCTGACTAGTGCTCGAGAATATAGGATTGTGCATGCTTGTATATTTGATATTGCCCTTAGATAAGTTATGTTGAATCTTAAAGGTTGTTATACTAGGGATGAAATAAGGTATAAAATATGCATGTCTTTGGAAAGCTAGCGAAAAATTAAGAACTTTTCATTTAGTTATCAAATGGATTCGATGAACGGTTAGAAAGTTATGAAATAAACGAATTGTGTAATTAATTTCGTAATTAAAATTGCTGATATTAATTAGTGAACTAATTTTCTGGGTTATAAAAAGTGGGTATTTGGATTCTACTCGTCGAGTAGATGAATTTTCATATAAAGCACGTCTCGTTTCGTTGAACGGTTGTCAAGTTATGGATAAAAGAAGTTTTGTAAATTTTGACGAAATGTCGATACGGAAACTGAAATTCTCGCTGATCTGCGTTGTTTCAGATTAAAAAAAAATACCACTGAATTCTTTGCTGTAAGGTCTAACAAACGACTCTGGCCGTTTGTCAATTCGAGTCTCGACGATTTTTCTAAAAATCGTCAAAGTTGACTGTTTGGTCACATTTTAAAATTCTAAAAAGAGCTTAAACTTTTTTATTAAAAATATCAGTTTTGTATCAGTTGTCATGGTCGGCCTGATGTGTGTTTACTTTTTCCAAAAATCATGTTATATCTTTGTGGTAACGAGAATTTGAAGGCTTTGACCGTTTGTCAATCCGAGTTTCGAGGAATTTTCTAAAAATCTCCAAAGTAGGCTACTCGATCACTTTTGTAAATTTATTAAACCTGAAAAATTAACTTTGGAACGCCGAAACCACGTTGGCAACTACGAGTTGTCTAGATTTAGTTTACTTCTGTAAAATTTATGCTTAATCTTTTTGGTAATGTGTAACTGTTATCTTTGGCCGTTTATCAATCGGAGTTACGATAATTTTTCTAAAAATTGCTGAAGTGGCCGTTTAGTCATGTTTGACTAAAAAAAAAAAAAATTCATTTTTGTATAAGTTATTGTATTTTTGCATGCGACCTCGTTTTTACTTTAACCTTTGACTTCTTACCTTGAACTTTGACTTTTCCCGTTAACTTTTCAGTTAATTTTTTTTGTGTTGACTTTCTCTAAATACTAATATACTATTTTATGATTATGAAACCATTTGTGTTACGTTGTTTCACACGTCACCTTTTACTAGAAATTTAACTGACCATGGGTAATACAACATGTTACTATACTGTTGAGTCAGACTCGAGCATTAGGATTGTGGTACACTATGACTTGGCCTAAATTATTAGACAAATATTGACCGTCACATATATATATAATTACTATAGGTTCGTGAATCCAAGGCCAACCTTACACTTGTTCAATGATGTTATATGTATTTTTACTACAAAATACAGTATGGTGAGTTTCATTTGCCTTTTTACCCTTTATATTTTTGGGACTGAGAATACATGCGCTTTTATAAATGTTTGACGAAATAGACACAAGTAATTGAAACTACATTCTATGGTTGAATTATCGAAATCGAATATGCCCCTTTTTATTAAAGTCTGGTAATCTAAGAATTAGGGAACAGACACCCTAATTGACGCGAATCCTAAAGATAGATCTATCGGGCCTAACAAACCCCATCCAAAGTACCGGATGCTTTAGTACTTCGAAATTTATATCATGTCCGAAGGAGGATCCCGGAATGATAGGGGATATTCTTATATGCATATTGTTAATGTCGGTTACCAGGTGTTCACCATATGAATGATTATTTTTGTCTCTATGCATGGGACGTATATTTATGAGAACTGGAAATGAAATTCTTGTGGTCTATTAAAATGATGGAAATAAATAATTATGATAAACTAATGAACTCACCAACCTTTTGGTTGACACTTTAAAGCATGTTTATTCTCAGGTGTTAAAGAAATCTTCCGCTGTGCATTTGCTCATTTTAAAGATATTATTTGGAGTCTTTCATAGCATATTTCGAAGAACGTTGCATTCGAGTCATTGAGTTCATCAAAGATTATTATTAAATCAATTTATAGTTGGATAGTGGATATTATGAAATGGTATGCATGTCTGTCAATTTTCGATGTAAAGAAAGATTGTCTTTTAAAAACGAATGCAATGTTTGTAAAATGTATCATATAGAGGTCAAATACCTCGCAATGTAATCAACTATTGTGAATCGTTTATAATGTATATGAACGGGTCCTTTCAAAAACCTCAACATACGCTGGAAAAACACGATAATTTTTATATATTACTTCTTCGAACGTTTTTCCGCCAAAATAAAAACATTTATCACAAAGTGTCTTTATTAAATGTTCATATTTTCATCCCATCTATAATGTTCGTGAACAAAATTTTTTCAAAAAATGAAAAAAAAAAAATTTTGCTTCCCCCCGAAGGGTTGCTTCCCTCTTGATCCTGCCCCTATATATATATATATATATATAGGGGCAGGATCAATGGGGAAGTAACCAATCGGGGGGAAGCAAATTTTTTTTTTTTTCATTTTTTTAGGAAATTTTTTTTCCGGCATCAAAATCAGACGAAAACATGAACATTTAGAAGAGACACTTCGTGATGAATGTTATTATTTAGGCGGGAAAACGATCGACAAAAATAACATTCAAGATAATATTGTTCGTGAAGAATATTAACGTTTTTTTTTTTTTTTTTATGTTTTGTGAAGTAAAATTTAGCCAGATTTAGAGTTTAGGGTTTATGGTTTGAGGTTTAGGGTTTGGTGTTTTGGGTTTATTCCATAAACCCAAAACACCAAACCCTAAACCCTAAACTCTAAACTCTAAACCGTTTGTGTTAAAAACTCAATCTAAATCCTAAATCTAAACCCAAAATCTAAACCCTAAACCCTAAATTTCTAAACCCTAATATCTAAACCCTATAAACCCCAATATCTAAACCCTAATATCTAAACTCCAATAGCTAAAACATCAACATACGTTCGAAAAACACGATAATTGTTATATATTACTTCTTCGAGCGTTTTTCCGCCAAAATAAAAACATTTATCACAAAGTGTCTTTACTAAATGTTCATATTTTCATCACATCTATAATGTTCGTGAACAAAGTTTTTACAAAAAAACGAAAAAAAAAAAAGTTTTTGCTTCCCCCCGCTTCCCCCCAATTGGTTACTTCCCTCTTGATCCCCGAAAAAAAACGTTAACATTCTTCACGAACAATATTATCTTGAATGTTATTTTTGTCGATCGTTTTTCCGCCTAAATAATAACATTCATCACGAAGTGTCATTTCTAAATGTTCATATTTTCGTGTGATCTTGTTGCCGGAAAAAAAATTCCAAAAAAAAACGAAATTTTTTTTTTTTTGCTTCTCCCCGCTTCCCCCCGATTGGTTACTTCCCCATTGATCCTGCCCCTATATATATATATATATATATATATATATATATATATATATATATATATATATATATATATATATATATATATAATATTTTAGCCAAAAAAAAATAAAAAAGATAAATAAATATTCAATTTAATCAAATAAATAAATAACAAAAATAGATTATTATTGAATTTGAAAATTCTTCTTGATTTCAATTATCATTTATCAAAGGAGATGTTACTATCTGATTATGTGTGCGATGATGCCTTCAAAATGTCGTTTTACCTTGTTCACATACTGTAGAATACAATACCACTCCGTATTGTACGTCTACCTTTACTAATAATCAATAACAAAGATTGGTTACAAAAGAGATGACCATGTGTCTACCACTTTGGTCAAAAAAGGTTGGCACCATTCTTTCTCTCACTTTATATTATTTGTATCGTTTGTTATATCTCAAGAATAGTTTCACTTCATTTTTAGTTGTATACGACACCGTTTGCTTTCTTAAATCCATCAATTTCCGCTACCAAAATGGCCATTGGCGGTGGCCATGACGGAGGCGCTTTGACGGCGGTCTTTCGGTGAGGCTTCGCTGGTTGTGTAAAGGTGGTGCCGGTGACAGTAGTGATGGAGATCTGCCGAAGATTGTTGGTGATTGGAGAGAAATGCGGTGGAGTGCCAGGAGAGGGTAGCGTTTAGGCAGCAAAAGGGAAGGAGACGGTGGTTGTGACAGTGGGACTGTGGGAGTTGAACAGCGGTTGTGACGTTTTCATTTGAGTGGTAATTAAATTAAAATGGTGATGTTTGTGCATGGTGGTGACTGCATGTTAGCTTTAAGATGGGTGTTGGTGACTGCGTTGTTCGGTCCGTCCTTGTGGCGGTGGTGAAACAAAAGGGTTTAGGAATATATGGAAAGGCTCTCATATGTACGTATAGTACTATAGATAGATAAGTATCTTAACAATAATAATAAATAAAATAATAGTGGTACAGTTGTATGTCTTACCATCTTTCTTCTTGACAAACAAAACAGGAGCTCCCCACGGTGATGTGCTTGGTCGAATGAAGGACAACTATCATACAGTGCTTTCACTATCATTTTCCTTGTCAAATTAGCGCCACGTTAGCACAAACCCTTTAACATTTCTTTCACATTCCTTTCACTAAATAGTAACTATCATATACTCCATTTCAAACTTTAACTAATTTAAAATTATTATTTAAATACAATAAATAAATACAAATAATATTTTATTAAATAAAATAAATAGAAATATAAATATAAACAAGCTCGTTAAGGTCCATGGCTATATCAAAAAAAGCCCTAACTGTAATCCAATTCGGAATCAAACCCTAACTAATCAACCAAAAAGCCCAAATTTTTACGAATAGAAAAAATTATAGCAAAAATGATAATTTAACTTACAGTTAGGATGATTAAAAAAGTTAGCAGATAAAGCTTCAAGGCTCTTTTTAATTGGAACAACAAGATCATAAGGAACACCTGCAACTAAGTATTTGTATATCAAAGCTTGAAGATTCCGATTCGGATTACAGTGAGGTTGAAAACGATGGCTAAATCCATGGCTAGATCAAAAAAAGAAAAAGAAAAAAAAGAAGAAAAAAAAAAGAAAAGTCCGAAATTGGACCCACCATGGCTCGTTAAGGTCTCGTTGCAGGGTCCACTGGCGACGGCTGTGGCGATTTGCTGGTGGTGGTGGTCAGGCGGTGGCGCTTGCTGGCAAACCCGGGTCACGGTCCATAGCATGTGGCCTTATAGGCACCTTCACGTATCCACGTATTCTCTGTATAACTTAACTGTAATGCAGAGTAATAATTTAGTTACTTTTCTCAATCTTTCTTAATTTTGTTAACTAGCATGTGGGTGAGATTTATATGTTGGGCCTTTTCATGAGGCCCATTTTAAAGAATTAGGTTAAGAATAAGGCCAGTTATTTTCGAACATTTTAAAACCTAGATAAACAAAAGGTCATTCATTTATCTTCAAACTAACATTCATTAAAACTCCGTATAATATATGGCTTTTCACAAATAAAAAGAAAAAAAAAAAGAAAAATACATTTGTTAATATTTGGGCCAAACTTGCCAACCCAGAAAGTGTACGACGCAAACCTCTATCCATGAATTTAAAATATTTATGAAAAACTTGCCAACCCAGAAAGTGTACGACGCAAACCTCTATCCATGAATTTAAAATAATGATAGTGTTACTTCTATATGTAATGTCTCCAGTGAACCGGAGATGACCACCATACTTGTTAACAACATAAGAGTTTTTTTTTTTTTTTTTAAATATAAAATTAAAATATTGCTTTTATATTGACTGCAAAACTTTGGTAGGCTACGCTACGAAAAACATTTATATTTGAGTTGGATACTGATACCCCCATATATTTAACGGCTTAACGGGTGAATAATAAATCCTTTTATCATCCTTAATTCTTCAAGGCTCTTCTCTTAAGCCCTAAATAATCATCGAACGACTATCGAAGGTATTCTAGTCTCTTCTTAATCTTCATTCCTTAATTCTCCACTCCATTCTTATTGTTCTCATGTGTATACCTAGATTCATAAAATTGTTAATTGTAAGCATGATGTAGCCAGAAATTGGTTTCGGTTTTATTAGGTTCAAAAACTAAAACTAGCAAACGTACATGAAATTAGTGAGTTAGTAATAAAAACTTATGCTTTAATTATTACAAAAATACACTAAAACAACACTCGATTTCACAAAATTTAAACTTTCACCGACCCGGATATTAGCTAGTTTCATCCTTACTTGTAAGCACATATATGTATTATTAATGTATGTGCTTCAATTATATTACGTCCGATCTAAGTAGTACCGATCCTTCTGAAAGTCCGATGGACGCATGCATAGTCACTTTTTTTTTTAACGGCCAAAGAATAAAAAATTTATTAGAATTTCATGAAAATGATATTAAGAAATCTTAGATAATATACCCGATCGAGGATTTTTTTGGTACCAAGTGATTATTCATATTCTATGTAACATTTATATTTATGAGTTATAATTATAATTATTTAAATTCCCATATCGGGCCTGTTTATGTCGAGATTAGATACCGCTGCATAAGAGCTTTGCCACATGATAGTGTATCCCCTCACCCAGCAAATAGCCGAAGCTAAGGTTACGAAGGTATCACAATTATCAAGGGTTGATGACATAAGGATTGGTCACAAGAATACATATGTCAAAGATAAACCGAAGGCGGGATACCTTCAAATTCAAATACCAGTGCTCAAATGATAAAAAGAGAATACTCTCAAAACATAGTCTTGGTATTCTGACTTAGCAAAGCGCCATACCTGTTAAACGAAGCTATGGAACCGAAGACACCTGGTCACGAAGGGATCACGGTTACCAATGGCAAAGACTTATCTTGAAGTCACAAGATCACATATGCTGAAGAGGAGAAGTGAGCGGGTTAACCTGCTTACTTCTTTCAAATTGTAATTATGTATAACGCATATAATTTTGAAACTAATATCACTTCACTAAGTACAAATTTTAACTCATTAATATGCGCCGTCAAATGTAGCATCATTTGTCGGCGCATAATTTTCGGTTTCAGATTGTGCTGAAATTTCAAAGATCACCCTAAAAGAGAACAAGGAGCAAGACTCCCTGAAGGTGTCTTTCCATTAGCGTTCGTCTTGATGACGAAAATGATATTTTATTCATTTTAATGTTCTTTTTAAAAGCTTTGAATTTCTATCATATTATTATTTTTGTTAAAGCATGACTTAGGATGATATAAATAGTTTTAAGGCTTATTATTTCTCTCACAGTGTAATTATGTATAACGCATATAATTTTGAAATTAATACCACTTTACTAAGTACAAATTTTAACTCATTAATATGCGCCGCCAAATGTATCATCATTTGGCGGCATATAATTTTCGGTTTCTGATTGTACTGAGATTCCTAAGATCACCCTAAAAGAGAACAAAGAGCAAGACTCCCTGAATGTGTCTTGCCATTAGAGTTCGTCTAGATGACGAAAATGATATTTTATTCATTTTAATGTTCTTTTTAAACGCTTTGAATTTTTATCATATTATTATTTTTGTTAAAGCATGACTTAGGATGATGTAAATAGTTATAAGGCCTATCATTTCTCTCACATGTAATTATGTGAACGCATATAATTTTGAAACTAATATCACTTTACTAAGTACAAATTTTAACTCATTAATATGCGCCGTCAAATGTAGCATCATTTGGTGGCACATAATTTTCGGTTTTAGATTGTGCTGAGATTCCAAAGATCACCCTAAAAGAGAACAATGAGAAAAACTGCCTGAGGTGTCTTGCCATTAGAGTTAGTCTAGATGACGAATATGATATTTTATTCATTTTAATGTTCTTTTTAAACGCTTTGAATTTCTATCATATTATTATTTTTGTTAAAGCATGACTTAGGATGGTATAAATAGTTTTAAGGCCTATTATTTCACTCACATTATAATTATGTATAACGCATATAATTTTGAAACTAATACCACTTCATTAAGTACAAATTTTAACTCATTAATATGCGCCACCAAATGTAGTATCATTTGGAGGCGCATTATTATCGGTTTCAGATTGTGCTGAAAAATATCTAGGATCACCCTAAAAGAGAACAAGGTGCAAGACTCCTTGAAGGTGTCTTGCCTTTAGAGTTCATTTAGATGACGAAAATGACATTTATTCATTCTTAGGGTTTAGGGGTTAAGGTTTAGGGGTTAAGGTTTAGGGGTTGGGTTTAGGGGTTTGGGTTTAGGGTTTGGGGTTTAAGGTTTGGGTTTAGGGTTTGGGGTTTGGGGTTTAGGGTTTGAGGTTTAAGGTTTAAGGTTTGGGGTTTAGGGTTTATGGTTTAGGATTTAGGGTTTTTTTTTTTTTTTTGGATATGGGGACTTTGCCCCGGAAAAATCTAATTGAATAAGGAAAACTGGTACAACTACAACGGGTATACCCGAGGGGCGTTTTTAGTGAACGCCAAAACACTTACATGATAACAAACTATGATGACGAAAAACAAAACACCTAGGCTAAGATGGGTTAATGGACATCACAATATCTAGAGTAATAAACATGGATACAAATGCCACAATGGAAACAATACAATCTATTTGTCATACTCCTCTTTTGACTAGTAGAACATTTAGAAACTTGATGTTTTGTGCATTTTGTTCTCAAGTCACTATACTTAGCCAAGGGAGAAGACCACCAACCAAATAACCAATGAAACTAGTAACCATATGAAACCCAATAGCCTTATAAATCTCATTTACGGCCGAAAATAACTGGAGCAGCCCATATATAATCCAAAGAATTCATAAGGAGCCCGTTTACTTGAGAATTAATATATAAGCCCACCTTTATATACTGTACGATAGAATAAGACACATGGAGCACTTTGGACCAAATTAAAATCACCCAGCAACACAAAATTAGCACGCTGACCTTCAAAAGTAAACTTTCCACAAACAATCAAAACCAACATGCCAAATCGACAGCTTAGCCATTCCTTTTTACAAAAATCATTTCCAGTATTGAGAATCATCAAGGAAAGCACCCAATGGACATGTTTGATTTTAACAATATCATGAACATCAGCAGAGGCGAAACTAGGATTTTTTTCACCGGGGACAAAAAAAATAGGCCTTAAAACTATTTATACCATCCTAAGTCATGCTTTAACAAAAATATGAGAGTGTAGTTTCGTTTTGATGATAATGTGCGTGAAAAAAATCATATAAATTATATGCGTTATATGCGTTGACTTTCCAAAGTCAAAATAACCTCAAATGACCTTCTAGAAGTTTTAAAAATTAAATTTTGGATATGAAGGCGGCTCCAAAAATTCATTAAACCAATACCAATAACACAGTAGTAACAGAACCAAATTCTAACCATAACATTCACAGATTGAGGGTCATTGCAGATTGTAAGATTAAAATAACAACCAAAGGATAAAATATTCGCATTTAATATTGTATTTAAGTATATCGAGAATCATGTTGGGGCTACTATCTCACCACTAGCTACAAAACGTTGCTGCTTTTATAACGTCTTGATTTTATTGGTCGAGTATTTTTAGCCGCTTTTTTATTTCTCTAGATTCATATCCTTATTTTTGTTTTTGTTTCTAAATTTCATATGGAATACGAATATATGAGAGTGTAGTTTCGTTTTGATGATAATTAACGGCCGCAAAACACATATTTGAAGTCACTACATTACTCACAAAATCGGGCAAAATTTTGTGAACAATTTTCTAAAACATTTTCAGTTGCAGATTATGCCAATTTTCGTAAGATGACTACAAAACGACGCTACGAGCAAGACTTCCTTAAGACTTTCCTTCGTTCGAAGCATTTTAGATGCCGAAAATTACATTCTACTATTTTTAAAGGTGAATTTTGTACTTCTAGATCTTACGATAAGTAATACCTTCACATGTGAATTGTTGTGCTTGTTTAAATACCACTATGATACACCGAGAATCATGTTAGGGCTACTATTTCATCACTAGCTAAAAAACGTTACTGCTTTTATAACGTCTTGGTTTTATTGTTCGAGTATTTTTAGCCGCTTTTTTATTTCACTAGATTCATATCCTTATTTTTGTTTTTGTTTCTAAATTTCATATTGAATGCGAATATATGAGAGTGTAATTTCGTTTGGATGATAATTAATGGCCGCAAAACACAAATTTGAAGTCACTACATTTTCCACAAAATCGGGCAAAATTTTGTGGAGAATTTTCAGAATCAATTTCAATTGGAGATTTGACCCATTTTCGCAAGATAACTAGAAAACGGCGCTACGAACAAGACTTCCTTAAGGCTTTCCTCCGTTCGAAGCAGTTTAGATTTCGAAAATGACATTTACTATTTTTAAAGGAGAATTTTGAACTTTTAGATCTTACGATAAGTAATAACTTCACATGTGAATTGTTGTGCCTGTTTAAATAACACTAAGATAATTGTTTTTATTTAATATTGCATTTGGGTACATCGAAAATCATGTTTAGGCTACTATCTCACCACTAGCTACAAAACATTGCTGCTTATATAACATTTTGGTTTTATTATTCGAGTAATTTTAGCTGTTTTTTTATTTCTCTAGATTCATAACATTATTTTTATTTTTGTTTCTAAATTTAAAATCGAATTCGAATATATGAGAGTGTAGTTTCGTTTTGATGATAATTAATGGCTGAAAAACACACATTTGAAGTCACTGCATTCCCTACAAAGTCGGGCAAAATTTTGTGAAGAATTTTTCAAATAATTTTCAATTACAGATAAGGCCCATTTTAGCAAATGACCTAGAAAACAGCGCTACGAGCAAGACTTCTTTAAGGCTTTCCCCTGTTCGAAGAAATTTAGATTCTGAAAATAAAACTTTAGTATTCTTAAAGGTGAATTTTGCACTTTTAGATCTTAAGATAAGTAATACCTTCACATGTGAATTGTTGTGCCTCTTTAAATACCACTATGATACTTATTTTTATTTAATATTGCATTTGGGTACATCGAGAATCATGTTGGGGCTACTATCTCACCACTAGCTTCAAAACGTTGCTGCTTTTATAACGTCTTGGTTTTATTGTTCGAGTATTTTTAGCCGCTTTTTTATTTCTCTAGATTCATAATCTTATTTTTGTTTTTGTTTCTAAATTTCAAATTGAATGCGAATATATGAGAGTGTAGTTTTGTTTTAATGATAATTAATTGCCGTAAAACATATATTTGAAGTCACTACATTCCCCTCAAAATCGGGCAAAATTTTGTGAAGAATTTTCCAAAACATTTTCAATAGGAGATTAGGCCCATTTTCGCAAGATAACTAGAAAAAGGCGCCACGAACAAGACTTCCTTAAGGCTATCCCCCGTTCGAAGCAGTTTAGATTCTGAAAATTACATTTTACTATTTTTAAAGGTGAATTTTGCATTTTTAGATCTTACGATAAGTAATACCCTCACATGTGAATTATTCTGCCTGTTTAAATACCACTATGATACTTGTTTTTATTTAATTTTGTATTTAGGTACATCGAGAATCATGTTGGGGCTACTATCTCACCACTAGCTACAAAACGTTGCTGCTTTTATAACGTCTTGATTTTATTGTTCAAGTACTTTTAGTCACTTTTTTATTTCTTTAGATTCATAACCTTATTTTTGTTTTTATTTCTAAATTTCATATTGAATGCGAATATATGAGAGTGTAGATTCGTTTTAATGATTATTAATGACCGCAAAATATATATTTGAAGTCACTACATTTCCCACAAAATCGGGCAAAATTTTGTGGAGAATTTTCCGAATCATTTTCAACTGCAGGTTAACTAGAAAACTGCGCTACGAGCAAGACTTCTATAAGGCTTTCCCCTGTTTGAAGAAGTTTAGATTCCAAAAAAGAAACTTTAGTATTTTTAAAGGTGAATTTTGCACTTTTAGATCTTAAGATAAGTAATACCTTAACATGTGAATATTTGTGCATGTTTAAATACCACTATGATAATTGTTTTTATTTAATATTGCATTTGGGTACTTTGAGAATCATGTTGTGGATACGATCTCATCACTAGCTACAAAATGTTACTGCTTTTATAATGTCTTAGTTTTATTGTTCGAGTATTTTTTGCCGCTTTTTTATTTCTCTAGATTCATAACCTTATTTTTGTTATTGTCTCTAAATTTCAAATTGAATGCGAATATATAAGAGTGTAGTTTCATTTTGATCATTATTAATGGCCACAAAACACATATTTGATGTCACTACATTCCCCCACAAAATCGGGCAAAATATTATGGGGAATTTTTCGAAAAATTTTCAATTGCAGATTAGGCCCATTTTCGCAAGTTAATTAGAAAACAGTGCAACGAACAAGAATTCCTTAAGGCTTTCCCCCATTCGAAGCGGTTTAGATTCTGAAAATTACATTTTACTATTTTAAAGGTGAATTTTGCACATTTAGATCTTAGGATAAATAATACCTTCACATGTGAATTGTTGTGTCTGTTTAAATACTACTATGATACTTGTTCTTATTTAATATTGCATTTGGGTACATCGAGAATCATGTTAGGGCTACTATCTCACAACTAGCTACAAAACGTTGCTGCTTTTATAACATCTTGGTTTTATTATTCCAGTATTTTTAGCCGCTTTTTTATTTCTTGAGATTCATATACTTATTTTTGTTTTTGTTTCTAAATTTCATATTGAATGCGAATATATGAGAGTGTAGTTTCATTTTGATGATAATTAATGGCCGCAAAACACATATTTAGAGTCACTACATTCCCCACAAAATCGTGCAAAATTTTGTGGAGAATTTTCCAAAAAAATTTCAATTGCAGATAAGGCTCATTTTCGCAAGTTAACTAGAAAACGATGGTACAAGCAAGACTTCCTTAAGGCTATTTCCTGTTCAAAGAAGTTTAGATTCCAAAAATGACTTTTAGTACTTTTAAAGGTGAATTTTGCACTTTTAGATTATAAGATAAGTAATATATTCGCATGTGTTTTGTTCTGCCTGTTTAAATACCACTATGATACTTGTTTTTATTTACTATTTTATTTAGGTACATCGAGAATCATGTTGGGGCTACTCTTTCACCACTATCTACAAAACGTTGCTGCTTTTATAACGTTTTTGTTTTATTGCGGATTATGCCCATTTTCGCAAGATAACTACAAAACGGCGCTACGAGTAAGACTTCCTTAAGAGTTTCCCCCGTTTGAAGCAGTTTAGAAGCCGAAAATGACATTTTACTAATTTTAAAGGTGAATTTTGCACTTTTAGATCTTACGATAAGTAATACCTTCACATGTGAATTGTTGTGCTTATTTAAATACCACTATGATAGTTGTTATAATTTAATATTGCATTTGCATACATCGAGAATCATGTTAGGGCTACTATCTCACCACTAGCTACAAAACGTTGCTGCCTTTATAACGTATTTGTTTTATTGTTCGAGTATTTTTAGCCGCTATTTTATTTCTCGAGATTCATATCTTTATTTTTATTTTTGTTTCTAAATTTCATATTGAATGCTAATATATGAGAGTGTAGTTTCATTTTGATTATAATTAATGATCGCAAAACACATATTTGAAATCATTACATTCCCCACAAAATCGAGCAAAATTTTGTGAAGAATTTTTCGAAAAATTTTCAATTGCAGATTAGGTCCATTTTCGCAAGATAACTAGAAAACGATGCTACGAGCAAGACTTCCTTAAAGCTTTTCCCCGTTCGAAGCAGTTAGATTCCAAAAATGACACTTTAATATTTTTAAAGGTGAATTTTGCACATTTAGATCTTAGGATAAGTAATACCTTTACATATGAATAGTTGTGTCCGTTTAAATACAACTATGCTACTTGTTTTTATTTAAAATTGTATTTAGGTGCATCGAGAATCATGTTGGGGCTACTATCTCACCACTTTCTATAAAACGTTGATGCTTTAATAACGTCTTCGTTTTATTGTTCGAGTATTTTTAGCCGCTTTTTTATTTCACTAGATTCATAACCTTATTTTGTTTTTGTTTCTAAATTTCATATTGAATGTGAATATATGAGAGTGTAGTTCCATTTTAATGATAATTAATGGCCGCAAAACACATATTTGAAGTCGCTACATTCACCTCAAAATCGGGCAAAATTTTGTGGAGAATTTTCTGATACATTTTCAATAGGAGATTAGGCTCATTTTCGCAAGATAACTAGAAAAAAGCACCACGAACAAGACTTCCTTAAGGCTATCCCCCTATCGAAGCAGTTTAGGATCTGAAAATGACATTTTACTATTTTAAAGGTGAATTTTGCATTTTTAGATCTTACGATAAGTAATACCTTCACATGTGAATTGTTCTGCCTGTTTAAATACCAGTATGAGACTTGTTTTTATTTAATTTTGTATTTAGGTACATCGAGAATCATGTTAGGGCTACTATCTCACCACTAGCTACAAAACGTTGCTGCTTTTATAACGTCTTGGTTTTATTGTACGAGTACTTTTAGTCACTTTTTAATTCTCTAGATTCATAACCTTATTTTTGTTTTTGTTACTAAATTTCATATTGAATGCGAATATATTAGAGTGTAGATTCGTTTTGATGATTATTAATGACCGCAAACACATATTTGAAGTCACTAAATTTTCCTCAAAATCGGGCAAAATTTTGTGGAGAATTTTCCGAATCATTTTCAAATGAAGATAAGGCCCATTTTCGTAAGTTAACTAGAAAACCACGCTACGAGCAAGACTTCTATAAGGCTTTCCCTTGTTCAAAGAAGTTTAGATTCCGAAAATGAAACTTTAGTAATTTTAAAGGTGCATTTTGCTCTTTTAGATCTTAGGATAAGTAATACCTTCACATGTGAATTGTTGTACCTGTTTATATACCACTATGATAATTGTTTTTATTTAATATTGCATTGGGGTACTTTGAGAATGATGTTATGGATACGATCTAACCACTAGCTACAAAACATTGCTTCTTTTATAACGTCTTGGTTTTATTGTTCGAGTATTTTTTGCAGCTTTTTTATTTCTCTAGATTCATAACCTTATTTTTGTTATTATCTCTAAATTTCAAATTGAATGCGAATATATAAGAGTGTAGTTTCGTTTTGACCATTATTAATAGCCGCAAAACATATATTTGAAGTCACTACATTCCCCACAAAATCGGGCAAAATTTTATGGAGAATTTTTTGAAAATTTTTCAATTGCAGATTAGGCCCATTTTCGCAAGATGATTAGAAAACGGTGCAACAAACAAGAATTCCTTAAGGCTTTCCTCCATTCGAAGCAGTTTAGATTCCAATAATTTTACTATTTTAAAGGTGAATTTTGCACTTTTAGATCTTAGGATAAATAATACCTTCACATGTGAATTGTTGTGTCTGTTTAAATACCACTATGATACTTGTTCTTATTTAATATTGCATTTGGGTACATCGAGAATTATGTTAGGGCTACTATCTCACAACTAGCTACAAAACGTTGCTGCTTTTATAACGTCTTGGTTTTATCATTCCAGTATTTTTAGCCGCTTTTTTATTTCTCGAGATTCATATACTTATTTTTGTTTTTGTTTATAAATTTCATATTGAATGCAAATATATGAGAGTGCAGTTTCATTTAAATGAAAATTAATGGCCGCAAAACACATATTTAAAGTCACAACATTACCCACAAAATCGGGCAAAATTTTGTGGAGAATTTTCTGAAAAATTTTCAATTGCAGATAAGGCTCATTTTCGCAAGTTAACTAGAAAACGATGTTACAAGCAAGACTTCCTTAAGGCTTTCCCCTTTTCAAAGAAGTTTAGATTCCAAAAATGACTTTTAGTATTTTTAAAGGTGAATTTTGCACTTTTAGATCTTAAGATAAGTAATATATTCGCATGTTTTTTGTTCTGCCTGTTTAAATACCACTATGATACTTGTTTTTATTTACTATTTTATTTAGGTACATTGAGAATAATGTTGGGGCTACTCTCTCACCACTATCTACAAAACGTTGCTGCTTTTATAACGTCTTGGTTTTATTGTTCGAGTATTTTTAGCCGCTTTTTTAGTTCACTAGATTCATAACCTTATTTTTATTTTTGTTTTTAAATTTCATATTGAATGCGAATATATGAGAGTGTAGTTTCATTTTGATGATAACTACTTGCCACAAAACACATAATTGAAATCACTACAATCCCTACTAAATCGGGCAAAATTTTGTGGAGAATTTTCCGAAGCATTTTCATTTGGAGATAGGCCCCTTTTCACAAAATAACTAGAAAACGACGCTACGAACAAGAATTCCATCAGGGTTTCCCCCGTTCGAAGCAGTTTAGATTCCGAAAACGACATTTTACTATTTTTAAAGGTGAATTTTGCACTTTTAGATCTTACGATAAGTAATACCTTCACATGTGAATTGTTGTGCCTGTTTAAATACCACTATGATACTTGTTTTTATATAATATTGCATTTGAGTGAATCGAGAATCATGTTGGGGCTACTATCTCACCACTAGCTACAAAACGTTGCTGCTTTTATAACATTTTGGTTTTCTTGTTCAAGTATTTTTAGCGGCTTTTTATTTCTCTAGATTCATAACCTTATTTTTATTTTTGTTTCTAAATTTTAAATTGAATGCGAATACATGAGAGTGTCGTTTCATTTTGATGATAATGAATGGCCGCAAAATACATATTTGAAGTCACTACATTCCCCACAAAATGGGGCAAAATTTTGTGGAGAATTTTCCGAAACATTTTCAATTGGAGATAGGCCCATTTTCGCAAGATAACTAGAAAACGGCGCTACGAACAAGAATTCCTTAAGGGTTTCCCCCATTCAAAGCAGTTTAAATTCTGAAAATAACATTTTACTATTTTTAAATGTGAATTCTGCACTTTTAGATCTTATGATAAGTAATACCTTCACATTTGAATTGTTGTTCCTGTTAAAATACTACTATGAAACTTGTTTTTATTTAATATTGCATTTGGGTACATCGAGAATCATGTTGGTGCTACTATCTCACCACTAGCTACAAAACTTTGCTGCTTTTATAACGTACTGGTTTTATTGTTCGAGTATTTTTAGCCGCTTTTTTATTTCTCTAGATTCATAACCTTATTTTTGTTTTTGTTTCTAAATTTCAAATTGAATGCGAATATATGAGAGTGTAGTTTCGTTTTGATGATAATTAATGGTCGTAAAACACATATTGGTAGTCACAAAATCGCACAAAATTTTTTGGAGAATTTTCTGAAAAATTTTCAATTGCAGATAAGGCCCATTTTCGCAGGTTAACTAGAATACGGCGCTACGAGCAAAACTACCTTAAGATTTTCCCCTGTTCGAGAAGTTTAGATTCCGAAAATGACACTTTAGTATTTTTAAAGATGAATTTTGCACTTTTAGATTTTAGGATAAGTAATACCTTCACATGTATTTTGTTATGCTTTTTTAAATACCACTATGATACTTGTTTTTATTTACTATTGTATTTAGGTACATCGAGAATCATGTTGGGGCTACTATCTCACAACTAGCTAAAAACGTTGCTGTTTTTATAACGTCTTGGTTTTATTGTTATAGTACTTTTAGCCACTTTTTTTTTTCTCTAGATTCATAACCTTATTTTTTTTTTGTTTCTATATTTCATATTGAATGCGAATATATGAGAGTGTAGCTTCTTTTTGATGATTATTAATAGCCGCAAAACGCATATTTGAAGTCACTAATTCCATACAAAATCGGGCCAAATTTTGTGGAGAATTTTTGGAAAAATTTTCAATTGCAGATTAGGCTCATTGTCGCAAGATAACTAGAAAATGGAGCTACAAACATGTATTCCTTAGGGCTTTTCCCCGTTCGAAACAGTTTAAATTCAAAAAATTATATTTTACTATTTTTAAAGGTGAATTTTGCACATTTAGATCTTAAGATAAATAATACCTTCACATGTGAATTGTTGTGTCTGTTTAAATACCACTATGATACTTGTTCTTATTTAATATTCATTTGGGTACATCGAGAATGCTGTTGGAGCTCTTATCTCTCTGCTAGCTACAAAACGTTGCTGCTTTTATAACATCTTGGTTTTATTGTTCGAGTATTTTTAGCTGCTTTTTTATTTCTCTAGATTCATATCCTTATTTTTATTTTTGTTTCTAAATTTCATATTGAATGCGAATATATGAGAGTGTAGTTTCTTTTTGATGATTATTAATGGCCGCAAAACGCATATTTGAAGTCACTAATTCCCTACAAAATCGGGCCAAATTTTGTGGAGAATTTTCCGAAAAATTTTTAATTGCAGATTAGGCTCATTGTCGCAAGATAACTAGAAAATGGAGCTACAAACAAGTATTCCTTAGGGCTTTCCCCCGTTCGAAACAGTTTAAATTCAAAAAATTACATTTTACTATTTTTAAAGTTGAATTTTGCACATTTAGATCTTAAGATAAATAATACCTTCACATGTGAATTGTTGTGCCTGTTTCAATACCACTATGATACTTGTTCTTATTTAATATTGCATTTGGGTACATCGAGAATCATGTTGGAGCTCCTATCTGTCTGCTAGCTACAAAATGTTGCTGCTTTTATAACGTCTTGGTTTTATTATTTGAGTATTTTTAGCTGCTTTTTTATTTCTCTAGATTCATATCCTTATTTTTATTTTTGTTTCTAAATTTCATATTGAATGCGAATATATGAGAGTGTAGTTTCGTTTTGATGATAATTAATAGCCGCAAAACGCATATTTGAAGTCACTACATACCCCACAAAATCAAGCAAAATTTTGTGGAGAATTTTCCGAATCATTTTCAATTGTAGATTAGACCCATTTTCGCAAGATAACTTGAAAACGGCGCTATGAACAAGACTTTCTTAAGGCTTTCCCCCGTTCGAAGCAGTTTAGATTTCAAAAATGACATTATACTATTTTTAAAGGTGAATTTTGCACTTTTAGATTTTACGATAAGTAATACCTTCACATGTGAATTGTTGTGCCTGTTTAAATACCACTAAGAGAATTATTTTTATTTAATATTGCATTTGGGTACATCAAGAATCATGTTGGGGCTACTATCTCACCACTAGCTACAAAACATTGCTATTTATATAACGTTTTGGTTTTATTGTTCGAGTATCTTTAGCTGCTTTTTTATTTCTCTAGATACATAACCTTATTTTTGTTTTTGTTTCAAAATTTCAACTTGAATTCGAATATATGAGAGTGTATTTTCGTTTTGATAATAATTAATGACCGCAAAACACATATTTAAAGTCACTACATTCTCCACAAAATCGGGCAAAACTTTGTGGAGAATTTTCCGAATAATTTTCAATTGCAGATAAGGTCCATTTTCGCAAGTTTACTAGAAACGGCGCTACGAGCAAGTCTTCCTTAAGGCTTTCCCCTGTTCGAAGAAGTTTAGATTCCGAAGATGACACTTTAGTATTTTTAAAGGTGAATTTTGCACTTTTAAATCTTAGGATAAGTAATACCTTCACATGTGAATTGTTTTGCCTGTTTAAATACCACTATGATACTTGTTTTTATTTAATATTGTATTTATGTACATCGAGAATCATGTTGGGGCTACTATCTCACAACTAGCTACAAAACATTACTGCTTTTATATTGTTTTGGTTTTATTGTTCGAGTACTTTTAGCCACTTTTTTTATTTCTCTAGATTCATAACGTTATTTTTGTTTTTTTTCTAAATTTCATATTGAATGCGAATATATGAGAGTGTAGTTTCATTTTGATGTTTATTAATGGCCACAAAACGCATATTGAAGTCACTATATTCCACATAAAATCGGGCAGAATTTTGTGGAGAATTTTCCAAAAAATTTTCAACTGCAGATTAGGCCCATTTTCGCAAGATCACTAGAAAATTGCGCTACAAAGTAGACTTCCTTAAGGATTTCCCCCACTCGAAGCAGTTTAGATTCCGAAAATTAAATTTTATTATTTTGAAAGGTGAATTTTGCACTTTAAGATCTTAGGATAAATAATACCTTCACATGTGAATTGTTGTGCCTGTTTAAATACCACTATGATACTTATTTTTATTTAATATTGTATTTAAGTACATCGAGAATCATGTTGTGGCTACTATCTCACCACTATCTACAAAACGTTACTACTTTTATAACATCTTAGTTTTATTGTTCGAGTATTTTTAGCTGCTTTTTTATTTCACTATATTCATAACCTTATATTTGTTTTTGTTTCTAAATTTCATATTGAATGCGAATATATGAGAGTGTAGCTTCATTTTTATGATAATTAATGACCGCAAAACACATATTTGAAGTCACTACATTCCCAACAAAATCGGGCAAAATTTTGTGAAGAATCTTCCGAATCATTTTCAATTGGAGATTAGACCCATTTTCGCAAGATAACTTAAAAACGCCGCTACGAACAGGACTTCCTTAAAGCTTTCCCCCGTTTGAAGCAGTTTAAATTCCAAAAATGACATTTTACTATTTTTAAAGGTGAATTTTTCACTTTTAGATGTTACGATAAGTAATACCGTAATTTGTGAATTGTTGTGTCTGTTTAAATACCACTAAGATAATAGGTTTTATTTAATATTGCATTTGGGTACATTGAGAAGCATGTTGTAGCTACTATCTCACCACTAGCTACAAAACATTACCGCTTATATAACGTCTTGGTTTTATTGTTCGAGTATTTTTAGCTGCTTTTTTATTTCTCTAGATTCATAACTTTATTTTTGTTTTTGTTTCTAAAATCAACTTGAATTCGAATATATGAGAACGTACTTTCATTTTGATGATAATTAATGGCCGCAAAACACATATGTGAAGTAACTACATTCCCCACAAAATCGGACAAAATTTGATGGAGAATTTTCCGAAAACTTTTCAATTGCAGATAAGGTCCATTTTCCCAAGTTAACTAGAAAACGACGCTACGAGCAAGACTTCGTTAAGGCTTTCCCCTGTTCGAAGAAGTTTAGATTCCGAAAATGACACTTTATTATATTTAAAGGTGAATTTTGCACTTTTAAATCTTAGGATAAGTAATACCTTCACATGTGAATTGTTCTGCCTATTTAAATACCACTATGATACTTGTTTTTATTTAATATTGTATTTATGTACATTGAGAATCATGTTAGGGCTACTATCTCACCACTAGCTAGAAAACATTGCTGCTTTTATAACGTTTTGGTTTTATTGTTCGTTTACTTTTAGCCACATTTTTATTTCTCTAGATTCATAACGTTATTTTTGTTTTTGTTTCTAAATTTCATATTGAATGCGGACATATGAGAGTGTAGTTTTATTCTGATGATAATTAATGGCCGCAAAACACATATTTGAAGTCACCGTATTCCCCACAAAATTGAGCAAAATTTTGTGGAGAATTTTTTCTGAAAAATTTCCATATGCAGATTAGGCCCATTTTGGCAAGATAACTAGTAAACGACACTACAAGCAAGACTTCCTTAAGGCTTTCCCTCATTTGAAGCAGTTTAGATTCCGAGAATGACAGTTTAATATTTTTAAAGGTGAATTTTGCACTTTTAGATCTTAGGATAAGTAATACCTTCACATGTGAATTGTTGTGCATGTTTAAATACCACTATGATACTTGTTTTTATTTAATATTGTATTTAGGTACATCGAAAATCATGTTGGGGCTACTATCTCACCACTATCTACAAAACGTTGCTGCTTTTATAACGTCTTGGTTTTATTGTTCAAGTATTTTTAGCCGCTTTTTTATTTCACTCGATTCATAACCTTAATTTGTTTTTGTCTCTAAATTTCATATTGAATGCGAATATATGAGAGTGTAGTTTCATTTTGATGATAATTAATGGCCGCAAAACACATATTTGAAGTCACTACATTCCCCACAAAATCGGGCAATATTTAGTGGAGAATTTTTCGAATCATTTTCAATTGGAGATTAGGCCCATTTTCGCAAGATAACTAGAAAACGGCGCTACGAACAAGACTTCCTTAAGGCTTTTTGATATCCCTCTCTCCATATGGCCGAAACGAACGGTTTTATTTATGCGGTGTCATCAAGCCGCAAGGTATCAGAATCAGCTTCCAAGAGGGAGAATCAATAGTTTTAAATTTATATTTAGCGGGGCCTAAATCGTACTACTCCTTATTATGAGTATGGAAAGTATGACCTAGGGTCGTATTTTTAAGATATCAGTAGAATCGAACCTATAATTAAAGCTTAAGATAATTCTAGAGTGAATGAGTAGTGTGATATACCTAATTTTAGGGTTTTCTAGTTTAGAAGATAAAGTAAAGTAAATGCGATAAAATTTGTAATTCAGATAAGGTTAAAACAAGTGCATACTATTATTTCATCAGTTACTTTACCGAGATTATGAAATGCTGGCTCATGAATAGGTAGTGACCTTGTACACATTACACAGGTCCTAAACGCCCGTATCATAAGACATGTCACTGGGTAATGCATTAGGCTTGAAGATTCTGAATAGACAGTAACGTCCCTTACCCCCGACGCCCGTTCAGTCTGAATACAGGCATACACGTTCAAACGGCTCCTCCAATTGAGCGACTCGGTTGGGTGACGTATTAACATTCCACAAAGGTCTAAACTTTTTTTAAGCATAATAGAATACAGGGTTTGCCATATCCAAGAGGCGTGATGTGTCTCGATGCTTTCGTTGATGATTGGGTTTAAAAGATAGTTAGGCCATTAAAAGAGTTCAACCATAAAGAACACCTTGGCCAAGTCAGGTTTGACTTCCATGAACACATTCGGTTATCCTAACGGTCCAATCCTTTATGTGTTTAAACAAACAGTTCCTTAATTAACTAAGAATCCCTCAAGCGGGGTGCAATGCTTGAGACCACATTATGGTGAAGTGTGCTAATCAACACTGACCGGGTTCCATGGCCTTACATAGCAGAGGTGCAGCTTACAACAACCGTTGTGCTTCAGCGTGCACGTACAAAGTTTATATGCTAGGTGATTACACTAGCATGGTCTAGGACCGATAATGTACTAGGGGTCTAGTTAGATGTTTCACTATGAAATAGTACTCAGTCGGAATCCAAGGCTCGGTGAACTTACTACAACCGGTGTGCCTCAGTAAAATTTACGTTGTATCCGATAGACTTCTCTTACCAAGGGGTGACAGAGATAGGGTACTCTGAATCGTGGTTCGCGACTTTCCAATAACAGAGCCAATAACTACGTTCTATTAGTTGGAAAAGCGATTGAGTTTAAAGAATAATCGGAAAGTATCTCGACATCATACACAAACCATAATATTATTTCGGCATTATAACTGACTACATCATAGCATACACTAAAGATAACTACTCGCTAATCATGGCCACAATATTACAAAGCATAGCAATGGAATACATTATATATAGACAAAGGATAGAAGTACCAGTAGATTAAACGAGTTTCGAATACAAAAATGACAACTTCAAACTCCAGACCGCTCCTAATACAATCTTCGGCATTCTTCTCCGGGTAGTAGGTCTCCCGCACGGAGTCGAAGACCTTAAGAGTATGACTAATATTGTAGAATGAGAGAGAAAGAATTGAATTGAAGTGTGTGTAAAAATGGATGACAAAGACCCTTTAAATAGAAGTGAATTTTGCTTGCAAAAGGCTGGCAGGCCATTTGGCAAGCCGTTTGCAGGGGTCGTTTGCAATGGTAGCCCGTTTTTGATGCCCGTTTGCTTGGCCCGTTTGGCAAGCCGTTTTCCATTGTGGCAGGCCATTTAGCAAGCCGTTTGGACTGCCCTGGTTTCCTGAATTCACTGGATCATAACTTGATTTTCTTGATCATAGAAAAGGGTAATGTAGTCTTTTAAAGACTTTTATTCAGAATTTTGGAAAACATAGGATAGATAGGAGTGCTGATATTTTGAGAAGCACTTTTGAACTTTTCTCCTTTGGAGTGATAAGCATTTACGGTCGAGTTCTTCTTCGGTTTTTTTCTTTATAAGTTCTGCTCCCTTTTTTAGAACTTTGAAAATACACATTTTTTTTTCAAGAGATTTTATCTCGAGAAACTTTCTGCCTGTAAGCTTTTTCAAGACCATTGCCATGATACTTGAGAGGCTTATAACATCGGATTTTCGGAAGGAATCTCATTTTCTGGATTTTTCGAGTGATAGTTAAGATGATTTGGATGAGGGTTTTGATGTGGTAGACGTGGTGAAGGTGTGAAAGGCTTATTTTGACAAATGGGTAGCTCTTCTGATTATACACGAATCACATTTCGTTACTTGGAAATGCAGATCTAAAGCAAGTTCTAATTCTGAGTACATACATCGACACTCTCAACGGAAAATAGAGAAGCATTAAAAATGAATGCTGGTCTTGTTTGGGTGCCTGACCATAATCAATTTGTGTCGATAATGCCTTGTCATGTAATGCTCTATTAGAGATTTGGTTTGTTCCAACAAGATTTCTACCTTAATTAAGCCTTAATTTTATTTACAAACGTTCCAGGTTTTCGAAAGTACTTTTTCGGAAAGGCTTTCTGTTGTTAAAATTTTTTGAAATTTGGCTTAAGAACTTGGAATCTTTGTAATGGGTTATTTTAATATAGCATAAAAAGATTATACCAACATTCCACACTTAGATGAACATTGTCCTCAATGTTCCTAGTGTATCCCATACTTAGGAGTTTTAGTTAAAGATTTGGAAATATTTGTCTAGTGTTTATTAGGGTTGGAATCCCACACTTAGTGATAAGCTAGGATGTGGCATAATTAAAAGTTGAGCTAATAGTGAGGAGAAAGGAGTACCCCTAGTAGATGGTTATAGTTGTTTGTTAAGAAACTGGCTGGCTTGTAATCTTGGAAGTTACGTCCTTTATTGATCGGTTCATTTGTCATCATTTATTCTTCTACTCTACTTTATTGCACGGGTTGCCTCCCGAGAAGCGCTTTTATTTAAGGTCGTTGGCTCGACCATAATGATGCCTAAAAATTAGACATTCCCCTCTGGTAGTTCTAATCTTGGTCTTCTCAAGGGAATGTGAGTCGTGGTGGATAAATCCTGAGAAAGTGTCGGACCAAGAGTGGTAGTAGATCTGGCACTTCCCTTGAAGATCTTCTGAAAGACAGGTAGTGTGCAGTTTCAGCTCATGACAAATCTTGAAGTCCGATGAGAATATGATCTACGGCTTTACTGATTGACCCATGAATGTCAATCATTGGGGCAGTGCTGGTGGTGATTATTTCTCTGATAGGATGTTCATTTCGGTGGTCTTCAAATAGTGTCAGAAATTGTATCTTCAGTATCTTAAAATCTTCAGAACGTTGATCTCCACAGTGGGAGTCTATAGCCTTGCAGAGATTGGTCAAGAGGCGAAGCTGAAAAGAAGTGAAAAGTAATCCTGACCCAAGCATTAATATCACCGTCTTTGAGTATATCTCCCGACATCGAGCTTTAAATATGAAACTAGGATCTGTGGATTCGTGGAAGATACGTGCTATCTGTTTTGTAACGTAGGTGGCAATTTTGACTCGGACTGGTTCCAGATGAGAAAACAGATTGTTGCATCTTACGTCTTCTTCTGCTACGTCTCGTAACTCTTTGATAATCAGATCAGTGTGGTGATCAATTGTTACGTAAATCACTAGCCTGTCTGGTGTACTTTCGAAATTATCTCTTTCCAAGAGAGCGAAGAAGCTATGAATATCTTCGATCATTTGCAAATCAAAGTGATAAGTTGGACGTCCGGTGGAAAGATCCATATGCTTCCGGATGAGAGTCATTAGTGCTCATTTGTTTGCTGAGAACGAAAGTGTAGATCCGGCCAAGGAGTTGTAAACCTTAGAGTAAATGATCTTCTGATCTCGACAAAATCATGTCTCGAGAATAGTGTGAACCACTGAATTGTGCTCTCATTGCCTTTCTTCATGGTAGATATGATCGTGAAGAGTATTCATAAAGTCTTGAATGCGTTTGTCACAACCCTACTTTTTCCGTTATCTTTTACCATTTATTATTTAACGTCCGTTAATTTGTATTCGTGCCACGTCATTTCTATGACCTCTATTATTATTTTTGTAATAATATATTATTTATTATGTGTTATGTGAATATTTGTATTCATATTTTAAACTGTACGTTTCTACGTGTCATGAATTTCTATCCGGCGAATCTTTTTGGTTTTCAAACCAACGGTCAAACTTTTGGGATTATTAAATCTAAATTATTTTAAATATGATATTTTGATGTCATATGATTATATATAGTGTTTATATATTCGTCGCGTATTTATTATCTCTCCGAAAAATCAATCGCGTAGTAGCGTTTTCGCGTTTCGGGCTTCGATCGAGCGTTCATGCTAAAAGCAAATTATCAAAACATCAAGGTGGCCCACTAATGGGGCCCACCCTACTATTTTCGGCCTAACACTCCATGGGGAGGGAGTGTTGGCTCACTTGATTTCATTTTTGCATTTTTCACATTCATTTTTCAAAACCTAGTTTCTACTTTCTCTCAAACCCTCTCCCTCTCTTCTCCTTCTTTTGGCCATCGCCACCCTCAAAACCATCATCATCATCTTCATCAAAAATATTGCTTGGATCATAGGGCTTTAATCATCATCGCGTTCCTCTCGTTCTTCTGATTTTGATGTTTAATATGATAGTATAGTGCTTGTATGTTGTTGGTTTATTGATTGTATGCATAGAATCACTCGTTATCGCATGTTTTCAGTTTGATTAATTGTGGACAGCAGACTAATCGACCATTTCAGTGAACTTAACTGATGTTTTTGTTATAATAAAGTGTCTAGATTTGTTCCTCTCATCAAGACATTGATTTTAGACTCCGGATTCATGTTATTTCGATTCCCGAAACTTAGGTTATGATTAAAATGGTGTTTTCATGAAATCAAAAGATAAAAACGAATGTGTTCAGGTTTGGTCAGACTTTGTGATCACTTTTGGAGTCTATAGGGTGTACTAGTGTGTTAGGATTGATGAATGGATGAACTTTCATGTTCGTGTCATCGAAATCTGAGCCACAGATCACCCGGTATGACTAAAACATGTTTTTGATCTGATTAAAGTCCCAAGTTGAATTATGGCTGTTGGTCACGACTTGGGGGCTGTTCTTGGGATGTTCTTGAGTGTACTAATGTGTTGGGTGATTTGGTTAGGCGAAGATTGTCATACCCCGTCCTAATGCACCTGGACGAAGTCATCAACATCTGGTCTCATTGCGGTGAACGACTCCAAGTTATGTCTTTAAAATGAGCAATTGTACAGCGGAAGATTTCTTTCATACCTGAGAATAAACATGCTTTAAAGTGTCAACCAAAAGGTTGGTGAGTTCATTAGTTTATCTTAATCAATAATTTTCATAATTTTAATAGACCACAAGATTTCCTTTATTCAATAATCATACACTCGCAAGTGTTTAAAAATCATTCATATGGATTGAACACCTGGTAATCGACATTAACATAGTGCATATAGAATATCCACAAACAGAAACTCGTCTGTATAATATAAACTCGAAGTACTAAAGCATACCATTTTCCAGTATGGGGGGAGTTAGTGCCCGTAGATCTACCTTTAGGATTCGCGTCAATTAGGGTGTCTGTTCCCTAATTCTTAGGCTACCAAGCTAAAAGGGTGATATTCGATTCGATAATCCAACCATAGAATGTAATTTTTGAGTACTTGTGTCTATTTCGTCAAACATTTATAAAAGCAGCGCATGTATTCTCAGTCCCAAAAATATATATTGCAAAAGCATTTAAAAAGGGAGCAAATGTTACTCACAATACAATATTTTGTAGTAAAAATATGCATACGACGATACTGAACAATGCAGGGTTGGTCTCGGATTCACGAACCTATATCATTTATATATAAATATTAACACATATAATGGTAATCAAACAAATACATATATTATTATTAGTGACGTAATTAATAACTTATATATTTCATTATCAATTATCAAATATATTCATTTAATATACAAAAATATTAATATAGTTAAGTTATGTATTATAAATATATTTTTATATGAATAATGTGATTGTGAAATTAATAATTATAATAATAATAATGATACTATATAATTATAATGATAAAAGTGATAATAATAATGTTAATACTAATAATAATGATAATACTAATAATATAAATATTAATTCTAATAATGATAATGATAATAATAATAATAGTAATAATAATATTAATGGTCATAAAAATCTTCGTTTTTAATTCCTAAACTTTTAATTATAACATCCCAAAATTCTAATTCATAAGCACATTCATAATCGTACATGTATTAGTATATTTGAAATCTTTTTACATAATCTTTGCTATATCATCTTTTTATTAACTTTTTAATATAAATGTGTATGTAGTATTAACATGTTCAATAATAATAATAATAATAATAATAATAATAATAATAATAATAATAATAATAATAATAATAATAATAATAATAATAATAATAATAAAGGTAATAATAATGCTACCTCAAAAAGTAGCTCTCTAAAAAAAAATGCCCAAGTCCGGGTTTGAACCCGCGACCTCCCGCTAACCCGATAATCTCCAAGACCACTCCTTTATCTAATACTTTCTGTTAGAAGTAGGATATTAAATCCTTTTAACCGATATATTCGTGTCTTCTTCTTCTTCACATCATCTATACTTTATATCACATATCGTCATACAAATCATCATTCATGTATCGTCTGCATCATATATATATATATATATATATATATATATATATATATATATATATATATATATATATATATATATATATATATATATATATATATATATATATATATATATATATATATATATATATATATATATATATATATATATATATATATATATATATATATATATATATACACTATAAATCATCATCATCTTCATCCTAACCACCATCGCCATCCATAATCTATTATCTAACATCACCTCATCAACATCGATCCTTTTATCATGATCATAACTAAATCATTATCAATTTCATGTTCCGTTTTCATTCCTTTCTAATTAAATCTGGGCTTCGGCCCCAATAGTAAACTGTAATACTTTTTCCCACTACCCCCTTAATCATGCCCAACATCATAAGTCCAACTAGAAAACCCAAATAAAATTATTACGGCCCAAACTTATTAGGCATATTCACTGCTCAATTTAATTAAACAAGTTCAAGACCCGGATGTATTAAATAATAAGACCTCGGTTTCTGCTTTAACTGATTAGTATCGAGCATCAATAGGTCCACTTTGCTTTATTATGTTCCCTCATTGAATCATTCACCATCATTATTGTTAAATCACCTTCGTTGCATATCATCATGATTTATCTCGCTGTACAAAAACATCATAACTGACCCATCATATCTCTCTTCATCAACCTCATTATCATCTTCTTCGTCATGTCATCACAGTAAATAGAAACAGCAACAAAGTGGTGGTTGTTTGTGTGGTGTTCGGACAGAAACAGTGAAAATAGAAAGAATAAATATTGAGCAGGAAGTTTGGCGGTTTGTTGGGGTTTGGTTGATGGTCGATCAAGGACAGGAGCAGTATGGGATTAGACTCGTAACAGTAAACAAGTCTTAATTGTTGAGTTATCTTTGGGTGACGAATAAAAAGGTGGTGAATTGTGGTGAGGTTTATGGTGGCTCACGATGGAGTTCAAGGTGGTCGAATGATGGTGATGATTGGGCGGTTTACGGTTGTTATGGTGGTTTACTGTTAACGAACACAGGTATAGCAGTAGCAGCAATAATGATTCGAAGGGAAGCATGGCAGCAGCAACTTATCGTAGTTGCAGATTAGTTTTGTGGTGTGTTTTGATGGTAAACAAAAACATTGAGCTGTAGCATTCGATGAACAAAAAATATAATAGTTGCTGTAGCAGTATATTCACGATGAGAGTGGTGGTGTTTTCGATTCAGAACAGCAGTAGAAGTTCCTTAGATGGTAGCGGTTTAAATGGGTTCAAGGTAATGGTGATTTGGGCTGTTCGAATACACATAAACAGGAAACAAAGATAGCAACATTTAACAAAAGTCTGTGGTGTTTTCATCAAGACGGATTTAGAGAGAGATAAAGTGGAGAGGGTGGAAGATGACTCACGATGATTGTTGATGATGGGACGTGGTGGCAGGTGATGGAGGTGGCTGTGAGGGTGGTGTAGGCTGTTGGGACAAAGAGAGAAGAAGATGGGTGTGGTGTGTGTTCGTTGATGATTGATCCCGGTTGCAAAAATAGAAATACATATGGTGGTGAAAGGTGTTTATCACAAGTGGTTTTGTTTGTGAGTTTTGATTGAACTAGTAATATTAAAGATGATCAGAGGTTAGTAACTATGAAGTGCTGGTGGTTGTGAGGTGGCTGGAGGTGCTTGCTCTTGGATGTTTGGCTTGATTGAGAAAGAAACCCATAAGTGGGTTTAGTTGAAGTGAATATATGCAAGTGTATATGTTTATGTCTGCATATTATATATCTATTATACATATAGCCTAGTTGGATTAGAATGAAACAAGGAAAAAGCAAAACAGTATATCTCGGATAATTATATATCTATTTATTGTCTGCATAATTATATATCTACTGCCGACACTATATCTCGGATTGTGATATCGTGGTCCATTGCTAAATAGTTAGCATCTAAACGTGTTCCGAAACATCCCCAATTTTTAAATTAAATATATTTATTTATTTTGGTCATTAAATGTTTGAAACCTGATCAAAAATGTGCGTCTAATATTTATTTTTAATTTCAAGTAATCTATACGGAGTATTAAAACCTAACTCATCAAAGTAAAAATATTTTTAATAAATTCTAAATTTTATATAACTTAATTATGTATCAACTTTTATCTATATCTCATCATGAATTCATATTTAGATTTGTTTAAATAACCATCAAATAATAAACGAGTGCTTCTATCGTTTACTAATAAATTTGAAACCATATACTCAATATACTTTGTCTGAATATATAACACATTTTATTATATCGTATGTTGTTTACATATTTAATTTATTAATTAAATCTTATTTCTAAATATTATATTTATATATTTATATTTATTTTTATATGCTTATTTATATCAAAATACAAATAATCGTTCGTGAATCGTCGAAAATAGTCGAAGGTCAATTGAATATATGAAATGGTTCAAACTTTTTGAGACCCAACATTACAGACTTTGCTTATCGTGTCAGAAACATATAAAGATCAAGTTTAAAATTGGTCAAAAATTTCCGGGTCGTCACAAAGATATATATAAGACTCGCCGAAAACCGACACCCGGGGCTCAGGTTATGACCCGACGAACGTTTAATTAAAACTTATGGTTATAACCTCTAACGTATGATATAAATAAGGACTTTCATTATTATTAAATTACTTATGATATAAAAGTAATTATTTTAATTTAAGACTTATGATATATATATTTATTATATCATTTATTATTTACAATATGATTTAATTAAACATTTAATTAAACTTATGATTAATAATACTTTTATTATTAATGAAAAACACTTATGGTAAGTATTAAACTTATGTTATGAGATTATTATAATAAGACTTATAATAAAGATCATTTAATTATTATAAGGCTTAGTTATTAATTAATTATAATTTAATTATTAAATACTTATGGTTTAATAATTATAATTAAATACTTATGATATGATTAATAATTCATTATTAATTAATAATACCTATGATATGATTAAAAATATTCATTAATAATACTTATGTTATGACTAATATTTAATTAATTAATTAAATATTTATGTTATATTAATTATATCATTTAAACTTATGTTAACTTTATTAATTCAATTTAATTTAATTAAACTTATGTTATGACATAATTATACATATATGACTTTAAATAACATTATAACTTATATTATTATTATAACTTATACTTTAAAAATTAAGGTTGACTATGTTTGACCAAGGTTGACTTTTGAGTTGACTTTCAGTTGACTTTGACTTTCAGTTGAGTTTTGTTGACTTTCTAATTCAGGGAACTTTTCTAAGTTATAAACTTTCTAAAAATAGCAACTTTCTAAATATAGAAACTTTCCAAAAATAGAAACTTTTCAAAAATAAAAACTTTCCTAAAATAGAAACTTTCCTAAAATAAAAACTTTCCAAAAATGGAAACCTGCTAAAAATAAAGACTTTCTAAAAATAGAAAGTACGTGTTCTTACGCTGTCCTGATCAAACCGAAGCATATTGAATGTTGTTCTATGTCTACTTGCAACAAGTACTATAGTTATCATACTAAGACTTCACCTAAGTTAGTTATTTATATCGACCTGCTTTATTTATAGGTCGGCGTTGTGATCATTCTTGATCATTTTACTTCGTTTGCTGTTCGCTTTTTGTGTGGTTACTCCATTTTCTTTAAGGTGAGTTATAGTCCCATTTTTCATACTATTTTAAAGTATTTTTGGGATGTGATTACATGCATTCTTGTTTTACGTTTAGACACAAGTGGCAATTAAATTTAAATTATTCATTATGAGTTGAACGAAAATATTCCCTAGTCTGGTAACTGTAATCACTGGTTTCTACTGGTGAACGTGAATCCTATAGATAGATCTATCGGGATTGACAGCCCCATTTCGAGCTAGTCGCGCTAGCAATTTATAATCGGAATGTATTAGTACTTCGTATTTATTTGAAGATACACTACGGAATGTATTAGTACTTCGTATTTATTTGAAGATACACCTGTTCAGTGTATATATTGTGTTTGGTAAGGGTATGGAAATGGTTAAGTGGTTAACAGGTGACTCATGGATTAATGAAATAATAGTTTAATATTTTCTAACATTTTAAATCTTGTGGTCTAAAGTTTATTCGTTTATTTAAACCTATAATTCACTCAACAATTTTGTTGACTGTTTACTCGCATGATTTCACAGGTACTTGATTTGTTTGGGCTTCCGCTGTGTTAGAGTGTCTGCATGCATTTGGGCAGATTTTGTTAAACATTTTATGAAACATTGAACTTGCATTCTCTTTTGGTTAATTAAATTGTGGGTATTTGGTTGACAACGTTTTATGTCAACTTTAGTTATTTTAATATGTTGGGTTTGTTTAAACTACATATATTGGTAAATTTCCTTTTTGGGAAACTTTTTGGTTAAAGATTGCAATGTTGTTTAATAAATTCATTTAAAGTTCGATCAAGTTGTGGGACCAAGTGATGGAGCCATTAAGGGTACTTGACGGGGCCATCACAGCGTTCTTCTAAGATTTTAACATTATTGTCTTCCCTCTGTAGATAGAGGTTGTATTCCTCTCGGATAGCCATGATCCATTCTGTTAAGCGTAGTGTGAAATCAATTGTTGATTTACGGATGGCTTCTAGAATGTCTTCAAACTCATCGGTGTCATTGATGAAAGTTATCATGTCATTGTGATTAGATATGAGCGGAATCCGATCTGAAGAAAAGTCCGGCTCCTCCTGATCTGGTTCGGGTGGAGAATATGAGTCATTCAGAATGTCTTCATGTTGCTCTTCCTCGTCATCATCAGTATAGCTTCTTCTGTGGATTCATCTAATAAATGAGTTTCTTCAGTATTCTGGTGCTTCACTTCGACAATTGCAGGGTCAATTTCTATATCTTTAACCTCAAGCTTATTAGTTTTCTTCTTGAAATGAATGATTAAACTGTGATCTTCCGTCTCGAGCCTCATTAATTCTTCGTGACGTTCTAAGCTTAGAGACAGTATTATCGCAGTTTCTTTTACGTCTCCCATTTCCTCTTCCTCCTCAGATTCTTCCTCTTCCTCTATTTCTTCTCTGAGATCCTGTTCTTCCATTTATGGGTCATCATCAGACTGTGATTCGATACCCATCTCGATATCATTAGCTGGTGGTGGAGACTCCTCATCGGAAGTGATCCGTCTGGTGGAAATAGCAAACATATCTGCCTGTCCAGAAAGATCAATAGGTCGGTCAATTTTGAAGGTAACGCTCTCCCCATGTGATCGCAAGATCAAGGTTTGATTGTACACATCAATGACAGTCCTAGCCGTATTCATGAAAGGTCTCCCTAATACTATTGGTGTATGTAGGTCTTCCTTAATGTCCACTAATACAAAATCCGTAGGGTACAAGAATTTGTCGACTTTCACCAAGACATTCTCAACTATGCCCTTAGGATATCGAATTGTATGATCGGCAAGCTGGATTATCATTTTAGTGGGTGACAAGTCTCTTAAGTCTAATCTCTTGTAGAGAGAATAGGGGATTAGGTTGATACTTGCTCCTAAATCTGCTAGCGCATGAATGGTTTCTGACTGATAGATTGAACATGGGAAAATAAATCGGCCCGTATCTCCTAGCTTCTTTGGCAGAGAGTTTCTGAGTAATGCCGAGCATTCTTCACTCAGTGGAATTTTGTTGGAATCTGGTATCCTTCCCTTTGTAGAGAGAAGCCTTCAGATGTATCTTTTTTGGTTGGTAACTTTGGACATGGTGTCCAGGAATCTTCCATCAAGTTTGTAAGTATCGAGCTTAGATGGTTCTTCATGTAGCCTCTCAGGGTAAGGTATACGAACTAGAGTTGCAGTGGGTAGCTTCTGAGTATATGTCGACTTGTTCTTGAGCCTAGTTGACCTTCTCCGTGGTTCTTCCTTTGGGATTATGGACTCCATTTGCTTAGCTTCTTCTATGTGGGGATTTTGGATAGTATTACTAGGTAATCTTACTTGTGGTCGGGTTTCAAGGCGTTGTGATAACTGTCCGAGCTGCGTTTCTAGACTTTTGAGCAGAGCCAATTGATTTCTCATTAGTATCTCTGTCTGATCTTGTCTAGATGCAGTTTACTAATTTAGATGTTGTTGTCCTTGAATGAACTGAGTCAACTGATCTTCAGTCCCGAGACTAGGGTTGGTTACTTTCGTAATTTGGGTAGTTGGGGAATTTTCTTCAGATGGTGGACCAGTGAGTGGAAGTGGTTGATCGTAGGTCAGTTGAGATTGTTGGGGTGGATAAGGTGGGTAACGATAGCGAAAAGGCTGGTTATTTCGTTGAAACTGGTTAACCCTAGGTTGTTGATTGAATCCGGGATTTGGTTGACGAGCTGGGTATTAAACGTAACAGACTGAGCAGTCGGGGTTCTCGTACTCAACTTGATATTCTTCAATGGGTGGTGGTTTGGTACAATTAACACAGGCCTGAGCCTGGTTAACTTGCTACGGCTTTGTCTTCATTTCTCTGAGTTGTTTGGCAAGAGATTCCATCTTATCTGTGAGGGATTTGATGGCCTCTGTTTGATTGTTAAGTGCGGAGAGTGAGGCAGATGATGAAGTTGTTTCACCACTGTTCCAATCATGATGATGCATTGTCATGTTCTCGAGCAACTCCCATGCTTCGTCTGCGGTTGGGTTCATAAGATTTCCTTGAGTTGCTGCATCGAGCGTCTTCCTATGATTTATCATAAGACCATTGTAGAAGGTACAGATTTGAGCTGACCGTTCTAATTGGTGATTAGGGCATTTCTTCAGCAGGGTTTTGAATCGCTCCCATGCAATGTAAAGAGATTCATCATAACTTTGTTTAAAGTTAATGATGTCATTCTTGAGTTTGGTTTGTTTAGAAGGAGGGAAATATTTGGTTAGGAATTTAGTAGCCATCTTCGTCCATGACGTGATAGAGTCATTTTGTAGTCCTTCGAACCATGTTTGTGCATGATGAGTGAGAGAATAGAGAAACAAGTATAGCCGGACTATATCTTGTCCTATCCCTGGCTGTTTGTAAGAGTTTGAAAGAGATATGAATTTTTTCAAGGTGAGAGTTAGGATCGTCATTCGGTAATCCATGAAACTGATAGCTATTTTGGATGAGCTGTATGATGTGATGTTTTAACTCGAATGAGTGTTCTTGAATCTCTGGGAATCTGATCGGTCCTCCTCGACCTTCAATCGAGGGTTTGGTGTTTTCTGCTAAAGTAACACGTAACGCCATTCGATTTCTGATTCGTTCTTGCATGCATGCTTTAGAGATTATTGTGTCTGGATCAGGTACAAATAACAACGGCCCTGGTCTAGATCAGGTTTGGGTCATATATTGGGTATGACTTTTTGTATTAAGTAGATAAGCTAAGTTCCTAATTTAATCTAAGGTATTCTAATTTAATTATCCTAACTTTAAATATGTTTTTGGTTCTTTCTACTGATTCCCTGGTATTTCGATAACAGAGCTTCGCATGAACTATTCAACAAACCAAGTGGCCAGGCCGACTACGAAGAGGCAGGATCCTTTTGGTTCCAATATAATTGGAGACTGCTCGGAAAATCCAACAATCAAGTCCGTGTATAATTGTCTTTCTTAGAAACCACTAGATGCTTGCGAATAAGTTTGATAAAAGCAGTATTATCTGATACCAGTTCCTCGATAGCGGCGCCAAAAACTTGATATCCCTCTCTCTAAATGGCCGAAACGAACGGTTTTATTTATGCGGTGTCGTCAGGCCGCAAGGCGTCAGAATCAGCTGCCAAGAGGGGGAATCAATAGTTTTAAATTTATATTTAGCGGGGTCTAAATCGTACTACTCCTTATTATGAGTAAGGGAAGTATGACCTAGGGTCATATTTTTAAGATATCAGTAGAATCGAACCTATAATTAAAGCTTAAGATAATTTTACAGTGAAGGAGTAGCGTGATATACCTAATTTTTGGGTTTTCTAGTTTATAAGATAAAGTAAAGTAAATGCGATAAAATTTGTAATTCAGATAAGGTTAAAACAAGTGCATACTATGATTTCATCAGTTACTTTGCCGAGATTATGGAATGCTGGCTCATGAATAGGTAGTGACCTTATATACATTACACTAGTCATAAACGCCCCTATCATAAGACATGTTACTGGGTAATGCGTTAGGCTTGAAGATTCTGAATAGACAGCAACGTCCCTTACCCTCAATGCCCGTGCAGTATGACTACAGACATACATGTTCAGATTGCTCATCCAATTGAGCGACTCGGTTGGATGACGTATTAACATTCCACAAAGGTCTAAACTTTCTTAAGCATAATAGAATACAGGGTTTGCCATATCCGAGAGGTGTGATGTGTCTCGATGCTTTCGTTAATGATTGGGTTTAAAAGAGAGTTAGGCCCTTAAAAGTGTTCAACCATAAAGAACACCATGGCCAATTCAGGTTTGACTTCCATGAACACGTTCGGTTATCTTAACGGTCCAATCCTTTATGTGTTTAAACAAACGGTTCCTTGATTAACTAAGAATCCCTCAAGCTGGATGCAATGCTTGAGACCGCGTTATGGTGAAGTGTACTAATAAGCACTGACCGTGTTCCAAGGCCTTACGTAGCAGAGGTGCAGCTTACAACAACCGTTGTGCTTCAGCGTGCACGTACGATGTTTATATGCTTGGTGACTACACTAGCATGGTCTAGGACTGACAATGTACTAGAGGTCTAGTTAGATGTTTCACTATGAAAGAGTCCTCAGTCGGAATCCAAGGCTCGGTGGACTTACTACAACTAGTGTGCCTCAGTCAAACTTACGTTGTATCCGATAGACTTCTCTTACAAATGGGTGACATAGATAGTGTACTCTGAATCGGGGTTTGCGACTTCCTAATAACAGAGCCAATAACTACGTTCTATTAGTTGGAAAAGCGATTGAGTTTAAAGCATAATCGGAAAGTATCTCGACATCATACACAAACCATAATATTATTTCGGCATTATAACTGACTACATCATAGCATACACTAAAGATAACTACTCGCTAATCATGGCAACAATATCACAAGCATAGTAATGGAATACATTATATAAAGACAAAGGATAGAAGTACCAGTAGATTAAACGAGTTTCAAATACAAAAGTGATAACTTCAAACTCCAGACCGCTCCTAATACAATATTCGGCATTCTTCTCCAGGTAATAGGTTTCCAGCATGGAGTCGAAGACCTTGAGAGTATGACTAGTATTATAGAAAGAGAAAGAAGTGAATTGAAGTGTATGTAAAAATGGATGACAAAGACCCTTTAAATAGAAGTGAATATTACCTGCAAACGGCTGGCAGGCCGTTTGGCAAGCCGTTTGCAGGGCCCGTTTGCAATGGTGGCTCGTTTTTTATGCCCGTTTGCTTGGCCATTTGGCAAGCCGTTTGGCCTGCCCTGGTTTGCTGAATTCACTGGATCGTAACTTGATTTTTCTTGATCGTAGCTTGGTTTCTTGTCTTTCATCGTTTTCGCTCTATAATCTTCGTTTTAGCTCCGATTCTCTCGATTCTTTTTGCACCGTCTTCGTAATTACTTGATCTTCAATTTTATCCAATAAAGCGTGCATTTTGGCGATAAAGCTCGGAAATTTATTGTTTTTGGGCCTTAATACCGGGGTGAAAACGTGACTTTTAGCCGATATCACTTTCCCCCTTTCGAAGCAGTTTAGATTCCGAAAATGACGTTTTACTATTTTTAAAGGTGAATTTTGCATTACGATAAGTAATAACTTCGCATGTGAATTGTTGTCCCTATTTAAATACCACTATGATACTTGTTTTTATTTAATATTGCATTTGGGTACATGGAGAATCATGTTAGGGCTACTATCTCACCACTAGCTACAAAACATTGCTGCTTATATAACGTCTTAGTTTTATTGTTCGAGTATTTTTAGCCGCTTTTTTATTTCTCTAGATTCATAACCTTATATTTGTTTTTGTTTCTAAATTTTATATTGAATGCGAATATATGAGAGTGTAGTTTTATTTTGATGATAATTAATGGCCGCAAAACACATATTTGAAGTCACTAATTCCCAACCAAATCAGACAAAATTTTGTGAAGAATTTTCCGAATCATTTACAATTGGAGATTAGGCCCATTTTTGCAAGATAACTAGAAAACGGTGCTACGAACAAGACTTCCTTAAGGCTTTCCCCCGTTCGAAGCACTTTAGATTCCGAAAATGACATTTTACTATTTTTAAAGGTGAATTTTGCACTTTTAGATCTTAAGATAAGTAATAACTTCACATGTGAATTGTTGTGCCTGTTTAAATACCACTATGATACTTGTTTTTATTTAATATTACATTTGGGTACATCAAGAATCATGTTGGGGCTACTATCTCACCACTAGCTACCAAACATTGCTGCTTATATAACGTCATGGTTTTATTGTTCGAGTATTTTTAGCTTTTTTATTTCTCTAGATTTATAACCTTATTTTTTTTTTTCTAAATTCTAACTTGAACTCGAATATATGAGAGTGTAGTTTTATTTTGATGATAATTAATGGCCGCAAAACACATACTTGAAGTCACTACATTCCCCACAAAATCGGGCAAAATTTTGTGGGAAATTTTCTGAAAAATTTTCAATTGCAAATAAGGCCCATTTTTGTAAGTTAACTAGAAAACGGCACTACGAGCAAGACTTCCTTAAGACTTTCCCCTGTTCGAAGAAGTTTAGATTTCGAAAATGTCACTTTAGTATTTTTTTAAAGGTGAATTTTGCACTTTAAAATCTTAGGATAAGTAATACCTTCACATGTGAATTGTTTTGCCTGTTTAAATATCACTATGATACTTGTTTTTATTTAATATTGTATTTAGGTACAACGAGAATCATGTTGGGGATACTATCTCACCACTAGCTACAAAACATTCTTACTTTTATAACGTTTTGGTTTTATTGTTCGAGTACTTTTAGCCACTTTTTTATTTCTCTAGATTCATAACGTTATTTTTGTTTTTATTTTAAAATTTCATATATGAGAGTGTAGTTTTGTTCTGATGATAATTAATGGTCGCAAAACACATATTTGAAGTCACTACATTCCCCACAAAATCGGGTAAAATTTTGTCTAGACTTTTTTCTGAAAAATTTCCAATTACAGATTAGTCCCATTTTCGCAAGATAACTAGAAAACGAAGCTACGAGCAATACTTCCTTAAGGCTTTCCCCTGTTTGAAGCAGTTTAGATTTAAAAAATGACATTTTACTATTTTTAAAGGTGAATTTTGTACTTTTAGATATTAGGATAAGTAATACCTTAACATGTGAATTGTTGTGTCTGTTTAAATACAACTATGATACTTGTTTATATTTAATATTGTATTTTAGGTACATCGAGAATCATGTTGGGGCTACTATCTCTGTAACGACCCGACTTTTTCGACTTGCTTTTGCGCTTGTTACTTTCTGCGAAACTGCGTATTTGTGCGTACTGAGCTATCTTATATTCTAAGATCTTATTTCATGATTAATTACTTGAGTTAATACCATACAACGTGCCATTAAGTGCGTAGTTACTTAACTTGATCCCCGAATGCTTTTACGACCGTTAGTGTCACTTGACGTTTAGAACGAGCTATGTATTTTGATACACGTTTGACTTTGGTCATAATCGGAATATTATGACAACGTAATACTAATTGTTATTTTCTATTAACAATTACTTGGGTTTTTGGATGCTTAATTACGCTTAGTAATTTACTAGAGCACACTAGTTAGTCTTGTTGGACTTTTTACCTTGTTGAACTCAAGCCCACCCTACTCTAGCTAATGGACTATTTAATTAGCCCAATTTTAATAAGTTTATGACCCATATAAATGTAAGACAAATGCCCATTTATTAGAGGGAACATACTAGCATTTTTGTTAACCATAATCACAATTATTGCATGAGATCCCAACATAAACACCAGCTTTAGACAACCATTAACCAAAAAGCAAAAGTTGTCTCCCCCCTTATCCCCTCATAACCTACAGCCAAGCACCCCATCTCCCACTATAAATACCACACAAACCTCACCCATTTTACACTTGATCTCATTCACAAATTACACAAACTTACTCTCTAATTCTCTCTCTAGTCTTTCTCACTCTAAAAAGTGTAAGTTTTAAATTTTCTTCTTCTTCTCTTCTCAATGTCGACATCATCATCATTAAAGGATCTAGCTTTTTAGATTTTTGATCTTGTTATATCTTGTAGATTCAAACTTGGGTTTGAATCCTTCAAGAACATGAAAGATTCAAGCTTTCTAGCTTTGAATCTGTATTTACTTGTTAGATCTAGGTTTTCTAGCTTATGATTTCTTTATTTTGTTATAAAGATCAAAACTTGTGTTTATGATCTTCATGTAACTTGAAGATCTAGTCTTTTGCTTTAAGGATCTTCAAGAACATTAAAGATCCAAGCTTTCTTGCTTAGGGTTTTATTATTTTGTAAAAGATCTTAGCTTTTTATCTTATGGTCTCATTACTTTTACTAGATCTTAGCTTTCTAGCTTATGGTCTCATTAATCTTGTAAAGATCCAAGCTTTCTATCTTTGGGTTTTCTTAATACTTGAGATCTAAGTTATTATTGTAGATCTCACTTACTTGGAACCTTTTTGTGATTGTTGTGATGATAAAGATCAAGTCTTCATCATCTCATATGATGAAGATGCATAAACTTGTGTAAAAAGGACAAAGGTGGAAGCTTTATTGGGTTTATGCAATAACGAGGCAACCTTGATGTTAAAAACTTGTAGAATGATAGCTTTTACTCTTAGTTGTGTGTTGATGATTAAAACTTGGTCAAAGTGATGCTAAAACATCAAAGAGTTGTACACTTGAAGCTTACATGCATCAAGGATGAGAACCGTGATGAGCATCAAGCACCAAGAAACCCACCGGAGCACTTGTTTGCTGTTTTTTTGGGCCTGATCAGACTCTTTGGGCTTATGGAAAATTGATTTTCAGATAGTTAGTTTCAAGTAGATGAATTTTCGTTTAAGACTCACCTAAATCCGATATACGGTTTAGGATTTATAGTCTTCCGAAAATCACTACGCCTTTGTAACGTTGTGCTGAAATTTCTGACCTACTCGCACTTAGACCGTCACCACGGTCAAACGAAGTCGAGTTAGGTTATGAAAATTAGTCAGCAGTTAGAGGACTCATATACGGAGCCTTGGCCACTGACTACACGTCTTTTCGATTTGTATAGAGTTCGTAACAGCTGTCCAAAATCAGCCTATTGTTTCGATCTCTATTCTTGTTAAACTTACTTTAGCTTTGATGAATAATGACAATGATGATGATGATGACATGTAACGACCCAACTTTTTTGACTTGCTTTTGTGCTTTGTGCTCTCACAAAACTGCGTATTTATGCGTACTGAGCTATATTATACTCTGGGATCTTACTACATGTGGATTTCTTTTGTTTATATGTGAAAACGTGCCTTTAAGTACGTAGGGTACTTAACTTGATCCCCGGAAGCCTTTATGACCATTAGTGTCACTTGACGTTTAGAACGAACTGCGTACTGTGTACATGTTTAACTTTGGTCATAATCGGAATATTATGACTACGAAATACTAATTGTTATTTTATAATAACAATTACTTGGGTTTTTGGATGCTTAATTACGCTTAGTAATTTACTAGAGCACACTAGTTAGTCTTGTTGGATTTTCTACCTTGTTGGACCTTAGCCCACCCTACACTAGCTAGTGGACTATTTAATTAGCCCAATTTTAATAAGTTAGTGACCCATATTAATGAAAGACAAATGCCCATTTATTAGAGGGAACATACTAGCATTTTTGTTAACCATTATCCTTAATGTTGCATGGGATCCTAACATAAGCACCAACTTTAGACAACCATTAACCAAAAAGCAAAAAGGTGTCCCCCTAGTCTCCCCTAAACCCCACGGCCACCACCACCTCCCCATACTCTCACCTTCTATAAATACCAAGCTTATTCATCCCATTTCACACTTGATTTCATTTACAATTTACACACACTTACTCTCTAATTCTCTCTCTAGTCTTTCTCACTCTAAAAAGTGTAAGTTTTAAATTTTTTTTCTCTTCTTCTTCCCTTCTCATCCAGGACATCATCATCATCATTTAAAGATCAAGCTTTTAGCTTTTGGTCTTGTTACATCTTGTAGATTCAAACATGGATTTGAATCCTTCAAGAACATGGAAGATTCAAGCTTTTTAGCTTTGAATCTTCACCTATTTTGTAGATCTAAATCTTGTAGCTTTTAATCTCTTTATTTTGTTGTAAAGATTCAAACTTGTGTTTATAATCTTCATGTAACTTGAAGATCAAGCTTCATGCTTCAAGGATCTTCAAGAACAACCAAGATTCAAGCTTTCTAGCTTTGAATCTTCATTACTTTTGTTAGATCTAGGTTTTCTAAATTTGTTGAATCTTCATTACTTTTGATGGAAAGTTTGTAGCTTTAGTTGTAAATAGAACTTGTATTTGTGTTAACACTAAGAATATGATGTAACCTTGGTTCATCATCCTTCTAAGACTCTTAAGTGAGTTGTATTCTTACTTGGTCTTAACATATTGTGTGTTGATAGTTGAATCTTAGTCAAAGTGATGCTAACACATCAATGAGTTGTACACTTGAAGCTACAAGCATCAAGGATGAGAACCGTGATGAGCATCAAGCACCAAGAATCTCACTGGATCACTTGTTTGCTATTTTTCGTGGTCTGATCAGACTCCTGGACTTCTGTAAAACTGATTTTCATATAGTTCATTTCGAGTAAATGACTTTTCATTTTGGCCTCGCCTTAATCCGATATACGGTTTAGGATTTATAGCTTTCCGAAAGTCACTACGCCTTTGTAACGTTGTGCTGAAATTTCTGACCTACTCGCACTTAAACCATTTCCATGGTCAAACAAAGACGAGTTAGGTTCTGAAAATTGGTCAAAGGTTAGAGGACTCACATACGGAGCCATGGCCACTGACTACGCATCTTTTCGATTTGTATAGAGGTCGTTACAGCTGTCCAAATCAGCCTTTTGTTTCGATCACTATTCTTTTTAAACTTACCTTAGTTTTGATGAACGACGATGATGTTGATGATGAAACTTAAACTTAATTTATTCACTTTTAAACTTTTGGGGACAACGTACTGACCTATGACCTTTTACTTAGGTTGACGACCTTTCGGACCGACTTACTACCTGCATACTTTTCGTATCAACTTTTACTGCTTATTCACTGTAAGTTATAGCATCCCTTACTACTTTTTACTTTTTTGGGACTGAGAATACATGCATTTTTTTACATTTTACATACTAGACACGAGTACTTAAACTTTATATATTTGTGGGTAACATAACGGCACAAAGATTCCCCTTAGCTCGGTAACATTTAATCATTGGTTTCCTAACCGTGTACGCGAATCTTAGATATGGATCCATAGGGTTTGACAACCCACTCGGGCTAGTCGCGCTAGCAGACAACGGGTGTTTAATACTTCGAGGACAAACGCACTCGCCAAGTACACTTTTAGGGAGTGATATACATACGTTACGTCTAGTTACCGGTTGCCCACGGTTAAGCATATACTTTTCTTACTGATTTAAACTGCTAATTGAAGCACTGAAATCTCGTGGTCTACATTACTTTACTGATTACAAACTATAGCTCACCAACATTTATGTTGACTTTTAGGCGTGTATTTCTCAGGTACTTAGACGATGTTTCTTCTACTGTTAGAATTGCTGTCTTGGTGTTATAGACTTGCTGTTATGGACCTGATGTGTTAGATTTCCGCTGCATTACTTAGAGATGTCTCAATGATGGAATTTTCTTTTACATTCGTAACTTATGTTATTTTCAAACAATGACTTTGTAACGACCTTTGTGTCACATTATCTTTTTTAAAACGCTATATTTTTATGATTGCAAAACTGGTTTTCAAACAGCATATAGTGTTTGACCTTGTAATGATCATGTTGTTGATGAATCGTAAACGATGGTTTTGTATGGAGCATCACATTTGGTATCAGAGCATTGGTTGTAGGAAATTAGGTTCCATTAGTGAGTCTAGACCAGACCGAGTAGGATTCACTAATAGGACTAATCTACAACTTGCTCGTTTACTTTTTACTGCTTATTTATACTGCTGTATCTTACTGCATGCTACTGCTTACCCTTACTGCTATGTGAACTTGCCGTATGCTATTGCTTATCCTCTTTACTGCATGCTGCTGTCTACTTTCGATTGCATGTTATTTTGTTTAGTACTGTTGTTATTGCTATGCTATGTACTGTAGTAGACGATCTAGGTTGATGTGGTGCCTGATTACGTGCTTGCTATATGTCTTGCTGACATGGAAAAAGTTATTTTTCCTTGTTCAGATATCAGACATGCTGCCCATGACCTTTGACTTTGAGAGTGACTCAGAGACGGCTGTTGCCTCGCCTACTATTATTGCTGACTCACCGCTACCCTTCGACGACTCTGGCGATTTGCCTTCTGGAGATAGTGGACTCGTGCTTGACCTGATAGACGTCTCAGACAGAGACGAGGATTCCGAGATGATTCCAGCACCACCCAGCCCTAGACTCCCGGAGCCACAACACCATTCCGGTGGTACTGTGATCCCTGGGGGAAATGGAGACGGTCCTTTCCGTAACGAGCATGGACATTGGGCAAGATGTACCACTGATGGACGTGTTGTACCGATTCTACCATGCAGATATTGACTTATGACCACCGACCAGGCGCTTTCTCCCTCCCGCGATGATCCTGCATTACCTTTCGACGATTCAGACGATTCATCATCCGACGACTCCAGCGAGGAGGATCCCGAAGAGGATTCTGAGTAGGACCCTGAGGAGGAGCCTGTGCAGTGGCCCTCTACCCCGCCAAAGAAGCGGTATCGTTTCGATAGTACTGTTATTCCAGGGGTTAACGGAGGTAGATCGTTCGTGGACGCACATGGACAGTTGGTTAGAGTCACAGCCTGTAAGCGGGTCTACCCTATCCTGCCGATCCATTTGTGCGTAAGACCGCCCGCACTGTGTCGTCTACATCTGCATCATCTGGACCACCTGTACCATCTGCACCATCTGCACCACCTGCCCCACCAGGATCCCCCGTCGTCAAGGAACTGACGAGGGAAGTGCATGCCCTCCTTACTCGGGTAACTGAGCTCGAGGACCAGATGTCCCACTTAATGGACATCATTTACCCACCTTCGCCCTAGGACTATTGTATTAGATTTCCTTATGTATTCCGTTTGTAGTTTCCTGTTTTTCATTAATGTAATGTACGAACCTCATGCCATTGTACGTAACTTTCTTATTATGAATGGAATTATTGCTGATTAATTGTTGTACGGCGTTTTATTACATGTTGGCTTTTGTGCTACCTGCTGCTTGTTGCCATGCTTAGTTATCGTGTGTTGTGTTGTTTCTGTACTGTTTACCATATGCTATGACGTTACCGATCATTGGATTTTGACTTAAGTCGAAAATTTTATTTGGAAGATCGATGGCTAACGAAAGAGTTCCGAGAGAAATCCCCACCGCAGCTCAAATTGAGGAGATGATAGCTACTCGAGTACCCGTGGCTATAGCGAATGCCAACCCTGCTCCAGCTTCACCGGCTAACCCAGCTGTTCAGAACGGGTGTACTTACACGGAGTTTCAGATGTGCAAGCCCCCCAATTTTAGTGGAACAGATGGGCCAGTTGGGCTGACGAGATGGTTTGAGAAGTTGGAATCTGTGTTCCGTGTGAGTAACTGCTCCGAGGGGAATAAGACTAAGTTCGCATCCTGTACTTTGTCGGATGGCGCTTTGACTTGGTGGAATACGTTCGCCCAGGCTCAAGGAATTGACGAAGCTTATGCTACACCATGGGAAGAGTTTAAGAGGGCTTTGATCGAGGAGTACTACCCCAGAACAGAAATTCAGAAGATGGAAGCGGAGTTTTGGGTACTGAAAGTTGTAGGAACTGATCTTGATGGCTATAATCGAAAGTACTTGGAGTTAGCTTTGATGTGCCCCACAATGGTTACTCCGGAGTACAAGCGGATGGAGAGGTATCTGTGGGGACTCCCCAAGGACATTCAAGGAAATGTCACTTCATCGAAACCAGCGAATGTCCTGGAAGCTATGCGTATGGCGCACACCCTGATGAATCAAATTACCCGCAAGAGCCAGAGAAGGCGAAATCAGAATCGGGAGCTAGTAATGGGAAATGTAAGTGGGACAAAAACAAGGGAAAAAGTTTTGACCAGAACCCAGCTAAGAGGTATGAGAATTTCAAAGGAAACAACGACTGGAGGAACCCGAACCCGAATCCTAGCTCCAACCCTAACTACAAGGGTACCCTTCCTTAGTGTAAGAGATGCTACAAGCATCATACTGGACAATGCAACGTAGTGTGTGAGAAGTGCAAAAGGATTGGACACATCGGAAGAGATTGTAAGAGCACTGCCCCAGCTGTGAGGACAAACCCAAATGGACCAAGAAAGTGCTATGAGTGCAGACATCAAGTCCACTTCAGGAATGAATGTCCTAATAAGAAGAAGGATGGCGGGCCAGGACGTGGAATAGCCTTTAACATGAATGCAAGAGATGCCCGTGAGAATCCTGACTTGGTTACAGGTACATTCATAATCAATAACCTATTAGCTTCTATTCTGTTTGATACTGGTGCCGATAGGAGTTATGTATGTAGACATTTTTGCTCTAAGATAGATTGGTCGTTAGTACCTTTGGATGAGAGTATGTTTGTTGAGGTAGCCAATAGAAAACATGAGAAAGTTGACCAAATTGGCCGAGGAGGTATTATCAGCTTAGCCGGAGTGGATTTTGAGATTGATCTAATACCCATCAAGTTAGGAAGTTTTGATGTGATTGTCGGTATTGACTGGGTGTCCAAGGTAAGAGCCGAAGTTATCTGTGGTGAGAAGATTCTTTGTATACCTCGCGAAGATGGTAAGCCACTGATTGTTTACGGAGATAGAATTAGCCCGAAGCTGAACCATATTAGTTGCTTGAAGGTACAAAAGGTTATGAAGAAGGGGCGCTTTGCTATTCTTGCATATGTGAAGGAGCTAGAAACTGCGGAGAAAAGCGTGGATGATGTACGAATTGTGAACGAATTTCTCGACGTCTTTCCAGAAGAGTTGCCTGGATTACCACTGCCGAGATCAGTGGAGTTTCAGATCGACCTAGTGCCAGGAGCTGCACTTGTAGCTCACGCACCTTATCGACTTGCACCTTCCAAACTGCAAGAGTTGCAGAGTCAACTACAGGAATTGCTAGACCGAGGGTTTATCCAACCGAGTTCATCACCTTGGGGCGCACCTATTTTGTTCGTGAAGAAGAAGGACGGATCTTTCTGCATGTGTATCGATTATCGTGAACTGAATAAGTTGACGATCAAGAATCAGTATCCCCTTCCTAGGATTGACAATCTTTTCGATCAGCTACAAGGATCCAGTGTTTACTCCAAGATTGATTTACGATCAGGTTATCATCAGTTGAGGGTGAAGGAGAGCAATGTACTGAAGACTGCATTCCGAACTCATTTTGGCCATTATGAGTTTCTCGTGATGCCATTCGGTTTAACCAACGCACCTGCCATGTTTATGGATCTCTTGAATTGTGTATGCAAGCCATACCTGGACAAGTTTGTTATCATCTTCATAGATGATATCCTCATCTATTCCAAAAGCGAAGAAGAACATGAGCAACATCTTCGACTCATGTTAGAACTCTTGAGACAAGAGCAACTTTATGCCAAATTCTCTAAGTGCGAATTTTAGTTGAAGGAAGTTCAATTTCTCGGTTATATTGTGAGCGATCAGGGTATCAAAGTCGATCCCACAAAGATCGAAGCTATCAGTAAGTGGGAAACCCCCACTACTCCTACTCATATTCGCCAATTCTTAGGCCTCGCCGGTTACTATCGAAGATTTATCGAAGGTTTCTCTTTGATTGCGCGTCCTTTGGCTGCTTTAACTCATAAGGGGAAGAAGTTCATTTGGGAAACAGAGCAAGAGTCGGCATTCCAAACCCTGACGCAGAAGTTAACCACCGCTCCTATTCTATCCCTTCCCGAAGGCGGTGATGACTTCGTTGTGTATTGTGATGCCTCCTGACAAGGTTTTGGGTGTGTATTGATGCAACGGAAGAAGGTTATTGCTTACGCCTCCCGACAACTGAAGATTCACGAGCGAAACTGCACTACTCATGATCTTGAACTTAGAGCCGTTGTCTTTGCACTCAAACTGTGGAGACACTATCTGTATGGAACCAAGAGTACTATCTTCACCGACCACAAAAGCCTCCAACACATTTTTGATCAGAAGCAACTGAATATGAGACAACGTCGATGGATTGAGACGTTGAACGACTATGATTGTGAACTTCGTTACCACCCTGGCAAGGCAAATGTTGTAGCCGATTCCTTGAGCCGAAAGGAGAGAATGGTACCTCTTCGTGTTCGTGCTATGAACATCACCATTCAGATGAATCTCAACAGCCAGATCCGCGTAGCTCAAGAAGAGGCTCTCAAGGAGGAGAATATTTCTCAAGAGCACTTGAACATTCTCGTTTCTCGATTTGAGGTGAAGGAGACTGGACTCCGATACTTTGCCGGAAGAATCTGGGTGCCTAGTTATGGAGATTTACGGAGCCTTATTCTAGACGAAGCCCATAAGTCAAGGTATTCAATCTATCCAGGAGCTGGTAAGAAGTACCACGACCTCAAGGTTCAATATTGGTGGCCAAACCTCAAAAGAGATGTTGCAGCATATGTTGGAAAGTGTTTAACTTGTTCCAAGATCAAAGCCGAACATCAGAAGCCGTCTGGGTTACTTCAACAACCCGAAATCCCGCAATGGAAGTGGGAAGGAATAACAATGGATTTCATCACAAAACTACCGAAGATGGTAGGCGGTTATGATACCATCTGGGTTATCGTTGACCATCTTACCAAATCTGCACACTTCCTAGCCATGAAGGAAACTGATACGATGGAGAAACCGGCACAATTATACATAAAGGAGATTGTATCTCGTCACAGTGTACCCTTATCGATTATCTTAGATCGCGATACTCGTTTCACTTCCAGATTTTGGCATTCTTTACAAGAAGCCTTGGGAACACGTCTAGATATGAGTACTGCGTATCACCTACAAACCGACAGACAGAGCGAGTGCACGATCCAAACCTTGGAGGACATGTTACGTGCTTGTGTTATTTATTTCGGAAAGGCTTGGGAGAAGCACTTGCCGCTAGCCGAATTCTCTTAGAACAACAGCTATCACGCAAGCATTAAGGCCGCACCTTTTGAAGCATTGTATGGTCGTAAATGTCGTTCTCCTATCTGTTGGGCCGAAGTAGGTGAAAAGCAACTCACCAGTCCAGAACTCGTCCATGAAACAACCGAGAAGATTGTCCAAATTCAAGCGAGGCTCAAGACGGCCCGTGATCGTCAAAAGAGCTATGCCGACCTTAAACGTGGAGATCGCGAATTTCAAATCGGCAATCGCGTTATGTTGAAAGTCGCACTTTGGAAAGGTGTAATCCCTTTCGGAAAGCGTGGGAAGTTGATTACGCGATATATTGGTCCTTTTGAAGTCTTGGAGCGTGTTGGACCCGTTGCTTACCGATTGGATCTTCCGACTCAATTGAGTGCAGTTCACCCCACTTTCCACGTGTCGAATCTGAAGAAATGTCTTGCTGAACCAGAACTCGTCATACCTCTCAAGGAGCTTACGATTGATGACAAATTCCATTTCGTGGAAGAACATGTCAAAATTATGGACCGTGAGGTCAAGACCTTGAAACGCAACAAGATTCCGATCGTTCGAGTCCGATGGAATGCAAAACGAGGACCTGAGTTTACTTGGGAGCAAGAGGATTAGATGAAGCAGAAGTATCCTCACCTCTTCGCAACTCTACCATCTACCTCAGCTTAAAATTTCGGGACGAAATTTTCATTAACGGGTGGGTAATGTAACGACCTGACTTTTTCGACTTGCTTTTGTGCTTTGTGCTTTCACGAAACTGCGTATTTGTGCGTACTTAGCTATATTATACTCTGGGATCTTACTATATGTGGATTACTTTCGTTTATATGTGAAAACATGCCTTTAAGTACGTAGGGTACTTAACTTGATCCCCGGAAGCCTTTATGAGCGTTAGTGTCACTTGACGTTTAGAACGAACCACGTACTGTGTACACGTTTAACTTTGGTCATAATCGGAATATTATGAATACGAAATACTAACTGTTATTTTATAATAACAATTACTTGGGTTTTTGGATGTTAATTATGCTTAGTAATTTACTAGAGCACACTAGCTAGTCTTGTTGGACTTTCTACCTTGTTGGACCTTAGCCCACCCTACACTAGCTAGTGGACTATTTAATTAGCCCAATTTTAATAAGTTAGTGACCCATATTATGTAGCGACCCCGACAAATCGTCAAGTGACGGCGTCGGCTACGTGGGTCCCATTACCTGATTATAAGACTTTAAGATAACGTTTGACCAAAATATGTCGCCTTCATTTCAAAATAAAGATTGTTTCAAAGTTTACAAGAATTGTTCAACCAAAAGTTAAGTTACAACGTTATAAGTACGATTGAAATCTAGGCGACACGGTTTAAAGTAAAGTCAAAAGACGCTCCATGAAAAGCATGTATACTCGACATCCAAAGCAAGTATCAAATAATGAGCGGAAGCATGTATCACATATCGTGCAAGACCTGAGAAAAACATAGAAATCTGTCAACGAAAAACGTTGGTGAAATCATAGGTTTAGTAAGTAAATTGTATTGAACCACAAGGTTCTTTAAGAATTGCTCAACCAGAATCATTCACATTCCAAAATAGTATTTGTATCACGAGCACCCAATTATCAAGGCTTAACCGAATCTTCCCTCTGAATTTTGAATTTAGTGTTAGAACTTACACTATACATTGTTGAAATTATATTTCATTCACTAACGGTAGCGAACCGTCTGAATGAGGGTTTGTTAAACCCGTATGGCCACACAACATAATTACACGCTTACACTTACACCCTGCAAGTGGAACTAATGATAATTGGATTGAGGACTTTTGTTCAAACTCGTATGCATCTTTGTATTCGTATTTGTTCACAATGTAAAAGCATGAAAAGTAAATAAGTATGAAATGTATGTGTTTCTCAGCCCACGATGTAAAGAATAAAAGTGATTGAAAAAGTGGGACTATGATCTCACCTTGAGTACAAGAGTTAATAAAGTACTTCAACAAGTAACCGTGTGCAAGGACAAGGCTAGTCTTGACCTAAACATATAGGTTATATCAATAACGGTAACACAAACGGTCAAAGATGTTCAATTAGTCCTATGGCTCGTTACGACTCGATTATGAAGCATGTGAGTCAAATTGTCAAGTTTCATGCAAGATACAAGTATAGAATCATGTTAGAAAGATTGCATAATTAATTGGTTAAGTTTGACAAAAAGTCAAACTTGGTCAAAGTCAACGAAAAAGTCAACATGTTCGGGTCGGGTCTCGGACAAATTTTCTATGCTAGTTATTCATATATAAGCATGTTAGAACAAGTTGCATGCGAATTGGAAGTCTAAAACATGGCAAACATTTCACGTGAAACGGACATTGGAGACAGAAGCTGGGCACGGCTTATGCCGCGCCGCGGCCAGGCCTGTCGCGCCGCGACAATGGCCGTGGCCTGGTCCCAGGCCTGTTTCACTTGTTCAAGACTTGGTCAATTTTCAAACAAACGCAAAACTCAAACCGTAAACAACTAGAAGACGTATCTTATACCGTTGGAAAGCTCTTTTGACAAGGAACACAACTAAACATGTTTCACCAAACAAAAACATCATTTATAATAGCCGAAAACTCATCAAGTGATCATTAAACGTTCATTTTTAAGGTTTCAAGTTCTTCAAATGCAATTTGAGTTTCGGGAAACCAATTCACACATATAATATGCCGTTTTGAAGGTAATGAAACATACATTACAACTAAACACTAATAATTAACATTCCATGGCATTAAAGCATCCAAAAATTCATGTCAAGAACTATCAAACCCTAGTCAAACATCTCAAAATCAATAATCATGTTTTTGGAGTTTCCTTAATCAACCTATACATCAAAATGAAGCTAATGATACTAGTAACACTTTTAAAACATGCACTTTAACAATCTAACAACATTTGTTCATCCAAAATCAAGGATTTAGCAAGTAATTTCATATTGAACTAGTTACACCAAAAATAACGAATCGAGCATACAAATTACATACACGACATCACAATGAGCCATAGACACTAATTAACAACTTTATAACTCAAAAATCTCAAGAACACATAAAATTAGTGATTTTAGAAAGTTACCCAAACGAGATGAGGTTGGTATGAAATCGAAGAGGAAGATGCAAGGATTCCAAATATGTAATTTGTTTTGTTGTAAGTCTCCTAGATCGAATTTAGATGATGATTTTATGAAGTTGGGGTTTGTGTGTGTGTTCTTGCTAGAGAGAAAGAGAGAGAGAGGGAGATGGTTGAATGGTGGTGATTGGGGTGGACTAGTTGACCTAGTCAACTAGTTTGCCCCGTGTCAATTTTAGTCCCTCGAGTTTAGAAGCGGGTGCGGGATTTAACCGATCGAATATTTTTAAAACGCAAGTTAACGAGAGATGTTATAATTAAATAACGAGAATATTATGAACGTTCGTCAACGGAGTCGACGAATTTAAATACGAAAGATATTATTTAAAAAAAAAAACGGTGTTAAAATAAATTTAACGGAAAAACGCGGGATGTTACATTATCCACAACTCAAAAGAAATTTCGTCCCGAAATTTAGTTGGAAGTAGTAGTCGATATCTCTTACTCGAGACTTTACGTTGTCCATGCAATGAATAAGTGAAAGTACGTCCTTGAGTGTTCTCATGAGTTGGATAGTCAGGGTTTTACGTTGTATTTGGGTTTGGTTTTACGATCTCCGGTTTCAACTGGTTTTTCCCTATGAAGAGAAGTTGTCATCGATAGTTGATGTATCTAGCAGGATTGCACGCTCCTGTTCCACAGGACACGTTTCTAAGTTTGTTACTCGTAATGTAAGGTAAACGGAAACTTAATTGAGTCGGAAGTTCTAAACGATAGGAAGCGGTTCCAATACGCCCCAAGGTTTCAAAAGGTTCGATATTGCGGATATAGCCTTTCTCGATTTCTCAAATTGGATTACACCTTTCCAAGGTGCGGTTTCTCAATATTACGCGGTTACACACTGGGATTTGTGAGGTTTTCATCTAAGTTTGGTATGACTCTTTTGGGCGACTACGGGTCGTCTCGAGCCCTTCTCGGACTTGGATTATCTCAATTGTTGTTTCTTGATGGAGTTCAGATTTGGCGATTTGCTTGCCGCATGCTTTGGTTAAATGAACAGGGGTATGACATTTGCGGTCATATAGGGTTTCGGAAGTGCTGCGTTAATATACGAGTGATAGCTGTCGCAGTAAGCGGAACTACTAAAGATGACAATACCAGTCTGTAACATGTCTTTCCAAGATTGAATCGTACGTTTGCTCGGTTCGTCGGTTGTGGAAGATACGCGGTACATATGTCTAAGCGGGTTCCCAAGGTCTCTTGCAACGCTAGAGGTGAAACGAGTATTTCAATACAGGATAAATGACGAAGATACACCGTGTTGGAATAGAATTTCTTAAGATATGTTTGAACAAGTCAGTTAGGGTTCGAAAAATGTTCGTTAGGACTATTCACCCTCGTGGCGAATACTAATGTAATATGAGGAGTTTCTCTATCCATGGAGAAATGTTACAAGGAGTTTCCTTAACGGAAATGCGAGCGATGAGGATAGGAGTGAAATGAGGACTTTGAATAGGATGAGCTTACATCTCGAGGTTGCCATAACGTGCCTCTAGTTGTAAAAAAAAAATGAAGCCTGAAAGAGAAACGAGATAGTACACGTAATTGTATAGTTCGGGGTTGAATAATGGTTGGACGATTATCAGCAACGCAAGGGCGTTAAGTCAAAGAAGAGTGAAGTATCGTTGGATTGTGTGCTATCTTAAATTCCAGTAATATCAGACGGTAACGGTGAAATATCAGAGGTGTGTAGTGTGGTACGTGATGACGAGAAAATTGATCGGATCCACAATTTAGTATTCGACTTCTTCGTGCAAACTAACGAATTTTAGTTACGTTAATTTTTGAGTCGAGAGAGTATGCCTTTCGGCGTTCATGTAGAAATATTTCCATGTTTGAGTTCCATCTGTTGCTATACGATTTTAACTAGAAATGTTGGTGTGAAGAATCACGCTCAAGGTTCGAACACGGAGAGGTTTAAAGTTTTCCCTTAGTGAGTTAACGAGTTTAAAAGTCGGGTAACACGAGAAAAGTCAGAAATGAATCTTCGGTGATAACAGGCGAGTTCTAAGATTTTACGAATACAAGTCTGAGTTGAGAGAGTTTCATGATCACGTGTGGCTTGATTTCGAGATTGATTGTAATGCCTTGACCATTAACATCATGGTCTAGAAAATTTGACTTCGTTTAACAGAAATTCTCACTCGGAGAATTTGGTATAGAGTTGCTCTTTTCTCAAAGTTCGAGCGTAAGATGATGATGTTGTTCGTTTGCCTTCTTTACTTGAATAAGTTAAGATGTCATCTATAAATGTGATAACAGATTTGTCTAGATAAGTTGCATACGTGGTTTAGGAGGTTCATGAATACGGACGAGCCTTGGATAAATCGAATGGTACTAAGAGGGATTTACAACTAACGTTGCGAGTTCGGAAAAGACTCAGGAGACATCGTCTCCCTTAACCCCCAATTGATGATAACCGGAACGGAGGTCGTTTTGGAATACACACGGGATTCATGCAAGAAATCATGAGGTCATGGATGCGAGGGAGAGGGTATCGGTTTCCAACCGAAAATTACTCAGTTCACGATAATCTATACAAGATGATGGGGAAACATTTTTTTTTTTTTTTTTTTTTTTTTTTTTTTTTTTTTTTAACGAATAGGTTCCGAGCTCCCTAGTTCTATAGGTGTCAAGTCAAAAGTCTTAACGTATATCCTCCAATAAAATTTATAGGCACACAATATTTTCCGTTGGTCACTTAAATCGTCTAAGTAATATCTAGGGGAAAAAAGTGGAATGTAAAGAGCACGAGTCAAAGACTTGGTTAATAAACATCTAGCGGTAATCGAATCGAATAAGTATGAAATATACTGTTTGTTGTGAAGAAACGTACCCGTGACTAGTCCATCGTCATCTCGGGCATCCTAGGTGTCGATGTTGAAAGTTCAACGGCGTGCGTTGGAGTTGATTTTCTTGTTTGGGCACGCACTCCTAAAATGACCCGGTTGGCCACATTCAAAACAAACACCCGTCTTGGGTGCATTGTGCTCCTTTTGGGCGACGGGAGCGGTATTCCTACAATCGTGGGCTACATGGCCACTTCTTTGACACTTCAAGCAAAATGGTTTGCCACATTCACCTAAATGATGTTTGTAGCACTCGTTACAATACGGTAGGTGTCCGGTATAACCTTTCTTGCCGTTGGGGATGAAGGGCTTCTTGGCGGGGTTGTTGTAATTGCTTGATTGGGGGGCTTCCCATTTTCTTTTATTGTCACCCGACTTATCCTCGGCTTTACGTGCCGGCACTTCAATCTCGTCCACTGTTTCAATCAATTGGCGGGCCATATTCAAAGCCTCTTGGTGGTTAGCGGGTTTGGATGACATTACTCCTTGTTTGATGCTCTTGGGGAGACCATCCATGTAAAGTTCAACCCTTAAAGATTCGGGGTTCACAAGATTTGGGCACATCAAAGCAAGTTCGGAGAATCGTTGATTATAGGCCTTAAGGTCATTCCCGACCGCTTTTAAATTTCTTAGTTCGTGTTCGAGCTTACGGGTCTCTTCGCGCGGGAAGTATTCGGTGATCATCTTTTTCTTTAAGTCGGCCCATGAGAGTGTGTGGGCTTCATCGATACCCACCGACAGCACATATGTATTCCACCATGTGAGGGCGATACCGGCAAAAGTGTGGGTGGAATATTTGACTTTGTCTTGGTCCCGACAACCGCTTATGCTAAAAACGGCTTCTGTTTGCTCAAACCATCGGGTGAGCACAACCGGTCCTCCGGTCCCATCGAAGGTGTGAGGTTTGCACCCCATGAAAGTTTTGTAGGAGCAACCCTCGTTTGAATTTCCGGCTCCATGGTTGTTGTGGTTGTGGTTGTTATTGATGTCGGAGGAGGTACTAGCCATAGCCGCACCTATGGCGGCGGCTATCATGCGTTGAAAAGCTTGTTCGGAAGTTTCATTACGTGGCCCGCGACGGGGAGGCATTGTTCCTTCAAGACACAAGAATATCTTTGATTAGTATTCTCAATAATACTAATCATGATATGGAATGATGATGTAGAGAAAATTTTCCTTGACTCGCCTTAAATTCTTTATGTCATAATGTCGGAATGTCCATATGAATCACCGTAATATAATCCCGGAAATTATATTACCCTGATTCTCATGTGCATTTAACATTACTTCATAAAGTCAAGGTGGCGCGTCAACAAAATTTATCAACGTAAGATCAAGATCGAATACGAGTTAGATATGATAGAAGAGTTCGAGTATAAATGCACAAATAGTCAAGTAATTCCTACTTCAGTCTATATGCCGGTTGTAGTCTAGATTCACCTATGTACCCTATGACTCGGGGTGGACACAAATGAACTCTAAATCCCTACAACCAAGGCTCTGATACCACCTGTAGCGACCCCGACAAATCGTCAAGTGACGGCGTCGGCTACGTGGGTCCCATTACCTGATTATAAGTCTTTAAGATAACGTTTGACCAAAATATGTCGCCTTCATTTCAAAATAAAGATTGTTTCAAAGTTTACAAGAATTGTTCAACCAAAAGTTAAGTTACAACGTTATAAGTACGATTGAAATCTAGGCGACACAGTTTAAAGTAAAGTCAAAAGACGCTCCATGAAAAGCATGTATACTCGACATCCAAAGCAAGTATCAAATAATGAGCGGAAGCATGTATCACATATCGTGCAAGACCTGAGAAAAACATAGAAATCTGTCAACGAAAAACGTTGGTGAAATCATAGGTTTAGTAAGTAAATTGTATTGAACCACAAGGTTCTTTAAGAATTGCTCAACCAGAATCATTCACATTCCAAAATAGTATTTGTATCACGAGCACCCAATTATCAAGGCTTAACCGAATCTTCCCTCTGAATTTTGAATTTAGTGTTAGAACTTACACTATACATTGTTGAAATTATATTTCATTCACTAACGGTAGCGAACCGTCTGAATGAGGGTTTGTTAAACCCGTATGGCCACACAACATAATTACACGCTTACACTTACACCCTGCAAGTGGAACTAATGATAATTGGATTGAGGACTTTTGTTCAAACTCGTATGCATCTTTGTATTCGTATTTGTTCACAATGTAAAAGCATGAAAAGTAAATAAGTATGAAATGTATGTGTTTCTCAGCCCACGATGTAAAGAATAAAAGTGATTGAAAAAGTGGGACTATGATCTCACCTTGAGTACAAGAGTTAATAAAGTACTTCAACAAGTAACCGTGTGCAAGGACAAGGCTAGTCTTGACCTAAACATATAGGTTATATCAATAACGGTAACACAAACGGTCAAAGATGTTCAATTAGTCCTATGGCTCGTTACGACTCGATTATGAAGCATGTGAGTCAAATTGTCAAGTTTCATGCAAGATACAAGTATAGAATCATGTTAGAAAGATTGCATAATTAATTGGTTAAGTTTGACAAAAAGTCAAACTTGGTCAAAGTCAACGAAAAAGTCAACATGTTCGGGTCGGGTCTCGGACAAATTTTCTATGCTAGTTATTCATATATAAGCATGTTAGAACAAGTTGCATGCGAATTGGAAGTCTAAAACATGGCAAACATTTCACGTGAAACGGACATTGGAGACAGAAGCTGGGCACGGCTTATGCCGCGCCGCGGCCAGGCCTGTCGCGCCGCGACAATGGCCGTGGCCTGGTCCCAGGCCTGTTTCACTTGTTCAAGACTTGGTCAATTTTCAAACAAACGCAAAACTCAAACCGTAAACAACTAGAAGACGTATCTTATACCGTTGGAAAGCTCTTTTGACAAGGAACACAACTAAATATGTTTCACCAAACAAAAACATCATTTATAATAGCCGAAAACTCATCAAGTGATCATTAAACGTTCATTTTTAAGGTTTCAAGTTCTTCAAATGCAATTTGAGTTTCGGGAAACCAATTCACACATATAATATGCCGTTTTGAGGGTAATGAAACATACATTACAACTAAACACTAATAATTAACATTCCATGGCATTCAAGCATCCAAAAATTCATGTCAAGAACTATCAAACCCTAGTCAAACATCTCAAAATCAATAATCATGTTTTTGGAGTTTCCTTAATCAACCTATACATCAAAATGAAGCTAATGATACTAGTAACACTTTTAAAACATGCACTTTAATAATCTAACAACATTTGTTCATCCAAAATCATGGATTTAGCAAGTAATTTCATATTGAACTAGTTACACCAAAAATAACGAATCGAGCATACAAATTACATACACGACATCACAATGAGCCATAGACACTAATTAACAACTTTATAACTCAAAAATCTCAAGAACACATAAAATTAGTGATTTTAGAAAGTTACCCAAACGAGATAAGGTTGGTATGAAATCGAAGAGGAAGATGCAAGGATTCCAAATATGTAATTTGTTTTGTTGTAAGTCTCCTAGATCGAATTTAGATGATGATTTTATGAAGTTGGGGTTTGTGTGTGTGTTCTTGCTAGAGAGAAAGAGAGAGAGAGGGAGATGGTTGAATGGTGGTGATTGGGGTGGACTAGTTGACCTAGTCAACTAGTTTGCCCCGTGTCAATTTTAGTCCCTCGAGTTTAGAAGCGGGTGCGGGATTTAACCGATCGAATATTTTTAAAACGCAAGTTAACGAGAGATGTTATAATTAAATAACGAGAATATTATGAACGTTCGTCAACGGAGTCGACGAATTTAAATACGAAAGATATTATTTAAAAAAAAAAACGGTGTTAAAATAAATTTAACGGAAAAACGCGGGATGTTACATATTAATGAAAGACAAATGCCCATTTATTAGAGAGAACATACTAGCATTTTTGTTAACCATTATCCTTAATGTTGCATGGGATCCTAACATAACACCAACTTTAGACAACCATTAACCAAAAAGCAAAAAGGTGTCCCCCTAGTCCCCCCTAAACCCCACGGCCACCACCACCTCCCCACACTCTCACCTTCTATAAATACCAAGCTTATTCATCCCATTTCACATTTGATTTCATTTACAATTTACACACACTTACTCTCTAATTCTCTCTCTAGTCTTTCTCACTCTAAAAAGTGTAAGTTTTAAATTTTCTTTCTCTTCTTCTCCCCTTCTCATCCATGACATCATCATCATCATTTAAAGGATCAAGCTTTTAGCTTTTGGTCTTGTTACATCTTGTAGATTCAAACATGGATTTGAATCCTTCAAGAACATGGAAGATTCAAGCTTTCTAGCTTTGAATCTTCACCTATTTTGTAGATCTAAATCTTGTAGCTTTTAATCTCTTTATTTTGTTGTAAAGATTCAAACTTGTGTTTGTAATCTTCATGTAACTTGAAGATCTAGCTTCATGCTTCAAGGATCTTCAAGAACAACCAAGATTCAAGCTTTCTAGCTTTGAATCTTCATTACTTTTGTCAGATCTAGGTTTTCTAACTTATGATCTCATTATTTTGTTATAAAGATCAAAACTTGTGTTTATGATCTTCATGTAACTTGAAGATCCAAGCTTTATGCTTCAAGATCTTCAAGAACACCAAAGATTCAAGCTTTCTAGCTTTGTAATCTCATAACTTGTGTGAAAAGGATCCAAGCTCTCTAGCTTAGGGTTCCATTACTTTATTTAATCAAATTTGTGTTCATACTTGTTTGATTGATGGAAAGTTTGTAGCTTTAGTTGTAAATAGAACTTGTATTTGTGTTAACACTAAGAATATGATGTAACCTTGGTTCATCATCCTTCTAAGACTCTTAAGTGAGTTGTATTCTTACTTGGTCTTAACATATTGTGTGTTGATGTTTGAATCTTGGTCAAAGTGATGCTAACACATCAATGAGTTGTACACTTGAAGCTACAAGCATCAAGGATGAGAACCGTGATGAGCATCAAGCACCAAGAATCTCACTGGAGCACTTGTTTACTGTTTTTTGGGGTCTGATCAGACTCCTGGACTTCTGGAAAATTGATTTTCAAATAGTTCGTTTTGAGTAGATGACTTTTCATTTAGGCCTCACCTTAATTCGATACACTGTTTAGGATTTATAGCCTTCCGAAAGTCACTACGCCTTTGTAACGTTGTGCTAAAATTTCTGACCTACTCGCACTTAAACCGTCGCCACGGTCAAACGAAGACGAGTTAGGTTCTGAAAATTGGTCAGCATTTGGAGGACTCACATACGGAGCCATGGCTACTGACTACGCATCTTTTAGATTTATACAGAGGTCGTAACAGCTGTCCAAAGTTAGCCTTTTGTTTCGATCACTATTCTTGTTAAACTTACCTTAGTGACAACATACTTTTCGTATCAACTTTTGGGGACAACATACTAACCTAGTAACTATTGACTTAGGTTGACGATCTTTCGGACCGACTTACTACCTGCATACTTTTCGTATCAACTTTTACTGCTTATTCACTGTGAGTGATAGCATCCCTTACTACTTTTTACTATTTTTAGGACTGAGAATACATGCGTTTTTTTCGTTTTACATACAGGACACGAGTACTTAGACTTTACATATGTATGGGTAACATAACGGCACAAAGATTCCCCTTAACTCGGTAACGTTTAATCATTGGTTTCCTAACCGTGAACATGAATCTTAGATATGGATCCATAGGGTTTGACAACCCCACTCGGGCTAGTCACGCTAGCAGACAACGGGTGTTTAATACTTCGAGGATAAACGCACTCGCCAAGCGCACTTTTAGGGGTGATATACATACATTAAGTCTAGTTATCGGGTGCCAACGGTTAAGCATATACTTTTCATACTGATTTAAACTGCTGATTGAAGCACTGAAATCTCGTGGTCTACATTACTTAACTGATTACAAACTATAGCTCACCAACATTCGTGTTGACTTTTAAGCGTGTATTTCTCAGGTGCTTAGACGATGTTGCTGCCGCTGTTAGAATTGCTGTCTTGGTGTTATAGAGTTGCTGTTATGGACCTGCTGTGTTTCCACTGCATTACTTAGAGATGTCTCAATCATGGAACTTTTATTTTTCATACGTAACTTATGTTATTTTCAAACAATGACTTTGTAACGACCTTTGTGTCACGTTATCTATTGTAAAATGCTATCTTTTTATGAATGCAAAACTGGTTTTCAAATAGCATATAGTGTTTGACCTTGTAATGATCCTATTGTTGATGAACCGTACACGATAGTTTTGTACGGGGCGTCACATGACACTTAAACTTAATTTATGCACTTTTAAACTTTTGGGGACAACATACTGACTTAGTGACCTTTGACTTAGGTTGACGACCTTTCGAACCGACTTACTACTTGCATACTTTTCATATCGACTTTTACTGCTTATTCAGTGTGAGTTATAGCTTCCCTTTTTACTTTAGTATTTTCGGGACTGAGAATACATGCGCTTTTTATGTTTTACATAATAGACACGAGTACTTAAACTTTACATATGTGTGGGTGATATAACGGAACAAAGATTCTCCTTAGCACGGTAACGTTTAATCATTGGTTTCTAAACTGATGAACACGAATATTAGATATGGATCCATAGGGTTTGACATCCCCACTCGGGCTAGTCGCACAAGCATTTAACGGGTGTTTGATACTTCGAGGACATACGCACTCGCCAAGTGTACTTTTAGGGGGTATTAATATTACGTTAAGTTAATTACCGGGTGCCCACGGATAAGCATATACTTTATCATACTGTTTTGAAACGCTGGTTGAAGCACTAAAATCTCGTAGTCTACATTACATTACTGATTACAAATAAACTATAGCTCACCAATATTCGTGTTGACTTTTTAAGCATATATTTCTCAGGTTCTTAGACGTTGTTGCTTCCACTGTTAGACTTTCTGTTTTAGTCTTGGTGTTATAGACTTGCTGTTACAGACTCGCTGTGTTAGACTTCCGCTGCATTGTTTAGAGATGTCTCAATCATGGAACTTTTACTTTGCATTCACAACTTATGTTACATTTGAACAATGGCTTTGTAATGACCTTTGTGTCACGTACTTATGTTAATACTTTCTATTCGTAGAAGCACGTTATCTTTTGTAAAACGTTATCTTTTCATGAATGCAAAACTTTTTTTAAAACAGCATGTAGTATTATACCGTGTAATGGACCTGTTGTTGACGATTCGTACATGATGGTTTTGTACGGGGCGTCGCATTTGGTATCAGAGCATTAGTTGTAGGAAATTAGGTTGCATTAGTGAGTCTTGACCGAGTCGAGTAGGATTCACTAATAGGACTAATCTACAACTTGCTCGTTTACTTGTTTCTGCGGAACTGCTGCATGCTACTGCTTACTTTTACTACTATATGATCTTGCTGTATGCTACTGCTTATTCTCGCTACTGCATGCTACTACCTGCTTTTTGAATGATACTTCTGTTTGATGCTGTTACCATTACCATGCTATGTACTGCTATAGACGATCTAGGCTGCTGTAGTTATCATGACTGATTACGTTCTCGCTACATATGTACTATTCATTGTCCCGACTTGGAGAATTTATCTTTCCTCGTTCAGATGTTTTTCTGAACCCTTTTCCCACTTGTCTAACGCTAAGGATTAGTATTGTAATCCACCTGTTACTACCGTTCCACCATTCCAGAGGTCAAAACATTACTTCACACAACCTAGGAGGAGTACCCCTCGGATTACACGCTCGCAAAAGTTGATCCTCGGAGGAGGAGATATGTGAGGACTTGTTGGAGTAACCGCACCCCGAGCTCACTCTAATTAGCCACGTACAACGTATGAACATTAGAAGGATGTTCAGTTTCCGCAAGCTGACCTGTATCCCGTACGCTTTCATGACCGTCGCTTATCCCTTCCATTCTTCACCACTACTCGACGATCTAACGACACTTCTGGACTTAGGTCCCTAACACTCTTAGGCACTAGAGAAGTTGGGAGGACACCTCCTTTCACAAGGTCAGAGTGCCTTCCACTGATGCTCAGCCATACCCAAAGACTTGAGAGTCGCCTCAAGACATATCGTATTACTACTTGCTACACGTACAACCCGATACGAGACCCAGATTAAATTTCTAGAAAGGAACCTAACGACATTACCTGAACCCGAACATTTTGAAGAAATTTTGGGACATTTAGGCATTGATGCATGACCTACGGAACCTACGCACCCACACCGAGAAACCATGAGAATAATTATGTAGATTTTGTTTTGAAATATGATAGATAAAGCACCGTTAGATGAAATTGAGTAGAACTTGAAGTGATCACATTAAATAGACCATATGGAGTGATATTGGAATGAACGTACGATTTAGTACAATATAATGACGCCATGCCAGCGTGATTATATTCAAGTAAATCATGCAGAAGTTCCAATGTTACTATATAAGGAATATGAAGTGATTCAAAGGAAATATTGGTAGGAACCACTTGAGTATACGCATTATGGTCTGTTAGAGGCAGGGAAAGAATTACCACATAGCTCAGATACTGTACAAGAAGGGCCTTGATTGCAGAATTGATAACCCGAAAATTTGTTATAGACATAGACACCCTGGACACTTAAGGAAAAATTTCTCAAATAGGAAAAACCTTGGACTTACTTGCGGTAGAGCAATCACTATCTCAGCTATGGAGACTCGCATGGATCTTGATTTTAGTTAGGGTACGTTTCGTCATAGCGTTTTATTGTCTCAAAGTTATTTAATACTAGAGCGATAGAAACCTTATATCCAAGAACCATAGTGTTATGACTAATAAGCCATTAACAACCATGAGAGATAAGTATTCTATAGGACAAGCTAATGGTAGCTGGCAGAGATAGGGGAATAATTTAAGGTAGTACCTTAAAATTAACAGGTGGGTCATTTGGAGATGACCTCATGTCAACAAAACTTGGAAGTTTTAAAGTAGTAGTGGAAAGAATTAGTTACCTACCCACAAACAGATGTTATTTGAGAAGATTGATAGAATTTTTCACGGTGGTAAAATAAGATTTGGTTAGAACGAACCTTAAGATTAACCTAACACTCATCAAGTTAGGAAGCTTGATGTAATGGTCAGAATGGACTTTAGGATTAACCTAATACTTATCAAGTTAGGAAGCTTTGATGTAATAGTTGGAATGGACTGGCTTTCAAGGATGAAAGCAAAAGTTATTTATAGTGAGAAGATTATTCATATACCTCGCGAGAATGGTGAGCCAAAAGCCATCTGGGTTACTTCAACAACCCGAAATCCCACAATGGAAATGGGAACGAATAACAATGGATTTCATCACGAAGCTAGGCAGTTATGACACTATCTAGGTTATTGTTGATCGCTTCACCAAATCTGCTCACCTTCTAGCCATGAAAGAAGCCGATGCAATGGACAAACTTGCATAACGATACATAAAGAAAATTGTATCCCGTCACCTCAGCGATTCAAATTCTATATTAAAAACTACCCTAGAATCTTATTTGATACTCATTCTTACACAACTCTGAATCCTAACTTATTCCAAGAGATTTCTTAATCGATGATAATCACACCATCATCCTTCTTACTTCGATATTAGGCATACCAGTTCGAAAATTTCCAAAATCAATGGGTAGTTAATTCCCATCCTCATACTCTCCCTTTCGTATCTCACTTATAAGCAATAACTTTACACTTAAGCATTTTTGGTCGAAGGACTTATGCCCTACTAATAGTCATCAACCACATTTAAACTCAATAGTTTTTATTACCTCAAATATCACCCGAAATTTTCAAAAATCTTTTACTCAATCCTCATCAATCTTTATCCAACTTGTAACCTCCGAAATATGAAAATTTTGTTTGCCAAAATTTTACACATGCTATTTTACTGTGCGATCCTCTCAAGATTTTATAAAAATAAATTTATTTTATTTGCCATTCGTGCAAATATTTTTGAAATCGTGTATGTTACATAAAAATAAAGTAAATAATTACATATTTTTGACTAGTACATATGAAATTTTACTTTCACTTTTACAAATCAAATCTTTTATTCAAAAGATATCTTACTTATAATGGTACATGCCGTACATAACCCTTATTTACTAAGAACTTCGTTTCTTTTCTTACATTATCACCTTAAACAATTTCTATAAAATGTTCGTTACTTATTATATAAAATTTTTCGTTGCTTATTCGTATTCAAGTCATCATGAAGACTTTACAACCGTCGAAATCGAGAGATTCATGTGTGTATGTATGTGATGAAGGCACTTACTACCACGTCATGCAGAGCCTTCGGGCATCCACTAACACTTAAACCATCCAGAATTATTACGTTACCCCAGGGATCTTAATTGCCACACCTGTTGGAGCAATGCTCTTTCTTACATAACCCTAATCCTGACTTATTCCAAGGGATTCTCATCTAGTGATACTAACACCATCAGTATTCCGACTTTAGTATTAGTCATAACCTGTTTGGCATTTTGCAAAGTCAAGAAGTGATTAACTTCTCGTCCTCATGCTCTATCCTTCATACCTCACTTTTTGCACCAGCTTCGCACGTGAACATTTTTGGCCCAAAGACTTATGTCCTGATAATTATCAAAACTACGTTTAATTCATTAGTTTTCATTACCTAGTAACATGTCAACCGATGATTCAAAGATTTTTCACTCGACCTTTTTCAACTCGTAACCTCTGAAATACGAAAAACTATGTTTATCAAAATTTTTACACGTTGATTTTTACACGTTGTTTATTTGTGCGGTCCTCACGAGATTTATGGACAAATGAAAGTAGTAAAATTTTTCTGTCACTTATGCGAATTATAAAATAATATATGTATGTATATAATTTACCCTTACTTATTCTGATTAGTACATACTAAGTTATGCCTGCAAATTATTTAAAAATTGCTCCTTTATTGAGTTATTTAACTTAAGTTAAATAGTTTTGTGCAAAATGGTACACGTTGTACATACTTCTAAATTTACTAGGAACTTCGTTCCGTTTATGTTGTCACATCAAACATTTAAAGGTTTTTCAAAACTTCCTTGGTTGATTTTATTAAAGGTTTTCGTATTAGACTACACCATGTATGGACCACACTTTTTCTCGCCCTCCGTTAGGGATGAAACTCACTATTAAGATCTTTATTAAAAACCCATGAGCCACTTTGGATGGAAATTTTATAAAATTCGTTAGGAAGTCTTCGCGCTCATAAAATGTTCCTTTTAAGGTTAGACATGGCAAAAATTCGGGCCGATAAATCAGTTTTCTGGGGTACACTCGGCGGTCACCCCATGGTAGAAAAGGCACTAGTTGGGTTTCTACTCTCAATATTTCACGACTAATCGCAACCCCCTCGTAAACATCATCTCTATGAATCGGTATGTTGAGGTACAAGAAATCATTTTTGAGATTCTTTTCACTTGGAGTAAACCATTCTTTATGACCAAGGGTTCACGTATCTTCTCATCCGCACATCCCCTCAAGTATAAGGATAAATTCAGGTCAACCGGCTCGAAGAATTCACTCTCGTTCAAAGATCACTCCTTTCGTGCGATTTTCTTTCGAAAATGTAATATAGGATACTTTAAGAATCTATGAATCTTGTTATTCTCTTGGAAGGGACTTCTTAAAACGTCTATAACACTGATGTGGTTACTCTATATATTTCTTCCTTCATTGGTTTCAACTATATTTTGTTCTAGTTAATGATAACCATAACTTCAACATGTAAAAGGATAAAGTTACATTATGGAACTGTGCTTTCATTCCATCCAAAGATAAGTTCACATGCAGGATGTTGTGATCACCATGTTTCCTGTCAGCTTTGTATTGCAACATAAGCGCTCAATGTTTTAGATGAGTTGGTAACATTCATGATGCATTTCATGCATCCAGTGTACTGAAGATACCTGTAAGGCTAAAAACATCATCTTTCCTTTTGTGGGTATATATTCAGATGACATACTCATGTTAACCAGAAACGAAATCAATTTGTTGATCTCTTAGGACAAAAGACTTAATTAATGACATATACCTATTCATAATTTTATACGCCCAAGTACTTTTCAAGGTAAAGAGTCTCTCGGAACTTTGATACGCTCCTTCTTTTTCAAATTCGGTACCGTTGTAGGTCACTCCTCAAAATTTTGGGACAAAATTTTCATTAACAGGTGGGTAATGTAACGACCCGACTTTTTCGACTTGCTTTTGCGCTTGTTACTTTCTGCAAAACTGCGTATTTGTGCGTACTGAGCTATATTATATTCTGGGATCTTATTTTATGATTAATTACTTTCGTTAATACCATACAACGTGCCATTAAGTATGTAGTTACTTAAATTGATCCCCGAATGCTTTTACGACCGTTAGTGTCACTTGACGTTTAGAACGAGCTATGTATTTTGATACACGTTTGACTTTGGTCATAATCGGAATATTATGACTACGTAATACTAATTGTTATTTTCGAATAACAATTACTTGGATTTTTGGATGCTTAATTACGCTTAGTAATTTACTAGAGCACACTAGTTAGTCTTGTTGAACTTTCTACCTTGTTTGACTCAAGCCCACCCTACTCTAGCTAATGGACTATTTAATTAGACCAATTTTAATAAGTTTATGACCCATATAAATGTAAGATAAATGCCCATTTATTAGAGGGAACATACTAGCATTTTTGTTAACCATAATCACAATTGTTGCATGGGATCCCAACATAAGCACCAACTTTAGACAACCATTACCAAAAAGAAAAAGTTTTCTCCCCCCTTGTCCTCCCATAACCTACGTTTAAGCACCCCATCTCCCACTATAAATACCACACAAACCTCACCCATTTTACACTTGATCTCATTCACAAATTACACACACTTACTCTCTAATTCTCTCTCTATTCTTTCTCACTCTAAAAAGTGTAAGTTTTAAATTTTCTTCTTCTTCTTCTTCTCTTCTCAATGTCGACATCATCATCATCATTAAAGGATCTAGCTTTTTAGCTTTTTGTTCTTGTTATATCTTGTAGATTCAAACTTGGGTTTGAATCCTTCAAGAACATGAAAGATTCAAGCTTTCTAGCTTTGAATCTTCATTTACTTGTTAGATCTAGGTTTTCTAGCTTATGATTTCTTTATTTTGTTATAAAGATCAAAACTTGTGTTTATAATCTTCATGTAACTTGAAGATCTAGTCTTTTGCTTTAAGGATCTTCAAGAAAATTAAAGATCCAAGCTTTCTATCTTAGGATTTTATTATTTTGTTAAAGATCTTAGCTTTTTAGCTTATGGTCTCATTACTTTTACTAGATCTTAGCTTTCTAGCTTATGGTCTCATTAATCTTGTAAAGATCCAAGCTTTCTAGCTTAGGGTTTTCTTAATACTTGAGATCTAAGTTATTATTGTAGATCTCACTTACTTGGAACCTTTTTATGATTTTTGTGATGATAAAGATCAAGTCTTCATCATCTCATATGATGAAGATGCATAAACTTGTGTAAAAAGGACAAAGGTTGAAGCTTTATTGGGTTTACGCAATAAAGAGGCAACCTTGATGTTCAAAACTTGTAGAATGATAGCTTTTACTCTTAGTTGTGTGTTTATGATTGAAACTTGGTCAAAGTGATGCTAAAACATCAAAGAGTTGTACACTTGAAGCTTACACGCATCAAGGATGAGAACCATGATGAGCATCAAGCACCAAGAAACCCACTGGAGCACTTGTTTGCTGTTTTCGGGGCCTGATCACACTCTTTGGGCTTCTGAAAAATTGATTTTCAGAAAGTTCGTTTTGAGTAGATGAATTTTCGTTTAAGACTCACCTAAATCCGATATACGGTTTACGATTTATAGCCTTCCGAAAATCACTACACCTTTGTAACGTTGTGCTGAAATTTCTGACCTACTCGCACTTAAACCATCGTCACGGTCAACCGAAGACGAGTTGGGTTCTCAAAATTGGTCAGCGGTTAGAGGACTCACATACGGAGCCTTGACCACTGACTACGCGTCTTTTTGATTTGTATAGAGGTCGTAACAGCTGTCCAAATCAGCCTATTGTTTTGATCTCTATTTTTGTTAAACTTACTTTAGCTTTGATGAATGTTTATGATGATGATGATGATGATGATGATGACACTTAGACTTAATTTATGCACTTTTAAACTTTTGGGGATAACATAATGACTTAGTGACCTTTGACTTAGGTTGAAGACCTTTCGAACCGACTTACTACTTGCATACTTTTCATATCAACTTTTACTGCTTATTCACTGTGAGTTATAGCTTCTCTTTTTTACTTTACTATTTTTGGGACTGAGAATACATGCGCTTTTTATGTTTTACATACTAGACACGAGTACTTAAACTTTACATATGTGTGGGTGATATAACGGCACAAAGATTCCCTTTAGCACGGTAACGTTTAATCATTGGTTTTTGAACCGGTGAATGCGAATATTAGATATGGATCCATAGGGTTTGACATCCCCATTCGGGCTAGTCGCGCTAGCATTTAACAGGTGTTTGATACTTCGAGTACATACACACTCGCCAAGTGTACTTTTAGGGGGTATTACTATTACGTTAAGTTAGTTACCGGGTGCCCACGGATAAGCATATACTTTATCATACTATTTTGAAACGCTGGTTAAAGAACTGAAATCTCGTGGTCTACATTACATTACTGATTACAAACAAACTATAGCTCACCAAAATTCGTGTTCACTTTTTAAGCATGTATTTCTCAGGTTCTTAGACGTTGTTGCTTCCGCTGTTAGACTTGCTGTTTTAGTCTTGGTGTTATAGACTTGCTGTTACAGACTCGCTGTGTTAGACTTCCGCTGCATTGTTTAGAGATGTCTCAGTCATGGAACTTTTACTTTGTATTCACAACTTATGTTACATTTGAACAATGGCTTTGTAATGACCTTTGTGTCACGTACTTATGTTAATGCTTTCTATTCGTAGAAGCACGTTATCTTTTGTAAAACGTTATCTTTTCATGAATGCAAAACATGTTTTAAAACAGCATGTAGTATTATACCGTGTAATGGACCTATTGTTGACGATTCGTACATGATGGTTTTGTACGGGGCGTCACAATCTCACCACCATCTACAATATGTTGTTGCTTTTATAACATCTTGGTTTTATTGTCCGAGTATTTACAGCCGATTTTTTATTTCACTAGATTCATAACCTTATTTTTGTTTTTGTGTCTAAATTTCATATTGAATGCGGATATATGAGAGCGTAGTATCGTTTTGATGATAATTAATGGTCGCAAAACACATATTTGAAGTCAATACATTACCCACAAAATCGTGCAAAATTTTGTGGAGAATTTTCCGAAACATTTTCAAATGCAGATTATGCTCATTTTCGCAGGATAACTACAAAACGGCGCTACGAACAAGACTTCCTTAAGACTTTTCCCCGTTTGAAGTAGTTTAGCATCCGAAAATGACATTTTACTATTTTTAAAGGTGAATTTTGCACTTTTAGATCTTACGATAAGTAATGCCTTCACATGTGAATTGTTGTGCCTGTTTAAATACCACTACGATACTTGTTTTTATTTAATATTGCATTTAGGTATATCGAGAATCATGTTGGGGCTACTATCTCAACACTAGCTACAAAACGTTGCTGCTTTTATAACGTCTTGGTATTATTATTCGAATATTTTTAGCCGCTTTTTTATTTCTCTAGATTCATATCCGTATTTTTATTTTTGTTTCTAAATTTTAAATTGAATGCGAATATATGAGAGTGTATTTTCGTTTTGATAATAATTAATGGCCGCAAAACATATATTTGAAGTCAGTACATTCCCCACAAAATCGGGCAAAATTTTGTGGAGAATTTTCCGAAAATTTTTCAATTGCATATAAGGCCTATTTTCGCAATTTAACTAGAAAACGGCGCTATGAGCAAGACTTCCTTGAAGCTTTCACCTGTTCGAAGAAGTTTAGATTCTGAAAATGATACTTTAGTATTTTTAAAGGTGAATTTTGCACTTAAGACCTTAGGATAAGTAATACCTTCACATGTGAATTGTTCTGCATGTTTAAATACCACTATAATACTTGTTTTAATTTAATATTGTATTTAGGGACATCTAGAATCGTGTTGGGGCTACTATCTCACTACTAGCTACAAACGTTGCTGTTTTTATAACGTTTTGGTTTTATTGTTCGAGTAGTTTTAGCCACTTTGTAATTTCTCTAGATTCATAACTTTATTTTTATTTTTGTTTCTAAATTTCATATTGAATGCGAATATATGAGAGTGTAGTTTGGTTTTGATGATTATTAATGTCCGAAAAATTTATATTTTAAGTCACTACATTCCCCACAAAATCGGGCAAAATTTTGTGGAGAATTTTCAAAAAAAAATTCAATTACAGATTAGGCCAATTTTCGCAAGATAACTAGAAAACAGTGCTATGAACAAGACTTCCTTAAAGCTTTCCCCCGTTTGAAGCAGTTAAGATTCCGAAAATTACATTTTAGTATTTTTAAAAATGAATTTTGCACTTTTAGATCTTAGGATAAATATATCTTCACGTGTGAATTGTTGTGCCTGTTTAAATATCACTATGATACTTGTTTCTATTTAATATTACATTTAGGTACATCGAGAACCATGTTGGGGCTACTAGCTCACCACTACTATGATACTTGGTTTTATTGTTCGAGTATTTTTAGCCGTTTTTTTTATTTCTCTAGATTAATATCCTTATTTTTGTTTTTGTTTCTAAATTTCATATTGAATGCGAATATATGAAAATGTAGTTTCGTTTTGATGATAATTAATGGCCGCAAAGCACATTTTCAATTGCAGATTAGGCCCATTTTCGCAAGATACTACAAAACGGGGCTACGAGCAAGACTTCCTTAAGACTTTTCCCCGTTCGAAGCAGTTTAGATACCAAAAATGACATTTTATTATTTTTAAAGGTGAAGTTTGCACTTTTAGATCTTACGATAAGTAATACCTTCACATGTGAATTGTTTTGCTTGTTTAAGTACCCCTATGATACTTGTTATTATTTAATGTTGCATTTGGGTACATCGAGAATCATTTTAGAGCTACAATCTCACCACTAGCTACAAAATCTTGATGCTTTTATAACGTCTTGTTTTATTGTTCGACTATTTTTAGCCGCTTTTTTATTTCTCAAGATTCATAACCTTATTTTTGTTTTTGTTTCTAAATTTCAAATTGAATGCGAATATATGAGGGTATAGTTTCATTTTGATGATAATTAATCGCCGCAAAACACATATTTGAAGTCACTACTTTCCAAACAAAGTCGGGCAAAATTTTGTGGAGAATTTCCGAAAAAAAATTCAATTGCAGATAAGACACATTTTCACAAGTTAACTAGAAAACGGCGCTACGAAAAAGAATTCCTTAAGGCTTTATCTTGTTCGAAGTAGTTTAGATTCCGAAAATTACATTTTACTATTTTTAAAGGTGAATTTTGCAATTTTAAATCATAGGATAAATAATACCTTCATATGTGAATTGTTGTGCCTATTTAAATACCACTATGGTACTTGTTCTTATTTTATATTGCATTTGACTACATCGAGAATTATGTTGGAGCTACTATCTCACCACTCGCTACAACACGTTGCTGCTTTTATAACGTCTTGGTTTATTGTTCGAGTATTTTTAGCCGCTTTTTTATTTCTCTAAATTCATATCCTTATTTTTGTTTTTTTAAATTTCATACTGAATGCGAATATATGAGAGTGTAGTTTTGTTTTGATGATAATTAATGGCCGCAAAACACATATTTGAAGTCATTACATTCCCCACAAAATGAGGCAAAATTTTGTGGAGAATTTTCTGAAAAATTTTCAATTGCAGATTAGGCCCATTTTCGCAAAGTAACTAGAAAAAGGCGCTACGAGCAAGACTTCCTGAAGGCTTTCCACCGTTCGAGGTGACACTTTTATATTTTTAAAGGTGAATTTTGCACTTTTAGATCTTAGGATAAGTAATACATTCACATGTGAATAGTTTGGCCTGTTTAAATACAACTATGATACTTGTTTGTATTTAATATTGCATTTGGGTACATCGACAATCATGTTGGGGCTACTATCTCACCACTTTCTACAAAACGATGCTACTTTTATAACGTCTTGGTTTTATTGTTCGAGTATTTTTAGCGCTCTTTAATTTCACTGAGTTCATAACCTTATTTTTGTTTTTGTTTCTAAATTTCATATTGAATGCGAATATATGAGAGTGAAGTTTCATTTTAATGATAATTAATGGCGGCAAAACACATATTTGAAGTCACTACATTCCCCACAAAATCGGTCAAATTTTTTGGGGAATTTTCCTAATTATTATCAATTGGAGATAAGGCATAGTTTCACAAGTTAACTAGAAAATGGCGCAATGAGCAAGACTTCCTTAAGGCTTTCCCCTGTTTGAAGAAGTTAAGATTCTGAAAATGATACTTTAGTATTTGTAAAGGTGAATTTTGCACTTTTAGATCTTAGGATAAGTAATACCTTCACATGTGAATTGTTCTGCCTATTTAAATACCATTATGATACTTGTTTTTATTTAATATTGTATGTAGGTACATCGAGAATCATGTTGGGGCTACTATCTCACACTAGCTACAAAACGTTGCTGCTTACATAACGTCTTGTTTTATTGTTCGAGTACTTTTAGCCACTTTTTTATTTCTCAAGATTCATAACTTTATTTTTGTTTTTGTTTCTAAATTTCATATTGAATGCGAATATATGAGTTTTTACTTTCGTTTTGATGATTATTAATGGCCGTAAAAGGCATATTTAAAGTCATTACATTCCCCTCAAAATCGGGAACAATTTTGTGGAAAATTTTGAAAAAAAATTTCATTTACAGATTAGACCCATTTTCGCAAGATAACTAGAAAACGGTGCTACGAACAAGACTTCCTTAAGGCTTTCCCCCATTTGAAGCAGTTTAGATTCCAAAAATTACATTTTACTATTTTTAAAGATGAATTTTGCACTTTTAGATTTTAAGATAAATGATACCTTCACATGTGAATTGTTGTGCCTGTTTAAATACCACTAAGACACTTGTTCTTATTTAATATTGCATTTAGATATATCGAGAATCATGTTGGGGCTACTATCTCACCACTAGCTACAAAACGTTGCTGCTTTTATAACGTCTTAGTTTATTATTCGAGTATTTTTAGCCGCTTTTTTATTTCTCTAGCTTCTTATACTTAGTTTTGTTTTTGTTTCTAAAAATATTGAAGGTACGGGCTACGCGGCTAAATATTATTGATAAAAATTAGACAAATATAAGGGTTTGAAAAAAATTAAACAGTTCAAAATTAACCTTCAGAGGTTATAATCATTCATTAGAAGTGGCATACCCATCGGAAATCGTTTACCACAATTTACATCATTAATAACCTAAGTACTACAAGTTTAATGTCTAACCATCAAAAGACAAACACACTAGGTGAATAGATATATAAAGAACTTCTAATAATTCTGCATATGGTGCTGAAAATGTGCAGAATCTTAAGGCTTGCATTGCTAAACAGATCAATCACATAAGCTCATCAAAGTCATGAACGTCATCCCATGCAACGCAGAACCTGGTTTCAGTACGCTCAAATACAATCCACACTTCGTCGCCTGGTTCATAGTCATTTAAATTAAGGAATCTCCTCCAGCCAGCAGAGACATACAACTTTCGTTTCGATGTGTTTCTGGTTTCCAACAGCTTCCAGGTGTGGGTCCTGTCGAAAGCATCAATGCATTCATAAGTGAACCCGCCAACTAACTCTGGTATCTCAAGTGCTTCTTCTGGTAGGCGTTGTATAGGAAAAAACATTCTTTAGTCCTCTTATGAATGCCATTCAGGAATGTATAGTTTATATGTAACAGACTTTAGCATGAAAATAAACAACTTACCCATACATTTCCCGTCGGTATGGTCACGTAAAAATAAACGTCGCTAGCATTCATGTTGTCACTGTTAATTTATGTATACAAGGAAACAAATGTCAGATGCAGAATACCTGGATATAACTGACTTGTCCAAATATACTTTTGTTAAACATGTTAGAAACATATTAAATAATATTGCCATAGTTGGTTTGCTGTATTAAAAATGGAGGTAAAGAAGTAGCAGGAATTTCAGAAATATTAAAACAAAGCCTGCTGATGTTAGTATAAGAACACACGATGATGTCAGCATTCAATGACTATTTGCAGGTTTCTATACAGATTTGTGTGCAGTTTTTTACTATTGTGCATATTTTGCTGTGTTTCTATTTCTGTTTGCAAGTAACTGTATGCATTGCCTATTTTGATGTTGTTTTGAAAATCAGTATATCTCACAAGTTTATAAAATAAAATAAATAAAAAAAATAAACAGAAGGGAAAAAGAGGTTGCAGACCTGTATAGAAAAGCAACAGATGTGCAATCGTAAAGTGATCAAGAAGGGAAACAAACCTTTTCCTTTGAGCAGTGCTGACTTTATGCTGTTTGCTGAGACATAATTGGTGATGAAGTAGATGGAGATGGTTAAGGTGATTTTGTAGGTGAAGTAAGTAGATAGAAGATCTGGTCAGGTGAAAGGAGATTTCTTGAGCTTCCCAAAAATTAAATGTTGATTGTAGGTTTGGTTGATAGCTTGGTGTAAATGATGCACTAAGTCTTTAGTGCAGGTAACTTTGGTCTACAACAGCAACTGTTTTAATTAGAGCAGAAAGCATGCAAGCATGTCATGCAGTACCTATCAGAGTAGACAACAATATGTAAGTATAACAACTGGTTGAAAAAATACAAACCATAAGTATAATAGATTGTACAATTGACTACCAATACTAAATTGAGGGAAACGGAATGCAACTAATTAAATAAACAAACTAAAAATACCTGACTTAGAACATTCATTTAGAAGTCTACATTTCGTAACAGAAATTCGTAACAGAAGTCTACACAAACCAAGTTTTTAGTGAGCACATAAATAATTAACGCACGGCTAAAAAAGTTTTGCAAAGCAATACCAAGTAATGTGGTTTACAAGCTTCTAGCAGCCAAACCAAAAGAAACTGCCCATTGTGCCCGCTACCGCGCCTGCGATCAGGCCTGAACTACGTCGCGCTTTTTCCTTCCTCGTGTGTTACCCTTCTTGGACTCTTCGGTGAATAAAGCTCGTTTGACCGTCGTCTTTGAACTCCCTTTTTCTGGTTCCCTTTCTTTGGCTGCTCCGGCATCTGTAACTGGACAGTCGGTGGAGGCGTGCTGTTTGTGCTATCTGTGGCAACTTCAGCTGGGCACGAATAAGATGTATAAGTGCAGGTTGTAGGTTATGAAACAAAACTGAACGTAGGCTGCGTAAGTTGGGACATTAATAAATTCAAGAATAGAGTGCAATGAACAATAACATAATTATGCAGGTGGCGAACCTGTTACTAAGTCCTCGACTTCTGTGGAGGTGTTAGGCGAGTCAGTGTTTGTCGCTACGTTTGGTATTTCGTCAAGAAGCCTTATGACGATCAATTATGGGTGCGTTTTCCTTGATTGAGGGTTGTAGTGGAACTGGAATGTGTGAGTCTGCCCTTCTATGGCTCTTATGATGGGTGGTAGTTCCTGAGGCTGATCATAACCTCTGTTTGTTACGAGGTCACTGCAAGTGGCTCCAACAATTACATCACCCGCTTCCGAGAAAAAGGTAAAGAACGCAGTATTCGATGTGTCGTTGACGATAGTTTTGAAGCAGTAGCTGAAACATGTCATCAAAGCAGTCAGTTATTCTGCAGTTAAGTAGGAGAGAATTTATGGTTGCAAGGTGTTCTGGCGTGGGTGTGTAGGTAGCTTGTGTACTGTGGACCCGACATGTGTAACTGTTGGGAGCGTCAATGTCCTCTGTATCTTTCATCAAACAATCGCTGCAACTTTTGTAATACCAGTCTCTGTTTCCACCAACTTGTTCAATCGTGCCTTCACAAGTGAAGTCTACATTCTGGGAATTGTAAATTTATACGTATATTATTAGGTCAGTTTGAGAGAGATTTAACGGAAACATAAATAGTTGGTAAAATAGATTGTGCAGTATACAGTAGCAAGCCTACCCTGTAGCTGTTCAAGTTGTGGGTCAGAAGTTCTTGCAGGGCAAATCTGTTGCGAAACCGTTCTATTGCCATGTCTGGTGATCGTTGTCGGTTGATGATCAATGGTGGGTTTGTCAAGAAGCGCACACGGTGACTGCATGAATATCCAATGCAAGTTAGTAATCAGCGATATAGTAAAAAGGCACGGGTAGCTACTTTAAAAGACAATGCTTACTCGTCTATCGAGTCGTTAAATTCTGGTATTGCTGGATTGAAATAACAATGTGTTGCCTGGGTGCAACCAAGCTGAAGTTCCCCTTTTACAAAACAAAGCGAAAAAAAAGGCAACAAATGGTCACAAACAAATTTTATTAATGGGCACATAATAATTTCATGTAGTAATTACAAGGTTTGTGTTTAAAATTGCTACATACCACGGTAAAGCTTAGGGTGGCATGAGCTGACCGCCAACACAACTGGTTTTCCATAGCATCGTATGCGTCCGAGTCAAAAGAAGTTGCAAGCTCGTTCCAGAGAGTAAGCTGAATTGTATCACCGATGTACACAAATGTGTTTGAAACTGCCAGTTAGAAATAGAGACTAAAAAAACTAAAAGGAAAAAAATTTGTGCTGCTGTTTGTCAAAAGTAATCGACGCCGGTACACCCTTGTTGCGAAAAGCAATTCAGTTTTTTTCCCAGCAACACATTCTTTTTAGTAAATGTTGCTGTGTTTAAAAGTTTGTAAATTAAATAAAGAAAATGCCCAAACGATGCATATGTTTATTTATTTTTCCTAAATAATGGTTTACTCAAGATTGATGATGTCGATTGTTCTTATTATAAGCTGTTTGCGATTAACGTCTCCAATCACCACCGGGTCTTCAAGGCGATCAATGCAGCCAATGTAGTCTGTTTACATATATTCCATATCAATGTATGTCTAAGCATTTAAATCAAAAGCGTAAGATATTATGCAAAACATACCAGCGAGCACAGTGGTGTTTGGTACACGTGTGCGTAATTGATTGTAAGCAACAAACTGGAAGTAATGGTCAGGGTAGTCTGCAAATGGAAGGTCTTCAAAAACTGTGTTGCGATCAAACGACAATGTCGTTGGCCCTGGTAATATCTTCTCCCAGCGAGTTGTAGCATGAGAAGTTTGTTATCACATACATCTTGTTCAAGTGCATAAGCTCGTCAAAGTAAGCTTTATCACTGTACCGCATATTCACAAGCATAGGGTAGTGCTGCAACATGTAAAGAGCATCAAACAGACGGTATAAATAAAAGATGAAAACAGGTCAGCAGAGATGTAAAATACGAATACCATTTCATCGATGAGCATACAACAGTAACCGGTCGGAGCCTGGTTGTGATAACTGTAAGTAACCCACTTGCGGTAAATTCTCGCTGAAATTGTTCAATCTCTATCACCCGGTATCAGCTGTGCCAGCGCCGTTATTTGTGCCATACTATCAAAAGGAAGTAAATAATCAGTACTAAATATAAATATATATTAAGTGTGTACATAATTTATCTGTGGCTGTGGTCTTCTTTAGCAGGAGTGGTGCTTTGAAGTCGGTAATTTTGGACAAAAAACAGCGTATACAATAGTTTTTGTTATGCCAGCGCGCCAGAACAAAGACTCGCACTGCATACAAACGGCCGTACAGTCCCCTGAATCAGGGTATAAAGGAGATATGTCTGCGCAAACACAAGGCAATTGTCAGAAAGTATAAACAGGCATGAAAAGAGGAACGAAAAGGCACGAAAAGAGGAAAATCACTTGTGCACTCAACAACGGTAACTGCCAGTAAAATGAGCTGTTTTATGAAAGTAGCAGAACTACTTTATAAAGCTAGCAAAGCTGCAGTTCACTTTACAAATCAGCAGCTTTAACAAATGGGGAAAACCCAAACACCCTCAATAATAATAGGAATGCAGAACTCCAGTTCACTTTTTACAAAATAAAGGTAGCAGAATTTGTACACAAATAGAAGACATACTAAAGCTCACCAGAATATTGATACATGCAACAAACAACAAATAACAAACACCAGGCTAGCAAATGTGTAAAGCTATCAATTTTAGTGGCTCTTGCACTCCACAATGGCAACAAAAATACAAAATACATATTCCAGACTGAAACTGTTATTTGCTATCTGGTAAAATAAAACAAATCTAATGAGCATAAAAAACAGCATACACATATAAAATACAACACACATATATGAAAAGCACAAACAAACAAAAGACAACATGATCCAAGATATTGCAAGTCACAGTAAAACAGCATAGAAACAAAAAACAAATTAAGGCAAAGATAGTGCACTTGACAGTAAACCAGCATACATATAGTCAGACAAACTGCAAGAACAAATATTTGTTAAAACTTTTTAAAAGAGCATCAACAACAATAAAATCGAATAAGAAACAGTAGCATACCATCAGCAGAATCCGAAGCACTGGCATGTGCCCTACGAAGAGAAGCCCTTTTCTTAGATTCTTTATAGGAAATGGCGCGCAGGCCTGAAGGTACAACACTTTCTGAAACAGAAGCACCAACTACATTCGATTCGGCTAAGTTTTTTTTCCCCTTTTTTGATAACCCCTCATAACGGGAATTACCAAACAATGAAAGGGCAAAAAACCAAAACGACTGAGAATGAACAACAGGCTGAACAACGCAAGAACAATGCGAAAACCACAGCCAAGAATAGAAATCGAACAACATCAATTAAAAAGATTAAGAATAGAGTAACGAACCCGTAAGCAATTGTCTTTCTGCAACCAATCAATTTTCTGTAACCAAGGAGAGAAATTGGTTTGGAGCAACTGTGAAGAATCCATGAGAAATCAATGAGCTATAAAGCAACAGGGTAAGGGAGGAAGGAGGAGGGTGAGGGAGAAGGGAGCAGGGTAAGGCGACAGAGAAAGAGGAGAGGGTGAGCAGTAGCTGGTTGGACGGTATGTTTCTCCTTTCTCCACTCAAACACTGAAAGTCAGCCGTTAACAATAACAAATTAAAAACCCGATACATACAGATACAATATACAAATACGAAATAAATTTTTTTTTTAAAAAAAAGGCATACCTTGGAAACGTGAACAGTAATTTCATGTGAGGGGAGCTGTCACGTGGACCAATCAGATTGCGAGGAATACTTTCCCTAATAGAAGATGGGTAATTTCATATTGAATGCGAATATATGAAAATGTAGTTTCATTTTGATGATAATTAATGGCCGCAAAACACATATTAGAAGTCATTACATTACCCACAAAATCGGGCAAAATTTTGTGGAGAATTTTTCTAAACATTTTCAATTGCAGATTATGACCATTTTTGCAAGATAACTACAAAATAGGGCTACGAGTAAGACTTCCTTAAGACTTTCCCCCGTACGAAGCAGTTTATATGCCGAAAATGACATTTTATTATTTTTAAAGGTGAAGTTTCAATTTTAGATCTTACGATAGGTAATACCTTTACATATGAATTGTTGTGCTTGTTTAAATACCACTATGATACTTGTTATTATTTAATATTGCATTTGTGTACATCGAGAATCATGTTAGGGCTACTATCTCACCACTAGCTACAAAACCTTGCTGCTTTTATAATGTCTTATTTTATTGTTCGACTATTTTTAGCCGCTTTTTTATTTCTCAAGATTCATAACCATATTTTTGTTTTTGTTTCTAAATTTTAAATTGAATGCGAATATATTAGGTTGTAGTTTCATTTTGATGATAATTAATGGCCGCAAAACACATATTTGAAGTCACTACAATCCCAACAAAATCGGGAAAGATTTTGTGGAGAATTTATTGAAAATTTTTCAATTGCTGATAAGACCCATTTTCCCAAGTTAACTAGAAAACGGTGCTACGAGCAAGACTTCCTTAAGGCTTTCCCCAGTTCGAAGAAGTTTAGATTCCGAAAATGACACTTTGTTATTTTTAAAGGTGAATTTTGCACTTTTAGATCTTTGGATAAGTAATTCCTTCACATGTGAGTTGTTCTTCCTGTTTAAATACCATTATGATAGTTGCTTTTATTTAATATTGCATTTAGGCATATCGAGAATCATGTTGGGGCACTGTCTCACCACTAGCTACAAAACCTTGCTGCTTTTATAACGTCTAAGTTTTATTGTTCGAGTACTTTTAGCCATTTTTTTATTTCTCTAGATTCATAACCTTATTTTTACTTTGTTTTCTAAATTTCATATTGAATATGAATATATGAGAGTGTAGTTTCGTTTTGATGATTATTAATGGCCGTAAAATGCATATTTGAAGTCACTACATTCCCCACAAAAGCGAGAAAATTTTGTGGAGAATTTTTCGAAAAAATTTCAATTGCAGATTAGGCCCATTTTCGCAAGATAAGTAGAAAACGGTGCTACGAACAAGAATTCCTTAAGGCTTTATCCTGTTCGAAGCAGTTTAGATTTCGAAAATTACACTTTGTTATTTTTAAAGGTGAATTTTGCACTTTTAGATCTTTGGATAAGTAATACCTTCACATGTGAATTATTTTGCCTATTTAAATACAACTATGATACTTGTTCTTATTTTATATTGCATTTGGGTACATCGAGAATCATGTTGGAGCTACTATCTCACCACTCGCTACAACACGTTGCTACTTTTATAACGTCTTGATTTTATTGTTCGAGTATTTTTAGCCGCTTTTTTGTTTCTCTAAATTCATATCCTTAATTTTGTTTTTGTTTCTAAATTTCATACTAAATGCGAATATATGAGAGTGTAGTTTTGTTTTGATGATAATTAATGGCCGCACAACACATAAATCGGGCAAAATTTTATGGAGAATTTTCTGAAAAATTTTCAATTGCAGATTAGGCCATTTTTAGCAAGATAACTACAATACGGTGCTACGAGCAAGACTTCCTTAAGACTTTCCTCCATTCAAAGCAGTTTAGATGCCGAAAAGGACATTTTACTATTTTAAAGTTGAATTTTGCACTTTTAGATCTTACGATAAGTAATACCTTCACATGTGAATTGTTGTGCTTGTTTAAATAAAACTATGATACTTGTTATTATTTAATATTGCATTTGGGTACATCTAGAATCATGTTAGGGCTACTATCTCACCACTATCTACAAAACGTTGCTGCTTTTATAAAGTCTTGGTTTTATTGTTCGAGTATTTTTATCCGCTTTTTTATTTCTCGAGATTCATATCCTTATTTTTGTTTTTGTTTATAAATTTCATATTGAATGCGAATATATGAGAGGGTAGTTTCGTGCCGCAAAACAGATATTTAAAGTCACTACGTTCCCCACAAAATCGGGCAAAATTTTGTGAAGAATTTTCCGAAAAATTTTCAATTGCAGATTAGGCTCATTTTCGCAAGATAACTAGAAAACGGCGCTACAAATAAGAGTTCCTTAAGGCTATCCCCCGTTCGAAACAGTTTAGATTCCGAAAATGACATTTTACAATTTTTAAAGGCGAATTTTGCACTTTTAGATCTTACGATAAATAATACCTTCACATGTGAATTGTCGTGCCTATTTAAATACCACTATGATACTTGTTATTATTTAATATTTCATTTGGGCACATCGAGAATCATGTTGGGGCTACTATCTCACCACTAGCTACAAAACGTTACTGCTTTTGATAACGTCTTTGTTTTATTTTTCGAGTATTTTTAGCCGCTTTTTTATTTCTCTAGATTCATAACTTTATTTTTGTTTTTGTTTCTAAATTTTATATTGAATGCGAATATATGAGAGTGTAGTATAATTTTGATGATAATTAATGGCCGCAAAATACATATTTGAAGTCACTACATTCCCCACAAAATCGGGCAAAATTTTGTGGAAAATTTTCCGAATCATTTTCAATTGGAGATTAGGCCCATTTTCGCAAGATAACTAGAAAACAGCGCTACGAACAAGACTTCCTTAAGGCATTCCCCCGTTCGAAGAATTTTAGACTCCGAAAATGACACTTCAATATTTCTAAATGTGAATTTTGCACTTTTAGGTCTTTGGATAAGTAATACCTTCACATGTGAATTGTTGTGCCTGTTTAAGTACCACTATGATACTAGTTATTATTTAATATTGTATTAAGATACATCAAGAATCATGTTGGGACTACTATCTCACCACTAGCTACAAAACGTTGCTGCTTTTTATAACGTCTTGATTTTATTGATCCAGTACTTTTAGCTACTTTTTTATTTCTCTAATTTCATAACCTTATTTTTGTTTTTGTTTCTAATTTTCATATTGAATGCGAATATATGAGTTTGTACTTTCGTTTTGATGATTATTAATGGCCGCAAAACGCATATTTAAAGTCATTACATTCCCCTCAAAATCGGGCACAATTTTGTGGAAAATTTTTCGAAAAATGTTCAATTGCAGATTAGGCCCATTTTCGCAAGATAACTAGAAAACGGTGCCACGAAGAAGAATTCCTTAAGGCTTTCCACCGTTCGAAGCAGTTAAGATTCCGAAAATTACATTTTACTATTTTTAAAGGTGAATTTTTCACTTATAGATCTTAGGATAAATAATACCTTCATATGTGAATTGTTGTGCATGTTTAAATACCACTATGACACTTGTTCTTATCTAATATTGCATTTGGGTACATCGAGAATCATGTTGGGGCTACTATCTCACAAATAGCTACAAAACGTTGCTGCTTTTGTAACGTCTTGGTTTTATTGTTCGAGTATTTTTATCCGCTTTTTTTATTTGTCTAGATTGATATCCTTATTTTTTTTGTTACTAAATTTCATATTGAATGCTAATATATGAGAGTGTAGTTTCATTTTGTCGATATTTAATGGCCGCAAAACACATATTTGAAGTCACTACATTACCCACAAAATCGGGCCAAATTTTGTGGAGAATTTTCTGAAACATTCTCAATTGCAGATTATGCCCATTTTCGCAAGATAACTACAAAACGGTGCTACGAGCAAGACTTTCTTAAGACTTTCCTCCGTTCGAAGCAGTTTAGATGCCGAAAAATACATTTTACTATTTTTAAAGGTGAATTTTGCACTTTTAGATCTTACGATAAGTAATACATTCACATGTGAATTGTTGTGCTTGTTTAAATAACACTATGATACTTGTTATTGTTTTATATTGCATTTGGGTACATCTTGAATCATGTTAGGGCTGCTATCTCACCACTAGCTACAAAACGTTGCTGCTTTTATAATGTCTTGGTTTTATTGTTCGAGTATTTTTACCCGCTTTTTTATTTCTTGAGATTCATATCCTTATTTTTGTTTTTGTTTCTAAATTTCATATTGAATGCGAATATATGAGAGGGTAGTTTCGTGCCGCAAACCACATATTTGAAGTCACAACGTTCCCCACAAAATCGGGCAAAATTTTGTGAAGAATTTTTCGAAAAATTTTCAATTGCAGATTAGGCCCATTTTCGCAAGATAACTAGAAAACGGAGCTACAAACAAGACTTCCTTAAGGCTATCCCCCGTTCAAAGTAGTTTAGATTCCGAAAATGACATTTTACAATTTTTAAAGGCGAATGTTGCACTTTTAGATCTTACGATAAATAATACCTTCACATGTGAATTGTTGTGCATGTTTAAATACCACTATGATACTTGTTATTATTTAATATTGCATTTGGGTACATCGAGAATCATGTTGGGGCTACTATCTCACCACTAGCTACAAAACGTTGCTGCTTTTATAACGTCTTTGTTTTATTTTTCGAGTATTTTTAGCCGGTTTTTTATTTCTCTAGATTCATAACCTTATTTTTGTTTTTGTTTCTATATTTCAAATTAATTGCGAATATTTGAGAATGTAGTTTCGTTTTAATGATATTTAATGGCAGCAAACAACATATTTGAAGTCACTACATTCCCCACAAAATCGGGCAAAATTTTGTGGAGAATTTTCTGAAAAAATTTTCAATTGCAGATAACGCCCATTTTCGCAAGTACACTAGAAAACGGTGCTACGAGCAAGACATCTTTTAGGATTTCCCATGTTCGAAGAAGTTTAGATTCCGAAAATGACACTTTAGTATTTTTAGAGGTGAATTTTGCACTTTTAGATCTTAGGATAAGTAATACCTTTACATGTGAATTGTTCTGCATGTTTAAATACCACTATGATACTTGTTTTTATTTAATACTGTATTTAGGTACATCGAGAATCATGTTGGGGCTACTATCTCACCACTAGCTACAAAACGTTACTGCTTTTATAACGTCTTGGTTTTATTGTTCGAGTACTTTTAGCCACTTTTTAATTTCTCTAGATTCATAACCTTATTTTTGTTTTTGTTTCTAAATTTCATATTGAATGCGAATATATGAGAGTGTCGTTTTGTTTGATGATAACTAATGGCCGCAAAACACATATTTGAAGTCACTACATTTTCCATAAAATCGGGCAAAATTTTGTGGAGAATTTTCTGAAAAGTTTTCAATTGCAGATTAGGCCCATTTTCTCAAGATAACTAGAAAACGACGCTACAGGCAAAACATCCTTAAGGCTTTCCCCCGTTCGAAGCAGTTTAGATTCTGAAAATGACACTTCAATATTTTTAAAGGTGAATTTTACACTTTTAGATCTTATGATAAGTAAGACCTTCACATGTGCATTGTTGTGCATGTTTAAATACAACTATGATACTTGTTTTTAATTAATATTGTATTTAGATACACCAAGAATCATGTTGGAGTTACTATCTCTCCATTATCTACAAAACGTTGCTGCTCTTAAAATGTCTTGGTTCTATTGTTCGAGTATTTTTAGCCGCTTTTTTATTTCACTACATTCATAACCTTATTTTTGTTATTGTTTCTAAATTTCATATTGAATGCGAATATATTAGAGTGTAGTTTCATTTTGATGATAATTAACGGCCGCAAAACACATATTTGAAGTCACTACATTCCCCACAAAATTGGCAAAATTTTGTAAAGAATTTTCTGAAAAATTTTCAATTGCAGATTAGGCCCATTTTCGCAAGATAACTAAAAAATGTCGCTACGAACAAGAATTCATTATGGCTTCCTTTCAATTGCATTGATAAGTCCCTATGGTAACAAAATCATTATAGAGTGTCAATACATACATAAGTTGGAAATATGAAATAAATAAAGTGTAAATAGTACAAAATAATGTTACCCTCAGTGTGTCACTAATAATAGTGAAATTGGAATTGCTTTGCAGATCCAGATCTTCATTCAAAATATGAAGTAACTAACACCATGAATTATAGTTATCTGCCTTAACAATTGAATAGGCCAAAGGGTAGAGTCCATTGTTGAAATCTACACCAACTGCAGTAAGTAGATGATCCCTAGCAGGTTCCTTCTTAAAAGCACCATCAACCCCTAATAAATCTCTTCCTTAGGCTTTAAAACCTTGTTTTAATGCACCTAAACAAGCATAGATTCTCTTAATTACACAGCTGTTTGATCTTAGATAATTATTCTCTATTAAAACACTAACAGCCTGGATTTCATCTTTTTAATTCATCAACATAATCTCACAAATCCTTGTATTATCCATTATATTCCCCATATACAACCATGTGTGCCTTATTCAGTGCTCTCAAAGCCTTTGAATGAGTAATTTCGAGGCCTAGTTGTGACTCAAGCTGTGTTTTAGCTGCTCTTGTGGGTATTTAAGGATATATGGGTAGTTGATTTACTATCTTTGAAGAAAGAAATTGGTATGTGCAGTGCTTACTCACCCTTGTTTACAGAGATGATCTTTGAGTGTTTTCACAACCCATGTGTCATATGCAAGCATCTTTGGATGCTTGCATAACCCACTCACAATCACAGTGTAAAACCCAATGTTTCTTTTTCTCCATAAAATCGGGCAAAATTTTGTGGAGAATTTTCTGAAAAGTTTTCAATTGCAGATTAGGCCCATTTTCGCAAGATAACTAGAAAACGACACTACAGGCAAAACATCCTTAAGGCTTTCCCCCGTTCGAAGCAGTTTAGATTCCGAAAATGACACTTCATTATTTTTAAAGGTGAATTTTACACTTTTAGATCTTATGATAAGTAATACCTTCATATGTGCATTGTTGTGCCTGTTTAAATACAACTATGATACTTGTTTTTAATTAATATTGTATTTAGATACACCGAGAATCATGTTGGAGCTACTATCTCACCATTATCTACAAAACGTTGCTGCTCTTAAAATGTCTTTGTTTTATTGTTCGAGTATTTTTAGCCGCTTTTTTATTTCACTACATTCATAACCTTATTTTTGTTATTGTTTCTAAATTTCATATTGAATGCGAATATATGAGAGTGTAGTTTCATTTTGATGATAATTAACAGCCGCAAAACACATATTTGAAGTCACTACATTCCCCACAAAATTGGGCAAAATTTTGTAAAGAATTTTCTGAAAAATTTTCAATTGCAGATTAGGCCCATTTTCGCAAGATAACTAAAAAACGGCGCTACAAACAAGAATTCATTAAGGCTTCCTTTCAATTGCATTGATAAGTCCCTATGGTAACAAAATCATTATAGAGTGTCAATACATACATAATTTGGAAATATGAAATAAATAAAGTGTAAATAGTACAAAATAATGTTACCCTCAGTGTGTCACTAATAATAGTGAAATTGAATTGCTTTGCAGATCCAGATCTTCATTCAAAATATGAAGTAACTAACACCATGAATTATAGTTATCTGCCTTAACAATTGAATAGGCCAAAGGGTAGAGTCCATTGTTGAAATCTACACCAACTGCAGTAAGTAGATTATCCCTAGCAGGTTCCTTCTTAAAAGCACCATCAACCCCTAATAAATCTCTTCCTTAGGCTTTAAAACCTTATTTTAATGCACCCAAACAAGCATAGATTCTTTTAATTACACAGCTGTTTGATCTTGGATAATTATTCTCTATTAAAACCCTAACAGCCTAGATTTCATCTTTTTAATTCATCAACATAATCTCACAAATCCTTGTATTATCCATTATATTCCCCATATACAACCATGTGTGCCTTGTTCAGTGCTCTCCAAGCCTTTGAATGAGTAATTTTGAGGCCTAGTTGTGACTCAAGCTGTGTTTTAGCTGCTCTTGTGGGTATTTTAGGATTTATGGGTAGTTGATTTACTATCTTTGAAGAAAGAAATTGGTATGTGTAGTGCTTACTCACCCTTATTTGCAGAGATGATCTTTGAGTGTTTTCACAACCCATGTGTCATATGCAAGCATCTTTGGATGCTTGCATAACCCACTCACAAACCCAATGTTTCTTTTTCTCTTTCCTGCTTTGTTGGTCAAGGTTTGGATTTATTGTGCTTTTGTCTTTTCTTTTTATGTTAGTCACATGGTTAACTTTACTTTTCTTACCAACCAACTTGTACTTATTCAAAATTTTTTCCTCATTACTCAACCCTGAAGATTCACCATTCTTAAAATTTTTACCACCCATGAATTCACCATCTTTAAAAACTCCTATTAAACCCGCTCTTACTCGTCCAGGATTATTCCTAGTCAGGATCAAATCCCACTTTGTTTTAGTTGCATGTAGTTTAACAGAACTTTTAACATCAGCTACAGTAGCAAACTTCTGCCTAAGGTAAACGAAGGTCCCACTATTTACACCTCTTTTTTCCCTTTTCTTGTTTTTGTTGATTCCTTAATTTTTTGTTTCCTAAGGTAATCTGGACCATCTTGATCAAAGTCACTATCAAAATCATCAAAGTTTAACACATCAGTGCCCACATCAGGACCACTTATTTTTTTGTTCATGTTTTAGGGTCCTCACCATCCTTGTCAACTTTAAAGCAGAAGTCATTCATGTCAACATCCACATCCACTATATTATTTTCCTCATCCACAAGTCTGTCATTATGTGGTTCACTCACAATACCTTCACCCTCAACTATGTCATCATGTGGTTGACTCAACGGATCTTTACCCTTAACTATGTCATCATGTGGTTGACTCAAATTTCCTTCATTTAGACTCACATTATCTTCATTAAACACTAGTTAACTATTATCCACTACATTACTTTGTTAATTCTCAAATTGTTGTATTTCAGGCCATTCCAAACAAAGGTTTTTGGAACTCATGCCACGACTCCTTTCACTAAATATATTGCTTTTAGTAGGTTTTTTAGGCACTACTACTGATATGTAATATCACTTCTATAATTTATATAATAAAAATACCGGTTAATAGATTAAACACAACTACGGGCAGTGTACCCGATCATGTGGCAGTATAGGAAATGGTAAAATCTGTGTGTTGTTCCAAGGATAGTTTTAAGCAATTCAAGACTGTAACTACTTTGCAATTAACTAAAGAAAGAAAATAAAGGAATGAACAAATATTTGTTGTGGTTATTCAATGATTAACCAATCAAGAAGAGATTTAAAGTTAAAGACAATGTTTTGGTGTTTTATGTAAATAAAACGTTTTAAGATAAATAAGTAATCAAATGAAAGAAAATATGTCCACCTAGGCTTTCTTCACTATGATGAATGCCTTAGAATTAAGTCCTGATCCATAATCACACAAATGCAATTCAACTAACCAGTTTACCAAGAGTTCTCTTGAGTGAACACAACAATTCAGATTACACAATGTAGGATTCCCTGTCACTGAAGACCTCTAAACTATGGCTAGTGAAGGATTAATGACTTATAGACTCGAACTGTGACCCAGTGTTCACTGTAATCAACAATGGTGCCAACGTTCGTTGCATATGATAAACCCCTCACCATAATCAACATATTAGTTCATCTCCTTGGTCTAGATAATGTCCAATTTACACAACCCAACTAACCACCTGACTTAACTAAGACAGACTCCAATTTGCGTCACCAAATTAGACAACCACAATCAAACAAATTGTCATGGATTAAACAATTGAAAACATATGCAACAGATTTCAGTGACTGTTCACTCAATCAGACAATCACATATACCAACTAATTTGCGCAATAGTATCAACAAGAATTATAATCCGTCCAAACAATTGTAACGACCCGGATTTTTCGATCGTTTTATACTTATGAGATTAATATTTACATAAAATAAACCTTACCAACATGATAAGCAATCCAAACTGTTGAGACTTATGTTTTTGAAAAGAGTTTCACACAACATTTGACCGTCCAATTTGACCGATGATATCACGAAGTATATAACACACAATAATTATACGATTATGTATATGTACATATCTATACATATTTAACATGATTTAAGGATGGTTTAACATTTCATTGTGAACTAACAACAATGAGTTATAAGTATACTTTGAGACCACAAATTTAAGTTTCAAAACGATAACTATATGTAACGTTCTTTGACATATATACTTACAATCTATAATGTGTTGGTGATCTATGTCACTAATATGATTTAAGTGTAATGGGATTAATTTGTAACCAAAATAATCTTGATAAATATCGAACAAGTTTGGGGAAGTGTGGAGTGCACACTTGTTTGAACTTATCTTGATTATGACGGGGGTTCGGGGGCAGCGCCCCCGATAAACGGGGTCCAAGGGGTGGCAACCCCTGGCCCGGTTTGACCCAAAAATAAAAGTCCAGTTTTTGAGCCTCTTTTATAGTTATAAACCCGTCCATATTTGAATTCTTGTTCCGATTCCTCAAAATTTCTACAAGTATATCTAGGGTATATGTAACCGTATCATACCCAGCTTCTATACGTATTTACTATTGGTATATACCAACAATAAACTTCAATGATCAGCCACTAGACATGATGTTACATGTGGGAACCGGCCATTTAACCTCATGTGTGACTTTTGTGCAAGAAACCAAACTAAATCTCCTATATATCCATCCCATAATCATGCTATTTTGCACACACACACATACAATTTCATTTCCAATTTTCTTTCAAGTTAATTCACTCCCTAATCTCTCTTCATTTACCTACTCAAGAACGTATCAATATAGTCATCCGATTTCAAGGAGATTACTTCCAATCTTTCAATCCCACTCCACCACTCTTTTGATTCCAAGATTTTTCTTACCTTTTCCAGTAGCTTTGTCCAAGTAACTTGAGGTAGTAACCTTATTCATAACCTTATTCGATTCATATTTATATAGCTATCTTATTTTGTGTTGTAAAATTTTAACAACAAGAACATAGTTTGAGTGATTTCAAACTTGTTCGTAAACTAAATAGATCCTTCTAATTTGATTTTTAAAAATACTTCAAGACCTGTAATATATCATATTATGACAAAATCGGATTAATCATATCTTGGCTAATTAACATAATATTTAATATATATTTACTTATGATTTGATTTTATATATTTCAGGACCACCCGTAAACAACACGAGAAGATTAATCATAAGACCTCATGATTGTACGCAACACGTCATTTGACAACACGGTACTTTATGTACGCAACACGTCACTTGACAACATGGTACCATGGGTCGAGATTAATTCTGATCAATACGAATACGATGGGGTCTTTATTTATTTTATTTAAGCAAGTAATTGTGGACCACTAACATCGGACTGCTAACTACGGACTAAGAAAATATTAAAAGTATTAAAAGTATATATATATATATATATATATATATATATATATATATATATATATATATATATATATATATATATATATATATATATATATATATATATGTAACGATTACTTGAAAAGAAAATATGTTGATATATTATATATATGGTTAGGTTTGTTATATCAATCAGAGACCAAGTCGTGTTTATTACCTTCAAGGCAAAAGTGAGTATATAGTCCCACTTTTAAACTCTAAATATTTCGGGATGAGAATACATGCATTTTATGATTTACGTTATGGACACAAGTGATTAAAAATATATATTCTACGTTGAGTTGTACCACTAGCATACTTCCCTGTAGCTTGGTAACTATTATTTACATGAGGTATTGTAAACGCAAATCCTGTTGATAGATCTATCGGGCCTGACAACCCCAACCGGACTGGATGACCAGTATTCAACGGTTGCACAGTACTTCATTTTGGTGACTACACTTGGTACGGTGTAGTAAGATTTCATAATAAAGGGAATATGCGACGTTGATTAAATGTTAAGTATGGTTATCAAGTGCTCAACAACTTAGAATATTTTTATTAAAACGTTTATATATGAAATCTTGTGGTCTAGATTTATAATGCTGCCGGCATTAAACCTATATCTCACCAACTTTATGTTGACGTTTTAAGCATGTTTATTCTCAGGTGATAACTAAAAGCTTCCGCTGCAACATGTTGAATTTAAGCAAGATCTTGACTATGCATATTTGTGTCAAAAATAAAACTGCATATCGGAGGATTTGTAATGTAAAATATGTTGGAGGTCGTATTGTTATTATCACATGTAAAGTTTGTAAGTCTAAGATTATCGCTAAATGATAATCATTATTAAGTTGTTTAAACCTTGTATTTGTAATAAAAGCTATGGTTTGTATTGTAAAAACGAATGCAGTTTTTGAAGAATGTCGCATATAGAGGTCAATACCTTGCGATGAAATCATATGTTATTGTATTCGTCCTTATGGTTAAGGTCGGGTAATGACATGTGGTATCAGAGCGTTGGTCTTAGAGAACCAGAAAATTTGCATTAGTGTGTCTTATCGAGTTTGTTAGGATGCATTAGTGAGTCTGGACTTTGACCGTGTTTGATTTCGAAAACTATTGCTTATCCTTGTTGGTTAAAAATTAATATGTAAATATTATGTGGTATTAATGTGCTAGTTGTTATGTGATAGATGTCTGGCTTAGAACTTATTATCACATTCAGCGACTCCGAACCAGAATCTTCATATGGTGTTCCAGTCATTAACCTATCCGATGATGAAAACGACACCTTTGGGGAAGACTCACAAGTTCCGGATGAATCAATTGAAGTGATCCTGAGGAGGAAGAAATACAGGAAATTACGAAAGACAAGTTTGAACGAGGAAAGAAACGAAAGGCTACTGAAATGGAAAATCCAAATCCCGAGTCTAGAGAGAATGTTGTCGCACCAACTCCACCAGATACTTCCACACCTATTCCATCTATTCCTATTAGTTCTATCCCGACATCCAGTTCTTCGGTTCCTCAGCCAAAACGCAGGGAGACAACCAGGATAACCTTTAAGCGATTTCTTTGAACACAAACGCTTTGGGTTAAATGATGCGCTGTTGTTTTAAACCATGGGATCATATAATGTTTTGTATAATATTACTAGTGTGGTTTGCTTAATGTTTGATGTAAGATAAGCATATGTAAAATAGTGAAGTGTGAAATGCAATAATTTTCCATGGTTAAGTATTATTTGGGTGGTAGTAATTGATTTTCGTACTAAGCTATTAAGTATGAACTTTAACGGGTAGGTACTACCCTAGATATAATTATAAAACGCTAATAAGAAGAAAAGGCTTTTATAATAATAACTGGTTCATATTATTAATAAGCTACGATGTACTGTAAATACATACTACATCTATAATATTCCATGTGAATAATTATTTTTTTTCATTCTTGTTGAAGATTATGGCGCGATTGAACCGAATGACAGAACAAGAAATCCAGGAACTCATCAATCAGCGAGTGAATGACAGAATGTTATGGGTCGAGGCTGCAAGAGGTGCTGCAGTTAACCCAAATCCTCGTGTGGGGTGCACTTACAAAACTTTTCAAGGTTGCAAGCCCTCATCATTCAGTGGAACATAAGGACCGGTTGGTTTAACCCGGTGGATCGAAAAGATTGAGTTTGTGTTTAAAATCAGTGGTTGTATTGAGAAGTACATGACCAAGTATGCATCGTGCACCCTACAAGATAGTGCACTCACGTGGTGAAAAAACTATGTGAAGGCCGTAGGAGGAGATGTAGCTTATGATACTCCATGGAAAGAATTCAAAACAATGCTAATCAACGAATATTGTCCAAGGAACGAGGTTAGGAAGTTGGAAGCTGAATTATGAAGCTTGAAAGTTGTTGGTACTGAACTCACCAACTACAATCAGCGATTCATGGAATTAGCTTTGCTATGTCCCGAATTGGTACCAACCGAAGAACGGAAGATTGAACTGTACAAAGACGGTTTGCCTAAAAAGGTCAAGGCAAATGTTACAGCATCCAAACCCAAGACTATTCATGAAGCTCTCACCATGGCGAACGAGTTGATGGACCAGATTATTCTGGATAAGAACACCGATGTCAAGACATCGGGAAATAAAAGAAAGTGGGAAGGTAATCATCAACAATCCAACAAGAAACAAGAAACCACGCAAGGTGCGGGTAGCAGTTCAAACTCAGGTTACAAAGGACGAAATCCTTTATGTAACAGATGCCACAAACATCACTCTGGCTATTGTAATGTGGTGTGAAACAATTGTAATCGAAAAGGTCATCTTGCGGAAGATTGTAGGGTTCCCGCTACAAATACAAACGGTACCAAGACTCCTGCCACCAATGCAAATAGAACTGCCTTGGCCACTGTTACTTGTTATGGGTGTGGGAAACAGGGTCATTATAAGAGTCAGTGCCCGAATCCAGAGAAGAATAACGGATCTCCACGTGGAAGAGCATTTGTTATTAATGCTAGAGAGGCGTATGAAGACCCGGAGCTTGTTACGGGTACGTTTACCATTAATAACTTATCCGCATCTATTATATTTGATACTGGTGTCGATAGAAGTTACGTGTGTAGAGACTTTCACGCTAAATTGAATTGTTCATCATTACCTCTAGATGCTAAGTACATGATTGAGTTAGCCAATGGTGAACTAATTAAATTCGATAAAATTTGCCGTGATTGTAAAATAAATTTAGCCGGAGAAACATTTAAGATTGATTTGATACCCGTAGAATTAGGAAGTTTTGATGTAATAGTCGGCATGGACTGGATATCCAAAATAGGAGCTGAAGTTGTGTGCGCCAAGAAGGCAATTCGCATTCCTCGTAAGGATAGAACGCCATTAATGATTTATGGAGAGAAGGGTAACTCAAAGCTAAAACTCATTAGTTGTTTGAAAGCTCAAAAGTGCTTGAAGAAAGGGTGCTATGCTATCCTAGCACATGTTAATAAAGTTAAAACGAAGGAAAAAGTGAAGAGCATCAACGACGTGCCTGTGGCAAGAGATTTTCCTGAAGTATTTCTGGAATAGTTGCCGGGATTACCTCCATTTAGATCTGTAGAATTTCAAATAGATCTAGTACCAGGAGCTGCACCAGTGGCTCGTGCTCCATATAGACTTGCACCATCTGAGATGAAAGAGTTACAAAGCCAGTTACAAGAATTACTGAACCGTGGTTTCATTCGACCGAGCACTTCACCTTGGGGAGCTCCGATTTTATTCGTCAAGAAGAAAGATGGATCTTTCCGAATTTGTATAGATTATCGTGAATTAAATAAGTTAACTATCAAGAATCGGTATCCACTACCGAGAATTGATGACTTATTTGATCAATTGCAAGGATCATGTGTTTACTCGAAAATCGACCTAAGGTCGGGCTATCATCAACTACGCGTCAAAGAAGAAGATATTCCGAAAACTGCTTTTCAGACACGCTACGATCATTATGAATTTTTGGTCATGCCGTTTGGGTTGACTAATGCGCCAGCTGTATTCATGGACCTCATGAATCGAGTTTGTAGTCTGTATTTAGATAAGTTTGTTATCATTTTCATTGACGATATTCTTATCTATTCCAAGAGTGAGCAAGAGCATGAGCAGCATTTAAGGTTGGTATTAGAATTGTTAAGAAAAGAACAGTTATACGCCAAATTTTCTAAGTGTGCATTTTGGTTGAAAGAAGTGCAATTTCTTGGCCACGTTGTTAGTAGCAAAGGAATTCAGGTTGATCCAGCTAAAATTGAGGCCATTGAAAAATGGGAGACTCCTAAGACACCAACGCAGATACGCCAATTTTTGGGTTTAGCTGGTTATTATAGAAGGTTTATTCAAGATTTTTCCCGAATAGCTAAACCATTAACAGCGTTAACGCAAAAAGGGAAGAAGTACGAATGGACTTCTGAGCAAGAGAGGGCATTTCAATTACTGAAGAAGAAGTTGACTACAGCACCTATTTTATCGTTACCTGAAGGGAACGATGATTTTGAGATATATTGTGATGCTTCGCGACAAGGTTTTGGTTGCGTCCTTATGCAACGGAAGAAAGTTATAGCATACGCATCCCGATAATTGAAGATTCACGAGCGGAATTATACGACGCATGATTTAGAATTGGGAGCAGTAGTGTTTGCATTGAAGATATGGAGACACTATTTATATGGGGTTAAATGCACTGTGTTTACTGATCATAAAAGCCTTCAACATATTTTTGATCAGAAACAGCTGAACATGAGGCAACGTAGGTGGGTCGAGCTGATAAACGACTATGATTGTGAGATTCACTATCATCCCGGGAAAGCGAATGTAGTGGCCGACGCTCTAAGCAGAAATGAACGGGAACCAATTCGAGTACGAGCAATGAACATAAAAATTCGCATGAATCTCAACTCACAAATCAAAGAGGCTCAACGAGAAGCTCTTACTAAAGAAAACATAGGAAATGAAATAATGAAGAAGTATGAGAAGCAACTCGTTATACGGGAAGACGGAATTCGATATTTCGCAAACCGTATTTGGGTACCGAAGTTGGGTGGACTAAGGAAATTGATATTGAACGAGGCACATAAGACAAGATACTCGATACATCCTGGAGTTGGAAAGATGTATCAAGATCTTAAGACGCATTATTGGTGGCCTAATTTAAAGACAAATGTTGCAACATATGTTGGGGAATGTTTAACTTGTTCCAAAGTCAAAGCAGAACACCAGAAGCCGTCAGGGTTACTTCAACAACCAAAAATCTCAGAATGGAAATGGGATGGTATTACCATGGATTTCAACACAAAGTTACCTAAGACTGCCTGGGGTTATGACACCATTTGGGTAATAGTTGATCGTCTCACCAAATCTGCACATTTCTTGCCTATAAAGGAAACGGATAAAATGGAGAAACTATTACGATTATACATAAAAGAAAATTGTTTCAATGCATGGAATACCTATTTCCATTATATCCGATCGTGATAGTAGATTTACATCAAAGTTTTGGCAATCACTACAGGAGGCCCTGGGAACCCGTTTGGATATGAGTACCGCATATCATCCGCAAACTGACGGGCAGAGTGAAAGAACAATTCAGACTCTTGAAGACATGCTCAGGGCATGTGTGATCGATTTTGGAAACGGATGGGATAAATATCTACCATTAGCAGAATTCTCGTATAATAATAGTTATCATGCGAGCATTAAAGCTGCACCATTTGAAGCACTGTATGGAAGGAAGCGTAGATCCCCTATCTGTTGGAATGAAGTAGGAGATCGACAATTAACTGGTCCCGAGATCATCCATGCAACTACTGAGAAGATAGTGCAAATCAAGGAGAGATTGAAAACAGCCCGTAGTCGCCAAAAGAGCTATGCCGATGTCCGAAGGAAACCATTAGAGTTTCAGATCGGTGACATGGTTATGCTAAAGGTGTCACCTTGGAAAGGTGTAATACGTTTTGGAAAAAGGGGTAAACTGAACCCAAGGTATGTAGGCCCTTTCAAGATCATCGAACGCATCGGACCGGTAGCTTATCGACTCGAGTTACCACAACAACTCGCCGGGGTACATAATTCATTTCATGTCTCAAACCTCAAGAAATGTCTTGCAAAGGAAGATCTCACCGTTCCTCTTGAAGAAATCCAAGTTGACGAGAAACTACAATTCATAGAAGAACTGAAAGGACCCGTTCATATACATTATAAACGATTCACAATAGTTGATTACATTGCGAGGTATTTGACCTCTATATGATACATTTTACAAACATTGCATTCGTTTTTAAAAGACAATCTTTCTTTACATCAAAAATTGACAGGCATGCATACCATTTCATAATATCCACTATCCAACTATAAATTGATTTAATAATAATCTTTGATGAACTCAATGACTCGAATGCAACGTTCTTCGAAATATGCTATGAAAGACTCCAAGTAATATCTTTAAAATGAGCAAATGCACAGCGGAAGATTTCTTTAACACCTGAGAATAAACATGCTTTAAAGTGTCAACCAAAAGGTTGGTGAGTTCATTAGTTTATCATAATCATTTATTTCCATCATTTTAATAGACCACAAGAATTTCATTTCCAGTTCTCATAAATATACGTCCCATGCATAGAGACAAAAAAATAATCATTCATATGGTGAACACCTGGTAACCGACATTAACTAGATACATATAAGAATATCCCCTATCATTCCGGGATCCTCCTTCGGACATGATATAATTTCGAAGTACTAAAGCATCCGGTACTTTGGATGGGGTTTGTTAGGCCCAATAGATCTATCTTTAGGATTCACGTCAATTAGGGTGTCTGTTCCCTAATTCTTAGATTACCAGACTTTAATAAAAAGGGGCATATTCGATTTTGATAATTCAACCATAGAATGTAGTTTCAATTACTTGTGTCTATTTCGTCAAACATTTATAAAAGCGCATGTATTCTCAGTCCCAAAAATATAAAGGATAAAAAGGCAAATGAAACTCACCATACTGTATTTCGTAGTAAAAATACATATAACGTCATTGAACAAGTGCAAGGTTGGCCTCGGATTCACGAACCTAAATTAATTATATATATTTATGTGTTGGTCAATATTTGTCTAACAAATTAGGTCAAGTCATAGTGTACCACAATCCTAATGCTCGAGACTAATATGCAAAAGTCAACAAAAGTAAATTTGACTCAAAATAATTTCCAAAAATCTATACATGATTAATATATAGTTTAAATATCGTCGTTTTATATTTTTAAATATTTTTAAAAGGTTTATTAGAGTAAATAATATAATTTATTTATTAATAAATAAAATTTTATATTATATTTATATAATAAAATATACTTTTATATATATTAAGTAATAAAATTTATAGGGTTCATTTAATATTATAACGATAATATGATAGATATTATTAAAGTAAGTTATTACACGTAGTAAAATATGTTTGTATCAAATATTTATTTGATAAAATAATATCTATAATGATAGTAAGTAAAAGTTGTATTATTTTGTAATAATAATTATTATTATAAAAATATCAATATTTATAATTACTAAGATGACATTATGATAAAACGATAATTCTAATTATGATAACTTTAATATTTACGATAATTTTTAATATTATCTTTAAAATAATAATTCTATTTAAAATAATAATAATGATATTTTATAGTAACAATGACATTTCTATTAAAATGATAATTTTTATTAAAATGATAGTTTTAATACTAACGATAATTTTAATAATAATAGTAATGATAAAAATAATAAGAACGATAATTTTATCTAAATCAATATCTTATAATATTTTAATTTCATCATGATACTCTTACCCATTATTTCCTAATCATTTCGGTTAATAGCTTTTAATCGTCTTTTATATCGTGTTCGTAATAATGATAATAATAGTAATCAAAATAATTAGGTGTTACAAATATTTGTTTTAATTACACTAATATTAATAATGATAGTTACTATAACATTATTAACGATAATACTAATAATTATCTTAATGATAATATAGTAATAATAATAATAACAATAACAATAACCATTTTTAAATAATGATATATATATTAATAATGATAATAATAATAATAATACCAATAATAATAATAATAATAATAATAATAATAATAATAATAATAATTGGATAATAATAATAATACTAATTATAACTTTAACGATAATAACGATAGTAATAATAATAATAAAAAATAACAATTTTTAATGATAGATCCTTTTATTGATAAAGATAATAATAATAATAATAATAATAAGATAAAACTAGAACGACGATAATAACGACGATAATAATGATCATTTTTAATAATAATACAAAAATTCGATGGACTATAACTTCAAATCCGTTCATCGAAATCATTCGATATCTAAATGAAAAGTTCTTAATTTTTCGCTAGCTTTCCAATGACATGCATATCTTATACCGTATCTCAGTTGCATATATAACTAATTAAGGATTCAACATAACCTAACTAAAATCAATATCAAAAGTACAAACATGCATAATCCTATATACTCGAGCACTAGTCAGGGATACACTATTAGTATGTAAAAGTTAAATTATGAGTACTCACGTATCAATATTGAGATTCAATATTGCAGGAAAGGTACGTAGACGCAACGGAGATGATAAACACTATATTGATCTCACGAGCATACCCACGAACCATACCCAATCACCTCCATAGCTATAACCCATAATTTCCTTAATCCAATCCCACTCGAAAAACAATTTCGAAATCACTCGGACAGCACTCTGACGTAATATTTTATGCATACTAATAATATCTTGAAATAATACGGAGTAAATATATATATGTAAATCGATTGAGAGAGTTTAGAGAAAAATATTTTCAAGTTTCTTATGAAATAATGAAACCTATTGAATTCTATTTATAATAGATTTTTGAATTATTAAAGTGAATTATTAAAGTATGAATTATTAAAGTGAATTATTAAAGTATGAATTATTAAAGTGAATTATTAAAGTATGAATTATTAAAGTGAATTATTAAAGTATGAATTATTAAAGTGAATTATTAAAGTATGAATTATTAAAGTGAATTATTAAAGTTAAAGTAAAGTAAAAATAAAGTAAAGGTAAAGTTTAAGTATAGTAAAAGTATAAAACTATGTACGCATAATACGCGTATAAATATATATAATATTAATTTAAATCGTTATATATATTTTATAAAATAAAATATAAATATCGTTATCTTTATCATACTGGTTAAGTAATGAGTTGTCAAAAGTGGTTCTAGATATTTATAAAAGTTATATACGTTTTAATAATAAAGTTCTTTTTAAACTGAAAACGTTTTTGTACGTTTGAAACTAAATCAAATAAATATAATAATTTTGTTTTCCAAAACCAAATATATTTTTAAGAATCATTTTGTTTAAAGGTTAAAATAATGGAAATCGTTATATCATAAAATGTTTTAGAAAAGTAGAATCATATATATTCATAATAGGTTTCAAGTTTTTAAATTACAGTTTGTTGGTGAAGCATGGGATAAAGTTCAAAGGTTAAATAAATGTATGAAATCATCTTAATGAAAAATGTCGAGTTACATAACTTGTCGATATCCAACATCTAAGTTATTTACACTTCACGTTCTTACTTATAAATCACTTTACCATTTTCCGAATGTTGTCAAAAAGAATAGATTTCTTAAATCACAGTGAATCTCCTAACATAGACCCGTAATCATATCATAATGTATCTGATAAATCAATCATTTGATATTATCTTCTAATTCCATCGATAAACATATTGAAACAAATACGTTCATGTAAAGTATTATACGTTTAATACTTTATTAATATTCTCAAGTTATAATATATATATACACATATATATACATATTTATTTATATATAACGGTTCGTGAATCGTCGAAATTTGGTCGAGGTTATAATGAATGTATGAACACAATTTAAAATTCTTGAGATTTAACTTAACAAACTTTGCTTATCGTGTCGGAATAATATAAAGATAAAGTTTAAATTTAGTTGGAAATTTCCGGGTTGTCACAGTACCTACCCGTTAAAGAAATTTCGTCCCGAAATTTGAGTGGAAGGTCGTGAATGATAATAAGTATGTTTTCATGATGCATACAGGCTGAAAATTAGAGTTTTATCATCAGCGAATAATTTGGATAAACAATCCATTTATATGAAGAGTATGAATGAAGCTAACATAGAAGAGTGAAATGAGTAAGTGTAGATTCATCTTATCATTTGACGTAGATATGATTGATTTCCAGATTTCAAGGGATTTGAAAAAAATCTTTGTAATAAGATTTGATTCTCCGGTAACAAAAGGAATTAGGATCTGCTTTAAATGCGATCGTCCATTTTAATTCTTCTGTCGGAGATTTTCTTATAAATTCACCTCCTTTGTTTTCTTACAACTCACACCTTCTGTTGATGCATTTTATGCAAGTTCCTAGACATCTACCTACGTCCATTGCAGGTACAACAGTTTACAGGCCACCATGATCATTCGTTATTATCCTATCCGTGTTTGTATGTGGTTACAGCAACTGCAGGAACGAGATTTGGATGTTTGACTATGTTAGACTTAGTCAGACATCCGAGTGAAGCCTCACTCGTACGGCTGACAGGCTCATACGCACGGTTGATGCTGAGCTAAGTCACAATTACAACCTAAATGAGAAGACACGAGTGAGTGATCACCCGTACGGCTGATGAAGCCAACTCGTATGTGTGATGGATGAATCGTACGGGTGAGTCAACAGCAGGGGTATATAAAGTCTTATGTTCTTCATTTTAGGTTAAGAATCTCATTTGTTACACACACTCAGATCAGGTGAGCTCCTCCGATTCTCTCTCAACCCAAATCACCCAGGTGGTGAATAATAGCTCTAGGTGTTGATCTAATCACACTTGATTTAGTTGTGGTATGACTAAATTAATCCCAAAAAGGTTAACCTATTCACTAGAGGGTTTGATTCACTTATTCCGTCATTATGTGAGTTAAATCTGTTGATTTCTAAGTTCCTAGTCATGTTTTATCACCTTCTATTCTTTCCCCCTCAACTCATATTTTAAAGTATTCATCAATATACTCCATCCAGTTCTGATTCTCGATATACTTATAACTTTCATATCGGTCATTCTTCTTTTTCATCTACCACCGGAAGAATCTATTTACTTCTACTATACTCTTGGGTTTATAGTGTTTCTAGTTCTCCCGTGTCTTTATATTGCTATATGCATCGATATATATGGTTTATAATTTTTGGTTTGTCGTTGGGCTTTATATCTTCCCTTATATTTCAAAGTCTTTGTTTCTATCTTCTATAATCATTTTCATCCACAGTTAATTCTCTCTTTTATTTGCTGCAATTTATACCCCAATTTATATTTTGGAGTTTTGTCCTTTCGTTTCTTCTTCTTGCGATTAAGCACCGCTTGTAATGGTCCAGAATTCACAGATATGAATTTCGGAATGAACATTGTTAATGTTCTAGGAAGGAAATTGTGATGGCACGATCTTGACTTGTCAAATTACTAGAATACCTTGGAAAAGGCCGAATCATCAAGAAATATTTTCTTGATATTTTAGAGGTTAAATAGAATACAAGAGTCGTATAACATGGCACATGATGATGTTATGATCTGTGAATCATCACGTTCTATTTAGAAACTCAGCATGAATTACTGTAATATAATCACGTTGATCAAGTGTCATTATATTATACTAACTCATGCTTCAGTTTCCAATACTACTTCAAAAACATTCATATTTTAAACTCAAAGGTTTACAGAGTATAGAAACTAAACAGTTTCCTTTTTGATGTAATACAGATAGGGCAAAGAGATAAATGATTCCAGATAAGAATAGTTATGGAAATATCTTCAGAAATATGGAGGATAATTATAAAGAAAGATACAATGATATCTTAGAATTTCTAATATCAGAGGATGATGAAGAATATTGTCTGTAAGGGTTTAGTGTCAGGAGCAAGGTATTCGTTCATGACTTCAGCAGACACTGAATCATTTGGATTCTTTGAAGGCAGGTTCAGTCTTTATGATTTGTCCACAGCCTCCTTCATACTTTTCTCAATCCGTTTTCTAGTTCCAAAACTTCTCTATTTCTGAGCTTTGTTAATACACTAATCTTTATCATCAAACTTTTTACTGCTAAGGTCGTTTATAGTTTTTGTTGCTTCATCAGCATTTCGAGAACTAGTTGTGGTTCAGAGTATTTTTCAGAAACTTCACATTCGAAGTATGTAAGCCTTGGAAATAGACGTTATGTATAACTGTTGGCGTCAACATGCTGTGAGATTTCACAATACTGATTGCTAATTCCCAATGATTCGTATGGCAATTCTCTTTACAAGAGGCAGATGAGTAAATGATGAGGTTTCGATAAATATAAAGATTCTTCGGAATGCCCAAGATCAGTGAAGTTGTTGGTAAGTTTATTGCTAATGTGGTGGAATATGAAAGGTTCTCCGGTAACAGAAGGGTAATCACATATATCAAAATTATGATAAGGCTACTCCGAATGAAAAAATTGAAGTTGTCTTGTTAGAGCTGTGATATAATTTGCTACTTTGCAAAGGAATTGCAAGGTTATTTTGGCTAATAAATGCCAAGAGATCTGACACATATATGTGTTGAATTATGACTTTGGTTTCGAGAGCTTTTTAAGTACATAACTGTGGGTAATATGTGGTTGGATCATCATCTCGATTGCTCATTATTTGAAGTGTCTTCAGAGATTTTCGAAGGGTTTGAACACAGATTGTAATCGTTTGTATACGTTTGATGTTCTAACACACTTTTGAAGTCAAAGTATAGCTTTGAAAGATGTAGGAATCTAAAAGTGATGGTACCGGTTATATCTCGAATTGAATTCTGAGATTTTAAAATCAGAATATGTAATTGGGTTTGAATGAGTATGGTTGTTTTGATTTCTATGAAAGAATGTATATTATTGTGAAAGTAGGAAGTATAATTGATAATTTGCATAATCTGATTCGAAGAATGTAACATATTAATTGTGAATTTATATATATCTCTCGGGTATTACCTACCCGTTAAAAAAATTTCACAATTAATATTTTGTACATAAGAATTTTATTACAGTCTTTATGAAAATATATATGTATATATTCTCCTCAGATGTAACATAGATTTTAATGAGTTAATACTAAATTAAACTCATTGGATTTACGGTTGGAACTAGAATTGAATAATTCCTTGAAGGCTTTAGAGGTTACATAAGTATTTCTTCAATAATATTGAAATTATGAATCAATACTTCGTTATTTGTTGAGATGTGATGTTGGTTTTCGTTAAATTCTTGTGAACTTCGCAAAGTACGAATGATGTTATCTGAAAAGTTTCGGTTACATCAATGATGAAGTGTAAAATCAAATATATACTTGATTTATTAGGAATTGGAACTTGTTGAATTGAGACAGAGATTGTAGTTAACGATGGTTAAGTTGCGGGCGAGGGACATACATTATTGCATATTTGTAATATGAATTAACCGAGTAGTTAAGATTCACACACAATAGCTTAGCACGGAAAGATTTATTTTTTTTTATTTCAAAATATATATATATATATAAAATATAATTTCTTCAGAGGGAATGAGTTAATTCTTCATAACTTGTTGATACAATATACACGTTATTGATTCGTAATGATGTCCACAGTGATTCTTGAACTGACAGAGTTTGTGATGTTATAGGTGTTGTTGATTCTGATGTTGACTGTACTGACGATGCTGGTGACGTTGACGGTACTGTTGATGCTGTTGGTAAAACAAGTTTAACTTGTTAATCACACACCATTTTTGTCAGGGTTTCTACTCTTCCTTCTATCATTTTGGTTCGCTTAACTGATTTATGGTTAGGGTTAGATTAGATAATCTCTAAGACTTTAGAGATTATATAATCGCCGCGGAATGTTTCTCCAATGAAGTTATGAATTAATACTTCGTCAGTTATTGTTGTTGGTGCTCCTTGGTATCTATGGTGCGTATGACGTTGATGCTCGTGGGACAGATTGTGAAGTTGAGGTTTACAACGCGGTTGTGGTTGGAGATGGTAATGGTACTGTTGGCGTTAATGATGGTGGTACTGGTTATGCTGCTGGTGCTGCTGCTGGTGTTTGTAATCTCTGCACCATATTCTCCAAAGCCACTACCCGAGCGCGAAGTTCGTTGACTTCTTCTATTATTCCAGGATGATTGTCGGTCGGAACGAGCGGATAAATAAAATCTAGAATTTGATGTAGTATATAATCGTGACGAGATACCCTGAAAATGAGAGAGAAAATGGTGTCTCTAACAGGTTCGCCGGTAAGTGCTTCAGGTTCTTCGCCAAGAGGGCAATGTGGTAGATGGAAAGGATCGCCTTCTTCTTGTTTCCAATGATTGAGGAGGCTTTGAATCCATCCCCAATTCATCCAGAATAGGTGATGACTGATTGGTTGATCCATTCCGGTCACACTGCTTTCGGAGCTTGAGTGAGATTCCATTTCGGAATCCGAGTGACTTGAACTGATCACAAATTCCATTTCGTACGATTGGATAAAGGATTTTCGATATAAAATGATTTTTCGGCTATCGGGTGGTATTCTATTTACATAGGATATCTATATATAGAGATCAAAAGATTTCATAGATTACGAAGGAATTGCGGGATATGTCAGGCAAAGTTTAAAGTAACAGATACGATAAGATATGATTTAGCAGATACGCTAAGATATGAATTTTGTCTATTCACTACTCATGCAATTAATGTAGCAGGATGTGTCTAGACTAATAATGATAAGCAGGTAATTTCCTATGGATGATAAGCAGATGATTTCCGACTAGAAATGATAAGCAAAACTTTTGACATGTAGACACGGTCGAAGTCCAGACTCACTAATGCATCCTAACGACTTATCAGTTAGACACACTAATACAGACCTGGTTCGCTAAGACCACCGCTCTGATACCAACTGAAAGGACCCGTTCATATACATTATAAACGATTCACAATAGTTGATTACATTGCGAGGTATTTGACCTCTATATGATACATTTTACAAACATTGCATTCGTTTTTAAAAGACAATCTTTCTTTACATCAAAAATTGACAGGCATGCATACCATTTCATAATATCCACTATCCAACTATAAATTGATTTAATAATAATCTTTGATGAACTCAATGACTTGAATGCAACGTTCTTCGAAATATGCTATGAAAGACTCCAAGTAATATCTTTAAAATGAGCAAATGCACAGCGAAAGATTTCTTTAACACCTGAGAATATACATGCTTTAAAGTGTCAACCAAAAGGTTGGTGAGTTCATTAGTTTATCATAATCATTTATTTCCATCATTTTAATAGACCACAAGAATTTCATTTCCAGTTCTCATAAATATACGTCCCATGCATAGAGACAAAAAAATAATCATTCATATGGTGAACACCTGGTAACCGACATTAACTAGATACATATAAGAATATCCCCTATCATTCCGGGATCCTCCTTCGGACATGATATAATTTCGAAGTACTAAAGCATCCGGTACTTTGGATGGGGTTTGTTAGGCCCAATAGATCTATCTTTAGGATTCGCGTCAATTAGGGTGTCTGTTCCCTAATTCTTAGATTACCAGACTTTAATAAAAAGGGGCATATTCGATTTTGATAATTCAACCATAGAATGTAGTTTCAATTACTTGTGTCTATTTCGTCAAACATTTATAAAAGCGCATGTATTCTCAGTCCCAAAAATATAAAGGATAAAAAGGCAAATGAAACTCACCATACTGTATTTCGTAGTAAAAATACATATAACGTCATTGAACAAGTGCAAGGTTGGCCTCAGATTCACGAACCTAAATTAATTATATATATTTATGTGTTGGTCAATATTTGTCTAACAAATTAGGTCAAGTCATTGTGTACCACAATCCTAATGCTCGAGACTAATATGCAAAAGTCAACAAAAGTAAATTTGACTCAAAATAATTTCCAAAAATCTATACATGATTAATATATAGTTTAAATATCGTCGTTTTATATTTTTAAATATTTTTAAAAGGTTTATTAGAGTAAATAATATAATTTATTTATTAATAAATAAAATTTTATATTATATTTATATAATAAAATATACTTTTATATATATTAAGTAATAAAATTTATAGGGTTCATTTAATATTATAACGATAATATGATAGATATTATTAAAGTAAGTTATTACACGTAGTAAAATATGTTTGTATCAAATATTTATTTGATAAAATAATATCTATAATGATAGTAAGTAAAAGTTGTATTATTTTGTAATAATAATTATTATTATAAAAATATCAATATTTATAATTACTAAGATGACATTATGATAAAACGATAATTCTAATTATGATAACTTTAATATTTACGATAATTTTTAATATTATCTTTAAAATAATAATTCTATTTAAATTAATAATAATGATATTTTATAGTAACAACGACATTTCTATTAAAATGATAATTTTTATTAAAATAATAGTTTTAATACTAACGATAATTTTAATAATAATAGTAATGATAAAAATAATAAGAACGATAATTTTATCTAAATCAATATCTTATAATATTTTAATTTCATCATGATACTCTTACCCATTATTTCCTAATCATTTCGGTTAATAGCTTTTAATCGTCTTTTATATCGTGTTCGTAATAATGATAATAATAGTAATCAAAATAATTAGGTGTTACAAATATTTGTTTTAATTACACTAATATTAATAATGATAGTTACTATAACATTATTAACGATAATACTAATAATTATCTTAATGATAATATAGTAATAATAATAATAACAATAACAATAACCATTTTTAAATAATGATATATATATTAATAATGATAATAATAATAATAATACCAATAATAATAATAATAATAATAATAATAATAATAATAATAATAATAATAATTGGATAATAATAATAATACTAATTATAACTTTAACGATAATAACGATAGTAATAATAATAATAAAAAATAACAATTTTTAATGATAGATCCTTTTATTGATAAAGATAATAATAATAATAATAATAAGATAAAACTAGAACGACGATAATAACGACGATAATAATGATCATTTTTAATAATAATACAAAAATTCGATGGACTATAACTTCAAATCCGTTCATCGAAATCATTCGATATCTAAATGAAAAGTTCTTAATTTTTCGCTAGCTTTCCAACGACATGCATATCTTATACCTTATCTCAGTTGCATATATAACTAATTAAGGATTCAACATAACCTAACTAAAGGCAATATCAAAAGTACAAACATGCATAATCCTATATACTCGAGCACTAGTCAGGGATACACTATTAGTATGTAAAACTTAAATTATGAGTACTCACGTATCAATATTGAGATTCAATATTGCAGGAAAGGTACGTAGACGCAACGGAGATGATAAACACTATATTGATCTCACGAGCATACCCATGAACCATACCCAATCACCTCCATAGCTATAACCCATAATTTCCTTAATCCAATCCCACTCGAAAAACAATTTCGAAATCACTCGGACAACACTCTGACGTAATATTTTATGTATACTAATAATATCTTGAAATAATACGGAGTAAATATATATATGTAAATCGATTGAGAGATTTTAGAGAAAAATATTTTCAAGTTTCTTATGAAATAATGAAACCTATTGAATTCTATTTATAATAGATTTTTGAATTATTAAAGTGAATTATTAAAGTATGAATTATTAAAGTGAATTATTAAAGTATGAATTATTAAAGTGAATTATTAAAGTATGAATTATTAAAGTGAATTATTAAAGTATGAATTATTAAAGTGAATTATTAAAGTTAAAGTAAAGTAAAAATAAAGTAAAGGCAAAGTTTAAGTATAGTAAAAGTATAAAACTATGTACGCATAATACGCGTATAAATATATATAATATTAATTTAAATCGTTATATATATTTTATAAAATAAAATATAAATATCATTATCTTTATCATACTGGTTAAGTAATGAGTTGTCAAAAGTGGTTCTAGATATTTATAAAAGTTATATACGTTTTAATAATAAAGTTCTTTTTAAACTGAAAACGTTTTTGTACGTTTGAAACTAAATCAAATAAATATAATAATTTTGTTTTCCAAAACCAAATATATTTTTAAGAATCATTTTGTTTAAAGGTTAAAATAATGGAAATCGTTATATCATAAAATGTTTTAGAAAAGTAGAATCATATATATTCATAATAGGTTTCAAGTTTTTAAATTACAGTTTGTTGGTGAAGCATGGGATAAAGTTCAAAGGTTAAATAAATGTATGAAATCATCTTAATGAAAAATGTCGAGTTACATAACTTGTCGATATCCAACATCTAAGTTATTTACACTTCACGTTCTTACTTATAAATCACTTTACCATTTTCCGAATGTTGTCAAAAAGAATAGATTTCTTAAATCACAGTGAATCTCATAACATAGACCCGTAATCATATCATAATGTATCTGATAAATCAATCATTTGATATTATCTTCTAATTCCATCGATAAACATATTGAAACAAATACGTTCATGTAAAGTATTATACGTTTAATACTTTATTAATATTCTCAAGTTATAATATATATATATACACATATATATACATATTTATTTATATATAACGGTTCGTGAATCGTCGAAATTTGGTCGAGGTTATAATGAATGTATGAACACAATTTAAAATTCTTGAGATTTAACTTAACAAACTTTGCTTATCGTGTCGGAATAATATAAAGATAAAGTTTAAATTTGGTTGGAAATTTCCGGGTTGTCACAAGAACCAGTCGAAATCATGGACCGTGAAGTTAAACAACTCAAGCAGGGCAACATACCAATCGTCAAGGTTCGTTGGAATGCTCGAAGGGGTCCCGAGTTTACTTAGGAATGAGAGGATCAGATGAAACAAAAGTATCCACATTTGTTTCCCGACAACGCAAAATAGGTACAACTTTAAAATTTCGGGACGAAATTTATTTAATGGGTAGGTACTGTAACGACCCGGATTTTTCGATCGTTTTATACTTATGAGATTAATATTTACATAAAATAAACCTTACCAACATGATAAGCAATCCAAACTGTTGAGACTTATGTTTTTGAAAAGAGTTTCACACAACGTTTGACCGTCCAATTTGACCGATGATAATACGAACTATATAACACACGATAATTATACGATTATGTATATGTACATATCTATACATATTTAACATGATTTAAGGATGGTTTAACATTGCATTGTGAACTAACAACAATGAGTTATAAGTATACTTTGAGACCACAAACTTAAGTTTTCAAAACGATAACTATATGTAACGTTCTTTGACATATATACTTACAATCTATAATGTGTTGGTGATCTATGTCACCAATATGATTTAAGTGTAATGGGATTAATTTGTAACCAAAATAATCTTGATAAATATCAAACAAGTTTGGGGAAGTGTGGAGTGCACACTTGTTTGAACTTATCTTGATTATGACGGGAGTTCGGGGGCAGCGCCCCCGATAAGCGGGGTCCAAGGGGTGGCAACCCCTGGCCCAGTTTGACCCAAAAATAAAAGTCCAGTTTTTGAGCCTCTTTTACAGTTATAAACCCGTCCATATTTGAATTCTTGTTCCGATTCCTCAAAATTTCTACAAGTATATCTAGGGTATATGTAACCGTATCATACCCAGCTTCTATACGTATTTACTATTGGTATATACCAACAATAAACTTCAATGATCAGCCACTAGACATGATGTTACATGTGGGAACCAGCCATTTAACCTCATGTGTGACTTTTGTGCAAGAAAACAAACTAAATCTCCTATATATCCATCCCATAATCATGCTATTTTGCACACACACACATACAATTTCATTTCCAATTTTCTTTCAAGTTAATTCACTCCCTAATCTCTCTTCATTTACCTACTCAAGAACGTATCAATATAGTCATCCGATTTCAAGGAGATTACTTCCAATCTTTCAATCCCACTCCACCACTCTTTTGATTCCAAGATTTTTCTTACCTTTTCCAGTAGCTTTGTCCAAGTAACTTGAGGTAGTAACCTTATTCATAACCTTATTCGATTCATATTTATATAGCTATCTTATTTTGTGTTGTAAAATTTTAACAACAAGAACATAGTTTGAGTGATTTCAAACTTGTTCGTAAACTAAATAGATCCTTCTAATTTGATTTTTAAAAACACTTCAAGACCTATAATATATCATATTATGACAAAATAGGATTAATCATATCTTGGCTAATTAACATAATATTTAATATATATTTACTTATGATTTGATTTTATATATTTCAGGACCACCCGTAAACAACACGAGAAGATTAATCATAAGACCTCATGATTGTACGCAACACGTCATTTGACAACACGGTACTTTATGTACGCAACACGTCACTTGATAACATGGTACCATGGGTCAAGATTAATTCTGATCAATACGAATACGATGGGGTCTTTATTTATTTTATTTAAGCAACTAATTGTGGACCACTAACATCGGACTGCTAACTACGGACTAAGAAAATATTAAAAGTATTAAAAGTGTATATATATATATATATATATATATATATATATATATATATATATATATATATATATATATATATATAACGATTACTTGAAAAGAAAATATGTTGATATATTATATATATGGTTAGGTTTGTGATATCAATCGGAGACCAAGTCATGTTTATTACCTTCAAGGCAAAAGTGAGTATATAGTCCCACTTTTAAACTCTAAATATTTCGGGATGAGAATACATGCATTTTATGATTTACGTTATGGACACACGTGATTAAAAATATATATTCTACGTTGAGTTGTACCACTGGCATACTTCCATGTAGCTTGGTAACTATTATTTACATGAGGTATTGTAAACGCGAATCCTGTTGATAGATCTATCGGGCCTGACAACCCCAACCGGACTGGACGATCAATATTCAACGGTTGCACAGTACTTCGTTTCGGTGACTACACTTGGTACGGTGTAGTAAGATTTCATAATAAAGGGAATATGCGACGTTGATTAAATGTTAAGTATGGTTATCAAGTGCTCAACAACTTAGAATATTTTTATTAAAACGTTTATATATGAAATCTTGTGGTCTATATTTATAACGCTGCCGGCATTAAACCTATATCTCAACAACTTTATGTTGATGTTTTAAGCATGTTTATTCTCAGTTGATAACTAAAAGCTTCCGCTGCAACATGTTGAATTTAAGCAAGATCTTGAGTATGCATATTTGTGTCAAAAATAAAACTGCATATCGGAGGATTTGTAATGTAAAATATGTTGGAGGTCGTATTGTTATTATCACATGTAAAGTTTGTAAGTCTAAGATTATCGCTAAACGATAATCATTATTAAGTTGTTTAAACCTTGTATTTGTAATAAAAGCTATGGTTTGTATTGTAAAAACGAATGCAGTTTTTGAAGAATGTCGCATATAGAGGTCAATACCTCGCGATGAAATCATATGTTATTGTATTCGTCCTTATGGTTAAGGTCGGGTTATGACAACAATAAATCATCACATGTTAACAAATCAATCAATCAAGTCGTATCTAACAAAGTATTTAGTCCCGATAAACATAATTAGTTTATCCTACAATCATACTCTAAAACATAATCAAAAGTAATAACCATTGTTGATGAACAAAAGATAAAACCTAATGAAATTGAAGTTCTTGGATGATGCAAAGATTAGAGCTTGATTCTTGAATGATTAAATAGTCCTGGAGTTCTCCAAGAACCACTAAAATTCATCCCAATATCTCAAAAAATGGCCAAAAAGAAGATGGGATGATAAATGACCTAAAAAGTGCTAGATACCCCAAAAACCCTCTAGGAAGTTGGTACGGCACGTAGCTAATCGGTGCGAAACACAAGTACACTTGAAAGCTCCTGGACTGAAACCATACCTAATGGTGCGGCGCGCGCAGATCAACTACTGCTAAGTTGCTCGATTTTTCTTCCTTCCTGATTTGGTTTCGTGCCTTATTGCGCGGTGCACACTCATTTTGGGCGACGCCCCGTACCAAATAACAATAAATAAACCTCGAAAACTCACATTTTGATCCTAACACTTAGTGGGACCAACCATGATGATCAAATGACGTCGAAAACATCTCAAATCTACTAAATCTTGTCATGAAGCACCTCTTAATACAAAAACACAAATCTTCTTAGAATATCATCAAAAGGCCTTCGGACTAGCATAAAATCGAGGAAAATACGTTTGATATTGCGTATAGAAGTTGTATGAGTGAACAATATCAACTACTTTATCCTCAATATATTCTAAGATGAGAGTTTTTTTAGGACTTAAAATGGATTTACAGTTGGCACATCATGTTCAATGTAAACAGACATTTAATTTCCCTATATTCCTTCACATATATATATATATACTAAAAGGGAGAACATCCTGATCACAACCAAAGTTCATAATCAGGCTTTAAAAAGTAATAGATGTGTGAAGCAAAACCATCATAACCTAATTCTTCTAACAAATTACTAATTAGAATTACAGAATATCTCTCAATATAAAGAGTATTAACATACGTAATCCTACCATCAACATATCTCCTACCATGAAACTTTGTAAAATAACCATCATGATGAAGCTTAATCCTGAGTAGTTCATCATAAGTACCTGTAACACAAGACATTTTTGGCCGAATCAAACACAATTTTTTCAAAATTACTCAACAATCTACGAAATTATGCAATGCTATAATCATTACCGTAAATATCTTGTAGACTCACAAAATCGTACCCATGCTTGTCACGAAATACATAATTACTTACCATTACATGCAATCGATTTTGTTAAGGGTTTTACATAGATGATTTTTGTTAGGGTTTGTTACTGTTGGGTAGGTGAGAATTAAAGTTGTGTTTAAGTTTGGAAATTAAAGAACTATATGTGTTCTAGAAGGTAAATAGATGGATTAAAAGCTAAAGGATGTAATTCCCCTCACATGAATAGCACGTGAAAGCAGCAAACGGAAACCATTTAACGTCTGTCAGTAATTTGGACTGTCCATGAAGAAAATGCCTACCTCTAGACTAAAATATTAAAAAATCAAGATTGGACTATCCGTGTGTTTTTGAGCAAACCACAAGGACTATCCCTGTAATTTTGTCTAACATAATTGTAGAATTAAATCAATAGACATATTTATTTAACCCACACGCAAACAATTGTACTGAAGTAATAAGTAATCAGATTTTGTTGGTTGATTTAAACGATGTAGCTTACAACAACTATTCCTATGAAATGGAACCATTATCACAGTCATGTCATATGTTAGTGTCTCCATGTGCTTTTAATGTAGATAAGATTCAATTACAATGGCATCACATCAATCATAAGGGACCATTATTGTTTGAAACCTACTGTGATTTTAAATCTGTACTAGTTAAAGACTTGCGATTTCGCGAGTTTTATTGAATTGTGATATTTTAAGACTATTTCAACTATGATAAGACAAATAAACAATATATCATTGCAAAATTTAAATGTGTAAAAATACAAATAAAAAAATTATTCAAAACAAAGTAATGGACTTAAATTAGTAGCAACCAACGGTTCGTATATGATAATAGGTTCGACGTATAGAGTTAAGACGGCGATAATGTAACTTTTTTGATGTTTCTCAGTTCTTCGGTGTAGTTTCACAAATATATATGGAGTAGGACGTTCAAATAAATTCATAATTGAACTTATGTATGAATCCATATATAACCAAAACTTTAACAAAAAATATAGTAAAATGTACAGTTATAATATAGTATATAACCTACGTGAACGCAAGCAATCGCCGTGAAATTTCTATTAGATTTCTGACGGATAACATCTTTCTTGATTACGCTCTTTCTGTCAACCAGTCACGAAGGCTCTAGGCATGAGAATGCAAGTGTCATAATCAAACATAGAACACTGATCACAACACATGTGAACATTCTTGATTATATCATTATACAAGCAAATCTGCTGCAACTTGAATTACATAATGGGATACATATATTCGCCGCTTTTTTAAATCACAATCTACATCAACATCTATATATTTTTTACACAACTTTTAACTCGAAAGTGTCATACAAGTACTCAACAGGCTTTAAGTTAATTTTCCTAAAAAAAGTTGGGCATGATCCTCGAAATCTAATTTAACTAATAATTTGGGGAAAAACAAAACATAGACTATATATCGATAAGAATTCACATATCAACAAAGTAGAATAACGAACTGACTTCAATGTCACCCATCACTCAACACTATAGGGCTATCAACATTACATTTAAGAAAGAACATAACCGATAGAAAAATTGTAAGATCATAATAGAAAAATTGTGTTATTTATAATGTAGTCTTACACTATATATGAAATGTCCCGTTCTTATTGATTAAAAACGTTCCATATTAATTGATTTCGTTGCGAGGTTTTGACCTCTATATGAGACGTTTTTCAAAGACTGCATTCATTTTAAAACAAACCATAACCTTTATTTCATCAATAAAGGTTTAAAAAGCTTTACGTAGATTATCAAATAATGATAATCTAAAATATTCTGTTTACACACGACCATTACATAATGGTTTACAATACAAATATGTTACAACAAAATAAGTTTCTTGAATGCAGTTTTTACACAATATCATACAAGCATGGACTCCAAATCTTGTCCTTATTTAAGTATGCGACAGCGGAAGCTCTTAATAATCACCTGAGAATAAACATGCTTAAAACGTCAACAAAAATGTTGGTGAGTTATAGGTTTAACCTATATATATCAAATCGTAACAATAGACCACAAGATTTCATATTTCAATACGCATCCCATACATAGAGATAAAAATCATTCATATGGTGAACACCTGGTAACCGACATTAACAAGATGCATATATAAGAATATCCCCATCATTCCGGGACACCCTTCGGATATGATATAAATTTCGAAGTACTAAAGCATCCGGTACTTTGGATGGGGCTTGTTGGGCCCGATAGATCTATCTTTAGGATTCGCGTCAATTAGGGTGTCTGTTCCCTAATTCTTAGATTACCAGACTTAATAAAAAGGGGCATATTCGATTTCGATAATTCAACCATAGAATGTAGTTTCACGTACTTGTGTCTATTTTGTAAATCATTTATAAAACCTGCATGTATTCTCATCCCAAAAATATTAGATTTTAAAAGTGGGACTATAACTCACTTTCACAGATTTTTACTTCGTCGAGAAGTAAGACTTGGCCACTGGTTGATTCACGAACCTATAACAATATATACATATATATCAAAGTTTGTTCAAAATATATTTACAACACTTTTAATATATTTTGATGTTTTAAGTTTATTAAGTCAGCTGTCCTCGTTAGTAACCTACAACTAGTTGTCCACAGTTAGATATACAGAAATAAATCGATAAATATTATCTTGAATCAATCCACGACCCAGTGTATACGTATCTCAGTATTGATCACAACTCAAACTATACATATTTTGGAATCAACCTCAACCCTGTATAGCTAACTCTAACATTCACATATAGAGTGTCTATGGTTGTTCCGAAATATATATAGATGTGTCGACATGATAGGTCGAAACATTGTATACGTGTCTATGGTATCTCAAGATTACATAATATACAATACAAGTTGATTAAGTTATGGTTGGAATATATTTGTTACCAATTTTCACGTAGCTAAAATGAGAAAAATTATCCAATCTTGTTTTACCCATAACTTCTTCATTTTAAATCCGTTTTGAGTGAATCAAATTGCTATGGTTTCATATTGAACTCTATTTTATGAATCTAAACAGAAAAAGTATAGGTTTATAGTCGGAAAAATAAGTTACAAGTCATTTTTGTAAAGGTAGTCATTTCAGTCGAAAGAACGACGTCTAGATGACCATTTTAGAAAACATACTTCCACTTTGAGTTTAACCATAATTTTTGGATATAGTTTCATGTTCATAATAAAAATAATTTTCTTAAAATAACAACTTTTAAATCAAAGTTTATCATAGTTTTTAATTAACTAACCCAAAACAGCCCGCGATGTTACTACGACGGCGTAAATCCGGTTTTACGGTGTTTTTCGTGTTTCCAGGTTTTAAATCATTAAGTTAGCATATCATATAGATATAGAACATGTGTTTAGTTGATTTTAAAAGTCAAGTTATAAGGATTAACTTTTGTTTGCGAACAAGTTTAGAATTAACTAAACTATGTTCTAGTGATTACAAGTTTAAACCTTCGAATAAGATAGCTTTATATGTATGAATCGAATGATGTTATGAACATCATTACTACCTTAATTTTCTTGGATAAACCTACTGGAAAATAGAAAAATGGATCTAGCTTCAACGGATCCTTGGATGGCTCGAAGTTCTTGAAGCAGAATCATGACACGAAAACAAGTTCAAGTAAGATCATCACTTGAAATAAGATTGTTATAGTTATAGAAATTGAACCAAAGTTTGAATATGATTATTACCTTGTATTAGAATGATAACCTACTGTAAGAAACAAAGATTTCTTGAGGCTGGATGATCACCTTACAAGATTGGAAATGAGCTAGCAAACTTGAAAGTATTCTTGATTTTATGTAACTAGAACTTGTAGAATATATGAAGAACACTTAGAACTTGAAGATAGAACTTGAGAGAGATCAATTAGATGAAGAAAATTGAAGAATGAAAGTGTTTTTAGGTGTTTTTGGTCGTTGGTGTATGGATTAGATATAAAGGATATGTAATTTTATTTTCATGTAAATAAGTCATGAATGATTACTCATATTTTTGTAATTTTATGAGATATTTCATGCTAGTTGCCAAATGATGGTTCCCACATGTGTTAGGTGACTCACATGGGCTGCTAAGAGCTGATCATTGGAGTGTATATATCAATAGTACATACATCTAAAAGCTGTGTATTGTACGAGTACGAATACGGGTGCATACGAGTAGAATTGTTGATGAAACTGAACGAGGATGTAATTGTAAGCATTTTTGTTAAGTAGAAGTATTTTGATAAGTGTATTGAAGTCTCTCAAAAGTGTATAAATACATATTAAAACACTACATGTATATACATTTTAACTGAGTCGTTAAGTCATCGTTAGTCGTTACATGTAAGTGTTGTTTTAAAACCTTTAGGTTAACGATCTTGTTAAATGTTGTTAACCCAATGTTTATAATATCAAATGAGATTTTAAATTATTATATTATCATGATATTATCATGTATGAATATCTCTTAATATGATATATATACATTAAATGTCTTTACAACGATAATCGTTACATATATGTCTCGTTTAAAAATCATTAAGTTAGTAGTCTTGTTTTTACATATGTAGTTCATTGTTAATATACTTAATGATATGTTTACTTATCATAGTATCATGTTAACTATATATATATATCCATATATATGTCATCATATAGTTTTTACAAGTTTTAACGTTCGTGAATCACCGGTCAACTTGGGTGGTCAATTGTCTATATGATACATATTTCAATTAATCAAGTCTTAACAAGTTTGATTGCTTAACATGTTGGAAACATTTAATCATGTAAATATCAATCTCAATTAATATATATAAACATGAAAAAGTTCGGGTCACTACAGTACCTACCCGTTAAATAAATTTCGTCACGAAATTTTAAGCTGTTGAAGGTGTTGACGAATCTTCTGGAAATAGATGCGGGTATTTCTTCTTCATCTGATCTTCACGCTCCCAGGTGAACTCGGGTCCTCTACGAGCATTCCATCGAACCTTAACAATTGGTATCTTGTTTTGCTTAAGTCTTTTAACCTCACGATCCATTATTTCGACGGGTTCTTCGATGAATTGAAGTTTTTCGTTGATTTGGATTTCATCTAACGGAATAGTGAGATCTTCTTTAGCAAAACATTTCTTCAAATTCGAGACGTTGAAAGTGTTATGTACAGCTGCGAGTTGTTGAGGTAACTCAAGTCGGTAAGCTACTGGTCCGACACGATCAATAATCTTGAATGGTCCAATAAACCTTGGATTTAATTTCCCTCGTTTACCAAATCGAACAACGCCTTTCCAAGGTGCAACTTTAAGCATGACCATCTCTCCAATTTCAAATTCTATATCTTTTCTTTTAATGTCAGCGTAGCTCTTTTGTCGACTTTGGGCAGTTTTCAACCGTTGTTGAATTTGGATTATCTTCTCGGTAGTTTCTTGTATAATCTCCGGACCCGTAATCTGTCTATCCCCCACTTCACTCCAACAAATCGGAGACCTGCACTTTCTACCATAAAGTGCTTCAAACGGCGCCATCTCAATGCTTGAATGGTAGCTGTTGTTGTAGGAAAATTCTGCTAACTGTAGATGTCGATCCCAACTGTTTCCGAAATCAATAACACATGCTCGTAGCATGTCTTCAAGCGTTTGTATCGTCCTTTCGCTCTGCCCATCAGTTTGTGGATGATAGGCAGTACTCATGTCTAGACGAGTTCCTAATGCTTGCTGTAATGTCTGCCAGAATCTTGAAATAAATCTGCCATCCCTATCAGAGATAATAGAGATTGGTATTCCATGTCTGGAGATGACTTCCTTCAAATACAGTCGTGCTAACTTCTCCATCTTGTCATCTTCTCTTATTGGCAGGAAGTGTGCTGATTTGGTGAGACGATCAACTATTACCCAAATAGTATCAAAACCACTTGCAGTCCTTGGCAATTTAGTGATGAAATCCATGGTAATGTTTTCCCATTTCCATTCCGGGATTTCGGGTTGTTGAAGTAGAACTGATGGTTTCTGATGCTCAGCTTTGACCTTAGAACACGTCAAACATTCTCCTACGTATTTAGCAACATCGGCTTTCATACCCGGCCACCAAAAATGTTTCTTGAGATCCTTGTATATCTTCCCCGTTCCAGGATGTATTGAGTATCTGGTTTTATGAGCTTCTCTAAGTACCATTTCTCTCATATCTCCAAATTTTGGTACCCAAATCCTTTCAGCCCTATACCGGGTTCCGTCTTCCCGAATATTAAGATGCTTCTCCGATCCTTTGGGTATTTCATCCTTTAAATTTCCCATTTTTAAAACTCCTTGTTGCGCCTCCTTTATTTCAGTAGTAAGGTTATTATGAATCATTATATTCATAGATTTTACTCGAATGGGTTCTCTGTCCTTCCTGCTCAAGGCATCGGCTACCACATTTGCCTTCCCCGGGTTGTAACGAATCTCAAAGTCGTAATCATTCAATAATTCAATCCACCTACGCTGCCTCATATTCAGTTGTTTCTGATTAAATATGTGTTGAAGACTTTTGTGGTCGGTATATATAATACTTTTAACACCATATAAGTAGTGCCTCCAAGTCTTTAATGCAAAAACAACTGCGCCTAATTCCAAATCATGCGTCGTATAATTTTGTTCGTGAATCTTCAATTGTCTAGACGCATAAGCAATCACCTTCGTTCGTTGCATTAATACACAACCGAGACCTTGCTTTGATGCGTCACAATAAATCACAAAATCATCATTCCCTTCAGGCAATGACAATATAGGTGCCGTAGTTAGCTTTTTCTTCAATAACTGAAACGCTTTCTCTTGTTCATCATTCCATTCAAATTTCTTCCCTTTATGCGTTAATGCAGTCAAGGGTTTTGCTATTCTGGAAAAGTCTTGGATGAACCTTCTGTAGTAACCAGCTAGTCCTAAAAACTGGCGTATGTGTTTCGGAGTTTTCGGGGTTTCCCACTTTTCAACAGTTTCTATCTTTGCCGGATCCACCTTAATACCTTCTTTGTTCACTATGTGACCGAGGAATTGAACTTCTTCCAACCAAAATGCACACTTTGAAAACTTAGCGTACAATTCTTCCTTCCTCAATACTTCTAACACCTTTCTCAAATGTTCACCGTGTTCTTGGTCATTCTTTGAGTAAATAAGTATGTCATCAATGAAAACAATGACAAACTTGTCAAGGTATGGTCCACACACTCGGTTCATAAGGTCCATGAACATAGCTGGTGCATTAGTTAAACCAAATGGCATGACCATAAACTCGTAATGACCGTAACGTGTTCTGAAAGCAGTCTTTGGAATATCATCTTCTTTCACCAGCATTTGATGATACCCGGAACGTAAGTCAATCTTTGAATAAACAGACGAGCCTTGTAGTTGATTAAATAAGTCGTCGATTCTCGGTAGTGGGTAGCGGTTCTTGATGGTAAGTTTGTTCAACTCTCGGTAGTCGATACACAACCTGAATGTACCATCTTTCTTCTTGACAAACAAAACAGGAGCTCCCCACGGTGATGTGCTTGGTCGAATGAAACCACGCTCTAAAAGTTCTTGTAATTGGCTTTGCAGTTCTTTCATCTCGCTGGGTGCGAGTCTGTAAGGAGCACGAGCTATTGGTGCAGCTCCTGGTACAAGATCTATTTGAAATTCAACGGATCGATGTGGGGGTAATCCCGGTAATTCTTCCGGAAATACATCGGGAAATTCTTTTACAATGGGAACATCATTGATGCTCTTTTCTTTAGTTTGTACTTTCTCGACGTGTGCTAGAACAGCATAGCAACCTTTTCTTATTAGTTTTTGTGCCTTCAAATTATTAATAAGATGTAGCTTCGTGTTGCCCTTTTCTCCGTACACCATTAAGGGTTTTCCTTTTTCTCGTATAATGCGAATTGCATTTTTGTAACAAACGATCTCTGCTTTCACTTCTTTCAACCAGTCCATACCGATTATCACATCAAAACTCCCTAACTCTACTGGTATCAAATCAATCTTAAATGTTTCGCTAACCAGTTTAATTTCTCGATTCCGACATATATTATCTGCTGAAATTAATTTACCATTTGCTAATTCGAGTAAAAATTTACTATCCAAAGGCGTCAATGGGCAACTTAATTTAGCACAAAAATCTCTACTCATATAGCTTCTATCCGCACCCAAATCAAATAAAACGTAAGCAGATTTATTGTCAATAAGAAACGTACCCGTAACAAGCTCCGGGTCTTCCTGTGCCTCTGCCGCATTAATATTGAAAACTCTTCCGCGGCCTTGTCCATTCGTGTTCTCCTGGTTCGGGCAATTTCTAATAATGTGGCCCGGTTTTCCACATTTATAACAAACTACATTGGCATAGCTTGCTCCGACACTACTTGCTCCGCCATTACTCGTTCCGAAACCATTTGTTCCTTTCGTTCTATTAACCCCTGGTCCGTAGACCTCACACTTCGCCGCGCTATGACCATTTCTTTTACACTTGTTGCAAAATTTGGTGCAGAACCCCGAGTGATATTTTTCACACCTTTGGCATAGCTGTTTCTGATTGTTGTTGTTATTGTGGTTATTATTGTTGTAGTTGCTGTTGTTGTTGTTGTTGTTGTTGTTGTTGTTGGGCCGTTTGTTGTAGTTACGATTGATGTTGCGATTGTTGGGATAATTGTTGCGATTGCTGTTGTTGTTGTATTGGTGATTCTTATCACCATTTTCCTCCCACTTTCTTTTGACTTGCTTCACATTGGCCTCTTCAGCAGTCTGTTCTTTAATTCTTTCTTCAATCTGGTTCACTAGTTTGTGAGCCATTCTACATGCCTGTTGTATGGAGGCGGGCTCGTGTGAACTTATGTCTTCTTGGATTCTTTCCGGTAATCCTTTCACAAACGCGTCGATCTTCTCTTCCTCATCTTCGAATGCTCCCGGACACAATAGGCACAATTCTGTGAATCGTCTTTCGTACGTGGTAATATCAAATCCTTGGGTTCGTAACCCTCTAAGTTCTGTCTTGAGCTTATTGACCTCGGTTCTGGGACGGTACTTCTCGTTCATCAAGTGCTTGAATGCTGACCACGGTAGTGCGTACGCATCGTCTTGTCCCACTTGCTCTAGATAGGTATTCCACCATGTTAACGCAGAACCTGTGAAGGTATGCGTAGCGTACTTCACTTTGTCCTCTTCAGTACACTTACTTATGGCAAACACCGATTCGACCTTCTCGGTCCACCGTTTCAATCCGATCGGTCCTTCGGTTCCATCAACTTCCAAAGGTTTGCAGGCAGTGAATTCTTTGTAGGTGCATCCTACACGATTTCCTGTACTGCTAGATCCAAGGTTATTGTTGGTATGTAGCGCAGCCTGTACTGCGGCTATGTTTGAAGCTAGAAAAGTACGGAATTCCTCTTCATTCATATTCACTGTGTGTCGAGTAGTCGGTGCCATTTCCTTCAAAATAGTCAAATGGAACAAGTTAATCATACAGAATATTAAGAGTAGTTAATAGTATTTCGTAGCATAATATGAACTCATTTATAAAAGCTTTTTCTTCATATTAGCGTTTTATAAGTTTAAATTCGGGTAGTACCTACCCGTTAAGTTCATACTTAGCAGCTAATATACAATTCAACTACTACAATTCTATATGAAAAACTGATTATAATAATATTTCGCGTTCAAACTTTTACACAATATTTTACAAACTTACAATACCGCTTATTTTACATATAGCATGAAATATAGCACACAATAAATTTGATACAAGATGGTTGTGAAGATAATTCTAGCTAGTACACAAGTCGTTCAGCAAAGGCAATAAAGACACGTAATTCATACGTCCAGAAACAAGTCATGCATTCTGGTTTTACTAGGATTACTTCCCATCCTTGGTCTTGTGGAACATAACCGTTATGGCCGTTGATAAGACAGCGTGTTGTAACGTTGTCAAAGGGACGAGGGTTACGTAATGTCCAACAGTCCCGTAACAATCTAAAAACCTCATTTCTTACCCCAATTACCGACTCCGTCACTTGTGGAAACGTTTTGTTTAATAGTTGTAGCCCGATGTTCTTGTTCTCACTTTGGTGAGAAGTGAACATTACTAATCCGTAAGCATAACATGCTTCTTTATGTTGTATGTTAGCCGCTTTTTCTAAATCACGAAGTCCAATATTCGGATATATTGAGTCAAAATAATTTGTTAACCCATTGCGTAAAATAGCATTTGGGTTCCCCGCAATATATGCGTCAAAGTAAACACATCGTAACTTATGGATTTCCCAATGTGATATCCCCCATCTTTCGAACGAAAGCCTTTTATAAACCAAGGCATTCTTGGAACGTTCTTCGAATGTCTTACAAACTGATCTCGCCTTAAATAGTTGTGTCGAAGAATTCTGACCGACTCTAGACAAGATTTCATCAATCATGTCTCCGGGTAGGTCTCTTAAAATATTGGGTTGTCTATCCATTTTGTGTTTTTATACTGTAAAATAGACAAGAGTTAGATTCATAAAAAAAATACTTATTAATACAAGTAATTTTTACATATATCATAAAGCATACGCACACTATATTACATATATTACACCACACGAATACAACTATCTTATTCCGACTCGCTTGTTTCTTCTTCTTCGGTTTTGGTTCGTTTTGCCAAGTTTCTAGGGATATATGATGTTCCCCTAATACGAGCCGTCGTTTTCCACATTGGTTTAGAAAAACCTGGTGGTTTAGAGGTTCCCGGGTCATTGTTATAACTTAAGGACTTCGGGGGTTGACGATACATATAAAGTTCATCGGGGTTGGAATTAGATTTCTCTATTTTTATGCCCTTTCCCTTATTATTTTCTTTTGCCTTTTTAAATTCAGTTGGGGTAATTTCTATAACATCATCGGAATTCTCGTCGGAATCCGATTCATCGGAGAATTGGTAATCCTCCCAATATTTTGCTTCCTTGGCGGAAACACCATTGACCATAATTAACCTTGGTCGGTTGGTTGAGGATTTTCTTTTACTTAACCGTTTTATTATTTCCCCCACCGGTTCTATTTCTTCATCCGGTTCCGATTCTTCTTCCGGTTCCGATTCTTCTTCCGGTTCCGACTCTTCTTCCGGTTCCTCTTCGGGAACTTGTGAATCAGTCCATGAATCATTCCAATTTACATTTGACTCTTCATTATTATTAGGTGAGTCAATGGGACTTGTTCTAGAGGTAGACATCGATCACATAATATCAAACGCGTTAAGAGATTAATATATCACATAATATTCACATGGTAAAAATATATAGTTTCCAACAAAATTTGTTAAGCAATCATTTTTCAAGTAAACACGGTCGAATTCCAGACTCACTAATGTATCCTAACAAACTCGATAAGACACACTAATGCAAAATTCTGGTTCTCTAAGACCAACGCTCGGATACCAACTGAAATGTCCCGTTCTTATTGATTAAAAACGTTCCATATTAATTGATTTCGTTGCGAGGTTTTGACCTCTATATGAGACGTTTTTCAAAGACTGCATTCATTTTAAAACAAACCATAACCTTTATTTCATCAATAAAGGTTTAAAAAGCTTTACGTAGATTATCAAATAATGATAATCTAAAATATCCTGTTTACACACGACCATTACATAATGGTTTACAATACAAATATGTTACAACAAAATAAGTTTCTTGAATGCAGTTTTTACACAATATCATACAAGCATGGACTCCAAATCTTGTCCTTATTTAAGTATGCGACAGCGGAAGCTCTTAATAATCACCTGAGAATAAACATGCTTAAAACGTCAACAAAAATGTTGGTGAGTTATAGGTTTAACCTATATATATCAAATCGTAACAATAGACCACAAGATTTCATATTTCAATACGCATCCCATACATAGAGATAAAAATCATTCATATGGTGAACACCTGGTAACCGACATTAACAAGATGCATATATAAGAATATCCCCATCATTCCGGGACACCCTTCGGATATGATATAAATTTCGAAGTACTAAAGCATCCGGTACTTTGGATGGGGCTTGTTGGGCCCGATAGATCTATCTTTAGGATTCGCGTCAATTAGGGTGTCTGTTCCCTAATTCTTAGATTACCAGACTTAATAAAAAGGGGCATATTCGATTTCGATAATTCAACCATAGAATGTAGTTTCACGTACTTGTGTCTATTTTGTAAATCATTTATAAAACCTGCATGTATTCTCATCCCAAAAATATTAGATTTTAAAAGTGGGACTATAACTCACTTTCACAGATTTTTACTTCGTCGAGAAGTAAGACTTGGCCACTGGTTGATTCACGAACCTATAACAATATATACATATATATCAAAGTATGTTCAAAATATATTTACAACACTTTTAATATATTTTGATGTTTTAAGTTTATTAAGTCAGCTGTCCTCGTTAGTAACCTACAACTAGTTGTCCACAGTTAGATATACAGAAATAAATCGATAAATATTATCTTGAATCAATCCACGACCCAGTGTATACGTATCTCAGTATTGATCACAACTCAAACTATACATATTTTGGAATCAACCTCAACCCTGTATAGCTAACTCCAACATTCACATATAGAGTGTCTATGGTTGTTCCGAAATATATATAGATGTGTCGACATGATAGGTCGAAACATTGTATACGTGTCTATGGTATCTCAAGATTACATAATATACAATACAAGTTGATTAAGTTATGGTTGGAATATATTTGTTACCAATTTTCACGTAGCTAAAATGAGAAAAATTATCCAATCTTGTTTTACCCATAACTTCTTCATTTTAAATCCGTTTTGAGTGAATCAAATTGCTATGGTTTCATATTAAACTCTATTTTATGAATCTAAACAGAAAAAGTATAGGTTTATAGTCGGAAAAATAAGTTACAAGTCATTTTTGTAAAGGTAGTCATTTCAGTCGAAAGAACGATGTCTAGATGACCATTTTAGAAAACATACTTCCACTTTGAGTTTAACCATAATTTTTGGATATAGTTTCATGTTCATAATAAAAATAATTTTCTTAAAATAACAACTTTTAAATCAAAGTTTATCATAGTTTTTAATTAACTAACCCAAAACAGCCCGCGGTGTTACTACGACGGCGTAAATTCGGTTTTACGGTGTTTTTCGTGTTTCCAGGTTTTAAATCATTAAGTTAGCATATCATATAGATATAGAACATGTGTTTAGTTGATTTTAAAAGTCAAGTTAGAAGGATTAACTTTTGTTTGCGAACAAGTTTAGAATTAACTAAACTATGTTCTAGTGATTACAAGTTTAAACCTTCGAATAAGATAGCTTTATATGTATGAATCGAATGATGTTATGAACATCATTACTACCTTAAGTTTCTTGGATAAACCTACTGGAAAAGAGAAAAATGGATCTAGCTTCAACGGATCCTTGAATGGCTCGAAGTTCTTGAAGCAGAATCATGACACGAAAACAAGTTCAAGTAAGATCATCACTTGAAATAAGATTGTTATAGTTATAGAAATTGAACCAAAGTTTGAATATGATTATTACCTTGTATTAGAATGATAACCTACTGTAAGAAACAAAGATTTCTTGAGGCTGGATGATCACCTTACAAGATTGGAAATGAGCTAGCAAACTTGAAAGTATTCTTGATTTTATGTAACTAGAACTTGTAGAATATATGAAGAACACTGAAATGTCCCGTTCTTATTGATTAAAAACGTTCCATATTAATTGATTTCGTTGCGAGGTTTTGACCTCTATATGAGACATTTTTCAAAGACTGCATTCATTTTTAAACAAACCATAACCTTTATTTCATCAATAAAGGTTTAAAAAGCTTTACGTAGATTATCAAATAATGATAATCTAAAATATCCTGTTTACACACGACCATTACATAATGGTTTACAATACAAATATGTTACAACAAAATAAGTTTCTTGAATGCAGTTTTTACACAATATCATACAAGCATGGACTCCAAATCTTGTCCTTATTTAAGTATGCGACAGCGGAAGCTCTTAATAATCACCTGAGAATAAACATGCTTAAAACGTCAACAAAAATGTTGGTGAGTTATAGGTTTAACCTATATATATCAAATCAAAATAATAGACCACAAGATTTCATATTTCAATACACATGCCATACATAGAGATAAAAATCATTCATATGGTGAACACCTGGTAACCGACATTAACAAGATGCATATATAAGAATATCCCCATCATTCCGGGACACCCTTCGAATATGATATAAATTTTGAAGTACTAAAGCATCCGGTACTTTGGATGGGGTTTGTTAGGACCAATAGATCTATCTTTAGGATTCGCGTCAATTAGGGTGTCTGTTCCCTAATTCTTAGATTACCAGACTTAATAAAAAGGGGCATATTCGATTTCGATAATTCAACCATAGAATGTAGTTTCACGTACTTGTGTCTATTTTGTAAATCATTTATAAAACCTGCATGTATTCTCATCCCAAAAATATTAGATTTTAAAAGTGGGACTATAACTCACTTTCACAGGTTTTTACTTCGTCGGGAAGTAAGACTTGGCCACTGGTTGATTCACGAACCTATAACAATATATACATATATATCAAAGTATGTTCAAAATATATTTACAACACTTTTAATATATTTTGATGTTTTAAGTTTATTAAGTCAGCTGTCCTCGTTAGTAACCTACAACTAGTTGTCCACAGTTAGATGTACAGAAATAAATCGATAAATATTATCTTGAATCAATCCACGACCCAGTGTATACGTATCTCAGTATTGATCACAACTCAAACTAAATATATTTTGGAATCAACCTCAACCCTGTATAGCTAACTCCAACATTCACATATAGAGTGTCTATGGTTGTTCCGAAATATATATAGATGTGTCGACATGATAGGTCGAAACATTGTATACGTGTCTATGGTATCTCAAGATTACATAATATACAATACAAGTTGATTAAGTTATGGTTGGAATAGATTTGTTACCAATTTTCACGTAGCTAAAATGAGAAAAATTATCCAATCTTGTTTTACCCATAACTTCTTCATTTTAAATCCGTTTTGAGTGAATCAAATTGCTATGGTTTCATATTGAACTCTATTTTATGAATCTAAACAGAAAAAGTATAGGTTTATAGTCGGAAAAATAAGTTACAAGTCGTTTTTGTAAAGGTAGTCATTTCAGTCGAAAGAACGACGTCTAGATGACCATTTTAGAAAACATACTTCCACTTTGAGTTTAACCATAATTTTTGGATATAGTTTCATGTTCATAATAAAAATAATTTTCTCAGAATAACAACTTTTAAATCAAAGTTTATCATAGTTTTTAATTAACTAACCCAAAACAGCCCGCGGTGTTACTACGACGGCGTAAATCCGGTTTTACGGTGTTTTTCGTGTTTTCAGGTTTTAAATCATTAAGTTAGCATATCATATAGATATAGAACATGTGTTTAGTTGATTTTAAAAGTCAAGTTAGAAGGATTAACTTTTGTTTGCGAACAAGTTTAGAATTAACTAAACTATGTTCTAGTGATTACAAGTTTAAACCTTCGAATAAGATAGCTTTATATGTATGAATCGAATGATGTTATGAACATCATTACTACCTTAAGTTCCTTGGATAAACCTACTGGAAAAGAGAAAAATGGATCTAGCTTCAATGGATCCTTGGATGGCTCGAAGTTCTTGAAGCAGAATCATGACACGAAAACAAGTTCAAGTAAGATCATCACTTAAAATAAGATTGTTATAGTTATAGAAATTGAACCAAAGTTTGAATATGATTATTACCTTGTATTAGAATGATAACCTACTGTAAGAAACAAAGATTTCTTGAGGTTAGATGATCACCTTACAAGATTGGAAGTGAGCTAGCAAACTTGAAAGTATTCTTGATTTTATGAAACTAGAACTTTTGGAATTTATGAAGAACACTTAGAACTTGAAGATAGAACTTGAGAGAGATCAATTAGATGAAGAAAATTGAAGAATGAAAGTGTTTGTAGGTGTTTTTGGTCGTTGGTGTATGGATTAGATATAAAGGATATGTTATTTTGTTTCCATGTAAATAAGTCATGAATGATTACTCATATTTTTGTAATTTTATGAGATATTTCATGCTAGTTGCCAAATGATGGTTCCCACATGTGTTAGGTGACTCACATGGGCTGCTAAGAGCTGATCATTGGAGTGTATATACCAATAGTACATACATCTAAAAGCTGTGTATTGTACGAGTACGAATACGGGTGCATACGAGTAGAATTGTTGATGAAACTGAACGAGGATGTAATTGTAAGCATTTTTGTTAAGTAGAAGTATTTTGATAAGTGTATTGAAGTCTTTCAAAAGTGTATAAATACATATTAAAACACTACATGTATATACATTTTAACTGAGTCGTTAAGTCATCGTTAGTCGTTACATGTAAGTGTTGTTTTGAAACTTTTAGGTTAACGATCTTGTTAAATGTTGTTAACCCAATGTTTATAATATCAAATGAGATTTTAAATTATTATATTATCATGATATTATCATGTATGAATATCTCTTAATATGATATATATACATTAAATGTCTTTACAACGATAATCGTTACATATATGTCTCGTTTAAAAATCATTAAGTTAGTAGTCTTGTTTTTACATATGTAGTTCATTGTTAATATACTTAATGATATGTTTACTTATCATAGTATCATGTTAACTATATATATATCCATATATATGTCATCATATAGTTTTTACAAGTTTTAACGTTCGTGAATCACCGGTCAACTTGGGTGGTCAATTGTCTATATGAAACATATTTCAATTAATCAAGTCTTAACAAGTTTGATTGCTTAACATGTTGGAAACATTTAATCATGTAAATATCAATCTCAATTAATATATATAAACATGGAAAAGTTCGGGTCACTACAGTACCTACCCGTTAAATAAATTTCGTCCCGAAATTTTAAGCTGTTGAAGGTGTTGATGAATCTTCTGGAAATAGATGCGGGTATTTCTTCTTCATCTGATCTTCACGCTCCCAGGTGAACTCGGGTCCTCTACGAGCATTCCATCGAACCTTAACAATTGGTATCTTGTTTTGCTTAAGTCTTTTAACCTCACGATCCATTATTTCGACGGGTTCTTCGATGAATTGAAGTTTTTCGTTGATTTGGATTTCATCTAACGGAATAGTGAGATCTTCTTTAGCAAAACATTTCCTCAAATTCGAGACGTGGAAAGTGTTATGTACAGCCGCGAGTTGTTGAGGTAACTCAAGTCGGTAAGCTACTGGTCCGACACGATCAATAATCTTGAATGGTCCAATATACCTTGGATTTAATTTCCCTCGTTTACCAAATCGAACAACGCCTTTCCAAGGTGCAACTTTAAGCATGACCATCTCTCCAATTTCAAATTCTATATCTTTTCTTTTAATGTCAGCGTAGCTCTTTTGTCGACTTTGGGCAGTTTTCAACCGTTGTTGAATTTGGATGATCTTCTCGGTAGTTTCTTGTATAATCTCCGGACCCGTAATCTGTCTATCCCCCACCTCACTCCAACAAATCGGAGACCTGCACTTTCTACCATAAAGTGCTTCAAACGGCGCCATCTCAATGCTTGAATGGTAGCTGTTGTTGTAGGAAAATTCTGCTAACGGTAGATGTCGATCCCAACTGTTTCCGAAATCAATAACACATGCTCGTAGCATATCTTCAAGCGTTTGTATCGTCCTTTCGCTCTGCCCATCAGTTTGTGGATGATAGGAAGTACTCATGTCTAGACGAGTTCCTAATGCTTGCTGTAATGTCTGCCAGAATCTTGAAATAAATCTGCCATCCCTATCAGAGATAATAGAGATTGGTATTCCATGTCTGGAGACGACTTCCTTCAAATACAGTCATGCTAACTTCTCCATCTTGTCATCTTCTCTTATTGGTAGGAAGTGTGCTGATTTGGTGAGACGATCAACTATTACCCAAATAGTATCAAAACCACTTGCAGTCCTTGGCAATTTAGTGATGAAATCCATGGTAATGTTTTCCCATTTCCATTCCGGGATTTCGGGTTGTTGAAGTAGACCTGATGGTTTCTGATGCTCAGCTTTGGCCTTAGAACACGTCAAACATTCTCCTACGTATTTAGCAACATCGGCTTTCATACCCGGCCACCAAAAATGTTTCTTGAGATCCTTGTACATCTTCCCCGTTCCAGGATGTATTGAGTATCTGGTTTTATGAGCTTCTCTAAGTACCATTTCTCTCATATCTCCAAATTTTGGTACCCAAATCCTTTCAGCCCTATACCGGGTTCCGTCTTCCCGAATATTAAGATGCTTCTCCGATCCTTTGGGTATTTCATCCTTTAAATTTCCCTCTTTTAAAACTCCTTGTTGCGCCTCCTTTATTTGAGTAGTAATGTTATTATGAATCATTATATTCATAGATTTTACTCGAATGGGTTCTCTGTCCTTCCTGCTCAAGGCATCGGCTACCACATTTGCCTTCCCCGGGTGGTAACGAATCTCAAAGTCGTAATCATTCAACAATTCAATCCACCTACGCTGCCTCATATTCAGTTGTTTCTGATTAAATATGTGTTGAAGACTTTTGTGGTCGGTATATATAATACTTTTGACCCCATATAAGTAGTGCCTCCAAGTCTTTAATGCAAAAACAACCGCGCCTAATTCTAAATCATGCGTCGTATAATTTTGTTCGTGAATCTTCAATTGTCTAGACGCATAAGCAATCACCTTCGTTCGTTGCATTAATACACAACCGAGACCTTGCTTTGATGCATCACAATAAATCACAAAATCATCATTCCCTTCAGGCAATGACAATATAGGTGCCGTAGTTAGCTTTTTCTTCAATAACTGAAACGCTTTCTCTTGTTCATCATTCCATTCAAATTTCTTCCCTTTATGCGTTAATGCAGTCAAGGGTTTTGCTATTCTGGAAAAGTCTTGGATGAACCTTCTGTAGTAACCAGCTAGTCCTAAAAACTGGCGTATGTGTTTCGGAGTTTTCGGGGTTTCCCACTTTTCAACAGTTTCTATCTTTGCCGGATCCACCTTAATACCTTCTTTGTTCACTATGTGACCGAGGAATTGAACTTCTTCCAACCAAAATGCACACTTTGAAAACTTAGCGTACAATTCTTCCTTCCTCAATACTTCTAACACCTTTCTCAAATGTTCACCGTGTTCTCGGTCATTCTTTGAGTAAATAAGTATGTCATCAATGAAAACAATGACAAACTTGTCAAGGTATGGTCCACACACTCGGTTCATAAGGTCCATGAACACAGCTGGTGCATTAGTTAAACCAAACGGCATGACCATAAACTCGTAATGACCGTAACGTGTTCTGAAAGCAGTCTTTGGAATATCATCTTCTTTCACCCGCATTTGATGATACCCGGAACGTAAGTCAATCTTTGAATAAACAGACGAGCCTTGTAGTTGATCAAATAAGTCGTCGATTCTCGGTAGTGGGTAGCGATTCTTGATGGTAAGTTTGTTCAACTCTCGGTAGTCGATACACAACCTGAATGTACCATCTTTCTTCTTGACAAACAAAACAGGAGCTCCCCAAGGTGATGTGCTTGGTCGAATGAAACCACGCTCTAAAAGTTCTTGTAATTGGCTTTGCAGTTCTTTCATCTCACTGGGTGCGAGTCTGTAAGGAGCACGAGCTATTGGTGCAGCTCCTGGTACAAGATCTATTTGAAATTCAACGGATCGATGTGGGGGTAATCCCGGTAATTCTTTCGGAAATACATCGGGAAATTCTTTTGCGACGGGAACATCATTGATGCTCTTTTCTTCAGTTTGTACTTTCTCGACGTGTGCTAAAACAGCATAGCAACCTTTTCTTATTAGTTTTTGTGCCTTCAAATTACTAATAAGATGTAGCTTCGTGTTGCCCTTTTCTCCGTACACCATTAAGGGTTTTCCTTTTTCTCGTATAATGCGGATTGCATTTTTGTAACAAACGATCTCTGCTTTCACTTATTTCAACCAGTCCATACCGATTATCACATCAAAACTCCCTAACTCTACTGGTATCAAATCAATCTTAAATGTTTCGCTAACCAGTTTAATTTCTCGATTCCGACATATATTATCTGCTGAAATTAATTTTCCATTTGCTAATTCGAGTAAAAATTTACTATCCAAAGGCGTCAATGGACAACTTAATTTAGCACAAAAATCTCTACTCATATAGCTTCTATCCGCACCCGAATCAAATAAAACGTAAGCAGATTTATTGTCAATAAGAAACGTACCCGTAACAAGCTCCGGGTCTTCCTGTGCCTCTGCCGCATTAATATTGAAAACTCTTCCGCGGCCTTGTCCATTCGTGTTCTCCTGGTTCGGGCAATTTCTAATAATGTGGCCCAGTTTTCCACATTTATAACAAACTACATTGGCATAGCTTGCTCCGACACTACTTGCTCCGCCATTACTCGTTCCGACACCATTTGTTCCTTTTGTTCTATTGACCCCTGGTCCGTAGACCTCACACTTCGCCGCGCTATGACCATTTCTTTTACACTTGTTGCAAAATTTGGTGCAGAACCCCGAGTGATACTTTTCACACCTTTGGCATAGCTGTTTCTGATTGTTGTTGTTGTTGCGGTTATTATTGTTGTTGGGATGATTGTTGTAGTTGCTGTTGTTGTTGTTGTTGTTGTTGTTGTTGTTGAGCCATTTGTTGTAGTTGCGATTGATGTTGCGATTGTTGTTGTTGTTGTATTGGTGATTCTTATCACCATTTTCCTCCCACTTTCTTTTGACTTGCTTCACATTGGCCTCTTCAGCAGTCTGTTCTTTAATTCTTTCTTCAATCTGGTTCACTAGTTTGTGAGCCATTCTACATGCCTGTTGTATGGAGGCGGGCTCGTGTGAACTTATATCTTCTTGGATTCTTTCCGGTAATCCTTTCACAAACGCGTCGATCTTCTCTTCCTCATCTTCGAATGCTCCCGGACACAATAGGCACAATTCTGTGAATCGTCTTTCGTACGTGGTAATATCAAATCCTTGGGTTCGTAACCCTCTAAGTTCTGTCTTGAGCTTATTGACCTCGGTTCTGGGACGGTACTTCTCGTTCATCAAGTGCTTGAATGCTGACCACGGTAGTGCGTACGCATCGTCTTGTCCCACTTGCTCTAGATAGGTATTCCACCATGTTAACGCAGAACCTGTGAAGGTATGCGTAGCGTACTTCACTTTGTCTTCTTCAGTACACTTACTTATGGCAAACACCGATTCGACCTTCTCGGTCCACCGTTTCAATCCGATCGGTCCTTCGGTTCCATCAAATTCCAAAGGTTTGCAGGCAGTGAATTCTTTGTAGGTGCATCCTACACGATTTCCTGTACTGCTAGATCCAAGGTTATTGTTGGTATGTAGCGCAGCCTGTACTGCGGCTATGTTTGAAGCTAGAAAAGTACGGAATTCCTCTTCATTCATATTCACGGTGTGTCGAGTAGTCGGTGCCATTTCCTTCAAAATAGTTAAATGGAACAAGTTAATCATACAGAATATTAAGAGTAGTTAATAGTATTTCGTAGCATAATATGAACTCATTTATAAAAGCTTTTTCTTCATATTAGCGTTTTATAAGTTTAAATTCGGGTAGTACCTACCCGTTAAGTTCATACTTAGTAGCTAATATACAATTCAACTACTACAATTCTATATGAAAAACTGATTATAATAATATTTCGCGTTCAAACTTTTATACAATATTTTACAAACTTACAATACCGCTTATTTTACATAAAGCATGAAATATAGCACACAATAACTTTGATACAAGATAGTTGTGAAGATAATTCTAGCTAATACACAAGTCGTTCAGCAAAGGCAATAAAGACACGTAATTCATACGTCCAGAAACAAGTCATGCATTCTGGTTTTACTAGGACTACTTCCCATCCTTGGTCTTGTGCAACATAACCGTTATGGCCGTTGATGAGACAGCGTGTTGTAACGTCATCAAAGGGACGAGGGTTACATAATGTCCAACAGTCCCGTAACAATCTAAAAACCTCATTTCTTACCCCAATTACCGACTCCGTCACTTGTGGAAATGTTTTGTTTAATAGTTGTAGCCCGATGTTCTTGTTCTCACTTTGGTGAGAAACGAACATTACTAATCCGTAAGCATAACATGCTTCTTTATGTTGCATGTTAGCCGCTTTTTCTAAATCACGAAGTCCAATATTCGGATATATTGAGTCAAAATAATTTCTTAACCCGTTGCGTAAAATAGCATTTGGGTTCCCCGCAATATATGCGTCAAAGTAAACACATAGTAACTTATGGGTTTTCCAATGTGATATCCCCCATCTTTCAAACGAAAGTCTCTTATAAACCAAGACATTCTTGGAACGTTCTTCGAATGTCTTACAAACTGATCTCGCCTTAAATAGTTGTGCCGAGGAATTCTGGCCGACTCTAGACAAGATTTCATCAATCATGTCTCCGGGTAGGTCTCTTAAAATATTGGGTTGTCTATCCATTTTGTGTTTTTAAACTGTAAAATAGACAAGAGTTAGATTCATAAAAAATACTTATTAATACAAGCAATTTTTACATATATCATAAAGCATAAGAACACTATATTACATTTATTACACCACACGAATACAACTCTCTTATTCCGACTCGTTCGTTTCTTCTTCTTCGATTTTTGTTCGTTTAGCCAAGTTTCTAGGGATATATAATGTTCCCCTAATACGAGCCGTCGTTATCCACATTGGTTTAGAAAAACCTGGTGGTTTAGAGGTTCCCGGGTCATTGTTACAACTTAAGGACTTCGGGGGTTGACGATACATATACAGTTCATCGGGGTTGGAATTAGATTTCTCTATTTTTATGCCCTTTCCCTTATTATTTTCTTTTGCCTTTTTAAATTCAGTTGGGGTAATTTCTATAACATCATCGGAATTCTCGTCGGAATCTGATTCATCGGAGAATTGGTAATCCTCCCAATATTTTGCTTCCTTGACAGAAACACCATTGACCATAATTAACCTTGGTCGGTTGGTTGAGGATTTTCTTTTACTTAACCGTTTTATTATTTCCCCCACCGGTTCTATTTCTTCATCCGGTTCCGATTCTTCTTCCGGTTCCGATTCTTCTTCCGGTTCCGACTCTTCTTCCGGTTCCTCTTCGGGAACTTGTGAATCATTCCAATTTACATTTGACTCTTCATTATTATTAGGTGAGTCAATGGGACTTGTTCTAGAGGTAGACATCTATCACATAATATCAAACGCGTTAAGAGATTAATATATCACATAATATTCACATGTTAAAAATATATAGTTTCCAACAAAATTTGTTAAGCAATCATTTTTCAAGTAAACACGGTCGAAGTCCAGACTCACTAATGCATCCTAACAAACTAGATAAGACACACTAATGCAAAATTCTGGTTCTCTAAGACCATCGCTCGGATACCAACTGAAATGTCCCGTTCTTATTGATTAAAAACGTTCCATATTAATTGATTTCGTTGCGAGGTTTTGACCTCTATATGAGACGTTTTTCAAAGACTGCATTCATTTTTAAACAAACCATAACCTTTATTTCATCAATAAAGGTTTAAAAAGCTTTACGTAGATTATCAAATAATGATAATCTAAAATATCCTGTTTACACACGACCATTACATAATGGTTTACAATACAAATATGTTACAACAAAATAAGTTTCTTGAATGCAGTTTTTACACAATATCATACAAGCATGGACTCCAAATCTTGTCCTTATTTAAGTATGCGACAGCGGAAGCTCTTAATAATCACCTGAGAATAAACATGCTTAAAACGTCAACAAAAATGTTGGTGAGTTATAGGTTTAACCTATATATATCAAATCATAATAATAGACCACAAGATTTCATATTTCAATACACATGCCATACATAGAGATAAAAATCATTCATATGGTGAACACCTGGTAACCGACATTAACAAGATGCATATATAAGAATATCCCCATCATTCCGGGACACCCTTCGAATATGATATAAATTTTGAAGTACTAAAGCATCCGGTACTTTGGATGGGGTTTGTTAGGCCCAATAGATCTATCTTTAGGATTCGCGTCAATTAGGGTGTCTGTTCCCTAATTCTTAGATTACCAGACTTAATAAAAAGGGGCATATTCGATTTCGATAATTCAACCATAGAATGTAGTTTCACGTACTTGTGTCTATTTTGTAAATCATTTATAAAACCTGCATGTATTCTCATCCCAAAAATATTAGATTTTAAAAGTGGGACTATAACTCACTTTCACAGGTTTTTACTTCGTCGGGAAGTAAGACTTGGCCACTGGTTGATTCACGAACCTATAACAATATATACATATATATCAAAGTATGTTCAAAATATATTTACAACACTTTTAATATATTTTGATGTTTTAAGTTTATTAAGTCAGCTGTCCTCGTTAGTAACCTACAACTAGTTGTCCACAGTTAGATGTACAGAAATAAATCGATAAATATTATCTTGAATCAATCCACGACCCAGTGTATACGTATCTCAGTATTGATCACAACTCAAACTAAATATATTTTGGAATCAACCTCAACCCTGTATAGCTAACTCCAACATTCACATATAGAGTGTCTATGGTTGTTCCGAAATATATATAGATGTGTCAACATGATAGGTCGAAACATTGTATACGTGTCTATGGTATCTCAAGATTACATAATATACAATACAAGTTGATTAAGTTATGGTTGGAATAGATTTGTTACCAATTTTCACGTAGCTAAAATGAGAAAAATTATCCAATCTTGTTTTACCCATAACTTCTTCATTTTAAATCCGTTTTGAGTGAATCAAATTGCTATGGTTTCATATTGAACTCTATTTTATGAATATAAACAGAAAAAGTATAGGTTTATAGTCGGAAAAATAAGTTACAAGTCGTTTTTGTAAAGGTAGTCATTTCAGTCGAAAGAACGACGTCTAGATGACCATTTTAGAAAACATACTTCCACTTTGAGTTTAACCATAATTTTTGGATATAGTTTCATGTTCATAATAAAAATAATTTTCTCAGAATAACAACTTTTAAATCAAAGTTTATCATAGTTTTTAATTAACTAACCCAAAACAGCCCGCGGTGTTACTACGACGGCGTAAATCCGGTTTTACGGTGTTTTTCGTGTTTCCAGGTTTTAAATCATTAAGTTAGCATATCATATAGATATAGAACATGTGTTTAGTTGATTTTAAAAGTCAAGTTAGAAGGATTAACTTTTGTTTGCGAACAAGTTTAGAATTAACTAAACTATGTTCTAGTGATTACAAGTTTAAACCTTCGAATAAGATAGCTTTATATGTATGAATTGAATGATGTTATGAACATCATTACTACCTTAAGTTCCTTGGATAAACCTACTGGAAAAGAGAAAAATAGATCTAGCTTCAATGGATCCTTGGATGGCTCGAAGTTCTTGAAGCAGAATCATGACACGAAAACAAGTTCAAGTAAGATCATCACTTAAAATAAGATTGTTATAGTTATAGAAATTGAACCAAAGTTTGAATATGATTATTACCTTGTATTAGAATGATAACCTACTGTAAGAAACAAAGATTTCTTGAGGTTAGATGATCACCTTACAAGATTGGAAGTGAGCTAGCAAACTTGAAAGTATTCTTGATTTTATGAAACTAGAACTTTTGGAATTTATGAAGAACACTTAGAACTTGAAGATAGAACTTGAGAGAGATCAATTAGATGAAGAAAATTGAAGAATGAAAGTGTTTGTAGGTGTTTTTGGTCGTTGGTGTATGGATTAGATATAAAGGATATGTTATTTTGTTTTCATGTAAATAAGTCATGAATGATTACTCATATTTTTGTAATTTTATGAGATATTTCATGCTAGTTGCCAAATGATGGTTCCCACATGTGTTAGGTGACTCACATGGGCTGCTAAGAGCTAATAATTGGAGTGTATATACCAATAGTACATACATCTAAAAGCTGTGTATTGTACGAGTACGAATACGGGTGCATACGAGTAGAATTGTTGATGAAACTGAACGAGGATGTAATTGTAAGCATTTTTGTTAAGTAGAAGTATTTTGATAAGTGTATTGAAGTCTTTCAAAAGTGTATAAATACATATTAAAACACTACATGTATATACATTTTAACTGAGTCGTTAAGTCATCGTTAGTCGTTACATGTAAGTGTTGTTTTGAAACTTTTAGGTTAACGATCTTGTTAAATGTTGTTAACCCAATGTTTATAATATCAAATGAGATTTTAAATTATTATATTATCATGATATTATCATGTATGAATATCTCTTAATATGATATATATACATTAAATGTCTTTACAACGATAATCGTTACATATATGTCTCGTTTAAAAATCATTAAGTTAGTAGTCTTGTTTTTACATATGTAGTTCATTGTTAATATACTTAATGATATGTTTACTTATCATAGTATCATGTTAACTATATATATATATCCATATATATGTCATCATATAGTTTTTACAAGTTTTAACGTTCGTGAATCACCGGTCAACTTGGGTGGTCAATTGTCTATATGAAACATATTTCAATTAATCAAGTCTTAACAAGTTTGATTGCTTAACATGTTGGAAACATTTAATCATGTAAATATCAATCTCAATTAATATATATAAACATGGAAAAGTTCGGGTCACTACAAACACTTAGAACTTGAAGATAGAACTTGAGAGAGATCAATTAGATGAAGAAAATTGAAGAATGAAAGTGTTTGTAGGTGTTTTTGGTCGTTGGTGTATGGATTAGATATAAAGGATATGTAATTTTGTTTTCATGTAAATAAGTCATGAATGATTACTCATATTTTTGTAATTTTATGAGATATTTCATGCTAGTTGCCAAATGATGGTTCCCACATATGTTAGGTGACTCACATGGGCTGCTAAGAGCTGATCATTGGAGTGTATATACCAATAGTACATACATCTAAAAGCTGTGTATTGTACGAGTACGAATACGGGTGCATACGAGTAGAATTGTTGATGAAACTGAACGAGGATGTAATTGTAAGCATTTTTGTTAAGTAGAAGTATTTTGATAAGTGTATTGAAGTCTCTCAAAAGTGTATAAATACATATTAAAACACTACATGTATATACATTTTAACTGAGTCGTTAAGTCATCATTAGTCGTTACATGTAAGTGTTGTTTTAAAACCTTTAGGTTAACGATCTTGTTAAATGTTGTTAACCCAATGTTTATAATATCAAATGAGATTTTAAATTATTATATTATCATGATATTATCATGTATGAATATCTCTTAATATGATATATATACATTAAATGTCTTTACAACGATAATCGTTACATATATGTCTCGTTTAAAAATCATTAAGTTAGTAGTCTTGTTTTTACATATGTAGTTCATTGTTAATATACTTAATGATATGTTTACTTATCATAGTATCATGTTAACTATATATATATATCCATATATATGTCATCATATAGTTTTTACAAGTTTTAACGTTCGTGAATCACCGGTCAACTTGGGTGGTCAATTGTCTATATGAAACATATTTCAATTAATCAAGTCTTAACAAGTTTGATTGCTTAACATGTTGGAAACATTTAATCATGTAAATATCAATCTCAATTAATATATATAAACATGGAAAAGTTCGGGTCACTACAATATAATAGTTAATAACTATATGAAAACTACTGTGCATAGGTAGACGCCCAATATACATCCAAAATACTCTCAACATATACCAATAATTCGGTACTATTACATCATGTAATATTATATTCCATTTAGTTTTGATCGGTGTACACTATTATAGGGTAAAGGAAATTACATATGATACTATGTGTGGAGTTAAGCTTCATAATTCAAGTGCTCGGGAAAGCATACACTTTTGTAACTGTTTTTGGCTTTAAATATCGTGATCTATGAAACTATTATACTTTTTATTACAATCGCGTGAATTTACCAACTTTATGTTGACATATTTTAGCATGTTTATTCTCATATACTTAGATGTTGCTTCTACCATTGACTAAAAAACGCATGCTTGTATGGATGGAGTTTCAGCTTTCATTTCAAACATATGTCATTCGTATTTGAATTTTAAACACTATGGTTTTAATAAGTGTTGAATTACTAACTACTTAGGATAATTTTCCATTTATGGAAATGTGATTGATAAATGCGAATATTTTGAAAACGTCTCATGTAGAGGGCGTAACCATTATCGTGGGACCTTTGATTAACACACCATCATAAGGATTAATGGCGGGGTGTTACACTTGTCATTATCCTGTTGCATGAGAGATTCCTCAATACGCAGATGATTGCCAACTCAATAAGAGTTAACTCATCCTTCTTATGTTTCAAAGAATGTTTAAATTCTTTCCAAGAAGGAGGTAGTTTATCCATGATGCTTGAGTCTTGAATAGACCCGTCCATGTGCATCTTGTGTTGTGTGAATTGACCAAGTATATGAATGAGCTTATTGTATTATTCCATACCGGTCTTGTATCAACCATCTTGTAATTATTAAAATTACTCACCAGGAACTTTTTACTAAAAGCATCCTAAAATATATACTTGGTTTCTAAACAGTCCCATAGTTCTTTATCAGATTCAACATTCCGATAAATATCGAAAAGGGAATCAACCATACCATTGTTGATTAAACTTCGAGTATTGTATTCATCGTTATCCCACTTGTTCCTTTACCGAATCTGTTCAACAGTCGCACCATCACCATGATCATCAGAAATTGGTGTGCTGAGTACACACACCACACTCATGTTGATCCAAATGAACTGCATCTTCTTGTCATCTCCGGAAATCAATTTCCTCAAACTCATCATGTAAAGAGAAATTATCCGTCATGTGCTTCATCGTAGCCGCCATCAATTATATCAAATAATTAGTTTCGATTGTGGGAGGTTTCAAATTTTTTCGTGTAGGGTTATATACTCGATGAACAGATATATCACTGAATTATGGTATCACTTTCGAAAAGTAATTATTCAACCCTTATTGTCTGGGTTACACGAATATCACTTTAGGATAAGACACATATTATGTTCTTGTTATTGGCATAAACATGACCCCGTTTGCAAAAGAATATTTATGTTTCGTTTCGTATATGTCTCTCATGAATAATCATCTATGTATTTATAAGCACCAGTAATTATGGAAGAAGATATATTCGAATCAATTGGTCTATTGACTCTCCATAAATATCTCCCATAATATTCAAAGTGGTTAAGATAATAATCTTTTCCATAAACAAGGAATTATCTTTTCCATAATTATAGCATAAGTGGTTACATGAATAATTTTTCGTATATTACTAAAACTTAGACATCACGTTAAATCTCAATATTCGTGCTAAGTGTTTTTCTTGCTTCCTCTAAGAGGGAGCAGGAAATCCTTGCTGCATCTTCTACTCCATCTTCAGAGCTAGCATCAACACCAAAACACTTAGTGAATTTTAACGTCTTTTTCGTGCTGACTCTAAAATATTTTTTGTACTGCTTCTTGTGATGTCTCTTCAGGGAGCACCAAAACTTGTGCTGCTTCTTAAGAACTTTCTTGTGATGCCTCTAAAGGCTATTCCCTTGATGCCTCTAAAGGCTTTGCTTATGATGTTTCTAAAGGCTTTTTCCTTGTTGCCTCCAAAGGGATAACACCAAACACTTAGTCAAATTTCAGCTGACTAAGATGACATAGCACATAAAATACTTGGACAACTTTTAGCTGACTACGAAAACATAGCACGAAACACTTAGTCAAAATTTCGACTTGACCAAGTCATGATAGTAAATAATGAAAAACCACTTTTGGGTCCGGATAGTCAATCACTTAATGAATGTAGACTCCATATCTCCTAACTCATTTATAAGTGTAAATGGAATTAGCTATTGAACAGCCAAACATATTCCGGTCGGCCCTCGTAGTGTGGATGGAGGATGAAGAAAGAACACCTTACTTCTTTCAAAAGACGAAAACAGAGTAATTTTTTCTCACTAGCCTAACTAATGATTTTATCTCACTTTGTTGTGTTGTATAGACAAGCCTGATAATCCCTGAATTACACTAAATTTAATACACGAATAACTTTTACTCGTTCAATACTATTAACATGCAACTAACATTCTTTTTTAAACTAACTTTTTTGCTCCAAAGAATTTAGTTAAAGCAAATAACCACTTGTGATTCTCATCTTTGTGATTACTTATCTTATCATACGAAAATTAAAATAAAACTTTAATTATACTTGTTAAAAAACGTGACATGCACCGTATACACCTTTTTAAAAATATAAATTAAATATGTACCGACTTTAAACATAAAAATTCTTTTTAATAATATATAATTAATTTAACTTTTGAAAGAACTTTTAAGTTTATTTATTTATTTAATTTAAATTTCAGACTATTATTTAAAATAAATTGATTAGATATATTAAATTTGTAAAATAATTAGAAAGTTTGAGAATATATTATTTGATAATCGTTAAAGAAATAACTAATGGATGGGATGATCCGTGCAATACTTGGAAACGCGTCGTTTATCCATATAATATAAGTTTACATGGAGAATGATAATGATAGCTCTAAATGTTATGGTTAAGTGTTAATTACAAAGTCAAAATTTTTTAATATAAAATTACATATATTATGAACAAGTTGATCTTTGAATTTAAGTATTAAAAGTATCTTATAATATAAAAAATTAACACTTTATGATAAATGTTTAAACACAACCCGTAGAGCTCGTTTAAAATTCTTCAATTTTTTATTTACGTGAAAATGTTTCAATGGATAGGTAAAATATGAGACTGTTATGTTACTTAATATCCACTGTATGAACCCTATAACAAACATGGATGACCCTCTAAACACTTTGGAATACGATAACAAAACATAGCCATCTTTGACATCAACTATTGAATTATAAAATACTCACGTAGTAAACCTGGACTCACAACAGGATTCTCATTGAACAAGGAGACTCATAATGCAATTCTCATTAAACCTTTCTTTGCTCATAATCTTTTCAAAAAATCCCTAAAAATCATACTCCCTCCCTCGTAAAATAACCGTTACGTTTAACTTTTCTTTTATTTTAAATATTTTTTTTATAAATGGATTCATTTTTTTTAACTGTAGTTTAGGATGACCTAGGGGAACTAAACCACTCACGCGCTCATCCCTTGCAGTTGCCTAACCCACCCCAACTGCTGCCCTGAAAGAATTCGGACCAATCCGAGGACATGATCGGTATATCCCTCCTCCCCCGCTACCACTGCAACGCAATGTGCGAAGGAGACTTTGGGTGGAATTCAAGATCAATGGATATCATTGTGTGCAATGTTGCCACCCTAGGATACTAGATTAACAACACGATGATTGAATGGTTTAAATTTTAATATGTGTTTTAGTTGGCATAATTTTCATCAAAATGTTATATAACATAAAAAAATATTTAAAATGAAAGTGATGTTAGATCGATTTAGGTCCACCAACATGTCCTGCTTATAGGCCCAAGAGTTTTCTAGTACTCTAAAATCAATTGATGATGGAAGGAGGTTTCCATAAGCTTATATACACACATTTGTTTCTTTCACTTTTCGATGTGGGACACAATGAATCGATTAGCTCCAACAATCATCCCTTAATCGATTCACTCCGCTACCATTCATCTGCACCGTCCACACATCTGGGCTACAACAATCATCCCTTAATCTGATACCGCTTCTTAAGTAGATTTAGGTCCACCAACATGTCCTGCATATTAGCCCAAGAGTTTTCTAGTACTCTAAAATCAATTAGTGATAGAGGGAGGTTCCCATAAACTTATATATACACATTTGTTTCTTTCACATTCTTATGTGAGACACACTCTAACGATTAGCTCCATCAAGTGAAACAATAATTTCAAATTGAAAGAAGTATTTATATAGGCGAACACAAACTTAAATTATTTCTTTAGGTAAATTAATACAACTTTTAAATCCCCTAGCCTTATTCATGGTGATTGAGCCAGCACGAACACATAATGTTGAAGTGATTCTCCTACGTTGGCAGACGAAATTCCCTTTGGTTATGGCTAATCAATTTTGTATTTGTATATAATTCATTGAGGAAGAAGGATTAATCATCCTACTCAATCCTCATACAAGTGGGTAATACATCAAAAGGGTAATATAAAATAGTAAAATTTTCAATTAGGAGAATATCACATTATCGAATTTTGATATTATACGTGTAAGTGATCCATCTTTTATTTTTTAATTTTTTAAAGGGGTTTACCTGGAGAACCATGTCATTTAGGAGAATATCACATTATTCAATTTTGATTTTATCACATTATTATCCCATCATTGACTCCTAACATGCACGTCTAAAAAAATGTTAGATGATTACATGTCATCTTTTTAAAGACAAGTAGTCAGAATCGAATACTCTAATTTGCCACACACGGACACGCTTTCAGAGGAATCCCGAATCACATTGCAGGAACCTGATTCTTAAACAATCCCAAGGGGCAGACGGACCGATCGCGAGTTAGAATCCTGAATGGATCCAGAAGAAAACCCCTGGGGTCAATCTGGAGCTCCATCTTTCAAACAGATTGATTAATTAAATGAGCAGAGCGAGACTCGAACCTATAACCTAAACCTCAAGCCCCACACACACACACACGATGTACCATGTCATTTTCTAGCTACAAAATTTTACCAAAGTATAGTCGGAAATGTGATATTTTTGTCAACTTATCAATTTTGATGAGCTGGCATTTAGGTCGACGCCATTCTCTCAATTTTGAGTTATTGTTAAAACTTTTCTTTATCTCATTGTTTGTTAGTCATAACTAGTGTTCGAACCCTCGCTTCGCGTCGGGGTTCGGTTTTCAATGTGTTATATTGCGTTTAGTTTGTAAAATTATTTTGTGGCTAACGATGATATCATTGAAGCGCAACTCGAGTCGAACTAAAAGGTATAATCCGTGAAAGATTTAAATGTTATTTTAAATTAACAATATATGTACATCTCCGCGTTTCACTATGAAATTGTCGACTTTTAAAAATTTAACGCAAAATCGACGTGTATGAAAAGTACCTCAAATATTTAGCGTTTTTTAAAAAGCGTCCGATTTGCGTATAGTTAGTGACAGTGTGCTCCTAAAATTGTTTCGAGTTTAACGATGGTTTCAGAAAAATTTAACTCGGTGCGAGCGAGAAGATATGGCCCGTTGAATATTTGGGTGTAGTTTTTTTAAATTTTTTTTATGAAAATGAGTATTTGACATTTTACCCCTTGTTTGAGGGGTCGATTTTAATATTTGAACAAACTATGAGGGCTTTTTTTTAAAAAAAAGGTGGAAAATGGGGGGAAAAAAGTGAAAGAACGAAAGTACCCCTCGTGACTATTAATCGTTTTTGTCTATTAGGTAGTATATAAAGTATGTAGTCGATTTATAATGAATGAGAAGTTTAATGGTTAAAGTATAAAATGTTAAAAGTTTGTGATAAGTTTGTAAAAACCGCAATAAAATGTTAAAAGTTGGTGCTAAGTTTGTAAGAAACAAAAAGGTAACTATTATATATTGTTTGGGGGTTAAAATGTAAGTAAGTAAAAGGGTGGGGGTGGTTTGTGAAACTTCTGAGGGTACTATTCATTTGAGCTATGCCTTTTAGATATAAGGTATAATATGTTTCTGTCATAAAAATATATCATTACTCGAGACGAAATTTAGTATCGATTGCAAGGATGAGAAAAAACCTGAAAAATCAAAGTTTTACGTATATCATGTCGGTAATGAAATACCGTAACGGTGATATTTGAAACAACCCAACCCGTAATCAACCGGATAAATTTTTTTATATATATAACAATATAACCATCAACGCGCCATATAAATAGTTACATGAAAATAACCATTTCTTTCAAACGTTTAAACATCCAAAGTTTACATACTTGGCACGAAGGCCATTAACCAAATGTAATACAAGTTCGACCTTAATATGATAGTTTTAGACCAAACGACACACGAGCATGGTTTGAGGTTAAACTACCCAAAATAATTGGCCGACTTCTAAAAGCTCCAACACTAATCCAACATAGGGAACTAATGCCCAATAACCCCTTTCCCTTTCTCCGCACCTGCATCTAAAAAGATAAACAACGAGAGGGGTAAGCTAATGCTTAGTGAGTGCAATAGTTATACGGTTACATATACAACCTACTTACTTGCAATCACTTCCACATTTACCGCATACATGCTAGCAATATAAATAATCATACCATCACAAGTATAATACTAAACCTCCGACCACACAATCAATATAATATGCTACGTCACAACACACAACCATGGTTAACCAATCGTACAAGGAATGATACTTAAATTTCCCATCGGTGTTCACAACAACCGTTAGTGCACTTAACACATCGTACACTAACCCCACGGGTGGCTTCTTAACACGTCGATACTCAACCCCGGGTGGTGCCTTAACACGTCGACACTTCACCCCGAGTGGTGTCTTAACACATCGACACTTCACTCGTTACATCTCTCGGAGTGGCATCTTAACACGTCGATGCTTCACTCCCAAGTGGTGTCTTAACACGTCGACACTTCACTCGCCACGTGAGAAGTGGTGTCTTAACACGTCGACACTTCACAACTCATACCACACAAATAAATACATCATATATGCACGCATATAATTATTCCACTCACCTTAACACGTCGGTGATGATCAAACACTTCCGTATGCTTCAAGGCAAAATACCTAATACATTAAGTACACATTCATTACACAAACTTATGGAACTAACCACATTACTTAACTCTTGAGCATTTAATGACCCAAATGCATTAAATGACCCATTTACACCAAAACCGCCCATCAAAGGCCGAGACTCGTTATTAATCACTAAAAGCTAGTGATTAGAGTCTACTAACACCAACTAACACCAACTTAGGGTATTTCATACCCATTTCACCCAATTAGGTCAATCATTACTCATTTGATCCATTATAACACTTAGACTTGCAAACTAGGTCAAACTTGGTCAAACTTGGACCCATTAACAATCTTTCATCATTTAACAAGTGTATTAGTGACTAACAACAGCATTTAACACTTACAACCTCAATTCATAAGACCAAACCCTAGAATAAAGCTATTAGGGTTTCCTTTCATCAATGTAACCCAAATTCACCCATTTAAGCCCCAAATGGGTCATACAAGCCTCAAGTAAACAAAACCCTAGCCATAAACCAATTAAAACTCAAAACATAGAGTTAAGACTTACCAATACAACCACAACGTAGCTAGTGACGTAGGGAACAACTTTAAAGCTTGGGTTCGGGTGAGATTCGGCCTTCTTCCTCACCAAAGTGAGCTCTCTCTCACTAGAAACTCAACTCTCTCTCTAGAATTGAATTTAGGTAGATGAAGATGTGATAAATGAGTATAGGATGAGCTTGAACCAGCCTTTAGACTCCCAAAACCAGCCATAAGTGAAAAGACCATTACACCCCCAAAAGATGCCATTTAAAATGGCTAAAATTGTCAAACAGCGACATCAGTCGCGTTTCGCGACAACCTGTCGCGTTACGCGACAACCAGAACGCGACAAAGTGGACAGGTTGAAGGATTTTAACCTGTCGGGTTCCAGCTTCACCTGTCGTGTATCGCGACGAGCTGAAACGCGATACATAGTGCCCAGACGCGACAGGAGGCCTGATCACATCATTTTCAACATTTTCTAACATTTAAACTATAAACAAACGATCATAGATGCAATATTAAACGTACACGAGGTTAAATACGCACCTTGAGTCCTATTCGAGGAAAACGGGATGTTAAAACTCTCCCCCACTTGAATCGGAGCGCGCCCTCGCGATCCAAGCCGCATGACAAGCCGGAAGATAAACCAAAATGAACACTTCGGATTCCCATGTAAACTCGGAACCCTTTCGATGTCGCCATTGCACCTTGAAAGTTCTAACTTCTTTGTTCCGCAACATTTTAACCTTCTCATCAAGGATTGCAATCGGCTCTTCGGCATACTCTAACTTATTATTCAACGCAATCTCATCTAACGGCACCCAAGTCGAGTCGTCCGCAAGACACCTAACGAGATGGGAAACATGAAACGCGTTATGGATCCCCGCAAGCTGTTCGGGCAACTCTAGTCTATAAGCAACCTCACCAACACGTGCCAAAACCTTGAAAGGACCAATAAACCGAGGAGCTAACTTTCCTCGCTTTCGAAACCACATAACACCCTTCCATGGAGAAACCTTAAGCATCACCATGTCACCTTCTTGAAATTCGATCGTTCGTCTACCTTTATCGGCATAAGATTTTTGTCTATCTTGCGCCGCCTTAAGTCGAGCCCGAATCATTTCAATCTTACTATTCGTCTCTAGGACCAAATCAGTACTCCCAATTTGTCGTTGTCCCACTTCACCCCAACAAATAGGAGTTCGACACCTACGCCCATAAAGCATCTCATAAGGTGGCATTCCAATACTAGTGTGGTAACTATTATTGTACGATAATTCCACCAATGGTAAGTACTCATCCCAACTACCACCGAAATCAATAACACACACCCTTAACATATCCTCCAATGTTTGATTCGTACGTTCGGTTTGACCGTCCGTTTGAGGATGATACGTCGTGCTCATTTTCAATTGAGTACCCATATCTTCATGAAACTTATTCCAAAACTGAGACGTGAAACGAGTATCTCGATCCGAAACAATAGATATAGGAACCCCATGTCTCGATATCACCTCCTTGATAAAAAAACTTAGACAAAGTCTCCGATGATATCGTTTCCCGAATGGGAAGAAACAAAGCACTCTTCGTCAACTTCGTCAAAGGAGAAGAAATTTTTGAAAAGTCTTGGATAAACCGACGATAATAACTGGCCAACCCGAGAAAACTCCGAATTTCCGTAGGCGTAGTCGGTTTTCCCCAACTCTTCACCGTTTCTATCTTTCCCGGATCTACTTGAATACCTTCTTTATTCACAATATGGCCAAGGAATTGAACTTCCCTTAGCCAAAATTCACATTTGGAGAATTTAGCATACAACTTCTCCTTCCGCAACGTCTTCAACACTTCACGCAAATGGTGCTCATGTTCCTTCATACTCTTAGAATAAACAAGTATGTCGTCAATGAACACAATTACCGACTTGTCTAACATAGGTTGGCACACTCGGTTCATGAGATCCATGAATGCCGCCGGTGCATTCGTAAGACCAAAAGGCATAACCACAAACTCAAAATGCCCGTAACGAGTTCGGAAAGCCGTCTTCTCTATATCTTCCTCACGGACCCGCACTTAATGATAGCCGGACCGTAAGTCAATCTTAGAAAAATACGTTGCACCTTGGAGTTGGTCAAAAAAATTGTCAATCCGAGGCAATGGATAACGATTCTTGATCGTCACTTTGTTCAACTCCAGATAGTCGATGCACATCCGCATACTACCATCCTTCTTCTTCACAAATAAAACCGGAGCACCCCATGGCGAGTAGCTCGGGCGAATGAAACCGTTTTCAAGCAACTCCTGGGTTTGATTTAACAACTCTTGCATTTTCGTCGGTGCTAAACGATAAGGAGTTTTAGCAATGGGGGTAGCCCCCGGAACCAACTCAATGCGAAATTCAACTTGTCTTTCCGCCGGAACACCCGGTAACTCATCCGGAAAAACGTCTTCAATTTCATTAACCACCAAAATTTCACGAATGGATGGTGGCTCATCACGAGTATCAACAACATGGGCAAGAAAAGCCATGCCACCACTAACAAAGAAACGGCGTGCCCGTGCATAAGTGCATATCGGCACAAGTCTTCTTTGCTTATCGCCGTGAGTAATAAACTCTCCCCCACTTGGGGTCTTCACACGAATAAATTTATCATGGTATGCAATATCGGCTCTATTACGATTGAGCCAATCCATACCAACAACAATATCAAAATCACTCAAAGTCATCGGAATGAGATCAATTTTAAACGTTTCGGTAGCAAACACAACATTACAATTTTTACACACATCAACCACTAGCACAGTCTTGCCATCCGCTAATTCGACTTCTACCGGACGACTTAACTTAGCTAACGGTTTATTTAGTTTAGGCACAAATTTTGGAGACACAAACGACAAATTTGCACCACTATCAAATAGAATCCTTGCCGGATTAGAGTTAACCATGAAAGTACCTGAGACAACTTCGTTAGATTGCTTGCCTTCATCATTCGTCATCAAATAGTTGCAACCCCTAGCCATATCCGCCGCTTTCTCTAGTCGCTTAACATTATCATTGCGCAAATCGGGACACTCCGGCCTCTTATGCCCTTTTTTACCGCAATTAAAACACGTGAGCTTGGTTATGGATGATGGTTTCGGGCATTCACGAGCCATGTGCCCCCTTTGCCCACAATTGTAGCAAGCATAAGTAAAATCTCTGGAGGCACCCTTCTTTACACTACCGACAATCTCGGAGCCCTTCTTGTTCTTCTTGTTTGAAAAGTTCGAATGACTAGTAGCTTCAAACTTCCTCTTGTCAAAAGTAAAGCCACTCTTTCTCAAGTTGAGCGACTCGAAACCTTTGGCCATATCAAACAACTCATCAAAGCTTTTCACCACGTTCACACTAATCTTTTCTTGATAATTGTCATTCAAGATTCAATAGAAGTCTTCCTTCAACATTTTATCATTCCCGACATACTACGAGCAAAATTGAGTTTTTGAAAAGAAAACGGATTTAAGAATGTTCAAATCCATCGACCCTTGCATCAAGGAACGCAACTCGTCCTTAAGTCTAGTAAGATCGGACGAAGTTCGGTACTCTTGGAAAAACTCCGCCTTAAACTCTTCCAAGTAAAATCCATACATTGTTCTTCACCATAAACTTGGATTTTCGCATCCCACCACAATTTAGCGTCACCTCTCAACATGCCACGCGTCACCTCTCAACATGCCACAACCATACCTTGTCTTTTTATCAAGCGGGCATTCACAAGTAAGAAAAGCCCCCTCCATATCGGAGATCCATCGGGCACTCTTAATTGGATCTCGTTCGCCCTCAAAAGTAGTGGTTGAGCATCTTTGAAATTCTTATAGAAAAAGTCTCGTCTTCCAACATTGTCCTCTTGAAGGACAACTTTAATTTGCTCCTTTACTACGTTGACTAATTGCTCGTCAATCGTATCTAGGAACATCTTCTTAACATCTTCTAGGAAAGATGCATGATGACTTTTCAAAATGGCCTCAACCTTGGTCGTGAACTCGGGGTCCTCGCTCGTGCCCCCATTTTCGGTGTCGTGTCCGTTTCTCATCTTCATTCTATAAAACGGAAAGGGTTAAATAGCGAAACGAAAAGACATGACACATACATATACACATTACCGCCCCATCTTGCTCAACAATCGTCGTACATCGCTTGTTTGTCACGATTTTCACCCGTAATAATGGTAGCTAGTCATTACTACGCGAGCACATCGCATTAACTCACTAGTACAACGTCTATCTCTCTTGATGATTGCAAATATAACACAAAACAAATAGCGCAAGGTTAGTTCACATAAACCTATGCGCTAACAATTCCCAATCCGACCCAAAGTCCTACAAGTCCCGCATAAAGCGCACACACAATAAAGTCTAAGTCTAGGCACCTATCTCAAGTCGCCTAAATCCCTTAGACCTTGCTCTGATACCACTTGAAACAACCCAACCCGTAATCAACTGGATAAATTTTTTTTTATATAACAATATAACCATCAACGCGCCATATAAATAGTTACATGAAAAGAACCATTTCTTTCAAACGTTTAAACATCCAAAGTTTACATACTTGGAACGAAGGCCATTAACCAAATGTAATACAAGTTCGACCTTAATATGATAGTTTTAGACCAAACGACACACGAGCATGGTTTGGGATTAAACTACCCAAAACAATTGGCCGACTTCCAAAAGCTCCAACACTAATCCAACATAGGGAACTAGTGCCTAATAACCCCTTTCCCTTTCTCCGCACATGCGTCTAAAAAGATAAACAACGAGATGGGTAAACTAATGCTTAGTGAGTGCAATAGTTATACGGTTACATATACAACCTACTTACTTGCAATCAATTCCACATTTACCGCATACATGCTAGCAATATAAATAATCATACCATCACAAGTATAATACTAAACCTCCGACCACACAAGCTAGCATAGCATTAGCATATAACTCAAATCAATATAATATGCTACGTCACAACACACAACCATGGTTAACCAATCGTACAAGGAATGGTACTTAAATTTCCCATCTGTGTTTACAACAACCGTTAGTGCACTTAACACGTCGTACATTAACCCCACGGGTGGCATCTTAACACGTCGATATTCCACCCCGGGTGGTGCCTTAACACGTCAACACTTCACCCCGAGTGGTGTCTTAACACATCGACACTTCACTCGTTACATCTCTCGGAGTGGCATCTTAACATGTCGATGCTTCACTCCCAAGTGGTGTCTTAACACGTCGACACTTCACTCGCCACGTGAGAAGTGGTGTCTTAACATGTCGACACTCCACAACTCATACCACACAAATAAATACATCATATATGCACGCATATAATTATTCCACTCAACTTAACACGTCGGTGATGATCAAACACTTCCGTATGCTTCAAGGCAAAGTACCTAATACATTAAGTACACATTCAATACACAAATTTATGGAACTAACCACATTACTTAACTCTTGAGCATTTAATGACCCAAATGCATTAAATGACTCATTTACACCAAAACCGCCCATCAAAGGCCGAGACTCGTTATTAATCAATAAAAGCTAGTGATTAGAGTCTACTAACACCAACTAACACCAACTTAGGGTATTTCATACCCATTTCACCCAATTAGGTCAATCATTACTCATTTGACCCATTTTAACACTTAGACTTACAAACTAGGTCAAACTTGGTCAAACTTGGACCCATTAACAATCTTTCATCATTTAAAAAGTGTATTAGTGACTAACAACACCATTTAACACTTACAACCTCAATTCATAAGACCAAACCCTAGATTAAAGCTATTAGGGTTTCCTTTCATCAATGTAACCCAAATTCACCCATTTAAACACCAAATGGGTCATACACGCCTCAAGTAAACAAAACCCTAGCCATAAACTAATTAAAACTCAAAACATAGAGTTAAGACTTACCAATACAACCACAACGTAGCTATGACGTAGGGAACAACTTTAAAGCTTGGGTTCGGGTGAAATTCGGCCTTCTTCCTCACCAAAGTGAGCTCTCTCTTAGTAGAAACTCAACTCTCTCTAGAATTGAATTTAGGTAGATGAAGATGTGATAAATGAGTATAGGATGAGCTTGAACCAGCCTTTAGACTCCCAAAACCGGCCATAAGTGAAAAGACCATTACACCCCCAAAGATGCCATTTAAAATGGCTAAAATTGTCAAACAATGACATCTGTCGCGTTTCGCGACAACCTGTCGCGTTTCGCGACAACCTGTCGCGTTACGCGACAACCAGAACGCGACAATCCTCACCAGAACACGACAAAGTGGACAGGTTGAAGGATTTTAACCTGTCGCGTTCCAGCTTCACCTGTCGCGTATCGCGACTAGCTGAAACGCGATACATAGTTCCCAGACGCGACAGGAGGCCTGATCACACCATTTTCAACATTTTCTAACATTTAAACTATAAACAAACGATCATAGATGCAATATTAAACGTACACGAGGTTAAATACGCACCTTGAGTCCTATTCGAGGAAAACGGGATGTTACAATATTCGATATTGGTATCGGTTCATGTTTACACAAAAAGCGATTTCAGTACTATGTAGTTCGATACAGGTACTTCTGATATGAAGATCGAAATAAAAAATAAAAACAGACGGCCACTAGATTATGTAATATGGTTTGCATTGGGAAAAGCCTATAATGTAAATTCTTTTGTGTTTTCACATTTGAGAGAACATATAGCTTGATTGTTCTTAAATTTGTTAAGAGCTTTACTAGTTTGTTTGCTTTCCTTATTACTTATTAGACATGTCTTCACTTATCACATTCAAGAAATATTATGTGGTAAACGGTGGCGGTTCTACTTGTATACTCGTGAGTCACGTGACACCGCTAGTTTAAATTATTTTTTTTCAAAGTATTAAGAATTTGTATAAAACATTCACCATGTATTTTAGGATTTATTGTATTTTTAAAGTAACCATTTACCAAAGTAAAATTCAAACATAAATAGTTTAGAAAAAAAATTTAAGACGCCATCGAATTTCATTCGACATTCGCCACTGATGGTAAAATGATGAATTTATAACTACCGAATGAAATCTGCAATACGTGCATACTTTTTAAGTTAGGAGTCGCTGATGGTTCACTATTAGTAACTGATGGTTCACTATTAGTAGAACCACCCGATAATATCTAGAGTACACCGATTTCATAGGAAACTCATAACTACCAATCCATCTATTAGGAATTTGTAAATTAAAGGGTTAGTTTAGCTACATCAAAGTTTCAAGCCAAGTTTATGAGCTACCAATGACCAAGCAAAGTTTAACTAGACATGTAATAACTCAGTACTATATGATTTTGGTACCGAAAAATCAATACTGGTACCGTTAATTCGTCACGGTACTCAGGGAAATGGTTTTTTCTTTTTTCCGTATTGTTGGTACTATACGATTATTAGTCACTGATTGGTTTTATGTATTCTTAGTACACTCCTTTTTAACCTTTGAAACTTGAATATCCCAGATGCACTAACAGCAATGAGTCCAAACTACAAACCTTTCAATTCGGTGTGTTTCCTTTTAAATTTTAATACCCAATAAGTTTTATTACATTCTTAATGTTGAATATCGTGCTATAAAAAATCATTATTTTGAAAAGTAACGATAAATTAAACACAAAAATTAGTCGATAGTATGTGGAAGTGCATGTGTGCACATGGTGATGGGGTCCTTAATTGGATTCATATACGGCAATATAGCATGTTCAAATAAAGTTACCGAACGGCCTTTAGACGCATAAAATATGTCTAGTGATGTACTAAACCTACTTTGTATAGGTGAATTGTGAGTATCTATCAAATCCAACGCTGGTCTTTAGAAGGATTATAAGTTTTATTGGTGTCGATCCGCATCACTAAACATATTTATAGTGTTGTAGCTCTCTAAAACAAAGCAACAAGTTTTGTTGTATATGTATAAATTTTAGTGTTATGCGGATCACTTCCACAAGTTTTTTCTTTTATATTCTTATGACGATGATATATTAAATTTATTCTTTTCGACTTTCCAAGACATAGGAAAAATGTTCATCGAAAGTGATCAAAACAAATAATGATATATATATATAATGTATATTTGTATGTGTATATATATAGTCAAAAGAGACAAAAAAAAAAGTTACAAAAATACAAGAACTTTATAATTACATGGATTTTCACATTGACTAGATTAAATCATATGTTGATATAAATTAACATTGAATACAAAATAGTTTGAAAAAATCTCTATTTACCTTTATATTCAAATAGATAATTTCTTGTACATGTTTGTAAACATGTGAACATTTCATATAATTTACGATATAACATTAAATTTGTGATTTTTAAGTTTTGTTTATCAAATTCTGAAAGGATCACACTTGACAACCGAAAATCAACCATATAACAGATATAGATGCGACACATCTCACCCAATCCGGCGCATCCAGCGAGCACAATCGCATTTAGATATCCACAAAAATTTCACTCCATGATCAGATGCGTTGCATCTATCCAAATGCGACGTATCTAACCCTGCAACTTAAAACTTAACATTTTAATAAGCTTTTAACTCTTTCATTACAAACATAGCACAACTTGTTTAAAATACATACAATTATACTCGACCCATGTGCCAACAAACAAGTTTAATCAACTATCATTTTAACACAAACACAGCTTAAACATCAACACTTTGACTTATAAGGACGTGCAAACAAAAAAATATCAATATCAAAAGCATGGTATCAGGGTTTATTTACCCTTCCAAAGTCAGCAATCAAGTCGCTAAGTCAAGGCTGCCCACTTTACATATAACAATCAGTTCACTTATGAGGAAGCTAATCACCTAACTAACACTTACCCTTACCTGCTCCTGAACCTATAAAAAGATCAACAACATAAAGGTTTAGCTAACGCTTAGTGAGACAATATATAATACATATACAAGCATAATATCAACATATCCATCATCAAATTCATTCATATGTAACAATATAATATCATCATCATCACAACAACAATCAAGCACAACCGGTGTTATCTCAAAAAATTTCACATTCGAGACGTAAAACAAGCCTCCTTGACATCCCAGATGTCGTCCATCTCGTTTTAGGAAAAAAAAAATTACATCCTGAATGCAAATAGAGTTCCTCCTACATCTCGGATGTAGGCTTCCATCACAAGGCACAACCGGTGCCTCCCACATACTCTAGTGTATCACCAAAACACAACTAGAGCCCAATATCTCATCCAATGTGTCCCAGACTCCAGTTGGTAACTTAGCGTGTGTATAACACAACTAAGCACCACAACTCATCCGCATACACAAGCATATATTCATATATATTGACTCACCTCTACACACAATCACTACCATTCATGATCCATCAAGATCATCCCTTTCATGGGAGTCAATCCTCTTTACCAACTCCCCTGATTTAGCTAGCTATTTTTACTAACAACCAAGTCAATAAATCTCAAATTCACACATTTTCATTTCATTTATAAGTTTTCGACTTCATAATATAGGATTTACACATTACTACTTTTATCAGACTCACTATTCAAGATGATTATAAATTCATCTTTCTTGCAACCCTATCAAAACCAACGCTTACCCAAAGCCACACAAAATGGTTGTATGCCCTTTTCTTTAACAAATCAAACCTTAAAGTTTGGGGTTTATACTCACATATAAACCCCATCCTCAACCAAGATTAAGAATCAAGAACTAAAAGTTAAGGACAAGAACTTACCAAAGATGTAGATAGAGAGCCACAGGTTACTAGTACACGGGTCAAAATTGCACCTTTAACCACAAGACATGCCTGAAGAACTAATACTTTGTATCGGTGAATTGTGGGTATCTATCAAATATAACACCGGTCTTTAAACGGATTATAAGTTTTATTGGTGTTGATCGTACATCACTAAACATATTTATAGTGTTGCAGCCAACTCTCTAAAACATGTTTTGTTGTATAGGTATAAATTTGTAACGACCCTGGCTTTTCCAACTATATTATTAATATTTATTATTTATGCTTGCGTTTTAATAAATGTATTCTTATACATTTTACTTGTTACCGTATTTGACTATCCTTGTCCCGACTCGTCTTTCGACACGTGCTTTTCATGAATAATATTTCGAATATTATTTACGTTCATAATTAATTATTATTAATCATTTTTAATTAACTGATGTAAGTAGTTAATTACTTGGGCTTTGTACTAAATTGTTGCTTACTTACTTGGGCTTATATTATTGGACTTGGAAGCCCACCCTACATCACTTAATGGACTACTAGTAAGCCTATCATTATGCTAATAATTCATTAAGCTTAAACTAGATTAATTAGTTAATGAGGAGACAAAATGTTCAAGCATGCATGGCCACCTCTTTCCCATGTTTTTGACTTATACACTTTCTTAGCCAACACCATCACCTCATACATGAAAGTTGAGTTTTGACTTCCCCTTTTGGCCACCAAAACCGTCGGCATTGGGGAGCTAGGGGGTGAGTTCCATTTGATTTTTTTTGTTACTTATTTGCTAGCTTTTACTTCATTTTACACACACATACTTACATCACTTCTTTTACTCTCACTTTTCTCCCAAAAATTGTAAGTAATATATCTTTTTCTTTCTTCCTTCTTCCCTTTGAAAACCAAATATCATCATCATCAATTTACTTGTTACTTGTTTGTTGTTAAAGATCAAGTTTTCTAGCTTGTATCTTCATGTAATCTTGTTTCTTCCATCCTTTGTTTGATAAAGAATCAAGAACAAGGATCTAAGTTTCTATAACTTATGGTTCTACACTTAAAATGTTCTAAAGATCCAAAGTTCATAAGCTTTAAGATCTTACTTGTGTTCATGTTTTGTAAACTTAAAGTTTATTTTCTTAAGATCCAAGCTTTGGCTTGAATCTTCTTAAGTATGAACAAACATGAACTTGTTACTTGTATCTTTATTTATTTCTTCCTTTTGTAAGTAATTTAAATTAGTGATGTTATTATTTTGGTCAAGTGTTACTAGTTAAACTTGATCTCATTATTCTTGAAACTAAAGTTAAACTTTGTAAGTTCAAGAACATGAAAGTTTAACTTTCTAGTTATAACTTCAAACACTTATGTTGGATCTAAGTTTCTATAGCTTATGGTCTTCCAATTTTGTTTAAAACAAAAGCTTATAAGCTTATATATACATTCTACAACATTAAAATCTAAGTTTCATAACATATGGTTTTATTAAAGTAAAAATCCAAGTTCCATAACTTAGGGTTTAACTTACGAACACTAGATCTAGACTTTTTAGTCTAGGATCTTTAAGATCTAACTAAGATCTAAGTTCTACAACTTAAGATCTTGTTTATTTAGTTACTTTCAATTTTATAGCTTAATATTACTACTAGAACTCATGTATGTGTCGGATCTAAGATCTTGATGTAACTTTGGTTCATCAACCTACTTACAACCCTTAAATGAGTTGTGCTACATATCTTAGACATACACTAGTGTTATGATGGTCAAAACTTGGTTAAGATGATGCAAACACATCAACGAGTTGTACACTTGAAGCTATAGGCATCAAGGATGAGAACCGTGATGAGCATCAAGCACCAAGAACCGACCGGAGCACTTTGTTTACTGTTTTATGAGTCTGATCAGGCTACCTGGGCTATTGGAAAGTTGATTTCAAGTTAGTTCGGTTTGAGTAGATGATTTTCCGTTTAGGCCTCATCTTAATCCGATTTATGGTTTAGGATTTATAGCCTTCCGAAAGTCACTACGCCCTTTTAACGTTGTGCTGAAATTTCTGACCTACTCGCACTTAAACTGTCTCCACGGTCAAACGAAGTCGATTTTGGTTCTGTAAATTGGTCAGCAGCTAGGGGACTCATACACGGAGCCATGGACATTGGTCTCACCTCATTTCAGTTTGTATAGAGGTCGTGGCGGCTGAACGAAGTCAGCCTTTGTTTCAAACTCTATTCTTGATTGAAACTTACTTTACCCTTTTTGATTGATGATGAATGATGATGATAATTAAAACCTAATTTACATACTTTTAAACCTTTGAGAACGATTTACTGACTTAGTAACTTTTGACTTAGGTTGAGGACATTTCGGACCAACTACTTGCTTACTTATCTCGTTCCGACTTTACTACTTTTCACTGTGAGTTGTAGCAACCCTTTTTACTTTAACTATATTGGGAACTGAGAATACATGCGCGTTTTACGTTTTACATACTAGGCACGAGTACTTAAACTTTATATATGTGTGGGTTATACAACGGCATAAACTTTCCCCTTAGCTCGGTAACATTTAGTCATTGGTCTTTGAACCGGTGAACGCGAATCTTAGATATGGATCCAGAGGGCTTGACATCCCCACTCGGGCTAGTAGCGCTAGCATTTAATGGGTGTTTAATACTTCGTAAACTTACGCACTCGCCAAGTGTACTTTTAGGGGGTGATATTACGTTAAGTTAGTTACCAAGTGCCCACGGTTGAACATATATTTTTCATACTGTTTTGAAATACTGAAATCTCGTGGCCTACCTTACATTACTGTTATACTTAAACTATAGCTCACCAACATTCGTATTGACATTTTTAAGCATGTTTTCTCAGGTGCTTAGAGGTTTGAAGCTTCCACTGTTTTGTCTTGCTGTGTAGACTCCCGCTGCTTTTGTTAGAGATATCTCTGCATGAAACGTTTACCTTGCATTCAAACTATGTTACTTTTGAAATAATGAATTTGTAATGACCTACGGGTCTCGTACGTATGTTAATTGCTTCTATTCATAGAATTCATTTGTAAAACTTATGACTTTGGTTATGACGTCACCCTTTCTTATGAATGCAAACTTATTTTAAAACAGCATATAGTGTTTGACCTTGTAATGATACTGTTGTTGATGATCCGTACACGTTAATTTTGTACGGGGCATCACATTTGGTATCAGAGCGTTGGTTGTAGGGAATTAGGTTGCATTAGTGAGTCTAGACCGGACCGAGTAGTATTCACTAATAGGACTAATCTACAACTTGCTAGTTTACTTGTTTCTGCGGAACTTGCTGCATGCTGCTGCTTACTTTTACTGCTATATGTCGCATACTTCTACTTGTTTTCACTACTGCATGCTACTATCTGTTTTCGATTGCATGATACTTGTCATTATTGCCATACTACTTACTGCTATAGATAATCTAGACTTTCGTAGTTACTTTGCCTAATACGTGCTTGCTATATGACTTACTGACATGGAAAAAGTTATTTTTCCTTGTTCAGATGTCGGATATCCCGCCCATCATCATTGACTTGGACATTGACTCAGATTCATCTGCCACCTCACCTGCTACTGCTGCCGACTTACAGATCCCGTCATCGCTACCCTCCAGTGTGACGCCCCGTACTAAATCATCATGTACGGACCATCAACAACAGGATCATTACAAGGTTAAGTACTATATGCGTTTTCAAAACAGAGTTTACAAAAAGTGACGTCATAACATACGTCAATTGTTTTACAAATCAAAGTATGCTTCACTAAGTAGAAGCATTAAATAAGTGTACGTGACCATAATGGTCGTTACATAACATAAGTTCATAAGTAAAAAGTTTGAATGCAAGATAAGTAGTCATGCGATAACAACTCTAGGCAGCGGGTTCTACAGCACGACTAGTAAGATAGCGGAAGCGACTTCAAGCACCTGAGAAAATACATGCTTAAAAAGGTCAACACAAAGGTTGGTGAGCTATAGTTTAAGTATAACAGTAATGTAAGTAGGCCACGAGATTTCAGTGCTACAACGAGCGTTTCAAAAGTATGTAAAAGTATATGCTTAACCGTGGGCACCCGGTAACTAACTTAACGTTTAATGTACCCCCTTAAAGTGCACTTGGCAAGTGCGTATAACCTCGAAGTATTAAACACTCGTTAAATGCTAGCGCTACTAGCCCGAGTGGGGATGTCAAACCCTATGGATCCATATCTAAGATTCGCATTCACGGTTCAAAAACCAATGATTAAACGTTACCGAGCTAAAGGGAATGTTTCTGCCGTTATATAACCCACACATATATAAAGTTTAAGTACTCGTGCCTAGTATGTAAAACATAAATTCCGCATGTATTCTCAGTTCCCAAAATAAGTTAAAGTAAAAAGGGAATGCTATAACTCACAATGATTAGTAGTAACGGTAAGGTAGTAGTCGGAAAGTGGTGTGCAAGTAACGGTCCAAACGTCCTCAACCTAAGTCAAATAGCACTAAGTCAATAAGTCGTCTCAAAAGGTTTACAAGTACGTAATTAAGGTCATAAGGGTCATCATCAATCATCATTAAACAAAAGGTAACAAGTAAGACTCGTTTATGAAAGTCGTTTAAAACAAAGGCTGACTTCGGACAGTCACCACGGCCTCTACCCTTACTGAATTAAGGTGAGACCAGTGGTCATGGCTCCGTCTATGAGTCCCTTAAGTGTGGTAAAATTTACAGAAGCAAACTCGTCTTGGTTTGACCGTGGCGACGGTCTAAGTGCGAGTAGGTCAGAAATTTCTGCACAACGTTAAAGGACATGGTAACGATCGGAGGGCCATAAATCCTAAACCGTAACTCGGATTAAGACGAGTTCTATATGAAAAGTTATCTACTCGAAAAGTTCTATCTAAAAATCAAGGTTAGAACAGCCCAGGTCCACGGGTCTGTTCCAGAAATAGCTGAACAGAAACTTTTGGACAGAAACAGTGGGTTTTAGGTGAGTTCCGGTGTCTTGGTGCTTGATGCTCATCATGGTTCTCATCCTTGATGCGTATAGCTTCAAGTGTACAACTCGTTGATGTGTTAACATCATTTTGACCAAGGTTTGTCCATCATAACTCAAGTGCAAGTGTTGTAAGTGTTTGATGAACCAAGGTTACATCAAAGCTTAGTTTCAACACTTACATGGACTTTAGTAGTAAAAACAAGTTATAAACTTAAATCAACAACTAGTAAAGTGTATGTAAGCTTAATAGCTTTTGTTTATGACAAATTTAGAAGACCATAAGCTAGATAACTTAGATCCTTTATAAGTTTATGAAGTCATAACTAGTAAGTTATACTTCTTTGTTCTTGAAACTTAAATAGTGTTAACTTTTGTTCAAGAGAAATGAGATCAAGACTAACTTGTAGATCTTGACCAACAACCAACAAACAAGTAAACAAGGTGCATAATATGAAGTAGTAAACTTAAATAAACAAGAAAGGTTCATGGTTGTTCATACTTTAAAGATTCAAACCAAAGTTTGATCTTTAGAAAGTAAACTTGAAAGTTTACTCCATGAACTCCAAGTATGATTTTTTTTTAATCAACACATGAACTTGTATTCTTTTGAAACAAAATATGTAGAACATAAACTAGTAAGTTTAGTTCTTGTGTTCTTGTTAAATACAAGATATAATGAAGAAAACAACTAGTAAGTTTGTTCCTTGAAACTTAGTAAAGAAAGACAAGTAAATAAGTAGATAATAACAAGTAACAAGACAAGTAATTAATCTTAAACTAGAATAAGTAATAACAATAAAGATTGATGATGATATATGTGGCTAAGGCCACGGTTTTAAAAGAAAAAGAAAGAAAGAAGAACTTGTTCTTGAAAGTTTGAAAGTAAGTAACAAGTAAGTAAATTACAACAAATCAATCTTTAAACAAGAGCAAGTATTAAACAACAAGTGATGATGATGATTCAAGTATCATTTGGGTTCGGTTTTCTCAAGGAAAAAGAAGAAGAAAACTTCAAGTAACTTACAAGAACTTAGAGAGAATTTGAGAGAGAAATGAATTGCAAGTATTGTGTGTTTTGTGAAATGAGAGAGTGAGAGAGTTTTTGTGAGTTTGAAATGAAAAAAAAAGAACCAAAAACTCTCCTAATGGAGCTCATGGCCGACGGCCTGCAGATGGGAAGAGATGAGGGGAGTGTTTGTTGGATAATTGCATGTAAAGAAGGCTTAAAGTTGGACAATAAGGTGGTGTGCATGGGGATAGTGAGCCAACAAGATTCCAAATGGTCAAACTAGTTAGTTCCAAGCTAAATGATACTTACAAGCTTCAAGAGTGGGCTAATTAATCCAAGTAATAAGTAGGGTGGGCTTATACAAGTCCATTAACTCTTAAAAGGCCCAAGTAGTGAGTAGTTAGCTAGTAATCCACTAAAAGTCCAAGTTAAGCCCAAGTAACTAACTAACCATTATAGTTAACCTAAATGATTAATAAAATTAATCATGAATGTAAATAATACTTGAAAATATTATTCGTGCAAGTTCCGGGTGTCACCAAGACGTTTCGGGCATTTAAAGTTCAAGTACGGACAGTTAAAGCAACATGTAAATGTAATCGCATACATTCGTTTAATCAAGCGTATTAATAATAATAATTATTAATAAATAACGTTGGAAAAACCAGGGTCGTTACATTACCCACCTGTTAAAGAAAATTTCGTCCCGAAATTTTAGGTTGAATCTGAAGGTGATGGAGGAGGTGGGAAAAGGTGAGGATACTTCTGTCTCATGCGGTCCTCTCGTTCCCAAGTAAACTCAGGTCCTCGTTTGGAATTCCATCGAACTCGGACGATCGGAATCCTTTTATGTTTCAACCTCTTGACTTCTTGTTCCATGATTTCAACGGGCTCCTCCACAAAGTGGAGTTTGTCATCGATAGCAAGCTCCTCCAATGGTATGATAAGTTCAGGTGGAGCAAGACATTTCTTCAAGTTTGACACGTGGAAGGTAGGATGAACTGAGCTCAATTGTGCTGGAAGATCAAGACGATAAGCAACGGGTCCAACACGTTCCAAAATTTCAAATGGACCAATGTATCGCGGGTTTAACTTTCCGCGCTTCCCAAAACGAATCACACCCTTCCAAGGTGCAACCTTCAACATAACACGATCACCAACGTTGAATTCAAAGTCTTCACGTTTAAGATCAGCATAACTCTTTTGGCGATCACGGGCTACCTTGAGTCTGTTTTGAATCTGAGCAATCTTTTCTGATGTTTCGTGGACTATCTCGGGCCCGGTGAGTTGCACTTCACCTAGCTCGGCCCAACAAAGAGGAGAACGGCACTTGCGGCCATACAACGCTTCAAAAGGTGCAGCTTTAATGCTCGAGTGATAACTGTTGTTGTACGAGAATTCGGCGAGTGGCAAATGCCTTTCCCAGGCCTTTCCAAAATCGATAACACATGCACGTAGCATGTCCTCCAAGGTTTGAATTGTTCGTTCACTTTGCCCGTCAGTCTGAGGATGATATGCAGTGCTCATGTCGAGACGAGTTCCCATGGCTTCTTGCAAAGAACGCCAAAATCTAGAAGCAAAACGAGGGTCGCGATCGGAGATGATTGATAAAGGTACACCATGACGAGATACAACCTCTTTGATGTACAGCTGAGCAAGTCTTTCCATTGTATCAGTTTCCTTCATCGCTAGGAAGTGTGCAGATTTGGTGAGGCGGTCAACAATAACCCAAATAGTATCGCATCCGCCCACCGTCTTCGGCAGCTTAGTAATGAAATCCATTGTGATCCTTTCCCACTTCCATTGTGGGATTTCCGGCTGTTGAAGTAACCCAGAAGGTCTCTGATGTTCGGCTTTAACCTTCGAGCAAGTCAAACACTTACCAACATAAGTCGCAACGTCCTTCTTAAGATTCGGCCACCAATACTGTTCTTTAAGGTCGTGGTACATCTTACCTGCACCGGGGTGAATCGAATATCTCGATTTGTGTGCTTCATCAAGTATCAGGCTTCGTAGATCTCCATAGTAAGGTACCCAAATTCTTCCGGCATAACATCGGAGTCCAGACTCTCTAACCTCGAATCGAGAGACAAGTATGTTCAAATGCTCGTGAGATATGTTCTCCTCCTTGAGAGCCTCAACTTGGGCTACTCTGATCTGGTTGTTGAGGTTCGAATGGATGGTGATGTTCAGAGCCCTAACACGGAGAGGTGCCGTCCTCTCCTTTCGGCTTAAAGCGTCAGCTACAACATTGGCCTTGCCAGGGTGATAACGGAGTTCACAATCGTAGTCGTTGAGCGTCTCGATCCATCGACGCTGTCTCATATTCAATTGCTTCTGATCGAAGATGTGCTGGAGACTCTTGTGATCGGTGAAGATAGTGCTCTTAGTTCCATACAAATAATGTCTCCACAATTTGAGTGCAAAGACAACGGCTCCAAGTTCAAGATCGTGTGTAGTGTAGTTCCGCTCGTGAATCTTCAATTGGCGGGAGGCATAGGCAATAACCTTTGATCGTTGCATCAGTACACAACCAAAACCACTCTTCGATGCATCGCAATAAACAACAAAGTCGTCACTGCCTTCAGGAAGTGATAGGATAGGTGCGGAGGTTAACTTCTTCTTCAAAATTTGGAATGCTGATTCGTGTGTGGGTTCCCAAATGAACTTCTTGCCCTTGTGAGTCAGTGCGGTCAAAGGACGCGCAATCAGAGAAAATCCTTCGATAAACCTTCGATAATAACCGGCGAGACCTAGAAATTGGCGAATATGCGTTGGAGTAGTGGGGGTCTCCCACTTGCTGATGGCTTCAATCTTGGCGGGATCAACTTTGATACCCTGGTCGCTCACAACATGACCCAAAAACTGTACTTCCTTCAACCAAAATTCGCACTTGGAGAATTTGGCGTAAAGTTGCTCTTGTCTTAAGAGTTCAAGCACTAGCCGAAGGTGTTGCTCATGTTCTTCTTCGCTCTTAGAGTAGATGAGGATATCATCTATGAAGACGATAACAAACTTATCCAAGTAAGGCTTGCAGACACGATTCATGAGATCCATGAACACGGCAGGGGCATTTGTCAAACCGAATGGCATCATGAGGAACTCATAATGACCATAACGGGTCCTGAATGCAGTTTTCATCACGTCACTTTCCTTCACCCTCAGCTGGTGATATCCGGATCGCAAATCGATCTTTGAATAAACGCTCGATCCTTGTAGTTGATCAAAAAGATCATCAATTCGTGGAAGAGGATATCGATTCTTGATAGTCAATTTGTTGAGTTCACGGTAGTCGATACACATACGGAAGGATCCATCCTTCTTCTTTACAAACAACACAGGTGCGCCCCAAGGCGAGAAGCTTGGTTGGATAAACCCTCGATCTAATAGTTCTTGTAGTTGACTCTGTAATTCTTGCATCTCGGAAGGTGCGAGTCTATAAGGTGCGCGAGCTATAGGTGCAGCTCCTGGCACTAAGTCAATCTGAAACTCTACTGCTCTCTGCGGCGGTAATCCAGGCAATTCCTCTGGGAAGACATCAGAAAATTCGTTCACAATTCGAACGTCGTTCACGTTCTTCACCTCGGTTTCTACCGCTTTCACATGTGCTAGGACAGCAAAGCGTCCCTTCTTCATAATCTTTTGCGCTTTCACGCAACTAATGAGATTCAACTTCGAGGTACATCTCTCTCCATAGATAACCAGTGGTTCACCATCTCCTTGTGGTATGCGAAGTGCTTTATCTCCACAGATAACATCGGCCTTTATCTTGCTCAACCAATCCATACCGACGATCGCGTCAAAACTTCCCAGTTTGATAGGTATCAAATCAATTTCGAAATCTGCACCAGCTATGTTGATAATAGCTCCACGACTAATATGGTCAACCTTTTCAAGTTTTCCATTGGCGACCTCGACAAGCATACTTTCCTTCAAAGGAACTAACGACCAATCTAACTTATCACAAAAATGTCTACACACATAGCTCCTATCGGCACCAGTATCGAATAGGACAGAAGCTAAAAGATTGTTGATTTTAAATATACCTGTTACCAAGTCGGGGTTGTCGCGTGCATCTCTTGCATTAACATTGAAGGCTCTAGCACGTGGTGGTCCGCCATCCTTACGCTTGTTAGGACACTCGTTTCTGAAATGGCCCGTCTTTCCACATTCATAACACTTCTTAGGCCCATTGTTGTTGTGGTTTGGCTTCATATTCAAAGTGGTAACCTTGCAATCCTTGCCAACATGTCCAGATCGTTGGCACTTCTCACAGATAACATTGCAATACCCAGTGTGGTGCTTGTAGCACCTATTGCATTGTGGTAAGGTTCCTTTGTAGTTCGGATTGGTGCGGTTGTTGTTGTTGGGGTTGGTGTTGTTGTTGTGCATGTTGTTGTTTTGCCTGAATCCTTCATGTCGTTTTGCCGGGTTTTGATCATAGTTCCTACCCCTGTTGTTGTTGTGGTTGTTGTCCCATTTCCTCTTTTCACCGCTAACAGTTTCAAACTTAGCCTTCTCCGGCTCGTCAAGGATGATTTGATTCAAGAGAGTATGCGCCATGCGCATTGCTTCGGGAACACTTGGTGGCTTGGATGAGGTAACATTACCCTTGATGGACTTAGGAAGTCCCGAGAAGTATTTCTCCAAACGCTTAAATTCGGGGGTGACCATGGTTGGACACATAAGAGCCAATTCCAAAAACCTACGGTTGTAGCTGTTAAGGTCGTTCCCTACGGTCTTCAATTGCATAAATTCGATTTCCATCTTTTGAATCTCGGTTCTCGGACAGTATTCCTCGATCATAGCACATTTAAATTCTTCCCAAGGCGTAGCATACGCCTCATCAATTCCTTTCGCTTGGGCCATGGTATTCCACCATGTGAGCGCGCCATCAGATAGCGTGCAAGATGCAAATTTCGTTTTGTTAGCCTCAGAACAATTGCTAACCCTGAATACCGATTCCAACTTTTCGAACCATCTGGTGAGACCGACGGGTCCCTCAGTGCCACTGAAGTGGTGTGGCTTGCAGTTTTGGAATTCCTTGTAAGTACACCCATCTCGGACGACAGGTGGATTGACAGGCGGTGGTGGTGGAACTTGGGGTTGTCTTTCAGCTAGTGCAGCAGCGACTCGCTCGTTAATCATTTCCTCAATTTGTGCCGCGGTGGGGATAGATCTCCCGTTGGCCATGATGTTCTATACAAACATTTTGACTCAAGTCAAAATCCATTATGCAAATAATAATAGTACATTATATAACAACCAACATGAAAACAGCACAACACATGTTGATTAAATAACGCAAGCAGATATAAGTACCACAAAACCATGAGATGATAACGTAAATAGAACACTTGCGCAAGAAGTAAGCAACACAAATTTCATTCATTATTGATAATAAGTTCATACATTACAATAAGTTCGTACATTACATAAGTGAAATATGAAATTACAAAAGAGATTACAATACAGAATCTAGTACAAAGTCCTACGGCGATGGTGGGTACAAGATGTCCAAAACATGAGCCGACTGCTCCTCGAGCTCAGTAACTCGAGTCTGGAGAATCTCAATCTCCCGCCTCATTTCCTCATTAGAGGAAGATGGTGGGGCAGGTGGTGCTGGCGGTGCAGGTGGAGCCGGTGGTGCTGAAGTGGATGGTCCGGCTCTGGGTGGAGACGGTAATATCAGTGGGTCGGCGGGGTACGGCACCAGCCGTTTACGAGCAGTGATCCTACGACGCCGACCATAAGCGTCAGTGATAGTACGACCAGGAATTATGCCAGCGAAGCGATACCGCTTCTTCGGCGGGGTAGAAGGTGCCTGAATCGGTCGGTCAGCGGGATCCTCCTCATCACTGGAGTCGTCAGATGAGGTGTCGTCTGAAGAAGCATCGGTGGAAGAACCGTCGTCTGAATCATGCGGTGGTGGCGCGGGTGGCTCAACATATCCGAAAGCGGCCAACATCTATCGGTGTCGGCCTGGCGTAATCACGGCTAAGCGGCCGTCGGCAGTGCGTCGGCAAGGTGTGCGCCAGTGATTACGGAAGGGTCCTTCCCCGAACTCCGCGGGGATCTCCATGCCACCAATGCGAGCCAGTTGCCTCAGGGGTCTGGAAGAAGACGCCGAGATAGGCACACTAGAGCTAGCTCCAGAACTAGAGGCGCCGGGGTCGCCAGTGGGTGTCGGGGCCGGAATGTCAGCAGCAGCAGCAGCAGCAGCAACAGGTGCAGCAGTGGGAGGAACAACGGGGCCTGAGCCGCTCGGGATGTCAGTAGGTGGAACGTCCGACATCTGAACAAGGAAAAATAAATTTTCCATGTCAGTATGTCATAAAGCAAGCAAATAATAGGCCAACAGTTTAAATCATGTATAACAATAAGTAGCATGGCAATATCAGTAATCGTACGAAACTAGCATGCAATCGAAAGCAAGTAATAGCATGCAGTAGTGAAATCACGTAGTAGCATACGGCATATAGCAGTAACAGTAAGCAGCAGCATGCAGTAAGTTCAGCGGAAACAAGTAAACTAACAAGTTGTAGATTAGCCCTATTAGTGAATCCTACTCGGGTCGGTCTTAGACTCACTAATGCATCCTAATTCCCTACAACCAATGCTCTGATACCAAATGTGACGCCCCGTACTAAATCATCATGTACGGACCATCAACAACAGGATCATTACAAGGTTAAGTACTATATGCGTTTTCAAAACAGAGTTTACAAAAAGTGACGTCATAACATACGTCAATTGTTTTACAAATCAAAGTATGCTTCACTAAGTAGAAGCATTAAATAAGTGTACGTGACCATAATGGTCGTTACATAACATAAGTTCATAAGTAAAAAGTTTGAATGCAAGATAAGTAGTCATGCGATAACAACTCTAGGCAGCGGGTTCTACAGCACGACTAGTAAGATAGCGGAAGCGACTTCAAGCACCTGAGAAAATACATGCTTAAAAAGGTCAACACAAAGGTTGGTGAGCTATAGTTTAAGTATAACAGTAATGTAAGTAGGCCACGAGATTTCAGTGCTACAACGAGCGTTTCAAAAGTATGTAAAAGTATATGCTTAACCGTGGGCACCCGGTAACTAACTTAACGTTTAATGTACCCCCTTAAAGTGCACTTGGCAAGTGCGTATAACCTCGAAGTATTAAACACTCGTTAAATGCTAGCGCTACTAGCCCGAGTGGGGATGTCAAACCCTATGGATCCATATCTAAGATTCGCGTTCACGGTTCAAAAACCAATGATTAAACGTTACCGAGCTAAAGGGAATGTTTCTGCCGTTATATAACCCACACATATATAAAGTTTAAGTACTCGTGCCTAGTATGTAAAACATAAATTCCGCATGTATTCTCAGTTCCCAAAATAAGTTAAAGTAAAAAGGGAATGCTATAACTCACAATGATTAGTAGTAACGGTAAGGTAGTAGTCGGAAAGTGGTGTGCAAGTAACGGTCCAAACGTCCTCAACCTAAGTCAAATAGCACTAAGTCAATAAGTCGTCTCAAAAGGTTTACAAGTACGTAATTAAGGTCATAAGGGTCATCATCAATCATCATTAAACAAAAGGTAACAAGTAAGACTCGTTTATGAAAGTCGTTTAAAACAAAGGCTGACTTCGGACAGTCACCACGGCCTCTACCCTTACTGAATTAAGGTGAGACCAGTGGTCATGGCTCCGTCTATGAGTCCCTTAAGTGTGGTAAAATTTACAGAAGCAAACTCATCTTGGTTTGACCGTGGCGACGGTCTAAGTGCGAGTAGGTCAGAAATTTCTGCACAACGTTAAAGGACATGGTAACGATCGGAGGGCCATAAATCCTAAACCGTAACTCGGATTAAGACGAGTTCTATATGAAAAGTTATCTACTCGAAAAGTTCTATCTAAAAATCAAGGTTAGAACAGCCCAGGTCCACGGGTCTGTTCCAGAAATAGCTGAACAGAAACTTTTGGACAGAAACAGTGGGTTTTAGGTGAGTTCCGGTGTCTTGGTGCTTGATGCTCATCATGGTTCTCATCCTTGATGCGTATAGCTTCAAGTGTACAACTCGTTGATGTGTTAACATCATTTTGACCAAGGTTTGTCCATCATAACTCAAGTGCAAGTGTTGTAAGTGTTTGATGAACCAAGGTTACATCAAAGCTTAGTTTCAACACTTACATGGACTTTAGTAGTAAAAACAAGTTATAAACTTAAATCAACAACTAGTAAAGTGTATGTAAGCTTAATAGCTTTTGTTTATGACAAATTTAGAAGACCATAAGCTAGATAACTTAGATCCTTTATAAGTTTATGAAGTCATAACTAGTAAGTTATACTTCTTTGTTCTTGAAACTTAAATAGTGTTAACTTTTGTTCAAGAGAAATGAGATCAAGACTAACTTGTAGATCTTGACCAACAACCAACAAACAAGTAAACAAGGTGCATAATATGAAGTAGTAAACTTAAATAAACAAGAAAGGTTCATGGTTGTTCATACTTTAAAGATTCAAACCAAAGTTTGATCTTTAGAAAGTAAACTTGAAAGTTTACTCCATGAACTCCAAGTATGATTTTTTTTTAATCAACACATGAACTTGTATTCTTTTGAAACAAAATATGTAGAACATAAACTAGTAAGTTTAGTTCTTGTGTTCTTGTTAAATACAAGATATAATGAAGAAAACAACTAGTAAGTTTGTTCCTTGAAACTTAGTAAAGAAAGACAAGTAAATAAGTAGATAATAACAAGTAACAAGACAAGTAATTAATCTTAAACTAGAATAAGTAATAACAATAAAGATTGATGATGATATATGTGGCTAAGGCCACGGTTTTAAAAGAAAAAGAAAGAAAGAAGAACTTGTTCTTGAAAGTTTGAAAGTAAGTAACAAGTAAGTAAATTACAACAAATCAATCTTTAAACAAGAGCAAGTATTAAACAACAAGTGATGATGATGATTCAAGTATCATTTGGGTTCGGTTTTCTCAAGGAAAAAGAAGAAGAAAACTTCAAGTAACTTACAAGAACTTAGAGAGAATTTGAGAGAGAAATGAATTGCAAGTATTGTGTGTTTTGTGAAATGAGAGAGTGAGAGAGTTTTTGTGAGTTTGAAATGAAAAAAAAAGAACCAAAAACTCTCCTAATGGAGCTCATGGCCGACGGCCTGCAGATGAGAAGAGATGAGGGGAGTGTTTGTTGGATAATTGCATGTAAAGAAGGCTTAAAGTTGGACAATAAGGTGGTGTGCATGGGGATAGTGAGCCAACAAGATTCCAAATGGTCAAACTAGTTAGTTCCAAGCTAAATGATACTTACAAGCTTCAAGAGTGGGCTAATTAATCCAAGTAATAAGTAGGGTGGGCTTATACAAGTCCATTAACTCTTAAAAGGCCCAAGTAGTGAGTAGTTAGCTAGTAATCCACTAAAAGTCCAAGTTAAGCCCAAGTAACTAACTAACCATTATAGTTAACCTAAATGATTAATAAAATTAATCATGAATGTAAATAATACTTGAAAATATTATTCGTGCAAGTTCCGGGTGTCACCAAGACGTTTCGGGCATTTAAAGTTCAAGTACGGACAGTTAAAGCAACATGTAAATGTAATCGCATACATTCGTTTAATCAAGCGTATTAATAATAATAATTATTAATAAATAACGTTGGAAAAACCAGGGTCGTTACATCCAGTGACTCTGACGATTCATCCTCTGGTGACAGTAGCCACACACCTGACCTGATGATCATCTCCGACGGAGACGAGGAGCCAGAGGAGATTCCAGCTCCACCTAACCCAGGACTCCCGGAGCCACAGCACCATTCCGGTGGTGCTGTGATTCTTGGGGAAAATGGGGACGGTCCTTTCCGCAATGAGCGAGGACATTGGGTCAGACGCCTTCCTGATGGACGTGTCGTGCCGATCCCACCTTGCAGATACCGACTGATGACCACCGGTCGAGTAGATCCACCCCCAGATGATTCAGACGACTCATCATCCGATGACTTCAGCGAGGAGGATTCCGACGAGGTTTTTGACGAGGACCCTGAGGACACGCCCGTGAAGCCGCCCTCTACCCCACCGAAGAAGCGGTATCGTTTCGATGGTACTGTTATTCCAGGGGTTAACAGAGGTAGACCGTTCGTGGACGCACGCGGACAGTTGGTTAGGGTTACCGCCCGTAAATGGGTTGTGCCTTACCCTGCCGATCCATTCGTGCATAAGGCTTCCCGTTATGCACCGTCTACTTCTGGTGCTGGACCATCTGCACCACCAGCTCCACCAGCATCATCCGCACCATCAGCTCCACCTGTACCGTCTGCACCGCCTACCCCACCAGCATCCCCCGTCGTCGAGGAACTGACGAGGGAAGTGCATATCCTCCGTGCTCGGGTAACTGAACTCGAGGACCAGGTGTCCCACATGATGGACATCCTTTACCCATCGTCACCATAGGGATATTGTATTAGATTTCATTATGTAATCCCATTTGTAGTTTCATGTTTTACTAAAGTATTGTACGAACCGTATGCGGATGTATGCAACTTTCTTATTTAATGAATGGAACTTGGTGTTGTTTAATTTCTATACGGTGTTCTATTTACGTTACTATATGATGATTTTGTGGTATCTGTACCTAGTTGCATTACTTAATTAACATGCGATGTGTTGATTCCATGTTGGTTACCATATACCGTAATATTATTTATTGAATGCTGGATTTTGACTTAAGTCAAAATTTCTGTTTCGAAGATCAATGGCAAACGGAAGATCAACGCCCACAGTAGCACAGATTGAGGAGATGATAACTGAATGAATAGCCGCTGCAATTACGAATGTCAACCCCCAAGCTCCACCTGTTAACCAGAACAATCATAAAGGGTGTACCTATAAGGAATTTCAAAGCTGCAAGCCCCACAATTTCAGTGGTACTGAGGGGCCGGTTTGATTGACGAGGTGGTTTGAGAAACTGGAAGATGTGTTCCGTGTGAGCAACTGCTCAGAAATGAACAAGACTAAGTATGCCTCCTGTACACTGTCGGACGGCGCTTTAACCTGGTGGAACACACTTGCGCAGGCTAAGGGTATTGACGAGGCTTATGCTACACTGTGGGAGGAATTTAAGGGGGCTATGATCGAGGAGTACTGCCCCAGAACAGAGATTCAGAAAATGGAAACTGAGTTTTGGGAGTTGAAGGTTGTGGGAACCGATCTCGATGGTTATAACCGAAGGTACCTGGAATTAGCTCTGATGTGCCCCACGATGGTCACCCTGGAATTTAAGCGAATCGAACGGTATTTGTGGGGACTTCCTAAGTCCATTCAGGGAAATGTCACCTCTTCAAAATCAGCTGATGTCCCAGAAGCTATGCCCATGGCGCACACCCTGATTAACCAAATTATCAGCAAAGAACCAGAAAAGGCAAAATCTGAATCGGGAGCTAGTAATGAGAAACGTAAGTGGGACAGCAACAAGGGAAGGGTCTTTGATCAAAACCCAGCTAAGAGGCATGAAAGTTTTAAGGGAAACAACTCCAACCCAAACCCTAGCTCAAACCCTAACTACAAGGGTAGTCTCCCGCAGTGCAAGAGATGCTACAAGCATCATACCGGGTACTGCAACGTGGTCTGTGAAAATTGTAAAAGGACTGGGCATAATGGCAAAGACTACAAGATCACTACCCCAACTGTGAAGACAAACCCTACTGGGCCAAGGAAATGCTATGAGTGTGGACAACAGGGCCACTTCAGGAATGAATGTTCCAACAAGAGAAAGGACGGCGGGCCAGCGCGTGGAAGAGCTTTCAATGTAAACGCAAGGGATGCCCGTGAGAACCCCGACTTGGTTACATGTATATTCACTATCAACAATCTATTAGCTTCTGTCCTATTTGATACTGGTGCCGATAGGAGTTATGTATATAGACACTTTTGCTCTAAGATAAATTGGTCGTTAGTTCCTTTAAAGGAGAGTATGCTTGTTGAGGCAGCCAATGGAAAACTTGAGAAAGTTGACCAAATTAGCCGAGGAGGTATTATCAAGATAGCTGGTGTGGATTTCGAGATTGACTTGATACCCATCAAATTGGGAAGTTTTGACGTGATTGTCGGTATGGACTGGTTGACCAAGGTAAGGGCCGACATTATCTGTGGGGAGATAAAGCTATTCGTATACCATACGGAGATGGTGAGCCACTGATTATTTACGGAGAGAGATGTAACTCGAAGCTGAACCTCATTAGTTGCATGAAAGCACAAAAGATCATGAAAAAAGGACGTCTTGCTGTTTTAGCACATGTGAAAACATTAGAAACCGAGGTGAAGAGCGTGGATGATGTACAAATTGTGAACGAATTTCCTGATGTCTTTCCAGAAGAATTTCCTAGATTACCACCATCGAGAGCAGTGGAGTTTCAGATCGATTTACTGCCAGGAGCTGCACCTGTAGCTCGCGCACCTTATCGACTCGCACCTTTCGAAATGCAAGAGTTGCAGAGTCAACTAAAAGAACTGCTAGACCGTAGATTTATCCAACCAAGTTCTTCGCCTTGGGGCGCACCTATTTTATTTGTGAAGAAGAAGGACGGATCTGATGTGTATCGATTATCGTGAGCTGAACAAGTTGACGATCAAGAATCGGTATCCCCTTCCCCGAATTGACGATCTTTTCGATCATCTGCAAGGATCAAGCGTTTACTCTAAGATCTATTTGCGATTAGGTTATCCTCAGCTGAGGGTGAAGGAGAGTGATGTGATGAAAACTGCGTTCAGAACCCGTTATGGTCACTATGAGTTTCTCGTGATGCCATTCGGTTTAACCAACGCACCTGCCGTGTTTATGGATCTCATGAATCGTGTATGCAAGCCATACCTGGATAAGTTCGTTATCGTCTTCATAGATGATATCCTCATCTACTCCAGAAGTGAAGAAGAACATGAGCAACATCTTCGACTAGTGTTGGAACTCTTGGGACAAGAGCAACTTTATGCCAAATTCTCCAAGTGTGAGTTTTGGTTGAAGGAAGTCCAATTCCTGGGGTCATATTTTGAGCGATCAAGGTATCAAGGTTGATCCTACAAAGATCGAAGCTATCAGCAAGTGGGAAACCCCCACTACTTCGATTCATATCCGCCAATTTTTAGGTCTCGCCGGTTACTACCGAAGATTAATTGAAGGTTTCCCTCTGAGGGTTTCCCTCTGATTGCGCGTCCTTTGACCGCGCTGACTCACAAAGGGAAAAAGTTCGTTTGGGAAATAGAACAAGAATCAGCATTCCAAACTCTGAAGCAGAAGTTAACCACCGCGCCTATCCTATCACTTCCTGAAGGTAGTGACGACTTCGTTGTGTATTGCGATGCCTCGAAAAATGGTTTTGGTTGTGTATTGATGCAAAGGACGAAGGTCATTGCTTATGCTTCTCGTCAACTGAAGATTCATGAGCGAAACTACACTACTCACAATCTCAAATTTGGAGCCGTTGTTTTTGCGCTCAAATTATGGAGACACTATCTTTATGGAACTAAAAGTACTATCTTCACCGACCACAAAAGCCTCCAACACATATTCGATCAGAAACAACTGAACATGAGACAGTGACGATGGATCGAGACGCTGAACGACTATGATTGTGAACTTCGTTACCATCCTGGCAAGGCCAATGTTGTAGCAGACGCTTTGAACCAAAAGGAGAGGATGGCACCTCTTCGTGTCCGAGCCCTGAACATCACCATTCATTCGAATCTCAATAGCCAGATCCGAGTAGCCCAAGATGAGGCTCTCAAAGAGGAGAATATATCTCATGAACACTTGAACATTCTCATCTCTCGATTTGAGGTTAAGGAGATTGGACTCCGATACTTCGCCGGAAGAATTTGGGTGCCTAGTTATGGCGATTTGCGAAGCCTCATTCTGGACGAAGCCCACAAGTCAAGATATTCGATTCATCCAGGAGCCGGTAAAATGTACCACGATCTCAAGGAACAATATTGGTGGCCAAATCTTAAGAAGGATGTTGCAACTTATGTTGGGAAGTGTTTGACTTCCTGGAAGGTTAAGACTGAACAAGTAAGGCCATCTGGGTTACTTCAGCAACCGGAAATCCCGCAATGGAAGTAGGAAAGGATAACAATGGACTTCATCATGAAACTACCAAAGACGGTGGGCGGATACGATACCATCTGGGTTATCGTTGATCGTCTTACCAAATCTGCACACTTCGTAGCCATGAAGGAAACAGATACGATGGAGAAACTCGCTCAACTATACATAAAGGAAATTGTATCTCGTCATGGTGTACCCTTATCGATTATTTCAGACCGAGATGCCCATTTTGCTTCTAGATTTTGGCGTTCTTTGCAAGAAGCCTTGGGGACTCGCCTCGACCATGAGTACTGTGTATCACCCACAGATCGACTGACAAAGCAAACGCACGATTCAAACTTTGGAGGACATGTTGTGTGCTTGTGTTATTGATTTCGGAAAGGCTTGGGAAAGGTATTTGCCGCTAGCCGAATTCTCTTAGAACAACAGTTATCATTCGAGTATTAATGCCGCACCTTTTGAAGCGTTGTATGGCCGCAAATTCCGTTCTCCTATTTGTTGGGCCGAAGTAGGCGAAAAGCAAATCACCGGGCCCGAGTTAGTCCATGAAACAACCGAGAAGATTGTCCAAATTCAAGCGAGACTCAAGACAGCCCGTGATCGCCAAAAGAGCTATGCCGACCTTAAACGTAAAGACTTCGAATTTAATGTGGGTGACCGTGTAATGTTGAAGGTCGCGCCTTTGAAAAGTGTGATCCGTTTTGGAAAACGTGGGAAGCTCAACCCGCGATACATTGGTCCTTTTGAAATCTTGGATCGTGTTGGACCTGTTGCTCACCGTTTGGATCTTCCGACTCAATTGAGCTCAGTTCATCCTACCTTCCACCTATCAAATTAGAAGAAGTGTCTTGCTGAACCGGAACTTGTCATACCGCTGGAAGAACTTACAATTGATGACAAACTCCACTTCGTGGAAGAACCTGTCGAAATTATGGACCGTGAGGTCAAAACTTTGAAACGCAACAAGATTCCGATCATCCGAGTCCAATGGAATGCCAAACGAGGACCTGAGTTTACCTGGGAATGAGAGGATCAAATGATACAGAAGTATCCTCACCTTTTTCCAACTCCTCCATCTACCTCAACTTAAAATTTCGGGACGAAATTTTCTTTAACAGGTGGGTAATGTAACAACCCTGGATTTTCCAACTATATTTTTAATATTTATTATTTATGCTTGCGTTTTAATAAATGTATTCTGATACATTTTACTTGTTACCGTATTTGACTATCCATGTCCCGACTCGTCTTTCGACACGTGCTTTTCATGAATAATATTTCGAATATTATTTACGTTCATGATTAATTATTATTAATCATTTTTAATTAACTAATGTAAGTAGTTAATTACTTGGGCTTTGTACTAAATTGTTGCTTACTTACTTGGGCTTATATTATTGGACTTGGAAGCCCACCCTACATCACTTAATGGACTACTAGTAAGCCCATAATTATGCTAATAATTCATTAAGCTTAAACTAGATTAATTAGTTAATGAGGAGACAAAATGTTCAAGCATGCATGACCACCTCTTTCTCATGTTTTTGACTTATACACTTTCTTAGCCTACACCATCACCCCATACATGAAAGTTGAGTTTTGACTTCCCCTTTTGGCCACTAAAACCATCGGCATTGGGGAGCTAGGGGGTGAGTTCCATTTCATTTTTTTTTATTACTTATTTGCTAGCTTTTACATCATTTTACACACACATACTTACACCACTTCTTTTACTCTCTCTTTTCTCTCAAAAATTGTAAGTAATATATCTTTTTCTTTCTTCCTTCTTCCCTTTGAAAACTGAATATCATCATCATCAATTTACTTGTTACTTGTTTGCTGTTAAAGATCAAGTTTTCTAGCTTGTATCTTCATGTAATCTTGTTTCTTCCATCCTTTGTTTGATGAAGAATCAAGAACAAGGATCTAAGTTTCTATAACTTATGGTTCTACACTTAAAATGTTCTAAAGATCTAAAGTTCATAAGCTTTAAGATCTTACTTGTGTTCATGTTTTGTAAACTTAAGGTTTATTTTCTTAAGATCCAAGCTTTGGCTTGAATCTTCTTAAGTATGAACAAACATGAACTTGTTACTTGTAACCTTATTTATTTCTTCCTTTTGTAAGTAATTTAAATTAGTGATGTTATTATTTTGGTCAAGTGTTACTAGTTAAACTTGATCTCATTATTCTTGAAACTAAAGTTAAACTTTGTAAGTTCAAGAACATGGAAGTTTAACTTTCTAGTTATAACTTCATACACTTATGTTGGATCTAAGTTTCTATAGCTTATGGTCTTCCAATTTTGTTTAAAACAAAAGCTTATAAGCTTATATATATACATTCTACAAGATTAAAATCTAAGTTTCATAACTTATGGTTTTATTAAAGTAAAGATCCAAGTTCCATAACTTAGGGTTTAATTTAAGAACACTAGATCTAGACTTTTTAGTCTAGAATCTTTAAGATCTAACTAAGATCTAAGTTCTACAACTTAAGATCTTGTTTATTTAGTTACTTTCAAGTTTATAGCTTAATATTACTACTAGAACTCATGTATGTGTCGGATCTAAGATCTTGATGTAACTTTGGTTCATCAACCTACTTACAACCCTTAAATGAGTCGTTCTACATATCTTAGACATACACGAGTGTTATGATGGTCAAAACTTGGTTAAGATGATGTAAACACATCAACGAGTTGTACACTTGAAGCTATAGGCATCAAGGATGAGAACCGTGATGGGCATCAAGCACCAAGAACCCACCGGAGCACTTTGTTTACTATTTTCTGGGTCTTATCATGCTACCTGGGCTACTGTAAAGTTGATTTCCTATTATTTCGTTTCGAGTAGATGATTTTCCGTTTAGGCCTCGTCTTAATCCGATTTACTGTTTAGGATTTATAGCCTTTCGAAAGTCACTACGCCCTTTTAACGTTGTGCTGAAATTTCTGACCTACTCGCACTTAAACCGTCGCCACGGTCAAACGAAGACGAGTTTGGTTTTCTAAATTGGTCAGCAGCTAGGGGACTCATACACGGATCCATGAACACTTGTCTCACCTTATTTCAGTTTGTATAGAGGTCGTGGTGGCTGAACGAAGTCAACCTTTGTTTCAAACTCTATTCTTGATTGAAACTTACTTTACCCTTTTTGATTGATGATGAATGATGATGATAATTAAAACCTAATTTACATACTTTTAAACCTTTGAGAACGATTTACTGACTTACTAACTTTTGACTTAGGTTGAGGACCTTTCGGACCAACTACTTGCTTACTTATCTCGTACCGACTTTACTACTTTATATGTGTGGGTTATACAATGGCATAAACTTTCCCCTTAGCTCGGTAACGTTTAGTCATTGGTCTTTGAACCGGTAAACGCGAATCTTAGATATGGATCCATAGGGTTTGACATCCCCACTCGGGCTAGTAGCGCTAGCATTTAACGGGTGTTTAATACTTCGTAAACTTACGCACTCGCCAAGTGTACTTTTAGGGGGTGATATTACGTTAAGTTAGTTACCAAATGCCCACGGTTGAACATATACTTTTCATACTGAAATCTCGTGGCCTACCTTACATTACTATTATACTTAAACTGTAGCTCACCAACATTCGTGTTGACATTTTTAAGCATGTTTTCTCAGGTGCATAGAGGTTTGACGCTTCCACTGTAGTTTGTCTTGCTGTGTAGACTCCTGCTGCTTTTGTTAGAGATGTCTCTGCATGAAACGTTTACCTTGCATTCAAACTATGTTACCTTTGAAACAATGAATTTGTAATGACCTACGGGTCTCGTACCTATGTTAATTGCTTCTATTCATAGAAGCATACTTTCGTTTGTAAAACTTATGATGTTGGTTATGACGTCACCCTTTCTTATGAATGCAAACTTATTTTAAAACAGCATATAGTGTTTGACCTTGTAATGATCCTGTTGTTGATGATCCGTACACGTTAATTTTTATACGGGGCATCACAAAATTTTAGTGTTATACTGATACATCCCACAAGTTTATTCTTTTGATGATATAACCCAAACACGTTGTTAGATTTGTTCTTTTGACGCTCCAACACATAGGAAAATTGTTCATCGATAGTGACTGATCAAAGAGAATAATGTTATGGGTGATGATATTTCCAAATACTTTTTGATAGATTCAATAATTTTTTACTTTCATTACCTAAATTACCCTTTTATATAACCTATCACCTCCTTACAATGTATTACACATTCAAGGCTATATTAAGAAGTTAAGTAAAAAAATTGTGGATCTGGCAAAGGGTCGATAAAATCAAAGCCACTATTCTACTATTCTTGAACAACTTAATCAAAATGATATTTGGAAATATCACTTCCTGTACGTTATATATAATGTATATGTGTATGTATAGTAAAAAGTGCAAACGTGACAAAAACAAATTGCAAATATGCGAGAACTTTATAATTACATGAATTTTCACATTGGGTAGATTAAATAAAATATGAATGTTGATAGAGATTAAGATTGAATTCAAAATAGTTTCATAAATCTCTAATTAGCTATTTTTAAATATATAATTTCTCGTATGTGTTTGTGAACAAGTGAACATTTCATATAATTTACATTTTAATATTAAATTTTTTATTTTTAACTTTTGTTCATCAGCTTCTGAAAGGATCACACTCGAAAACCGAAAATCAACCATATATGTTTTTAAACATAAATAGATGCAGCAAACATCTACCATTCTAGAGGATCCCACGAGCGCAACCGCATCTAGACATCTAAATAAATCCCACTCCATGATCTGATACGGTGCATCAATATCAATGCGATGTATCTGACCTTGGAGCTTAATACTTAACATTTTAATAAGTTTTGGCCCATTTCAATACAAACACAAGCATAACATATTCAAAATACATACATCTATACAAGAACCATGTTTTAACCAAGTTTACTCAACTATCATTTTAACATAAACACAGTTTAAACATCAACACTATTGACTCATAAGACTTGCAAACATTAAAATTTTGTTGGTTCTAAATAAAAACGGAAGTATTGTTAAGGGGGTGGGGGTGAATACAATCTTTTTGTTAAATGTGCAATTAAGCGAGTAAAGATAGTAAGCATAGAATTAAAGAGAGTCTATAGTAATTCTACGTATTCTTTTATGGTTTATAATCTAAAGAATCCATGTCATCATATTGATGAATTAATGACAGGTTGATACAGATTACACATTGATTGCTTAGAATACTCTAAAGCGAATACAAGTTAAGACTCTAAGTGCTTTAAGCTCCCACACCACTAACTAAAACGTTTATGGAGTGTATCAATTTATAGAGAGTCTAAAAACCGGGTAACACTCTGTTGACCATTGGTCCAAAACTATGTTTGTACTTTAGTCGATAGGCTGGTAGAAAATGTGCAACTCTTAGAAAATGCAGGAACACCCTACAAGGTTGAACAAATTAATTGAATGAACAATTAGAATGCTATGTTTCAAGGCGTTGACAAAACATATTTGTGATCTGCACATAGGATATATTTCTTCATTCCTCGTTGTCTTGTAAGGTCATTTATCACCGCCGACTTGTAGCATTCTTTCTTCAACTTCTTCCTTGATGTCGGTTGAAAGCCATGCTTGATACCACAATAGTGGAAACAAACTATGTTTATGTTAGACATAATATGTCTTAGTGTTTTGTGCCGGTTCGCCTTCTGGTTCTTCTATATACCTTCTGGTGGTTCAACAACAATCATTTGTTATCTTCGTAGAGAAACAAAAGTATAGACTATCTTGTACTGAAAGTCCAGACAGCACATAAAAACACTGGAACACAACTTTAAATAGCTGTTTACATATTCAGAACATCTGAGGTACCTATGCTAGCCGCACATAAATATAATTAGTGTTACTTACTATATTTTGTCACAATTAAATCCATAAAAGAGTTATATCTCCCATGTTTGATGATGAAGAAATACACGACATGAAAAGTAAACACAAAGGCTCAGCAATATGGGCTAAAATAAATAAACAATGAGTGATGTCCCTTTGTTCACTTTTCTGGGATCTTTTACTGAGTTGTGTATATATTATAAAATGATGTACTTTCGAAAATAAACTCATCATAATAATATAAAGTAATTACTGTACATCATAACAAGCGGCAAGTACCAGAAATTACAAATGTTCTAATTACTTTGAAATCATGCTCAGACGCTGAGGAACTACTTTTGAATGCCTCCACTGTAATATACAAAGTTACCCAGCCGCTGGAGGACCATTCTAATGGTATCCCCACAGAAACATGTTTCATAAAATATAAGATGGTAAATCATTCTCGATCTTCTTCTTCCTTCACAGACAGCGGCAAACTTGAGTCGTCTGGGTTAAAACTTCTTTTTCTGATCTCTCAGATTATCATAATAAGGAAACCAGAAGCAAATTCAGCATAAAAGTATACCACACTCCTAATATTCATAATGTGCTGAAGAGATTCATGATGTAGCCAGTCTATTCATTAAAAACGGACACCACTACCTCCAAATAGGGCCGGAGGTAAATATGACATTTCAATATCATCACACGAGAACGACTTTAAATGAGATGTTTAATAAAATCAATAGTTTAATTGCAGCGGAAACGAAATTGTTTTACATGGTAAACCCAAATGTAATAAATGTTTAACAAATGCTAAGATATAAATAATGCGGACTTCAATGCATCAGCTAGCAAAGCAACATAGGGCAGCACATAAGTTATTCTTCACCTGAGACAAACATGCTTAAAATGTCAACATAAGGGTTAAGTGAACATCATAGGTTTAATAATTAAATAGTTTAGACCACAAGATTTATTTCAAAACATAAAAATATTCAATATGCCATGAGTTATAATATCGAGCTAAACATTAACCCCTGACACTGTACGGGTATCGGTAATCATTATTATGTACCCCCTTGACGATCGGTCAATGGGTAGAGACGTCGCTCTCAATAGGCCTATTCATAATAATTAATCTTGCAACATTTTAATTCTAGCAATTAACGATATTATGGCGGGGATTTGCATGTAAGAATACAAGTTAACAAAAGTCTCACGAAGTTTCATATCAAAAAGTTTAGGCACTTTTGTCTAAATTGTAAATCATTTAAAATACAAGCATGTGTCTCACCCCAAGATTTATAAAATTTAATAAAATATGTAAAAGCGGGGCTATGAGTTCACCTTAGTAGCACAGAAGAGTTAATACACAACAGAGATGAATTGAACGGAAGAACGTGATCGAGATCTCAATCTAGAGACGGAATGTATGATCAGATATTGTCTAATAGACTTAAGTATAATAACTATACTAATGATAATGGTTTTCTAAAAGAAATTCCATTGTTCGGAAGGTTACTATTTATGGAAAGTTTTCACTCTTAGTAACTTCCAATTAAAGAAAGTTCGGGTTATAATCTTAAGCAAGACGTTGTACAACTTTGCTCAAATCCCGTTGCTATCAGATAAGTCACTCTGATGATCTATTGTTACCGGGCGCCAGGACTCTTGACCAAAATCTATGTCTTGGCATTCGATGTCCACAAGCGATTCCCATAAGGCAACAAGGACCACCCTAGGCCGTAAGTAGCGGTGAGGTTCGCATATAGTGCACGTTATCTTTTGATTATAACCTTCACATTAAGTTTAAGTCATAATCTAGGTTATTATATTATATTTATTAATGACCCAATATTTAATTCATACTTATTATAAAAGTATTAATAATTATCCTATAATTATTTATTATAATGTATTACTATAATTAGTACTATAAACTTTTAATTATTTTATAATAACCAAAGTATTTTATTAATAATTAAATATAATTACTATATTTAATTATCTATTTAATTATAATTCATAATTATCTTATTATCTCCAATTACTTTTAAATTAAGTAAATATCTAAATTATATTAAAAATAATATTCCTTATTTTTCTACTGATTAAAATAGGTAAGATAATCATATAAAACTTTAGATAAGATTTTATCATATTTAATATTTATATATATACTTATTTCCTTATTTAATTTCAGTTTAGGTCTAATACAAACGTAATTATGGGATAAATATAAATTCAACTCAAAAATATAGTTTTATATTTTTTACAGATTCTTACAAGTTTATAAAACTTAGAAAAATTTTATATATATTTTTATTATTATTCTATATTTTTATTACGAATTTTATCCCTTTTATAAGACTAATTATTAGATAATTCGTATTTAATTATAAATAATATTCCAATAATTACTAAAATTATTTTTATAAGTTCTAACACTATTCTAAACAGTTTCTAGAAGTTTATTATTATTTTTAATGTTTTACTCAATTTATATCCATTTATTTATATTAATAATAACTGAATCGTAAGTAAATATAGATTAAATGCCTATAATAATCTATAAATCAAATTTTCGACTCTAATAACTTTTAATAACTAAATACATTCTGTAAAAATTATTTTTTTAATATTTTTATGTGTTTAAATTATTTAAATCCAATATATATATATATATATATATATATATATATATATATATAAATATATATATATATATATATATATATATATATATATATATATATATATATATATATATATATAGGCAGGATCAATGGGGAAGTAACCAATCGGGAGGAAGCGGGGGGAAGCAAAAAATTTTTTTTCGTTTTTTTGGAATTTTTTTCCCGGCATCAAGATCACACGAAAATATGAACATTTAGAAGAGACACTTCGTGATGAATGTTATCATTTAGGAGAGAAAACGATCGACAAAAATAACATTCAAGATAATATTGTTCGTGAAGAATATGAACGTTTTTTTCCATGTTTTGTGAAGTAAAATTTAGCCCGATTTAGAGTTTAGGGTTTAGGGTTTGGTGTTTTGAGTTTATTTCGTAAACCCAAAACACCAAACCCTAAACCCTAAACCCTAAACTCTAAACCATTCGTGTTAAAAACTCAATCTAAATCCTAAATCTAAACCCTAAATCTAAACCCTAAACCCTTAATTCTAAACCCTAATATCTAAACCCTATAAACCATAATATCTAAACCCTAATATCTAAACCCCAATAGCTAAAACCTTAACATACGCTCAAAAAACACGATAATTGTTATCTATTACTCCTTCGAGCGTTTTCTCTCCAAAATAAAAACATTTATCACAAAGTGTCTCTACTAAATGTTCATATTTTCTTCCCATCTATAATGTTCGTGAACAAGGTTTTTTCAAAAAACAAAAAAAAAAAAGTTTTTGCTTCCCCCGCTTCCCCCCGATTGGTTACTTCCCTCTTGATCCTACCACTATATATATATATATATATATATATATATATATATATATATATATATATATATATATATATATATATATATATATATATATATATATATATATATATATATATATATATATATATATATATATATATATATATATATAATATAATATAATATAATGAAAATAATTACTCTATTGATCAAAATAATATATAAAAATATGTTTTGCCTTAGAATATTAATAATAAGAGTTTTCATCAGTAAATATTTATTTATTATATTTTTTTGCTATTTATTCCAATTTTTAACGATTTTCGGCTTTCAAAAGTAGTATTAATCTATATAAACTCGAATTTAATTTTTATAAATTATGTACTAACCTAAGTAATTAAGTTTAATATTATACTTTACTGGAAAAATAATTATATAAGTTACTTAACCTTTTTCCTATTTTTATAAATAATTTCGTACACCGTATATATATATATTCTTAATAAACTTTTTTTTAATTAATTAAAAATATAATATCAAATCATAAATCAGTAACATTATTTTTACTAGATCTTATATTAATTAGTAGTAATTATCATGCATAATATATAATTTAATAAATTTTATATATATTTATTATATATTTATTTATGTATCGGCCGAATAGAAACACAAACAATTTTATAAAAATTAGTAAATCGATTCATAAATCTGGAAAATTATTTTTATAAACTTTATTAATCATATATCTAATTATCATGTATTTAGAAAAATTTTATAAATTGCAAAACTATTTTATTTATTTTTGTTTGTTTTTCGGCCGACCGAAATAAAAAGAAAGAAAAAATATCGAAAAAAGAAAGAAAAAGAAAAGAAAAATCTTACAAATATTTTAGGGTTTTGAAGAAGCTCTCAATTTGTGAATGAGGATTTATGAAAACATATGAGGGTATTTATAGGCTTAAAAAACTTGGGCTCCAAGAAAAATACACATTCCCTTTTTAAAACAAATTAAATTTCATTTCATTTTTTTTTATTATTCGGCCGACTCCCATATATATACTTTTTTATTTTTTTATTAATTGGAACAACCTAGAATATTTTGTATTTTCTTATCTTTATTTATATTTTTATATTTATTTATCCGATATATATATATATATATATATATATATATATATATATATATATATATATATATATATATATATATATATATATATATATATATATATATATATATTCGACACATATACTTATAAATATTTATTTTATAAATTTTATAATTAATGCCCATAACTTATTCATTTTATATATACACAAAATTTTATACTCATTTACTTATATTTACATTTATAATAATAATAATGATAAGAACAATAATAATAATAATAATAATAATAATAATAATAATAATAATAATAATAATAATAATAATAATAATAATAATAATAATAATAATAATAATAATAATAATAATAATAATAATAAAATATAATAATAATAATAATAATAATAATAATAATAATAATAATAATAATAATAATAATAATAATAATAATAATAAATACTAGGGTTAGGGTTAGGGTTTAGTTCACTAAATACGAGTATTAATTACTTCATTTAATATGTCCGGATAACAACCCTAATAATAATAATACTGAGGTACAAAATAGCAATGAAACCCTAAGGGCATTTTAGTCATTTCAGAGTGGAAAAATGAGGGTTGTTATAGTACCTCCCCATTAATTTAAACTTCGTGCCGAAGTTTTAGGAAGACTCCTCAGTTGCATCAGCGATTGGAAAAAGATGAGGATATTTTCGCTTCATCTGGTCTTCACGTTCCCAGGTATACTCGGGGCCTCTTCGTGAATTCCAACGGATCTTAACAATAGGAATAGAGCTCTGTTTTAAGCATTTAACCTGACGATCCATAACCTATATCGGTTCTTCAACAAAATGCATTCTATCATCAACGCGGATATCATCTAATGGAATAACAAGTGTGTCATCAGCAAGACACCTTATAAGATTCGAGACATGAAATACATCATGCACATTATTAAGCTCAGCGGGTAATTCTAATCAATATGCCATAGGACCAATCCTTTCAATAATCTTGAAAGGTCCAACATAACATGGACTTAGTTTGCTTCGTTTACCAAAACGAACGACGCCCTTCCAAGGGGATACTTTCAACATGACTTTATCACCAACTTGGAATTCTAAATACTTCCGACGATTATCAGCATAACTCTTTTGTCGGTTGCGGGAAATTTCTAATCATTTCTTAATCTGAACGATCTTTTCGGTAGTTTCATGAATGATTTCAGGACCAGTTAACTGTCTGTCCTCTAATTCATCCCAGCACAGTGGGGACCTACATTTTCATCCGTATAAGGCTTCAAAAGGTGCAGCCTTAATACTTGAGTGATAGCTGTTGTTGTAAGAGAATTCAGCTAAAGGCAAGTTTCTATCCCAACCTTTGCTGAAATCGATAGCACAAGCACGAAGCATATCTTTCAATGTTTGGATGGTTCGTTCACTTTGACCATCGGTTTGCAGATGATAAGCAGTACTCATGTCAAGTTGAGTCCCAAGAGCAGATTGTAAAGTTTTTCAAAATCTAGAAATAAATCGACTGTCGCGATCAGAAATGATTGAGATAGGGACTCCATGACGTGAGACAATCTCCTTGATATAAAGTTGTGACAATTTCTCCATCATGTCGGTTTCCTTGATCGGTAATAAATGTGCAGATTTAGTAAGATGATCCACTATGACCCAAATAGTATCATTGCCGTTTGAAGTCTTGGGCAACTTAGTAACAAAATCCATAGTGATGCATTCCCACTTCCACTGCGGAATATCCGGCTGTTGAAGTAAACCAGATGGCTTTTGATGCTCGGACTTAATCTTTAAACAAGTAAGGCACTTGCTCACATACTCAGCAATATCAGATTTTAGATTAGGCCACCAATAAAACTTTTTCATATCATGATACATTTTACTAGAACCTGGGTGAATAGAATATCTAGTCTTATGTGCTTCATCCAAGACTAGTTCTCGAAGATTTCCAAAAATTGAGACCCAGATTTAGTTATTGAAATACCTTGTTCCATTTCCCTTGAGTTCAAGTTGCTTTTCGAGACCTTTCAGTCCCTCAAGTTGGACATTCTCTTCCTTCAATGCCTCAAGTTGTGCTTCACGAATTTGAGATGTAAGATTCGTACAAATACGTATATTTAAAGCTAGGACCCAGATCGGTTTGGCACGATCCTTTCTACTAAGGGCATCAGCAACTACATTTGCCTTGCCAGGATGATATCGAAGTTCACAATCGTAGTCATTTAATAACTCGATCCAACGCCTTTGTCTCATGTTTAATTGCTTCTGATCAAAGATATGTTGAAGACTTTTATGACCAGTATACAGCGTGATTCTAACCCCATAGAGGTAATGTCTCCACATTTTTAGTGCAAATACCATGGCTCCTAATTCCAGGTCATGTGTGGTATAGTTCTTCTCATGTTTCTTCAACTGTCTAGATGCGTAGGCGATAACCTTTTTACGTTGCATCAAAACACATTTGAAACCTTGATTCAAGGCATCACAATAGACTACAAAATCTTCAGTACCTTTAGGTAATGATAGGATCGGGGCTGTGGTCAATTTATCCTTTAGGATCTTGAAAGCAGATTCATGTTCTTCGGACCACTCAAACTTCTTCCCCTTATAAGTTAGCTTGGTAAGAGGTTTGGCTAGAAAAGAAAAATCTTTGATGAACCTTCGGTAATAACCAGCAACTCCCAAAAATTGGTGAATATGTTTCACACTCTTAGGCACTTCCCAGTTTTGAATAGCGGTAATTTTTGCCGGATCGACATGTATTCCTTCACTATCAACTACATGTCCGAGAAAATGCACGGTTCGCAGCCAAAATTCACACTTGGAGAACTTACCATACAGTTGTTCCTTCCTTAAGAGCTCTAGAATCAATCGTAAGTGTTGCTCATGCTCTTTCTCGCTCTTGGAATAGATTAGAATGTCATCGATAAAACGATCACGAATTAATCAAGATAAGGTTTGCATACACGGTTCATAAGATCCATGAATATAGCAGGAGCATTGGTTAAACCAAAAGGCATGACAAGAAACTTATAATGTCCGTAATGAGTTCAGAAAAAAGTCTTAGAAACATCAGCTTCCTTTACTCTCAGTTGATGATAACCGGACCTAAGATCAATCTTCGAGTAGACGTTGGACCCTTGCAATTAATCAAATAGGTCATAAATACGCGGGAGTGGGTAACGATTCTTGATGGTTAACTTGTTGAGTTTACGGTAATCAATGCACATTCTCAATGTACCATATTTCTTCTTGACAAAAAGTACGGGTACTCCCCACGGAGACGAGCTAGGATGAATGAAACCTTTCTCCAAAAGTTCTTGGAGTTGGTTGGATAATTCCTTCATCTCAGGTGGAGCTAAGCGGTATGGTGCCTTTGCAATAGGTGCAACACTGGGAGTCAAATCAATCTGAAACTCAACCTGTCATTGGGGAGGGAGACCAGGGAGTTCTTCAGGAAATACTTCAGGAAAGTCTCTAGTTTTTCTTCCGATTCGACTTCCTTAACATAAGCCAAGATGACTTGATATCAATTCATTAGATACTTGCGTCTTGTTGCAAGAGATGATGTTGAGTTTGGAACCACACATCTCCCTTTGAACAATTAAGGTTTCCCCATTTTCAAGAGGTATGTTAATGGTTTTCTCATAACACATGATTGAAATTCTTAACGGGCGTAACCAATCCATCCCTACGACTACATCAAAGCTCCCTAACTCGACTGGTAATAGGTCGATCTTAAAGTGTTTTTCAGCTAAAATCAGATCACAGTTTTTATACACATTGTCTACTTTCATAACCTTACCATTTGCTACTTCTACAAGACGCTTAATTTCTAAGGCTTGTGGTTTTTCAGTGAATAAGACACAAAATTCAGTAAACACATAACTTTTATCGGCACCAGAATTGAATAAAACAGTAGCATAGAAGTTGTTAACAAGAAACGTACCCGTTATCACTTCATCATCATAACGGGCTTCTTCATCAGTCATCACAAATTCCCGACTTTTAGCATTTCCCGTGTTACCCTTTTTCTTTGGACACTGATTGCGGAACTGCCCTTTTTCACCACAGTCATAGATAGCATGTGGGAATGATTGCGTTGGATTTTGTTGCAGGTGTATCAGTTGGAGGAACTGCAACTCTACAATTCTTGGCTATATGGCCAATCTTCTTACACTTGGTGCACTCAGCCTTGCACCACCTAGAATGGTATTTCTGACAACGCTTACAGAAAGGTTGTTTCCCAGAGTAACCTCCTTTTGAATTTTCGGCAACTTTCTTATTTGAACCTTGGTTCGATCCCTGAGCAGATTCAAATTTCCTTTTGCCCTCATTTGTCTTAGCCTCGGCTTGTTTATTTGCCGCAGCTTTTCTCCTCTTAGCCATCATGAGGTTCTGGGCCATTAGTATCACCGCATCTAAGGTCTCCTTACTAGCAGCAATAACATTTCCCTGAATCTCTTCAGGAAGACCTTCTAAGTACCTCTATATCTTCTTCTATTCATTTGGTACCATATCTGGGCACAAAGTAACCAACTCCGTGAATCTGTTTGTATAAGCTTCAATGTCGGTTCCTTTTACCTTCAATTCCCAGAACTCACCTTCCAGCTTTTGAATTTGGTTTCACGGACAGAATTTATCTATCATCATTCTTTTCAGAACGGGCCATGGGATGGCGTTTGCAGCATCTAGCCCTACAGTTTGGGCATAGCCATTCACCATGTTAGAGCTAGGCCACTTAGCATGTGAGTGGCATACTTTACTCGGTCGACATCCACAGTTACAGATACGAAAGATGGATTCGAGATTTTTGAACAAACGAGTCAGTTCGACAGCTTCCTCACTCCCCTTAAAGGAAGGAGGCTTGCAATTCATAAACTCCTTGTAGCTACAAGAAGTAGGAGGATTTCCTTGGTTGTTCGCTTGATGGTTGTTATGATTGCCTTGAGCGGCAGCCAACAGCTGTTGGAATTGTGCAGGAGTCATAGAGACATTCGGGATATTGGTAGCACCTCGAGTTGATTGAGCCATCGTTCTTCAATACATAAATACAGTATTAATTAAAGAGTTCATGGTGCTAATAAGTGATAAGTTTAATAAATGCACAAGGTCCACACAACATACACAAGCAGATATATCCAAACAGATTCGAATAAGGTATGATAGATGAAAGGACCAGTTCATATACATTATAAACGATTCACAATAGTTGATTTCATTGCGAGGTATTTGACCTCTATATGATACATTTTACAAATATTGTATTCGTTTTTAAAAGACAAACTTTCTTTTCATAGAAAATTGATGGCATGCACACCATTTCATAATACATCCAACTATAATTGACTTAATAATAATCTTGATGAACTCAATGACTCGAATGCAACGTCTTTCGAAATATGCCATGAATGACTCCAAGTAATATCCTTAAAATGAGCTAATGCACAGCGGAGGATTTCTTTAATACCTGAGAATAAACATGCTTTAAAGTGTCAACCAAAAGGTTGGTGAGTTCATTAGTTTATCATAATCAATCATTTCCAATTATATAATAGACCACAAGATACTTTATATTTCGAAAACAATCTGTGCAGGTCTGCTCACTGCTGTAAAAATCATTCATATGAAGAACACCAGAACCTTTCAAAGCAACTCACCAACGGTAGCTAATGCGTCGTACAATGCAAAATCATCTCACCGTGGTAGTTAATACAATACAATTTCACCTACGGTAGCTAATGCGTAGTGCAATGCAAAATCATCTCACCGAGGGAAATACAATACAATACAATACAATACAATACAATATAATACAATACAATACAACGGTAGCTAATGCGTCGTGCAATGCAAAATCATCTCACTGAGGGTTGCTAAAATGGTAGATAATGCGTAGTGCAATGCAAAATCATATCACCGTTACTAACTACTAAATCGAACCATTTTGGTAGCTAATGCGTAGTGTAATGCAAAATCATCTCACCGATGGTCGATAATACAATCTTTATAGAAATCGAACCTCTGAATCCAAATAATTCTATCATAGAATACAGTTTTTAGTACTTGTGTCTATTTCGTCAAACATTTATAAAAGCAGTTCATGTATTCTCAGTTCAAAAATATATCTCAAAAACATTTAATAAAACAGTTATAAAAACAGCGCATGTATTCTCAGTCCCAAAAATGTAAAGAGTAAAAGGGAATCAAATGAACTCACAATATTGTATTTCTTAGTAATTAAGCATATGATGGCATTGAACAAGTGCAAGGTTGGCCTTGGATTCACGAACCTAAATTAAGTATATATATTTGTATGTTGGTCAATATTTGTCTAACAATTTAGGTCAAGTCATAGTGTACCACAATCCTAATGCTCGAGACTAATATGCAAAAGTCAACAAAAGTCAACTTGACCAAAATGACTTCCAAAACCTATACATGATTATTATATAACTTAAATATAGTCGTTTTATATATTTAATATATTTAACAGATTTTATTAGAGTAAATAATAAAACTCATAAAAATTTATATTAAAATATATATATGATAAAAACATACTTTTATATATCTTAAGTAATAAAATTTATAAAGTTCATTTATTATCATAAAAATATAATGGTAGGTATTATTAATGTAATTATATTACATGTAGTAAAATATCTTTGTATCAAATATTTATAAAATAATATTGAAAATAACAATAATAATTAAAAGTTGTATTATTTTGTAATAATAATTATTATTATTCTACTAATAAAAATAACAATATTTATATTTACTAAAAATGATATTAATTATGATAAAAATGATAATTTTTGTTAATGATATTAAAATGATAATGATATTTTATAATAACAATGATATTTCTATTAATAATAACTTTAGTAAAAATGATAGTTTTAATATTAATAAAACTTTTAATATTAATAATAATGATAAAAATAATGAAAATTGATATTTTTATGTAAGTTAATAACTTACAATGTTTTTATTTTATCATGATACCTATACCTTTTATTTCCTAATCGATTCGCTTAATAGCTTTTAGTACTCTTTTATATCGCATTCATAATAACGATAATAATCGCAATCATAATAATTAGATAATACTAATATTAGTTTTAAAGATAATGATACTAATAAGTATTATAATAATACTAGTAATTATAATAATAATGATGATAATATTAATAATAATTTTTGATGATAGTAACAATAATAATAATAATAATAATAATAATAATAATAATAATAATAATAATAATAATAATAATAATAATAATAACGATTTTTAAATAATGATACATATATTAATAATGATAATATTAATAATAATAATAATAATAATAATAATAATAATAATAATAATAATAATAATAATAATAATAATAATAATAATAATAATAATAACGGCGATAATAATGACGATAGTAATAATAATCATTTTAACAATAATACAAAAATTCAGTTGACTATAACTTCTAATATGTTCATCGAAACCATTCGAGTTCTAAATGAAAAGTTCTTAATTTTTCGCTAGCTTTCCAATGACATGCATATCATATACCCTATCTCAGTAGCATATGTATCTAATTCAGGATTCAACATAAACTATCTAACAACAATATTAAGCGTACAAGCATGCATAATCCTATATACTCGAGCACTAGTCAGGGATACACTATTAATATATAAAAGTTAAGTTATGAGTGATCACGTATCAATATTGAGATTCAATATTGCAAAAAAGTACGTAGACGCAACGGAGACGATAAACACAATATTGACCTCTCGAGCATACCCCTGATCCATACCCATAACCTCCATAGCTATAACCCATAATTTCCTTAGCTCTATCCCGCTCATAAAACCCGTTTTGAAAACACGCGAGCAGAACCTCGTCGTAGTATTTTATGTAAATACTAATAATAATAATAATACTAATAATAATAATAATAATAATAATAATAATAATAATAAGATTAATAATAATAATCTTAATAATAATAATAATAATAATAATAATAATAATAATAATAATAATAATAATAATAATAATAATAATAATAATAATAATAATAATAATAATAATAATAATAATAATAATAATAATAATAATAATAATAATAAAATAAATAACTAAGTATGTATATGTATATCAGAGAGGGTGAGATCGAGAGATGTGATGAATGAATTTAGTTTGAACCAAAAACGCGTTTTAAAGGAATTGGAGCTCACCAAACACCCCATGAAATTTACAGCTCACATTCGGCCAATACTAGTTGCCGACACTCTTAATTATTATTATATATAATTAATTATTTAATTTATATAATTATTTATATATTATATTATATTTATGTTTATAGTTAATTTGAAATTTTTGTTCTGATGACACGTACGTTGTCTCTTGACTTATGTTCCGGTTTCGGTTTCTCGAACGCTAACTCGTACGTGGAGAAAACTTGTCCTAAACGATACGCGACGTGTACCTTTATAAATAATTAGACATACATTGTCAATAAACTATATCATTTTAAATGTAACTTGATCATTTGAGTGATTTGGTCATTTGCTTCTATAGATCATCGTCTCGTTGATTATCGTAGTATTAATAATATTATTTTAAATCAAAACGTTTTATGAGTAAGTTAATATTATATTCTATTACTTTGTAAAATATAAATATATTTTCTTTTAAGAATGTAACTTATATATATTAGAAATATTTATTTAGTAATATATTATTTAGAGTTTCAAAAACTAATTATATTTCAAAGTATAATTTAAAATCATTTACATAATAGAAAATATTGTATCATGTAACGTTTTCATTTTAAAATTTAAATAAATATAGTTCATTTAGGTACTAGCGTTTATATCATCAATCGCATCACTAAGCGAGTGTTACTATCGTGTACTTAACATATATATTTAATGAACACGTTTTAAATACACGTTGTTAGTTATTTATATATTTAGTTCTAACAAATAACATTTTGACTTATTGTATCTATTTAAATTCATTTCTTAAAAGATTTCATCTATGTCGTATTACGTTTTCAATATTATGAAAACTAATAATTATCTTATCAAAAGACATGAGGCAATCATTGTGTTGAAAGTTAATCTCTACTAACCTTTGTCCAGTTATCGTTAATTGACCTATTTGTTCTTACTTGTAATCATTTTACCAATTATTCCGAATACCGTTAAAAAGGAAAGATTTATCAAATCAATGTGGACCTCTCAATAGAGACTCGTAATCATAATTCAATGTTTCTGATAATTCAATCATTTGATCTTATCTTTTAATTTCATCGATAATCATATTGAAACAAATACGTTCATGTAAAGCATTATACGTTTAAATACTTTGTTGACATTCTTAAGTCATAATCTGCACATTTATATAATGATATCCATTTATATAATGGTTCGTGAATCGTCAAAATTTGGTCGAGGTTAAATGAATGTATGAACATAGTTTAAAATTCTTGAGATTTTCCTTAACAAACTCTGCTTATAGTGTCGGAAACATATAAAGATCAAAGTTTAAATTTGGTCAAAAATTTCCGGGTTGTCACAGTACCCCTACCCGTTAAAGAAATTTCGTCCCCGAAATTTGATCGAGGTCGTCATGACTAACAGTAAGAATATTATTATGACGAATGTAAGCTGATACATAGAGTTTTATCATAATTAAGAAATACGTATAAAAATAATTCGATTTCTCAAAGCGTATGAGTGAAGCTATCTTAAAAGAGTGAAATGAGAAAATAGAGATTTGCCTTATCTTTTGACGTCATTACGGTTGATCTCCGAATTAAAGAAAATCTTTGTAATCTATATAGGATTTGATTCTTCGGTGATTACGGAAATTATGATCCTCTTCGATTTAATGCGATAATTCATCTCGATTTCTCTGTCGGGTATTTCACTATAAATCCACCTCCTTCGTTTCCTTAAAACTCACACCTTCTATTCTTCCTCCCTTAGCTCATATTTTAAAGTATTCATCAATATGCTTCATCCAGTTCTGATTCTTGATATACTCCTAACTTTCATATATGTCATTCTTTTTCATCTTCCGCCGGAAGAATCTATTCACTTCTACTATATTCTTGGTTTTATAGTTTTTTTAGTCTTCCCTTGTCTTTATATTGCTATATGCATCGATATATACGGTTTATAACTTCTGGGTGGTTGTTGGGTTTTATATCTTCCCTTATATTTCGATGTCTCTGCTTTTGTATTTCCATAATCATTGACATCTACAGTTAATACTCTCTCCAATTTACTTTGATTTATACTCTCATTGATATTTTGAAGCTTCGTGCTTTTGTTTTATCTTCCCGACTTTAAATCAAGCGAATAATGGTCCAGAATACGTAGATATGAATTTCGGAATGAACATAATTAATGTTCTAAGAAGGAAATTGTAATGACACGGTCTTGACTTGTCAAATTACCAGAAGGTCCGAAAAAATAGAACTATCAAGAAGATATGTTCTTAATGTGTTTGGAAATGAGGTAGAATGTAAGAGTAGTGTAACATGGCACATGATGACGATGTGGTCTGTGAATCATCACGTTACATTTAGAACCTCAGCATGACTTACTGTAATATAATCACGTTGATCAAGTGTCATTATATTATACTAACTCATGCTTCAGTCCCCAACACTTCTTCAAAACATTCATATTTTAAACCCAAAGATTTTCAGAATATAGAAACTAAACAGTTTCCTTTATGTTGTAATACAGATAGCTTGAAGAGATAATTGATTTCAGATAAGGATAGTTATGAAGATATCCTCAGAAATATCGAGGATATTTATAATGAAAGATACGATGATATCTTAGAATTTCTAATATCGATGGATGATGAAGGAGATTTGTCCATAAAGGTTTAGAGTCAGGAGTAAGGTATTCGTTAATGACTTCAGCAGGCACTGAATTATTTGGATCCTTTGCAGGAAGATTTAGTCTTTGTGACTTGTCCACAGCTTCCTTCATGATTTGCTCAATCCGTTTCTCACTTCCAAATCTTCACTTTTTCTGAGCTTTGCCAACACACTATTCTTTTTCATCAAACTTTTGGCTGTTATGGTCAATTCACAGTTTTTGCCGCTTCCTCATCATTTTTCAAAGTTTCGAGAACTAGTTCGCAGTTTGGGGTATTTTTCAAAAACTTCACATTCGAAGTATGTAAGTCTAGGAGATAGATGTTATATATATATATATATATATATATATATATATATATATATATATATATATATATATATATATATATATATATATATATATATATATATATATATATATATATATATATATATATATATATATATATATATAACTGTTGGCGTAGAAATTTTGCGAGATTCAAAATACTGATTGCTAATTCCCGGTAGTTGGTATGACATTTATTGTTACAAGATGTAGATGAGTACTTGATAAAGTTTCAATGAATAAGTATCGTAATTTTTCAGAGAGGCTTAAAGATCAATGAAGTTGTTGATAAGTCTACTGCTAATGTGGCGAGACTTGAAAGGTTCACCAGTAACAATGATGAAGGGGTAATCGTTATAATAAGGTTTATTCGCATGAAAAAAAAAAATTGAAGTTGATTTGCTGGAGCTGTTGCAAAACTGTCTACTTTGAAAAGGGATTGAAAGGTTAATTTTTGCTAATAAATGCCAAAGGGTCTGACACAGATACGTGTTGGACTATGACTTTGGTTTCGGGAGTTTTTCAGAACTGTGGGTGACATGTGGTTGGATCATCATCTCGATTGTTCATTATTTGAAGTGTCTTCAGAAATTTCAGAGGGTTTTGAACACAGATTGCGGTTGTTAATATACATATGTTGTTCTAGCTTAGTTTTGAAGTTAAAGTATAGCTTTGAAAGGTGTAGGAATCTGAGATTGATGATTTCAGTTATATCTCGAATTGAATTCTGAGGTTTAGAAATCAGAATATGTAATTGAATTTGAATGAGTATGGTTGTTTTGATTTCTATGAGAGACTGTATATCATTGTGAAAGTAATGGATATAGTTGATGATTGTTGAATCAGAATCGAAGAATGTAACATATTAATTGTGAATTTAAATATCTCTCGGGTGTTACCTACCCGTTAAAAGTTTCACAAGTAATATTGTACCAGGAATTTTATTACAGTCTTTATGAAAATATATGTATATTTTCTTCAGACGTGATACAGATTTAATGAGTTAGTATTAAATTAAACTCATTTGATTTTTGGCTAGAATTAGAAATGAATAATCTCTAACATTAGAGTTTGCATAATCTTCACAGAGTATTTCACTACTGTGATCAATATTTCCTCAGTGAATCATGTTGATGCTCATAGAACTCTTGCTAACTTCACAAGGTACGAATGGTGTTTCTTAGAAAGTTTTGAGTATATCAAAAGTGTAAAATCAACCATATAATTGAATAATACACTTAGTTTATTATGAAACAGAATTCATTGTGTTGAAGCAGAGATTGTGGTTAACCATGATTAAGTCAGTACTCGAAAGATGTACATTATAGCATATTAGTAATATGAATTTAACTGAGTAGTATCTACCCTTTTTCAATTCATGCATAATAGCTTAGTACGAAAAGATTTATGATGGTTTCAAAATTTATATATATATATATATATATATATATATATATATATATATATATATATATATATATATATATATATATATATATATATATATATATAAAATATACATATAATTTCTTCAGAGGGAATGACTTAATACTTCATACTCGTTGATACAATGTACGCGTTGTTAATTAGTAATGATGTCCACGGTGATTCTTGAACAGGCGGAGCTTATAAGGTTGTAGATGTTGCTGATTCTGATGATGCTGATGTCACTGACTGTGCTGGTGATGCTGACAGTACTGTTAATGCTGCTGGTAAAACAAATCTAGTTTGTGAATCATGCACCATTCCTGTCAGGGTTTCTACTCTTCCTTCTATCATTTCGGTCCACATATCTGATTTATGGTTAGGGCTAGAATAGATAATCTCTAAGACTTTAGAGATTACATAATCGCCACAGAATGTTCCTCTGATGTAGTTATAGATTAATACTTCATCGGTTCTTGTTATTGGTATTACTTGATATCTATGGTGCGTATGATGCTGATGCTCGAGGTACAGATTGTGATGTTGAGGTGTGGGATGCGGATGTTGTTGTTGGTGGTGGTGATGGTACTGTTGGTGTTGCTGATGGTGGTACTATTGCTTCCGGTGCTACTGCTGGTGCTTGTAACCTTTGCACCATATTCTCCAACGCCACTACCCGATCGCGAAGCTCATTGACTTCTTCTATTATACCGGTGTGATTGTCAGTTCAGACGTGCGGATGAATAAGATCTAAAATTCGAGATAGTATATAGTCATGACGAGATACCCTGGAAATGAGAGAGAAAATAGTATCACGAACAGGTTAGCCGGTAAGTGCTTCAGGTTCTTCGCCAAGAGAGGAATGTGCGGGATGGAAGGGATCACCTTCTTCTTGTCTCCAATGGTTAAGTAGGCTACGAACCCATCCCCAATTCATCCAGAATAGATGATGGCTGACTGGTTGATCCATTCCAGTCACACTGCTTTCGGAGCTTGAGTGGGATTCCATTTCAGAATCCGAGGGACTTGAACTAATGACGAATTCCATTTCGTACGATTGAATAAAGGTTTTTTCGATATGAAATGATTTTCTGGCTATCGAGTGGTATTCTAATATTCTTATTACATAGAATATCTATATATAGAGCAAAAGATTTCGTAGATTACGGAGGAATTTACGAAATATGTCAGACAAAGTTTACAGTAATAGATAAGCTAAGATATGAATTTTGTCTATACACTATTAATGCAATTAATGCAGTAAGATGTGTCTAGACTAAGAATCCTAAGCAGGTAATTTCTGACAGTAAATGATAAGCAAAACTTTTGACACGCAGACACGGTCGAAGTCCAGACTCACTAATGCATCCTAACGACTATCAGTTAGACACACTAATGCAGACCTGGTTCGCTAAGACCACCGCTCTGATACCAACTGAAAGGACCCGTTCATATACATTATAAACGATTCACAATAGTTGATTTCATTGCGAGGTATTTGACCTCTATATGATACATTTTACAAACATTGCATTCGTTTTTAAAAGACAAACTTTCTTTTCATCGATAATTGATGGCATGCATACCATTTCATAATACATCCAACTATAATTGACTTAATAATAATCTTAATGAACTCAACGACTCGAATGCAACGTCTTTCGAAATATGCCATTTAATGACTCCAAGTAATATCCTTAAAATGAGCAATGCACAGCGGAAGATTTCTTTAATACCTGAGAATAAACATGCTTTAAAGTGTCAACCAAAAGGTTGGTGAGTTCATTAGTTTATCATAATCAATCATTTCCAATTATATAATAGACCACAAGATACTTTATATTTCGAAAACAATCTGTGCAGGTCTGCTCACTGCTGTAAAAATCATTCATATGAAGAACACCGGAACCTTTCAAAACAACTCACTAACGGTAGCTAATGCGTCATGCAATGCAAAATCATCTCACTGTGGTAGTTAATATAATACAATTTCACCTACGATAGCTAATGCGTAGTGCAATGCAAAATCATCTCACCGAGGGAAATACAATACAATACAATACAATACAATACAATACAATACAATACAATAAAATACAATACAATACAATACAATACAATACAATACAATACAATACAATACAATACAATACAACGGTAGCTAATGCGTCGTGCAATGCAAAATCATCTCACCGAGGGTAGCTAAAACTGTAGCTAATGCATAGTGCAATGCAAAATCATCTCACCGTTACTAACTACTAAATCAAACCATTTCGGTAGCTAATGTGTAGTGCAATGCAAAATCATCTCACCGATGGTCGATAATACAATCTTTATAGAAATCGAACCTCTGAATCCAAATAATTCTATCATAGAATGCAGTTTTTAGTACTTGTGTCTATTTCGTCCAACATTTATAAAAGCAGTTCATGTATTCTCAGTTCAAAAATATATTTCAAAAGCATTTAATAAAATAGTTATAAAAACAGCGCATGTATTCTCAGTCCCAAAAATGTAAAGAGTAAAAGGGAATCAAATGAACTCACAATATTGTATTTGTTAGTAATTAAGCATATGATGGCATTGAACAAGTGCAAGGTTGGCCTTGGATTCACGAACCTAAATTAAGTATATATATTTGAATGTTGGTCAATATTTGTCTAACAATTTAGGTCAAGTCATAATGTACCACAATCCTAATGCTCGAGACTAATATGCAAAAGTCAACAAAAGTCAACTTGACCAAAATGACTTCCAAAACCTATACATGATTATTATATAACTTAAATATAGTCGTTTTATATATTTAATATATTTAACAGATTTTATTAGAGTAAATAATAAAAGTCATAAAAATTTATATTAAAATATATATATGATAAAAACATACTTTTATATATCTTAAGTAATAAAATTTATAATGTTCATTTATTATCATAAAAATATAATGGTAGGTATTATTAATGTAATTATATTACATGTAGTAAAATATCTTTGTATCACATATTTATAAAATAATATTGATAATAACAATAATAATTAAAAGTTGTATTATTTTGTAATAATAATAATTATTATTCTACTAATAAAAATAACAATATTTATATTTACTAAAAATGATATTAAGATAAAATGATAATTTTTATTAATGATATTAAAATGATAATGATATTTTATAATGACAATGATATTTCTATTAATAATAACTTTAGTAAAAATGATAGTTTTAATATTAATAAAACTTTTAATATTAATAATAATGATAAAAATAATGAAAATTGATATTTTTATGTAAGTTAATAACTTACAATGTTTTTATTTTATCATGATACCTATACCCTTTATTTCCTAATCGATTCGTTTAATAGCTTTTAGTACTCTTTTATATCGCATTCATAATAATGATAATAATCGCAATCATAATAATTAGATAATACTAATATTAGTTTTAAAGATAATGATACTAATAAGTATTATAATAATACTAGTAATTATAATAATAATGATGATAATATTAAAATTTTTGATGATAGTAACAATAATAATAATAATAATAACGATTTTTAAATAATGATACATATATTAATAATGATAATATTAATAATAATAATAATAATTATTATTATTATTATTATTATTATTATTAGATAATAATAATAATAACGGCGATAATAACGACGATAGTAATAATAATTGTTCTAACAATAATACAAAAATTTAGTTGACTATAACTTCTAATCTATTCATCGAAACCATTCGAGTTCTAAATGAAAAGTTCTTAATTTTTTGCTAGTTTTCCAACGACATGCATATCATATACCCTATCTCAGTAGCATATGTATCTAATTCAGGATTCAACATAAACTATCTAATGACAATATTAAGCGTACAAGCATGCATAATCCTATATACTCGAGCACTAGTCAGATATACACTATTAATATATAAAAGTTAAGTTATGGGTGCTCACGTATCAATATTGAGATTCAACATTGCAGGAAAGTACGTAGACGCAACGGAGACGATAAACACTAGATTGACCTCTCAAGCATACCCCTGATCCATACCCATAACCTATATAGCTATAACCCATAATTTCCTTAGCTCTATCCCGCTCATAAAACCCATTTTGAAAACACGCGAACAGAACCTCGTCGTAGTATTTTATGTAAATACTAATAATAATAATAATAATAATAATAATAATAATAATAATAATAATAATAATAATAATAATAATAATAATAATAATAATAATAATAATAATAATAATAAGATTAATAATAATAATCTTAATAATAATATTAATAATAATAAATAAATAAATAAATAAGTATGTATATATATATCAGAGAGGGTGAGATCGAGAGATGTGATGAATGAATTTAGTTCGAACCAAAAACGTGTTTTAAAGGAATTGGAGCTCACCAAACACCCCATGCGATCGCATGGGGTCTCTCCCTTATAGCCATGCGGTCGCATGGCAACACCTTACAGCTCACATTCGGCCAATACTAGTTGTCGACACTCTTAATTATTATTATATATAATTAATTATTTAATTTATATAATTATTTATATATTATATTATATTATAATATATTTATGTTTATAGTTAATTTGAAATTTTTGTTCCGATGACACGTACGTTGTCTCTCGACTTATGTTCGGGTTTCGGTTTCTCGAACGCTAACTCGTACGCGGAGAAAACTTGTACTAAACGATACACGACGTGTACCTTTATAAATAATTAGACTTACATTGTCAATAAACTATATCATTTTAAATGTAACTTGATCATTTGAGTGATTTGGTCATTTGCTTCTATAGATCATTGTCTCGTTAATTATCGTAGTATTAATAATATTATTTTAAATCAAAACGTTTTATGAGTAAGTTAATATTATATTCTATTACTTTGTAAAATATAAATATATTTTCTTTTAAGAATGTAACTTATATATATTAGAAAAATTTATTTAGTAATATATTATTTAGTCTTTCAAAAACTAATTATATTTCAAAGTATAATTTAAAATTATTTACATAATAGAAAATATTGTATCATGTAACGTTTTCATTTTAAAATTTAAATAAATATAGTTCATTTAGGTACTAGCGTTTATATCATCAATCGCATCACTAAGCGAGTGTTACTATTGTGTACTTAACATATATATCTAATGAACACGTTTTAAATACACGTTGCTAGTTATTTATATATTTAGTTCTAACAAATAATATTTCGACTTATTGTATCTATTCAAATTCATTTCTTAAAAGATTTCATCTATGTCATATTACGTTTTCAATATTATGAAAACTAATAATTATCTTATCAAAAGACTCGAGGCAATCATTGTGTTGAAAGTTAATCTCTACTAACCTTTGTCCAGTTATCGTTAATTGACCTATTTGTTCTTACTTGTAATCACTTTACCAATTATTCCGAATACCGTTAAAAAGGAAAGATTTCTCAAATCAATGTGGACCTCTCTACAGAGACTCGTAATCATAATTTAATGTTTCTGATAATTCAATCATTTGATCTTTTCTTTTAATTTCGTCGATAATTTTATTGAAACAAAGACGTTCATGTAAAGCATTATACGTTTAAATACTTCGTTGACATTCTCAAGTCATAATCTGCATATATATATATATATATATATATATATATATATATATATATATATATATATATATATATATATATATATATATATATATATATATATATATATAACGGTTCGTGAATAGTCGAAATTTGGTCGAGGTTAAATGAATGTATGAACATAGTTTAAAATTCTTGAGATTTACCATAACAAACTCTGCTTATCGTGTCGGAAACATATAAAGATCAAAGTTTAAATTTGGTCGAAAATTTCCGGGTTGTCACAATAGATGGTAGGAATAACAAGACGTAATCAAAATACTTGAATTAAACCATAAAAACCACTAGTTTTACATGAATCAAAAACCAATGTAACTTAGGCATATGCCTTTACATAAACAACGAAAATGGAAATAAATGAGAATCCTAAGATCTAATCTTTCTTAGGTGACGGAGGCTTGAAATGATCCTTAATGTACCCTTTAAAGTACATTACAAACTTCTCTAGTTCCACCAGTGCATAACGCTGGCAGTCGAGCTCCCTCTCTTTCCTGGCAAACATCATAGAGAATTTGTCATAGACCCTTTTCACATCGCTGTTTGTGTAGTCTATGCGCTTCTCCATCATAGCCAAGTGATCGCGGAATGTATCTCTCATAGTTTCAGTGCGACTCTGTAGATTCATGATATCACACGGAACTAGAGCATGTTCATACTAGGTATAGAAAAACTCAGAAGCTTTTGGCTTCTTAGATGAACTAGCATCATCGGCAGCGGGAGTATCAGGCTCCTTCCTCTTAGGTGAGGGAGTCTTAGTAGCAGGAGGTTCAACTTCCTCCTCGAAATCATCTTCTAAACTGCATATAACCCTAAGACCATCATAAGCCGGATTAGCCTCTTCATTAGCTGGCTCCTGTACTTCCTCCTCCTCAGGTTCAGACTCTTCCTCGGGTTCCCCCTGAGAATCATCCTCACCTTCGATGTGTTCTTCAACCTCTTCATCATAACCCTCGTCATCCCCATCATAGTCATTACGAGGCTCTTCCTTCACCAGTGAATGTGGTGGAGTGGCAGGATGGTACTTCGGAGATTTCGGTGGAGTAGCTGGCTGGTAAACGGGTGAAGTCGGGGGAGAAACTAGCCCATAAGCTGGAGTGTGAACGGATCTCTCCATGTCATATTCTTCGGAGTCAGAAATAATGATCGGATTGTGGCTCGACATCCTAAAAAAAGGAAAGAAAGAAATCAGAATATTTCTAAGGTAGACGTAAAAGCACATAATGAAATAATAAGGAAAGGCACTAAAATCTTATATCAGGAAAGGTTATAGTCCTATAGACTGCTAAGGCACCCTAACTAACACATAAGGCACACATAAATGCAATCCTGGTTCTCTATAACAAATTGTGCTCTGATACCACTCTGTCATACCCCCAAATAGGGCAGGGGGTAAATATGACATTTCAATATCATCACACGAGAACGACACTAAATGAGACGTTTAATAAAATCAATAGTTTAATTGCAGCGGAAACAAAATTGTTTTACATGGTAAACCCAAATGTAATAAATGTTTAACAAATGCTAAGATATAAATAATGCGGACTTCAATGCATCAGCTAGCAAAGCAACATAGGGCAGTACATAAGCTATTCTTCACCTGAGACAAACATGCTTAAAATGTCAACACAATAGTTGAGTGAACATCATAGGTTTAATAATTAAATAGTTTAGACCACAAGATTTATTTCAAAATATCAAAATATTCAATATGCCATGAGTTATAATATCGAGCTAAACATTAACCCCTGACACTGTACGTATGTTGGTAATCATTATTATGTACCCCTTAACGATAGGTCAATGGGTAGATACGTCGCTCTCAATAGGCCTACTCACAATAATTAAGATTGCAACATTTCAATTCCAGCAATTAACGATATTATGGCGGGGATTTGCATGTAAGAATACAAGTTAACAAAAGTCTCACGAAGTTGCATATCAAAAAGTTTAGGCACTTGTGTCTAAATTGTAATTTATTTAAAATACAAGCATGTGTCTCACCCCAAGATTTATAAAAATCAATAAAATATGTAAAAGCGGGGCTATAAGTTCATCTTAGTAGCACAGAAGAGTTAATCCACAACAGAGATGAATTGAATGGAAGAACGTGATCGAGATCTCAACCTAGAGACATAATGTATGATCAGATATTGTCTAATAGACTTAAGTATAATAACTATACTAATGATAATGGTTTTGTAAAATAAATTCCATTTTCGGAAGGTTACTATTTATGGAAAGTTTCCACTCTTAGTAACTTTCAATTATAGAAAGTTCGGGTTATAATCTTTAGCAAGACGTTGTAAAACTTTGCTCAAACCCCGTTGCTATCAGATAAGTCACTCTGATGATCTGTTGTTACCAGGCGCCCAGGACTCTTGACGAGAATCTATGTCTTGGCATTCGAGACCCACAAGGGATTCCCATAAGGCAACAAGGACCACCATAGGCCGTAAGTAGCGGTGAGGTTCGCATATAGTGCACGTTATCTTTCGATTATAACCTTCACATTAAGTTTAAGTCATAATCTAGGTTATTATATTATATTTATTAATGACCCAATATTTAATTCACACTTATTATAAAAGTATTAATAATTATCCTATAATTATTTATTATAATGTATTACTATAATTAGTATTATAAACTTTTAATTATTTTATAATAACTAAAGTATTCTATTAATAATTAAATATAATTACTATATTTATTTATTTATTTAATTATAACTCATAATTATCTTATTATCTCCAATTACTTTTAAATTAAGTAAATATCTAAATTATATTAAATATAATATTCCTTATTTTTATACTGACTAAAATAGGTAAGATAATTATATAAAACTTTAGATAAGATTTTATCTTATTTAATATTTATTTATATACTTATTTCCTTATTTAATTTCGGTTTACGTCTAATATAAACTTAATTATGGGATAAATATAAATTCGACCCAAAAATATAATTTTATATTTTTTAAAGATTCTTACAAGTTTATAAAACTTAGAAAAATTTTACATATATTTTTATTATTAATCAATATTTTTATTACGAATTTTATCCCTTTTATAAGACTAATTATTAGATAATTCGTATTTAATTATAAATAATATTCCAATAATTACTAAAATTATTTTTATAAGTTCTAACACTATTCTAAACAGTTTCTAGAAGTTTATTATTATTTTTAATGTTTTACTAAATTTCTATCCTTTTATTTATATTAATAATAATCGAATCGTAAGTAAATATAGATTAGATGCCTATAATAATATATAAATCAAATTTTCGACTCTAATAACTTTTAATAACAAAATAAATTTTGTAAAAATTATTTTTTCAATATTTTTATGTGTTTAAATTATTTAAATCCAATATATATATATATATATATATATATATATATATATATATATATATATATATATATATATATATATATATATATATATTGAATACATAATATAATGAAAATAATTAGTCTATTGATCAAAATAATATATAAAAATATGTTTTACCTTAGAATATTAATAATAAGAGTTTTCATCAGTAAATATTTATTTATTATATTTGTTTGCTATTTATTCCAATTTTTAAAAATTTTTTCTTTCAAAAGTAGTATTAATCTATATAAATTTGAATTTAATTTTTATAAATTATGTACTAACCTAAATAATTAAGTTTAATATTATACTTTACTGGAAAAATAATTATATAATTTACTTAACCTTTTTACTATTTTTATAAATAATTTCGTACACCATATATATATATATATATATATATATATATATATATATATATATATATATATATATATATATATATATATATATATATATATATATATATTCTTAATAAAATATTTTTATTTAATTAAAAATATAAAATCAAATCATAAATTAGTAACATTATTTTTCCTAGATCTTATATTAATTAGTAGTAATTATCATGCATAATATATAATTTAATAAACTTGATAAATATTTATTATATATTCATTTATGTATCGGCCAATTATAAACACAAACAATTTTATAAAAATTAGTTAATCGATTCATAAATCTGGAAAATTACTTTTTATAAACTTTATTAATCATATAGCTAATTATCATGTATTTAGAAAAATTTTATAAATTGCAAAACTATTTTATTTATTTTTGTTTGTTTTTTGACCGACCGAAATAAAAAGAAAAAAAAATTCGAAAAAAGAAAAAAAAAAGAAAAGAAAAAACTTACAAATATTTTAGGATTTTGAAGAAGCTCCCAATTTGTGAATGAGGATTTATGAAAACATATGGGGGTATTTATAGGCTTAAAAAAACTTGGGCTCCAAGAAAAATACACATTCCTTTTTAAAACAAATTCAATTTAATTTCTTTTTTTATTATTATTCATCCGACTCCCATATATATACTTTTTTTTATTTTTTTATTAATTGGAACAATCTAGAATATTTTGTATTTTCTTATCTTTATTTATATTTTTATATTTATTTATTCGATATATATATATATATATATATATATATATATATATATATATATATATATATATATATATATATATATATATATATATATATATTCAACACATATACTTATAAATATTTATTTCACAAATTTTATAATTAATTCCCATAACTTATTTATTTTATATATACACAAAATTTTATACTCATTTACATATATTTACATTTATAATAATAATAATGATAAGAATAATAATAATAATAATAATAATAATAATAATAATAATAATAATAATAATAATAATAATAATAATAATAATAAATACTAGGGTTAGGGTTAGGGTTTAGTTCATTAAATACGAGTATTAATTACTTCATTTAATATGTCCGGATAACAACCCTTATAATAATAATACTGATGTACAAAACAGCAATGAAACCCTAATGGCATTTTAGTCATTTCAGAGTGGAAAAAATGAGGGTTGTTATACATCACCTGGAACCTTTTTGCTTTTCTTATTCTCTTTTATCTTCTTAGGCACAGGGACATTCACATCAACTTCTATACCAGCATGCTTGTAAGTCCTTTCAAAATTACTTCTAAGTTTTTCAATGACCTCGTACCTTAGTGCACCAGATCTTGGCATAAAGATCTTAAGCACCTCTATCCATTCTGAGAACCAAAGCTGTAAAATATCTACTTTGACATTATCAACTTGATCATTTTATTTTATGATCTTGATGGCAGTGTTGGTTAGTCGTTAACACTTAATGATCTTGGATGGACTGCGCCTTATTGTTAGAACATTCACAAACTTCTTTCTTTTATATTGATCCCAGATGGCATGTGTAGCATTAGACATCTGAAGTGTATTTACAAGATCAAGTTTGGGAACAAGTTCTTCAACTACCTATTCTTTCTGGCATCAAAGCTTTTCATGTTGGAGTGCAAGGCTTAGATCCTGAGCTGCTTTTATGAATAGATCCCATTCTATAGTTTTTTGTTGAGAGGCAACATATTCTTCAACGGTCTGGCTTAAAGCACTTGTCAAGTCAACAATTTACCATGCATCTTCTGTAGTGAGTCTTGAGTCCTTATGGACAAGATAATCTGCAATGTTCATCACTGTTATGGCTGCATTGATGTAGTGTTGCTGGTCTAGTGGATGATGTATTACTCTTATCGTTCAATTTACCCTTATAGAGACAGGGCTTTCCTATGATGCCAGTCCTCAACAGATATACCAAGTAATCTTGCATTCTTGCCACGCCTGATATCGGCTAAAAAGTCATATTTTTACCCCCGATATCAGGCCCATATTGGATAAAGTAATCTACTTTATTACCAAAATACGCAACTATTTGCCTAGATTGGTACATTTGGTAATTACGAAGGAAATGCAAAAAGAATCAGTGAAAACGGACTTAAAACGAAGAATCTTGAGCGAAAACGGCAAAAACCTGGAAAAACCCCAAAAAACGGCCTGCCAGTTGAAGAAGAAAATGGCCTGCCAATGTATGTGGATGGCCTGCCATAAAATAAACGGGTTGCTATATAAGTAGGGTAATTAAACGGGTTACCACCAAATCAAACGGCCCAACACACAATTGGACGGGCTGATTAAACGGCCAGCCACAATTTTAGACGGCCTGCCATGATTTTGGACGACCTGCCTGGCCAGAATTTAGTATAAATAGAGCTCATTTGTATCCATTTCAACATATTCTCCACTCTCCACTCTTCAATTCACTCTCAAATTTAGTTAGTTTCTAGTCTAGTTCGAGAATAGTCTTTCGAGGCCTTCTCACCTCCGAGCGGGAAATTAACTACCTGGAGGCGAACGCCGAAGATTGTACTAAGAAGCTGTCTAGAGTCGGAGTTGTCACTTTTGTACTTTCGAAACTTGATTAATATACTAGTACTTTTATCTTGACTCTATCTTGTTATAATGCATTTTTTTACTTTGATAGACGATATTATTCCCATCATTAGCGAGTAGTTATATTTTGTGCATGCTGCGATGTAGTTGTTATGCTATCTGAATATACAAATTGTGTAATGAGATATTATTGAGATGCTTTCCGATTATGATTAAACACAATCACTTTTCCGACTAATAGAACGTGGTTATCGGCTCTGTGATTGGGAAGTCGCGAATCCCGATTCAGAGTACACTATCTGTGTCACCCCTAGGTAAGACACTTCGGCCGGATACATAGGGTGTTTATCAGAGGCACAACGGTTGTAGTAAGGTAACCTACCCTTAGGATTCCGACAGAGGTTCTTTCATAATGGAAACCCTAATTGATACTAGGAGTACAAGGCCGGCCTCAGGCTATGCTAGAGTAGTTACTACACATGTAAACATAGTACGTATATCGAGGAGGCACAACGGTTATAGTACTCTATACCTCTGCTATGTATGGCCATGGAAATGACCTCACCGCTGAAGAGTACATCGCACCTTAATGCGGTCTCAGACATTGCACTTCGTCTGAGGGATTCTTTAGTAATAGGAACTGTTTGTTTAAACCCATAAAGGATTGGAACCGTTAGGTTAACCGAACGTTTACATGGAGACTACTATCTGGCCATGATGTTCCTTTATGGTTGATTTCTTTTAAATAAGAACCTAACTGATCTTTTTAAACCAATCGTTAATGAAAGCATCGGAAACGTATCATGTCTCTCGGATAAGGGATACCCTCTACTTTAGCTTATGTTTAAGTAAGTATGGGCCAAGTGGATAGATTAATACGCTGCCTTATCGGGTCGCTCATAATAAAAGAGCTGTCTAGTGTTAACAAGTAGCTATGTTACTCTGGCGTCGAGGGAAGAGGCGTTGCTGCTCATTAAGAATCTTCAAGCCTATCACATACATTATGCCCAGTGACATGTCAGTCCTCTGATAGGGGCGGTAGGACCAACATAATGGGTAAAGGGTTATCAACTATTCATTAGCCATCATTACACAACTTAGCAGTGTAACTAACAAAATCATAGCATGTACATCTTTAACCTTATCTGAAATACAAATTTTACTTATCTGTATTTATTTAATCCTTTAGAAAACTAGAAAACCTAAAATAGAAACACAACTACTCCTTGGTAGTTATTATTGTCAGGTTTAGGTTTAATTATGTAGACTTCCTTAAAAAACGACCATAGGTCATACTTCCCTTACTCACCCTAAGGAGTAGTAGATTTTGGCCTCGACCTTATAAATTTAAAACACAGGTAGATCCCTGCTAGGAGACCTCGACTGATGGCGTGCGGCCCGGCGACACTGCACACTAAGATATAACCGTACGTTTTGGTCGTATCAACGTCCACCAAAGTAATCCCCATGTTTATTACTGTTTCATAACCACAAGATTATAATAACGATAACGATCTTTAAATGAGATGCTTTCAAAGATATTTATTGCAGTGGAAATTAAATAATACAATAGTTATTACAAACCAATATGAAATATTTTTAAAATAGAAAAATACAGATAAATGCGGACTCCAAATAGCCAAGAAACATAACATCTTGTTCAAACAACATCTAGTTACCTGAGATAAAACATGCTTAAAAATATCAACACAATGGGTGAGTGAGTACATAGGTTTATTATAACAATAATAAAAGTTTGTGGAAAACAAGATTTAAGTAACAAAAGTGATATAGCTATATCAAAATAAGTATGACATGAATGGTTAATATTGAAGCTAAACAATTGTACCATTGACGTTTAGGTTTTACGTCATTAATCATTATTATGTAATCACTTGACCAACAATCAAAAGATAGGGATGTTAAACCAAATAGATCTATTCATAATAATTAAACTCACCTAAACCAATGATTGACGATATTAATGTAAGGATTTATACGTGATAGTTGATAGGTACTACCCGTTTATCTATTAAGCTTTGGTGAGATGTTGTGATAAGACAGGTATTGTCACACTCCAAAATAGAGCCGGGGGTAAATATGACTTTTCAATATCACAACACAGGTATATAAAGAGAACGACTCTATATGAGACGTTTTATTGAACAATAATTGTAGCAGCGGAAGTAAATAAAGTTTTACATCATAAATCCAATGTAATTGACAAGTGTTTAATAAATGATAAATAATATGCGAGACTCCAATGCAAGGCAGCACGCATAATAAAGCAACATCAAGCAGCACATAAGCTAATCGTCACCTGAGACACAACATGCTTAAAAGTCAACACAATGGTTGAGTGAACATCATAGGTTTAGACCACAAGATTTAGTTTCAAACATAAAAAATAATCAATATGCCATGAGTTATAATATCGAGCTAAACATAAACCCCTCACACTGCGCGTGTGTCGGTAATCATTATTATGTACCCCCTTGACGATCGGTCAATGGGTAGAGATGTCACTCTCAATAGGCTTACTCACAATAATTAAGCTTGCAACATTTTTATTTCAGCAATTAACGATATTATGGTGGGGATTTGCATGTAGAGATACAATCATCAATACAAGTTAACAAAAGTCTCATGAAGTTGCATATCAAAAAGTTTAGGTACTTGTGTCTAAAATGTAAATCATTTCAAAAGTAAGCATGTGTCTCACCCCAAGATTTATAAAATTCAATGAAGTATGTAAAAGCAGGGCTATGAAGTTCACCTTAGATCGAAGATGAAGATAATTCCACGAATGAAAAGAACTAGAGTATATGACCAGGCCTTTAACCTAGAGATATATAGACTTAATCAGAAATTTGTCTAACAGACAAAGAGTATGTTTATTAATATATCAACTATATTAACAGTGACGGTTTACGAGAAGAGTTTCCATTTTTTGGAAGGTTACTATTTATGGAAAGTTTCCACTTATAGTAAGTTTCCAGTTTTAGAAAGTTCGGGTTATAATCCTTCTTAAGATGTTGTACACCTTGCCCAAACTTCGGTGCTATCAAATAAGTCCTGAATGACCGGGTGTAACCGGGGGCCCAGGACTCTTGATCAGAAACTAAGTCATGACATTCGAGATCCACAAGCTTGTCCCAAAAGGGCAACCTAGACATCATTCACTTATGGCCGTAAGTAGCGATGAAGTCCGTATAAGTCGTACGTTTTCTTTTGATTATAACCTTCACGTATTATGGGCGTAAAGATATGATACGATTAGTTTACTTATATAATAAGTCTTTATTACATTATATAAGTTATAGTATGATTATTATTAATAATGTATTATCATTATTAATTTATTTAAAGTTAATCTTATAATATAAGTCTTATAAGTTTAATTATGTAGAAAATTAAATATACGATTAGATAAATATATAATTATATTTTATTTATTTAGTTACTGAACTTAAGTTAAAAATAATATAATTTGATATATATATATATATATATATATATATATATATATATATATATATATATATATATATATATATATATATATATATATATATATATATATCGAAATTTGTATATATCTTATCTAAATTCATATTTAATTCAAATAAATACCAAGTAAATATGGATAATATTTTTGTAAATCTATGTCATTAAAATAAACTTTAGAAAATTGTAATAAAATATATCTACACGTTTTTATAATTAATTAGTATTTATGTGATAAATACCTAATCAACCTAAATAGTTGGGTTTATATTTTTTATAGGTTCTATATTCTGTTAGGATAATATAAAAATTATTAAATGGAATTTACACTGAAAATATTATTTATTTAGTATTTATTCTTGTATGTATTTTCGGTATAGATAAAATACAAGTTTAATTATATCTAAAATAATATTTCGACCCAAATATTAATTTTTATAATATGCGTAGATCCTATTAACCATATTAAATGTACAAAAATTTTATATACAATTTTATCTCAACTATTTATATTTATTTTGATTTATATATATATATACAACTGTTTCGATAATTAAATATAGAATAATTATATATAATAACAAATAAATTAAACTTTCAACTTAAATAACCTTTATATGATTATTGAAATCTGTAAAAAGTATTTTTACTATTTTTAATAATTTATAAACATTTATTTTTATTTAACCTCTTTCGGTATAGATTATTACCAATAAATAAATTTCAATCCATATAATTAATCATATAAATATACTTTTCAATTTCAATAATTTTTATAAGTTATTTGTGACTTGTAAAAATTATTTACTATTTATGAGTATTTATAATAAATTTTATTGATTTTCCCATTTATTATGCAATTTCCGAATACTAGAAAATAGAAAATAAATATATAGATTAATATATAAATTAAAATTTCGACTTTGATAACACATATATGAGTATTAGAGCCTGTAAAAATTATTGTTACAATTGTTACTGATCTATAGTTATTTATTCTTAGAAAATGGGTACAATTAAAAATTTTTTCTTAGAAAGTAATAATTCTTAGTCAAACTTATGTCTTTTAATTAACTTAATCTTAAAATAATATTAGAACTACTCTCAACTTCGAGATCGGACTACTTGTTTAAGATAAAAAGTAAATGCCAAACATTGTGAAACGATGCAAACTTATAGCCACTACCATATAACATAATAATCATGGACCACTGAGGCAGCAAAAAAGTCCCAATGAGGGCCAACTTAGAAAAAAATTGCCAAATGTGAAGCAATTGCTAAGCATGAAAGCAAAAGAAATAAAAAGTTAAAAGAGCCCAATGAAAGCCAATGAGAGTGGTAAAAGTGAGAGAAAAGAGTTCCAATGAGAACCACACACTTTTAAAAATTCTAGTTAGAAAACAAAAGAGTCCAATGATGACCAACTCGTATAAATTTGGATTAATAAAACATTAGGACCATTTGTACTCCTTGGTCTCGTTCAGACTAGTTCTTATAATAATAAAAGCTAACTTTTAAATAATTACACATCTTTTTCACTTTGCATTTCACTTCAGCTTTATATGATTATACTCATTTAAATTAATATGATTTAAAAGTTTACTTGAGTACAAGTAAAAGTTTAAGTGTGGGGAATTTGATAACTCCTAAATTATACAGAATTTTGATAACATTTTAAGGAGTTATCTTATTATTCTAAAGTCATTTTAATCCTAACACACACTAAAATGGGTAAAATGGGAAAAAGGTATTTCTAATGATTTTGTTGAAGTTATGTATCAAACGGGATCAAAAACAGTAAAAACTCTAGAAAATGAGATGAAGCCGCCGGCATGGTGATATGATCGAAATGGACGGTTTTATTTATGCGGTGTCGTCAGGCCGCAAGGCGTCAGAATTAGCTGCGAAGAGGGGGAGTTAATAGTTTTAAATTTATATTTAGCGGGGCCTAAATCGTACTACTCCTTATTATGAGTAAGGGAAGTATGACCTAGGGTCGTATTTTTAAGATATCTGTAGAATCGAACCTATAATTAAAGCTTAAGATATTCCTAAAGTGAAGGAGTAGTGGTTTGTTACCTAATTTTGGGTTTTCTAGTTCAAAAGATAAAGTAAAGTAAATGCGATAAAATTTGTAATTCAGATAAGGTTAAAATAAGTGCATACTATGATTTCGCCAGTTACTTTGCCGAGATTATGGAATGCTGGCTCATGAATAGGTAGTGACCTTGTATTCATTACACTGGTCCTAAATGCCCCTGTCATAGGACATGTCACTGGGTAATGCGTCAGGCTTGAAGATTATGAATACACAACAACGTTCCTTACTCCCGATGCCTGTGCTGTCTGACTACAGGCATATACGTTCAGACGGCTCATCCAATTGATAGACTCGGTTGGGTGACGTATTAACATTCCACAAAGGTTTAAACTTTCTTAAGCATAATAGAATACAGGGTTTGCCATATCTGAGAGACGTGATGCATTTCGATGCTTTCATTAATGATTGGGTTTAAAAAGATAGTTAGGCCCTTAAAAAGAGTTCAACCATAAAAAACACCATGGCCAAGTCAGGTTTTGATTTTCATGAACACGTTCAGTTATCCTAACGGTCCAATACTTTATGTGTTTAAACAAACAGTTCCTTAATTAACTAAGAATCCCTCAAGCGAGGTGCAATGCTTGAGATTGTGTTATGGTGAAGTGTACTAATCAGCACTGACCGGGTTCCATGGCCTTACTTAGCAGAGGTACAGCTTACAACAACTGTTGTACTTCAGCGTGCATGTACGAAGTTTATATGCATGGTGACTACACTAGCATAGTCTAGGACCGATAATGTATTGTGGGTCTAGTTAGATGTTTCACTACGAAAGAGTCCTTAGGCGGAATTCTAGGCTCGGTGGACTTACTACAGCCGGTGTGCCTCAGTCAAACTTATGTTGTATTCGACATACTTCTCTTACCAAGGGGTGACACAGATAGTGTACTCTGAATCGGGGTTCGCAACTTCCCAATAACAGAGCTGATAACTACGTTCTATTAGTTGGAAAAGCGATTGAGTTTAAAGCATAATTGGAAAGCATCTCGAGAACATTCACAATATTATTTCGGAATTATAACTGACTACATCATAGCATACACTAAAGATAACTACTCGCTAATCATGGCAACAATATCACAAGGCATAATAATGGAAGACATTATATAAAGATAAAGGATAGAAGTACCAGTAGATTAAATGAGTTCCGAATACAAAAGTGACAACTTCGAACTCCAGACCGCTCCTAATACAATCTTCGGTGTTCTTCTCCGATTACTAGGTTTCCCGCACGGAGTCGGAGACCTTGAAAGTATGACTAATATTGTAAAAAGAGAGAGAGAAGTGAATTGAAGTGTTGTTAAAAATGGATGACAAAAACCCTTTAAATAGACTTGATATTGGCCTGCATACGGCTGGCAAGTCGTATGGCAGGCCGTTTTTGATGGCCGTTTGCTTTGGCTGACCGTTTTGCCTGGCCGTTTGATTTGGCCGTATGGCAAGCCGTTTTGCCTACCGGCAGGCCATATGGCCTGCTCTGGTTTGCTGATTTCACTGGATCGTAACTTGATTTCCTTCATCGTAGCTTGGTTTCTCGTCTTTCACCGGTTTCGCTCTAAAATCTTCGTTTTAGCTTTGATTCTCTTGATTCTTTTTGCACCGTCTTCGTAATCACTTGATCTTCAATTTCAACTGACAAAGCGGGTATTTTGGCGATAAAGCTCAGAACTTTATTGTTTTGGGGCCTCAATACCGGAGTGAAAATGTGACTTTTTAGCCGATATTAAATATCCCACACTTAGACTTTACTTGTCCTCAAACAAACTTCTAGTTTTTACTTTAAGAAACCTTTTCGGAGTTTCCTTTCTAATAGCCTAAGCGGTTTGTTTTTTATTTTTAGGGCGAAAAAAATAAGGTGAGTTATCTATATTAGGGTTGAAACTATCTCTGCAAGCATGCGAGGAGGTTACATGACTTAGGCTACCTTTCACGGGTTACTCAAATTACACAAGTATTTAGGGTTCCCTATAGATCTAAGAAATGAATTCACTCATAGCCAATCATGTTGCACCCATCGTCATAGGCTTGATAAAGACTCAAATCTTTGCTACTAATGTGAAAACGGTAATAACCATAGCTTCTAGGTCATTTGTCAATTTGTAATGATGGAAAGGAATTTTTTTTGGAGTGGTGGTGAAGTTGATTTAAGGGGGTGACAAAGGGTAATATAGTCTTTTTAGAAACTTTTAATCGAAATTTCGGAAAACATTAGATAGATAGGAGTGTCGATATTTTTTTAAAATCCCTTTGACTTTTTCTCCTTTGGAGTGATAGGCATTTGTGGTCAAGTTCTTCTTCGGCATTTCTCTTTCTAAGTTCTGCTCCTTTTTTCAGAACTTTGAAAATACACACATTTTTTTTTTATTTAGAGATTTTATCTCCAAGAACTTTCTGCCGGTAAACTTTTTCAAGACCCTTGCCATGATACTTGAGAGGCTTATAACATCGGGTTTTTGGAAGGAATCTCATTTTCTGGATTTTTTGAGTGATAGTAAAAATGATGTGGATGAGGGTTTGATGTGGTAGAAGTGGTGGATGTGTGAAAGGTTTAATTTGATAAATGGCTAGCTTTTCTGATTATATACGAATCACATTTCGTTACTTGGAAATGCGTATCTAGAGCAAGTTCTGATTCTGAGTACACACATCGGCACTCTCAACGAAAAATAATGAAGTATTAAAGATGAATGCTCATATGGTCTTATTTGGGTCCCTCACCATAATCAATTTAGATCGATAATGCCTAGTCACGCAATGCTCTATTAGAGATTCGGTTCGTCCCAACAAGATTTCTACCTTACTTAAGCCTTAATTTTCTTTACAAACGTTTCAGATTTCAGAAAGTACTTTTTCGGAAACGCTTTCTCTTGTTAAAAATTTTGAAATTTGGCTTAAGAAATTGGAATCTTTGTAATGGGATTATTTAAATTTAGCATAAAAAGATTATACCAGCATCCCACACTTGGACGAACATTGTCCCCAATGTTCCTAATGTATTTCACACTTAGGAGTTTTAGTTAAAGATTTGAGAATATTTGTCTAGTGTTTATTAGGGTTGGAATCCCACACTTAGTGATAAGCTAGGATGCGGCATAATTAAAATTTGAGCTTGTAAGTTTGAAAGTATATGAATGTATATATATATATATATATATATATATATATATATATATATATATATATATATATATATATATATATATATATATATACTGCTGGCGGCCTCGTTTTCCTGTTTTGGGCCGCGACGCGGCCTAAAGGTCCGCGGCGCGGCTAGGGCCTGACGGAAATCCCTTGTTTTTATTTAAAAATAAGAGGGGCATTTTGGTATTTTCACTTGATGGACGGATTTAAAGCCACTAGATCAGTTTTGGGAGTGTCATTTACTCCTCTTCCACCAACCTTATCCCTTCCACTTCAATTTTAGAGAGAGAGTGTGTTCTAGTGTGAGAAAGCTCAAATCAAGGAGGAAGAAGCTCGATTCGGGTCAAAGCGCGAGTTTTAAAGTTGTTCATCTAGTCACTAGCTACATTTTGGTTGTGGTGGTATGTCCTAATCTTGATTTTCTTTACTTTGCTTTGTTTAAGGGTTAGGGTTAGGGTTGGGGTCAAAGGTGAACATGAAACCCATTTGTTGGCAATTTGGGGGTTTTGGGTAAGATGGGGTGATAAAGACCCAAGAGTAACTAACCTAGGGTTTCAAAGTGATATTGAGTGTTTAAGGGGCTTAAGAGGTTGTAATCACTAGCACACTTTGTTGTCTTTGTAAATGGGTGTTATTTGGATTGTGGATGACCCAAATGGGTGTGTTAACCTAGAAATGGGTCAAACGAGTTTTAAATGACCTAGTGCTGTATAGTTGGGTGATTTAATGTCAAAGTCACTAGCTTTAGTGATTATTGGTGCTTTAGGCCTATGGTTGGCATTGTGAGTGCAAAGGTGAACATTTGCACTAGGTGTCTATTTGGACGGGTTGAGAGCCCCATTTAAATAAGCATTGATTTTATGTTAATGTAATAGGTGATTCCATTGACGGTTGAAGAGCTTGTGGCTTACCTTCATTTTGGATACAAGGTGAGTGGAATAATTATATGTGTATGTATATAATGTATTTATTTGCGTAGCGTGAGATGTGAAGTTTCGAAGTGCTAAGACACCACATTTCACGTGATGAGTGAAGTGATGAAGTGCTAAGACACCACTCCGAGAATTATGAAGGAGTGAAGCATTGAGGTGTTAAGATGCCACTCTAAGAAATATGACGGGTGAAGCATCGAGGTGTTAAGATGCCACCCGGGGGTGAAGCATCGAGGTGTTAAGATGCCACCCGGGGGTGAAGCATCGATGTGTTAAGATGCCATCCGGGGGTGAAACATCGAGGTGTTAAGATGCCACCCAGGGGTTAGTGATACACGGTGTTAAGTACACTAATGGATGTTGTGAACTCCGATGGTCTTTTGCGAGCACCATTCCCTTGTACGATTGGTTAACCATGGTTGCGTGTTGTAGTGTAACATATTATGTTGTTCGTGCTATATGTTTTTGTTGTGCTTGCTTGTGTTATCAGAGATTTAGAGTTATACCTTGCGGTTGGTATGCTAATTATATTGCTAGCATGTATGCGGTAATTGTGCTCCGGCGTGGATAAAAGCAAGGGTATTCGTTTGGACTAGCGGGATCCGTAATGATTATGCTAGTGTGTTGCTTTTGAAGTTCGACCTAGGTTTGGGTAGTTTAATCCCAAACACCATGCTCTGGTTTTGTTTGGTATTTAAACTTGTCCGTCGAAATTTATATTTTTGAATGGTAAATGAGCGATTGATGCTCGGTGGTCAAATACTTGTTTGGAGTCCTAAAAACTTGTAACTCTAGTTTATTTATGTGGCGAGGAGCCTTTTGTAATTGATGGTTGTCGAAATCGCAAAATTTGGTGACTTGTGTATTTTGTTAAATTATAATCAGTCACGGGGGAAGCAGTGTCGCGGCCATGAAGGGCGCGCCACGGGTTAATGTGTAAAACAGATGTCGAGGGTTTTAGAGTTTCAGACTATCTGGGACTTTGTTAAGCCGCGCCGTGGCTGGGCAACCCGTTCCGCGGGTTAAGCCTGACAGTCAGGGCCTGTCCAACTTTTAAAAAAAAATTGTGTATGGATAACTGGTTGGGTCGTTACAAGTGGTATCAGAACATGGTCTAAGGGATTTAGGCGACTTGAGATAGGTGCCTAGACTTAGACTTTTATGTGTACTTAATTATATGCGGGATGATGTGCGTAGAGGTGTATACGAAATACTATTAATTTTTACAAGGAAATACTATTAAATATGATACAATTTTACACAAGTTATTTATTTATTTATTGAATGGGATATACCTAAACCTTGCTACAACACTTATAGGCAGTGTACCTAATCGTAGAGTAGTGTAGTTTTTAGTAAGTCCGGTTCGTTCCACAGGGAGCTAGCTGAGTTTAACACTATATTTTTTTTACAACTATATTTATATAAAATATATATAATTATATATAGTAATATTATTATAAAAGGGGGTTTTTACCGTTTAATGACCGGTTTGTCGATTTTATATTTTAAGCGTAAAGATAAATGACGATAATATAATTGACAGAATTTAAATTGCGATAAAGTAAATTGCAGTAATTAAAATCACAGTAAATAAAGGTACGATGAAATATGAAATAAAAAAAATTATGCTTATTTAAACTTCCGTAATCATGATGTTTGACGTGTTGATTTTAGTTTATTACCATGGTTAATTGTCCTTTGTCCTGGATTATTCAATATGTCCATCTGGTTTTTGTCCATAACAGTCCATCAGTCATAAATATAAAGTGCGAGTGTCCTCGTCAAATTATCCTTATATCCGAAGTCAAATATTCCAACTAATTGGGGACTTAAACTATAATTACACCAATTTTCCTTGTATATAATTCACCCCTGTTTTAATAAGTCCATTGACTATTAATCCATTCCCGTGTCCGGTTAAATGAACGATTATTAGTACTTATAAATATCCCGCTCATCGTGTCCGATCGAGTGTATATGATTATTTATAGGTGCTTCCAATTGTAAATCTTTATATTAAATTAACGAACTATCATTCAATTAAACAAATATAAAGCCCATTAATAACCTATAGTCTAATTTCCACAAGTGTCGTTCTTTTGTTCAAACCCCAATTATGGTACAAAGCCCAATTACCCCATCTTTAATATTTAGCCCAACATCATGATTACTTCGATTTAAATAAGCATAATAATAACTTAGTTACAAGACATTAATTTAAAAAGGAGAACATAACTTACATTGAGTATTTATCGCGTAGCTTTACACAGACAGAACTTCGACTTGAAAACCCGTAAAATAAACGTTACGCTACCCAAACTTGTAGAAATGTAACCACCAAATTAACCTACTCCTACTCCTAAAACTAAATTACATAAAATAAAAATAAAAAAGTGAATTTGAAAATATAAAAAAAATGTGTTTGAAGCTCAAGCACAGGCCTGGTATTTATAGAATTTTGGCCTGCTACAGTAACCCTTGCGATCGCATGGGTTTTATGCCTATTTTCCATGCGATCGCATGGCCGCCAGATGCAGCTCACATATTTTTTGTACACTAGCTTGTCGACATATTTAATAAATATATATAATATATATATAATTTTATATAATTATATATATATTATATTATATTCTTGTGCATAGTTGACTCGTAATTTTGGCTCCGATGTTTCGCACATTTACGCCCGGTTTATATCTCGGTTCTGGTTTCTCGAACGTCTTTTTGTACAATTTAATATCGTGTAATTTGCGTTCCGCGACTTGCGTTCTTATTAATCTTTAGACGTTTTTCTTCGATAAATTAAACCACTTGGAGTGTAACTTGTACGTTTGAGCATTTTGGACGTTTTCGCCTTTTAAATCTTCGTTTTTGACTTTAAATCTTCGTTTTCGAGCGATCTTCGTCTTTCGTCTTCACACTTATTTATTTTAAACAATTACAACTAAAAATAAGGAAATTACAATTAAAAACATTACATTTTGGAATGATATTGCGACTAAATATATGTTCTTTTGGAGCAATATCACGGGACTTGTAGGATATGGGTCGGACTGGGCTTGGTTAGTGCCTAGGTTAGGTGAACTAACTATATGATAATTGTTTCGTGTTGTGTTTGAAATCATCAAGCGAGATAGATGTTGTACTAGCGAGATAATGCGGCGTGGTCGCGTAACAATGACTAGCTACCATTGTTATGGGTGCAAATTGTGTTAAACAACCAATGTACGACGAGTATTGAACAAGATGGGGCGGTGTGGTGTACGTATGTCATTCTCGTTTGTTCTGTTGTCTAACCTATTCCGTTTTATAGAATGAAGATGAGAAACGGGCACGATACCGATAACGAGGGTACGAGCGAAGACTCCGACTTCACGGCTAAGGTTGAGGCCATCTTTAAAAGTCAAAGAGCGGGATTTCTCGCGGATGTCAAAAAGGTCTTCCAAGAATCGGTTGATGAGAAAATAACCGAGTTAATCAACGAACGAATGAATGCCGCGATTGAAGAGGCATTTGAGGCTAGAAACATTAATCATCATGGTGAAGGGGGTGATGGTAAAGGTGGACATGGAAGGCGAGACATCCATTACAAGAACTTTAAGGATGCTCAACCTCCTATGTTTAATGGGGTGAGTGATCCGTTGAAAAGTACATGTTGGATCTCCGACATCGAGGGGGCTTTTCGTACCGGTGAATGCCCTCCCGAGAAGAAAACGAGATATGGTTCTAGTATGTTGCGTGAAGAGGCTAAGTTGTGGTGGGATGATAAAATTCAATTGTATGGCGAAGAGCAATGTATGAGCTTGTCGTGGGAAGAGTTTAAAAAGGAATTCTTTAAGGAATACCGAACTCAAGCCGACCTTAATAGAATCCGGGACGAGTTGTGAAATTTGCGACAAGGTTCGATGGACTTGGTTCAAGTCTACCTTCTTGTCAAAGACTCATTTTTGTCCGGAGTATGTGGGTGATGATCACATGTTGATGCAAGATTTCTATCGTACTTTAAGCGATGAGTTGAAGGGTAAGATTAGTCAAGGAATGGCTAAGTCTTTTGAAGAGTTGTTTAAGTTGGCTTGGGGTTTCGAACCGAAAGTACCGAAAAGAAGTGATTTCTCTTTCTCTAAGAGAAAATTTGAAGGTTCAAGTCATTCGAAATTTTCAAACAAAAAGAACAAGAAGGGTTCCGAAAGTGTTAACAGCTTGAAGAAGGGTGCTTCTGGGGGGTTTTCTTATACGTGCTACAATTGTGGACAAAAGGGTCATATGGCTCGTGATTGTTTGAACCCATCTTCCACAAACAAACTCACATGTTTTAATTGTCAAAAGCAAGGACATCGAAAGTCGGAGTGTCCCGATTTGTATGGTGATCAAGTGAAGAAGTTAGAGAAAGCAGCGGGTATGGTTAGGGGACGCAACTATTTGATGACTAATGATGAAGCCAAACAATCCAATGAAGTTGTCTGAGGTATTTTCGTGGTTAACTCTAATCCGGCAAGGATACTATTTGATAGCGGTTCTAATTTATCATTTGTGTCTCTAAGATTTGTGCCTAAGTTTAACAAACCGCTAGTTAAGTTAAGTCATCCGGTAGAAGTCAAAATAGCGGATGGTAAGACGGTGCTAGGGGTTGATGTGTGTAAATATTGTAATGTTGTGTTTGGAGCCGAAACCTTTAAAATCGATCTTATCCTGATGACTTTGGGTGAGTTTGATATCGTGGCTGGTATGGATTGGCTCAACTGTTATAGAGCCGATATTGCATACCATGAGAAGTTCATTCGTGTAACGACCCCAAGTGGGGGAGAGTTAATTATTCATGGTGATCGGCGTAGGAGACTTGTGCCATTGTGCACTTATGCATGGGCACGTCATTTCCTTAGTAGTGGTGGCATGGCTTTTCTTGCCCATGTAGTTGATACTCGTGAAGAGCCACCATCCATTCGTGAAATTTCGGTAGTTAATGAATGCGAAGACATTTTTCCGGACGAGTTACCGGGTGTTCCGGCGGAAATACAAGTTGAATTTCGCATCGAGTTGGTTCCGGGGGCTACTCGCATTGCTAAAACTCCTTATCGTTTATCACCAACGAAAATGCAAGAGTTGTTGAATCAAACCCAAGAGTTGCTTGAAAAGGGTTTCATCCGATCGAGTGCTTCGCCATGAGGTGCTCCATTTTTATTCGTGAAGAAGAAAGATGGTAGTATAAGGATGTGCATTGATTATCGAGAGTTGAACAAAGTGACGATCAAGAATCATTATCCATTGCCTGGATTGACAATTTGTTTGACCAACCCCAAGGTGCAACGTATTTTTCTAAAATTGACTTACGGTCCGGCTATCACCAAATGCGGGTCCGTGAGGAAGATATTGAGAAAATGGCCTTTCGAACTCGTTACAGGCATTTTGAAATTGTAGTTATGCCCTTCGGTCTTACGAATGCACCGGCGGCATTCATGGATCTTATGAATCGAGTGTGCCATCCTATGTTGGACAAGTCGGTAATTGTGCTCATTGACGACATACTTGTGTACTCTAAGAGTATGAAGGAACATGAACACCATTTGCGGGAAGTGTTGAAGACGTTGGAAGGAGAAATTGTATGCTAAATTCTCAAAGTGTGAATTTTGGCTAAGGGAAGTGTAATTCCTTGGCCATATAGTGAATAAAGAAGGTATTCAAGTAGATCCAGGGAATATAGAGACGGTAAAGAGTTGGGAACGATCGACTACACCAACAGAAATCCTGAGTTTTCTCGGATTGGCCGGTTATTATTGTCGGTTTATCCAAGACTTTTCTAAAATCGCTTCTCCGTTAACAAAGTTGACAAGAAAGAACGTGAGATTTAATTGGGAAAATGAGCAAGAAATTGCTTTTTAATTGTTAAAGGAGAAATTGTGTCAAGATCTGGTGTTGGTATTACCAAAAGGAATTGAAGATATGACGGTTTATTGTGATGCCTCATTAAATGGGCTCAGGTGTGTCCTAATGCAACGAGGTAATGTCATCGCTTACGCCTCTCGACAATTGAAAGAATACTAAAAGAGGTATCCGACTCATGATCTCGAATTGGCGGTCGTAGTTCATGCGTTGAAGATTTGGTGTCACTACTTGTATGGTGTCAATAGTACAATTTATTCGGACCATAAGAATTTGAAACATCTCTTTGACCAACGAGACTTGAATTATCGTCAACGTAGATGGATAGATGTGGTAAAGGATTACGATTGTGAGATACTTACCATCCGGGTAAGGCGAATGTGGTCGCGGATGCGTTGAGTCTAAAAAGTCAACATCCAGCGATACGATTAGGATCGTTACGCATGACTATTACTAACAACTTTCTTGTAAAGCTTGGTGAAATACAAATTGAATTTTTTGTTAAAAAAAAACATGAAGAACGAATCGTGGGGAAAACGGAGTCTATTACCTTAGGCCTGCATGGTTTGTTGTCCTTTCAGGGAAGAGTGTGGGTGCCTAAAATGGGTGATTACCGACAAGTGCTAATTGATGAAGTATATAAGTCAAAGTATTCTATTCATCCAGGTGCAACAAAAATGTACCTCGATTTGAAGAAAGAGTATTGGTGGTTCGAAATGAAACGTGAGGTGGTTAAGTATGTTGAACAATGCGTTACGTGTTTGCAAGTTAAGGCCGAACACCAAAAGCCGTATGGTATGTTACAACCGTTAGAAATCTCGAAATGGAAATGGGAGCACATTACCATGGATTTCATTACAGAGTTACCAAAGACGGCGAGGGCTCAATTTGATACGATTTAGGTGATAGTTGATCGGTTGATGAAAATTGCATTGTTTCTTCATATCCGGGAGACGATATCGTCGGAGGCTTTGTCCTAATTGTTTATCAAGGAAGTAATATCAAGGCATGGGGTTCCTATATCTATTGTTTCGGATCAAGATAGTCGTTTCACGTCTCGATTTTGGAATAAGTTTCATGAAGATATGGGTACGCAATTGAAGATGAGCACGGCGTATCATCCTCAAACGGACGGTCAAACCAAACGTTCAAATCAAACATTGGAGGATATGTTATGGGCGTGTGTTATTGATTTCGGTTGTAGTTGGGATGAGCACTTACCTTTCGTGGAATTCTCGTACAATAATAGTTACCATACTAGTATCGGGATGCCACCGTACAAAATGCTTTATGGGTGAAGGTGCCGAACTCCGGTTTGTTGGGGTGGAGTGGGACAAAAGGAAATCGGGAGTACCAATTTGGTGTTAGAAATGAATAGTAAGATTAAGATGATTTGGGCACGATTAAAGGCGGTGCAAGATCGACAAAAATCTTATGCCGATAAACGTAGGTGACCTATTGAGTTCCAAGGAGGTGACATGGTGATTCTTAAGGTCTCGCCATGGAAAGGTATTATACGGTTTCAAAAGCGGGGAAAGTTGGCTCCTCGATTTATTGGTCCTTTCAAGATCTTGGAATGTGTCGGTGAACTCGCTTATAGACTAGAGTTACAAGAAGAGCTTGCGGGAATTCATAACAGATTCCATGTTTCCCATCTCCATGAGTGTCTTGCGGATGACTCGACGTGGGTACCGTTGGATGAGATTTCCTTGAACAACAAGTTAGAGTATGTTGAGGAACCAATTGCCATTCTTGATGAAAAGGTTAAAATGTTGCGTAACAAAGAGGTGAGGACTTTTAAGGTACAATGGCATCATCGAAAGGGTTCCGATTCACATGGGAATCCGAAGAGTTTATTTTGGTGTATCTTCCTGCTTGTCATGCGGCTTGGATTACGAGGACGCAATCCGAATCAAGTGGGGGAGAGTTGTAAGACCCAAGTTTGAAAAGTATATGAATGTGTATATATATATATATATATATATATATATATATATATATATATATATATATATATATATATATATACTGCTGGCGGCCTCATTTTCCTATTTTGGGCCGCAACGCGGGCCTGACCGAAATCCCTTGTTTTTATTTAAAATTAAGAGAGGCATTTTGGTATTTTCACTTGATGGACGGATTTAAAGCCTCTAGATCAGTTTTGGGAGTGTCATTTACTCCTCTTCCACCAACCTTATCCCTTCCACTTCACTTTTAGAGAGAGAGTGTGTTCTAGTGTGAGAAAGCTCAAATCAAGGAGGAAGAAGCTCGATTTGGGTCAAAGCGCGAGTTTTAAAGTTGTTCATCTAGTCACTAGCTATGTTTTGGTTATGGTGGTATGTCCTAATCTTGATTTTCTTTACTTTGCTTTGTTTAAGGGTTAGGGTTGGGGTCAAAGGTGAACATGAAACCCATTTGTTGGCAATTTGAGGGTTTTGGGTAAGATTGAGTCATAAAGATCCAAGAGTAACTAACCTAGGGTTTCAAAGTGATATTGAGTGTTTAAGGGGCTTAAGAGGTTGTAATCACTAGCACACTTTGTTGTCTTTGTAAATGGGTGTTATTTGGATTGTGGATGACCCAAATGCGTGTGTTGACCTTGAAATGGGTCAAACGAGTTGTAAATGACCTAGTGGTGTATAATTGGGTGATTTAATGCCAAGGTCACTAGCTTTAGTGATTATTGGTGCTTTAGGTCTATGGTTGGCATTGTGAGTGCAAAGGGTGAACATTTGCACTAGGTGTCTATTTGGGCGGGTTGAGAGCCCCATTTAGATAAGCGTTGATTTTATGTTAATGTAATAGGTGATTCCATTGGCGGTTGAAGAGCTTGTGGCTTACCTTCATTTTGGATACAAGGTGAGTGGAATAATTATATGTGTATGTATATAATGTATTTATTTGCGTAGCGTGAGATGTGAAGTGTCGAAGTGCTAAGACACCACGTTTCATGTGACGAGTGAAGTGTCGAGGTGCTAAGACACCACTCCAAGAATTATGAAGGAATGAAGCATCGAGGTGTTAAGATGCCACTCTAAGAAATATGACGGGTGAAGCATCAAGGTGTTAAGATGCCATCCGGAGGTGAAGCATCGATGTGTTAAGATGCCATCCGGGGGTGAAGTATTGAGGTGTTAAGATGCCACCTAGGGGTTAGTGGTACGCGGTGTTAAGTACACTAATGGATGTTGTGAACTCCGATGGTCTTTTACGAGCACCATTCCCTTGTACGATTGGTTAACCATGGTTGCGTGTTGTAGTGTAAAATATTATGTTGTTCGTGTTATATGCTTTTGTTGTGCTAGCTTGTATTATCGGAGATTTAACGTTATACCTTGCGGTTGGTATTCTAATTATATTGCTAGCATGTATGCGGTAATTGTGCTCCGGCGTGGATAAAGGCAAGGGTATTTGTTTGGACTAGCGGGCTCCTTAATGATTATGCTAGTGTGTTGCTTTTAATGTTCGACCTAGGTTTGGGTAGTTTAACCCCAAACACCATGCTCGGGTTTTGTTTGGTATTTAAACTTGTCGGTCGAAACTTGTATTTTTTAATGGTAAATGAGTGATTAATGCTCGGTGGTCGAATACTTGTTTGGAGTTCTAAAAACTTGTAACTCTGGTTTATTTATGTGGCGAGGAGCCTTTTGTAATTGATGGTTGTCGAAATCGCAAAATTTGGTGACTTGTGTATTTTGTTAAATTATAATCAGTCACAGGGGGAAGCCACGCCGCGGCCATGAAGGGCGCGCCACGGGTTAATGTGTAAAACAAATATCAAGGGTTTTAGAGTTTCAGACTATCTGGGACTTGTTAAGCCGCGCCGCGGCTGGGCAACCTGCGCCGCGGGTTAAGCCTGACAGTCAGGGCCTGTCCAACTTTAAAAAAAATTGCATATATATAACGGGTTGGGTCGTTACAGAGCTAGTAATAGGAAGAAAGGAATACCCCAGTGGATAGTCGTGGTTGCTTGTTGAGAAACTGGCTGGCTTATAAAGACAAGTTTCAGCAATCTTGGAGGTTACGTCATTTATTGATCTGCTTATTTGTCATCCTTTATTCTTCTACTCTAGTTTATTGCACGGGTTGCCTCTCGAGAAGCGCTTTTATTTAAAGTCGTTGGCTCGGCCGTAATGATGCTCAAAAAGCAGACATTCCCCTCTCATAGTTGTAATCTTGGTCTTCTCGAGAGAATGTGAGTCTTAGTGGGTAAATTCGGAGAAAATATTGGACTAAGAGTGGTAGAAGATCTGGTACTTCTCTTGAAGACCTTCTGAAGGAGAGGTAATGTGCGGTTTCAGCTCGTGACAAATCTTGAAGTCCGATGAGAATATGGTCTACGGCTCTGCTGATTGACCCATAAATGTCAATCATCGAGGCAGTGCTGGTAGTGATTGTTTCTCTGACGGGATGTTCATTTCGGATGTCTTCAAATAGTGTTAGAAATTGTATTTTCAGTATCTCAAAATCTTTCAAACGGTGATCTCCACAGTAGGAGCCTGTAGCTTTGGACAAATTTGTCAAAAGGCGAAGCTGAAAAAAAGTGAAAAGTAGTTCTGACCCAAGAATTAATGTCACCGTCTTAGAGTATATCTCCGGACATCCAGCTTTGAATTTGAAACTAGGATCCGTGGATTCGTGGAAGATACGTACTATCTGCTTCGTAACATATGTGGCAATGTTGACTCGATCTGGTTCAAGATGTGAAAACGGATTGTTGCATCTTCCTTCTTCTGCTACTACGTCTTGTAACTCCCTGCTAATCATATCAGCGTGGTGATTAATTGTTAAGTAAATCACTAGCCTATCTGGCGTGCGTTTGAAATTATCTCTTTCCAAGTGAACGAAGAGGCTGTGAACATCTTCGATCATTTGCAAATTAGAGTGATAAGTCGGGCATCCGGTGGAAAGATCCATATGCTTTCGGATGAGAGTCAGTAGTGCTCGTTGGTTTGTTGAGAATAGAAGTGCAGATCTGGCTAAGGTGTTGTAAACCTTAGAGTAAATGATCTTCTGATCTCGACAAAATCTTGTCTCGAGAATAGTCTGAACCACTGAATTGTGCTCTCGTTGCCTTTCTTCATGGTAGATATGATCGTGAAGATTATTGATAAAGTCTTGAATGCGCCCTTCTAAGATTTCAACATCATCATCTTCTCTCTGTAGATAGAGGTTATATTCAACTTCGATAGCCTTGATCCGTTCCTTTGAGCGAAGTGTAAAATCAATTGTCGACTTACGGATTGCTTCGAGAATATCTTCAAATTCATCGGTGTCATTGATGAAGGTTATCATGTCGATGTGATTAGATATGACTGGATTCTGATCTGAAGAAGAGTCCGGCTCCTCCTGATCTGGTTTGGGTGGAGAATATGAATCATCCAGAATGTCTTCATGTTGCTCTTCCTCGTCATCTGCGGTATAGCTTTCTTATATGGATTCATCTGATGAACGGGCTTCTTTAGTATTCTGGTGCTTCATTTCAACACTTGCAGGGTCAATCTCTATATCTTTAACCTCAGCCTTAGTAGTTTTCTTCTTGAAACGAATGATTAAACTGTGATCTTCTGTCTCGAGCCTCATTAATTCTTCGTGACGTTCCAATCTTAGAGAGGGTATTATCACAGTTTCTTTTACGTCTCTCATTTTCTCTTTCTCCTCAGATTCTTCCTCTTCCTCTATTTCTTTGCTGGGATCCTTGTAGCGACCCGACAAAATTGTCATTGACGGCGCCGTCTACTTAGGTCATGTTACGTGGTCATTAGTCTTTAAAACAACGTTTGACCAAAACATGTCGCATTCATTTCAAATGTAATGATGTTTTAAAGTTTACAAAGTAGTACAACGACCAAACATGTTACAACGTTTTAAGTACAATTAAAACCTATGCGACACAATTTAAGTAAAGTCAAAAGACGCTCCATGTATGCATGTATACTCGACATCCAAGCAAGTATCAATTAAAGTGCGGAAGCATGTATCATCTATCGTTCAAGGACCTGAGAAAACATATAGAAAACTGTCAACGAAAAATGTTGGTGAAATCATAGGTGTATTAGTAAACGTTGTTTTTGAACCACAAGATTTTGTATTCCCATAACGTTGATTATCTAAAACGTTTACATTCCAAAGTTGTTATTCGTTTGTGGAGCACCCAATTATCAAGACTTAACTGTTCACGAACCCCGTTATCATAGTGTTAGAACCTACGCTATAAACTCGAAAATATATTTCATCCGCTAACTGTAGCGAACCGTCCGAATGAGGGCTTGTCAATCCCGTATGGATCCACACAACATAAGTTCACGTTTACACCCTGCAAGTGTAACTAATGAAAATTGAATTGAGGCCTTTTTGTTCTAACTCGCACGTGGAATATTTGTTTTTGTACTTGTGTTCAAAGCATAAAAGTATGATACGTATATGTTTCTCATCCCATAGTTTAAAGAGTAAAAGTTGTTAAAAAGGTGGGACTATGATCTCACCTTGAATGCACGAGAATAAATATACTTCACAAAGTTAACGTGTGTAAGAACGAATGCTAGTCTTGACCTAAACAATAGGTTGTATCAATATCGGTAAAGTATAAAGTCGGTCAAAGTGTTCAATTAGTCCTATGGCTCGTTACGACTCGATTAATATAGCATGTGAGTCAAATCGTCAAGTTTCATGCAAGATATAAGTATAAACGCAAGTTAGAACGATTGCATAAAAGTTTGGTTAAGTTTGACTAAAAGTCAAACTTGGTCAAAGTCAAAGTCAACGGGGTCGGGTCGGGTTTCCGACCATTACACATAAAAACGTAGTCATATATAAGCATGTTGGCAAAATTTCATGTTAAATGGAGTTGCGAGTAAGCGGGAACGAAAGTGCAAAAATCAAAAATTGAGTTTGGTGAGGGGGTTTCTCGCGATAGCGAGCCCCTTCCCCTTTCAATCTTCGCGATCGCGAAGTGGGGAATTTCAGCAACTGTTTGCTGCTTCTTGACTAGTGCACGAATTTAACTTCCATAAATCATAAATCATAAACCGTAAACATCCAAAAAAAGTATCTTATATCGTTGGAAAGGTAATTTGAACGAGGCATACAACTAAACGCATTTCATCAAACAAAAACATCATTTTCAATAACCGAATTCTCATCAAATGATCATTTAAAGCTCGTTATCAAAGTCTCAAGTTCATAAAACGCATAAGATGATTCGGGAACTTAATACACACATATAATACTCCGTTTCGTAGGTAATTATGCATACAATACTACTAAACACTTACAAACAACATTGCAAGGCTTTTAATGCATCAAAAATCACATTCAATGCTACCAAACCCTAACTAACAATCATAAAATCCTTAATCATGTTAATGAGGCTTTTCCAAGTCAACCTACATACCAAATTGTAGCTAATGATACTAGTAACACATTTAATACATGCACTTTTAACATCTAACAACATATGATCAACCAAATCTCAAGATTAATCAAGTCACTTTTCAAGTTTAAGCTAGTTACATCAAAATGACAAGAACAAGCATATAAATCACATATTCATGTTAGACTTGAGCCATAGACACTAATTAACACACTTTTAATTTTTAAAGATCAAGACCAAGAAATTTAGTGTTTTTAGAAAGTTACCCAAATGAGATGAAGTTGATATGGATTCGAAGAGGAAGATGCAAGGATTCCGAATATGTAATTTGTTTTAGTTGATGCTTGCTAGATCTTGAATAGATGATGAATTCTTGAATTGGGTGTTGAGAGCAAAAAAGATGGAAGTATCAAATGAGGAGGACGAAATGAATGGAGGAGGATGAAGGTTGACTAGTTGACCTAGTCATCTCTTTGCCCACGTGACAATATTGGTCCTTCAAGTTTAAATACGGGTGTCTGATTTATCTAAACAAAATATTTTAAAACGCAAATTAACGGGTGATGTTATAATTAAATAACGGACTTTAAATTAAGTAAACGGAAAGTAAACGGAAAAAGGCGGGTTATTATAATCCTCTTCTTCCATTTCTGGGTCATCATCAGACTTTGATTCGACACCCATCATGATATCATCGGCTGGTGGTGGAGACTCATCATCGGAAGTGATCCGTCCGGTGGAAATAGCAAACATCTCTGCCTATCCAGAATCAATATATATATATATATATATATATATATATATATATATATATATATATATATATATATATATATATTGATTGTACACATCAATGACAGTCCTAGCCGTTATATATATATATATATATATATATATATATATATATATATATATATATATATATATATATGTATATATATATATATATATATATATATATATATATATATATATATATATTGATTGTACACATCAATGACAGTCCTAGCCGTTATATATATATATATATATATATATATATATATATATATATATATATATATATATATATTGTACACATCAATGACAGTCCTAGCCGTGTTCATGAAAGGTCTTCCTAATACTATTGGTGTATGTAGGTCTTCCTTAATGTTCATTACTACGAAATCCATAGGATACAAGAACTTGTCGACTTTCAGTAAGACGTTCTTAACTATGCCCTTAGGATATTGAATTGTGTGATCGACAAGCTGTATTGTCATTTTAGTTGGTGACAAGTCTCGGAACTCTAATCTCTTGTAGATAGAATAGGGGATTAGGTTGACACTTGCTCCTAAATCTGCTAGCGCATGAATGGTTCCAGATTGGTAGATTGAACACGGGAAAAGGAATCGGCCCGTATCTCCTAGCTTTTGTGGTAAAGAGTTTATGAGTAGTGCCGAGCATAATTCACTCAGTGGAATTTTATTGGAATTTGGTATTTTTTTTTCCTTTGTAGATTGAAGCCTTCGGATGTATCTCTTATGATTGGGAACTTTGGACATGGTGTCCAGGAATCTTCCATCAAGTTTATAGGTATCGAGCTTGGATGGTTCTTCATGTAGCCTTCCAGGATAAGGCACATGAACTGGAGTTGGAGTGGGCAGCTTTGAGTATATGTCGATTTGTTGTTGAACCTAGCTGACCTTCTCCGTGGTTCTTCCCTTGGGATTATTGAGTCCATTTTCTTAGCTTCCTCTATGCGAGGAATTTGGATAGTATTACTACGTACTCTTCCTTGTGGTTGTGTTTCAAGGTTTTGTGATAACTGTTCGAGCTGCGTTTCTAGACTTTTGCGCGGAGCCAATTGATTTTGCATTAGTATCTCTGAATGGTCTTGTCTAGATGTAGTTCTCTGATTTAGCTGTTGTCCTTGAATGAACTGAGTCAACTGATCATCAGTCCCGAGAGCAGTGTTGGTTACATTCATAATTTGGGTGGTTAAGGAAATTTCCTTAGCTGGCGGACCAGTGAGTGGAAGTGGTTGATCGTAGGTCAATTGAGATTGTTAGGGTGGATAAGATGGGTAATGATAGCGAAAAGGCTTGTTGTTTCTTTGAAATTGGTTAACCCTAGGTTGTTGATTGAATCCGGGATTTGATTGACGAGCTGGGTATTGAACATAACAGACTAAACTATCAGGGTTCTCGTACTCAACTTGATATTCTGTAATGGGTTGCGGGCTAGTACAATTAACACAGGCCCGAACCTGGTTAATCTGCTGTGGTTGTGTCTTCAATTCTCCGAGTTGTTTGGCAGGAGAGTCCATCTTATCCGTGAGGGATTTGATGACCTCCGTTTGATTAATAAGTGCGGAGAGTGGGGAAGATGATGAAGTTGTTTCACCACTGTTCCAGTCATGATGATGCATTGTCATGTTCTCGAGCAACTCCCATGATTCGTCTGCGGTTTGGTTCTTTAGATTTCCTTGAGCTGCTGCATCGATCGTCGTCCTATGATTTACCGTAAGACCATTGTAGAAGGTACAAATTTGGGCTTACCGTTCTAACTGGTGATTAGGGTATTTCTTCATCGGGGTTTTGAATCGCTCCCATGCAGTGTAAAGAGATTCATTATAACTTTGTTTAAAGTTAATGATGTCATTCTTAAGCTTGGTTTGTTTTGATATAGGGAAATATTTGGTTAGGAATTTAGTAGCCATCTCCGTCCATTACGTGATAGAATCTTTTTCCAATACTTCAAACCATGTTTGTGCATGATGAGTGAGAGAATAGGGGAACCAGTTTAGCCGGACTATATATTGTCCTATCCCTGGCTGTCTGTAGGAGTTCGAAAGAGATATGAATTTAACAAGGTGAGAGTTAGGATTGTCATTCGATAATCCATGAAATTGACAGCTATTTTGGATGAGCTATATAATATGATTTTTAACTCGAACGAGTGTCCTTAAATCTCTCGTAATCTGACTGGACCTCCTCGACCTTTAATCGAGGGTTTGGTGTTTTCTGCTAGAGTAACGCGTAATGTAATTCGATTTCTGTTTCGTTCTTCTTTGCGTTCTTTAGAGATTATTACGTCTAGATCAGGTACGAATAACAATGGCCCTAATCTAGATCGGGTTTAGGTCATACACTGGGTAAGCCTTTTTAAGTTTTAAGTAGATAAGCTAAGTTCCTAATTTAATATAAGGTAATCTAATGTAAATATCCTAAGTTTAAATATGTTTTTGGTTCTTGCTACTGATTCCCTGATATTTCAATAACAGAGCTTCACACGAACTATTCAACAAACCAAGTGGCCAGGCCAACTACGGAGAGGCAGGATCCTTTTGGTTCCAATATAATTGGAAACTGTTCGGAAAATCCAACAACCAAGTCCGTGTATAATTGTCTTTCTTAGACACCACTAAATGCTTGTGAATGAGTTTGATAAAAGCAGTATTGTCTGATACCAGTTCCCTGGCAGCGGTGCCAAAAACTTAACTCCCTCTTGATATGACCGAAATGGACAGTTTTATTTATGCGGTGTCGTCAGGCAGCAAGGCGTCAGAATCAGCTGCTAAGAGAAGAGTTAATAGTTTTAGATTTATATTTAGCGGAGCCTAAATCATGCTACTCCTTATTATGAGTAGGGGAAGTATGACCTAGGGTCGTATTTTTAAGATATTAGTAGAATCGAACCCATAATTAAAGCTTAAGATAATCCTAAAGTAAAGGAGTGGTGGTTTGTTACCTAATTTTGAGTTTTCTCGTTTAAAAGATAAAGTAAAGTAAGTGTGAGAAAATTTGTAATTCGGATAAGGTTAAAATAAGTGCATACTATGGTTTCTCAGTTACTTTGCCGAGATTATGGAATGTTGGCTCATGAATAGGTAGTGACATTGTATTTATTACACTGGTCCTAAACGCCTCTGTCATAGGACATGTCACTGGGTAATGCGTTAGGCTTGAAGATTCTGAATAGACAGCAATGAGATGGCCCCATCAATACACTTAATGGCTCTATCACTTGGTCTCACAGCTTGATCGAACTTTAAATGAATTAAATAAACAACATTGCATTCTTTTATTCAAAAGTTTCCCAAAAAGGAAATTTACCAAAATATGTAGTTTAACAAACCCAACATATTAAATAACCAAAGTTGACATAAACATTGTCAACCAAACACCAACAAATTTAATAATCCAAAAAGAGAATGCAAGTTTAATGTTTCATAAATCGTTTAACAAAATCTGCCCAAATGCATGCAGACTCTTCTAACACAGCGGAAGCATCAAACAAATCAAGTACCTGTGAAAACATGCGAGCAAACTGTCTACAAAAAATGTTGAGTGAATTATAGGTTTAAATAGACGTATAAACTTTAGACCACAAGATTTAAAATGTTAGAAAACATAAAACATTATTCCATTATCAATGAGCCACCTGGTAACCACTTAACCCTTTATTTACCCTTGCCAAACACAATATATATACACCAAACAAGTGTATCTTCAAATAAATACGAAGTACTAATACATTCCGATTATAAATTGCTAGCGCGGCTAGCTTGAAATGGGGCTGTCAAGCCCGATAGATCTATCCATAGGATTCGCGTTCACCAGTAGAAACCAGCGATTACAGTTACCAGACTAGGGAATATTTTTGTTCAACTCATAATGAATAATTTAACTTTAATTGCCACTTGTGTCTAAACGTAAAAAAAAATGCATGTAATCACATCACAAAATACTTTAAATAGTATGAAAAACAGGACTATAATTCACCTTAAAGAAAATGAAGTAACCACACAAAATGCGAACAGCAAACGAAGTAAAGTGATCAAGAATGATCACAACGCCGACCTATAAATAAAGCATGTCGATATAAATAACTAACTTAGGTCAAGTCTTAGTATGATAGCTATAGTATTTGTTGCAAGTAAATATAGAACAACACACAACATGCTTCAGTTTGATCAGAACAGCGTAAGGACACGTACTTTCTATTTTTAGAAAGTTTCTATTTTTAGCAAGTTTCCATTTTTGGAAAGTTTCTATTTTAGGAAAGTTTCTATTTTAGGAAAGTTTCTATTTTAGGAAAGTTTCCATATTTAGAAAGTTGCTATTTTTGGAAAGTTTATAAGTTAGGAAAGTTTTCTTAATTAGAAAGTCAACAAAAGTAAACTGAAAGTCAAAGTCAACCGAAAGTCAACTCAAAAGTCAACCTTGGTCAAACATAGTCAACATTGAATCTTAAAGTATAAGTTATATTAATAATATAAGTTATAATATTATTTAAAGTCAAATATGTATAATTATGTCATATCATAAGTTTAATTAAATTAAATTGAATTTTTAAAGTTAACATAAGTTTAAATGATATAATTAATATAACATAAGTATTTAATTAATTAATATAACATAAGTTTCTATTTTAGGAAAGTTTCTATTTTAGGAAAGGTTCCATATTTAGATAGTTGTTATTTTTGGAAAGTTTATAAGTTAGAAAAGTTTCCTTAATTAGAAAGTCAACTGAAAGTCAAAGTCAACTGAAAGTCAACTCAAAAGTCAACCTTGGTCAAACATAGTCAACATTGAATCTTAAAGTATAAGTTATATTAATAATATAAGTTATAATGTTATTTAAAATCAAATATGTATAATTATGTCATATCATAAGTTTAATTAAATTAAATTGAATTATTAAAGTTAACATAAGTTTAAATGATATAATTAATATAACATAAGTATTTAATTAATTAATTAATTAAATATTAGTCATAACATAAGTATTATTAATTAATAATAAATTTTAATCATATCATAAGTATTATTAATTAATAATGAATTATTAATCATATCATAAGTTTCTAATTATAATTATTAAATCATAAGTATTTAATAATTAAATTATAATTAAATAATAACTAAGCCTTATAATAATTAAATAATTAATTAATCTTTATTATAAGTCTTATTATAATAATTTCATAACATAAGTTTAATACTTACCATAAGTATTTCTCATTAATAATAAAAGTATTATTAATCATAAGTTTAATTAAATGTTTAATTAAATCATAAGTAATTAATAAATGATATAATAAATATATATATATCATAAGTCTTAAATTAAAATAATTACTTTTTATATCATAAGTAATTTATTAATAATGAAAAGCATAATTCATATCATAAGTTTCATTTTATAACCATAAGTTTTAATTAAAAGTTCATCGGGTCATAACTTGAGCTCCGGGTGACCGTTTTCGGCGAGTCTTATATATATCTTCACCTAACCAACCCACCCAATACATTAGTGCACTCAAGAACAACCGAAGAACAGCCACCAAGTCATGACCAACAGCCATTAATCAACTTGGAGCTTTAATCAGTTCAAAAACAAGTTTTAGTCATAACGGGTGATCCGTGGCTCGGATTTCGATGACCCGAACATGAATGTTCATCCAATAATTAATCCTAACACACTAGTACACCCTAAATACTGCAAAATTGGTCACAAATTCGGACCAAAACTGAAACAATTCATTTTTATATTTTGATTTCAATAAAACACCATTTTAATAATATCTAGAGCTCCGAGAATCGAAATAACATGAATCCGGAGTCTAAAATTAATGTCTTGATGAGAGGAACACATCTAGACACTTTAATTTAACATTTACATCAGTAAATTTTGCAGAAATGATCAAAAAACCCGTTGTCCAAAAACAATCAAACCGAAAACATGAATTATCGAGTGATTCTACGCATACAATCAGCAATACAACATACTATCATAATAACATAAAAATACATAAAAATAAATGAAAAATCAAAAAGCTAAGGTTAGGGTTTATACCGTAATCAAGAATTGATTAGTATGAACGTCTAGAGATCGAAGAGAGGAATCCGGTTGTGTAAATGATTAGATGATCCAAGCTTTAATTGATGAACAAATGAAGATGATGATGATTTTGATTGTGGTCGGCTGAAAAATAGAGAAAAGAGAGAGGGGAGAGCAAAAGTGATTAGGTTAGAATGAGAAGTGAAATGGAATTAGGAGTTTAGGTTACAAGTTTACAAAGATTGCACAAAGCACCCCTCCCCTAAAGGGGTTCGGCCTAGATTTGCATGGGGGTGGGCCCTATTGGTCCAATTTTTTTAAATGATAAAATCCTTGTGGCCCGAACGCTCAATCGAAGCCCAAAACGCGAAAACACGACTACGCGATTGAATAATCGGAGAGATAACAAATACGCGACAAAAAATATATATAAATACTATATATGAACATATGACATTAAAATATAATATTTAAAATAAGTTAGATTTAAAAATCCCAAAATCTTGACCGTTGGTTTGAAAACCGAAAAGATTCGCCAGATAGAAATCCACGACACGTAGAAACGTACAATTTAAAATATGAATACAAATATTCACATAACACATAAAAATTAATATATTATTAAAAATAATAATATAGGTCATTGAAATGACGTGGCACGAATAACAATTAATGGGCATTAAATAATAAACGGTAAAAGATAACGGAAAAAGTAGGGTCGTGACAGTACCTTCCCGTTACGGAAATTTCGTCCCTAAATTTAAGCAGGTGCAGGGGTTGACTCGTCATCTGGGAACAAATGCGGGTACTTCTGCCTCATCTGATCTTCACGCTCCCAAGTGAACTCGGGACCGCGTCTGGCGTTCCATCTCACTCGGACGATAGGAATTCTACTCTGCTTGAGAGTCTTAACCTCTCGATCCATAATTTCAACAGGTTCCTCAATAAAATGGAGTTGTTTATCAACATGAAGCTCCTCAAGAGGAATGGTTTCATCGGCCTCGGCCAAACACTTCTTCAAATTAGATATATGAAAAACGTCATGAACAGCACTGAGTTCTTGTGGCAATTTTAAACGATAAGCCACGGGTCCAACTCTTTTGGTAATCTCAAAAGGTCCAACAAAACGAGGATTCAATTTTTCCCTTTTTCCAAAACGTACCACACCTTTCCAAGGTGATACCTTCAACATAACACGGTCACCGACCTGAAATTCTAAATCCTTCCTTCTCTTATCGGCATAACTCTTTTGCCAACTTCTGGCGGTTCTCAATCTTTTTTTAATCTGTACGATCTTCTCTGTAGTCTCATGAATAATCTCTGGGCCTGTGAGTTGAGCATCCCCAACCTCATTCCAACAGATAGGAGACCTACACTTTCTACCATACAGAGCTTCAAACGGTGCGGCTTTAATACTTGCATGATAACTGTTATTATAAGAAAATTTAGCTAACGGCAAATATCTATCCCACCCATTACCAAAATCAATAACACACGCTCGTAACATATCTTCTACCGTTTGAATGGTCCTTTCACTCTGACCATCTGTCTGCGGATGATAAGCGGTGCTCATATTCAACTTAGTTCCCAAGGCTTCCTATAAGGATTGCCAAAACCTCGATATAAATTGACTGTCTTGGTCTGAAATAATAGATACAAGAACACCATGTCTCGAAACAATTTCCTTCAAGTACAAACGAGTAAGCTTCTCCATCGAATCTGTTTCCTTAATTGGCAAGAAATGAGCTGACTTTGTGAGTCGGTCAACAATAACCCAAATGGTATCATAACCACCCACAACCCTCGGTAACTTCGTAATAAAATCCATTGTAATACCTTCCCACTTCCACTCGGGAATATTAGCTTGCACCAAAAGTCCAGACGATTTCTGATGTTCAGCTTTAACCTTAGCACAGGTCAAACACTTAGCCACATAAGTAGCCACATCAGTTTTCAATTTAGGCCACCAATACAGCTCCTTAAGATCATGATACATCTTTCCTGATCCGGGATGAATAGAGTACCTAGACTTATGAGCCTCATCCAAAATAAGTTGCCGCAGATCACCAAATTTCAGAATCCAAAGACGTCCCGTAAAATACCGAGTACCATCGGTTCGTATATCAAACTTCTTAGCCATGCCTCTGACTTTCTCGTTCACAAAATTCTCCTCTTTTAAGGCTTCTTGTTGTGCCTCAAGAATCTGCATAACGAGGTTTGTTTGAATTGTCATATTCAAGGCTCTAAACCTGCGAGGTTCAGCCCTTTCTTTATGACTTAACGCATCGGCCACAACATTAGCCTTTCTCGGGTGATATAAAAGTTCGCAATCATAATCGTTCAATGTCTCAACCCATCTTCATTGCCTCATATTCAACTGTTTCTGATCAAGGATATGTTGAAGACTTTTGTGATCAGTGTACACTGTACTTTTGACCCCATAAAGATAATGTCTCCAAATCTTAAGCGCAAACACAACAGCTCCCAACTCTAAATCATGGGTTGTATAATTCTTCTCGTGAATCTTCAATTGACGTGACGCGTACGCAATAACTTTCTTTCGTTGTATCAAAACACATCCAAAGCCCTGATGTGAAGCATCACAATAAACAACAAAATCATCATTACCCTCAGGTAGTGATAATATCAGAGCGGTAGACAACTTCTTCTTCATGGTTTGAAAAGCAGTCTCTTGTTCATCCTTCCACACATACTTCTTCCCCTTGTGCGTTAAAGCAGTCAGAGGTTTCACTATACGAGAGAAATCTTGAATGAACCTTTTATAGTAACCTGCTAACCCTAGAAACTGACGAATCTGAGTAGGAGTCTTCAGAATTTCCCACTTCTCAATTGCCTCAATCTTGGCAGGGTTAACTTTTAAGACCCTGTTTCCATTTCAGTTGATCGGGACGCCGTCCAGCAAAGAAGAGCTGGACGCCGTCCAATATTTAGGACGCCGTCCAGTTGGTCTATCGGGCCAGCTGTGATATTTTAGTTTTTAATAAGGGGTATTTTGGTCTTTTCATTTGGTGGCCAGTTTTAAGCCACAAATGGGCAAAGGTTGAGCTCATTCAACCCTATCTTCACCAACACAAACACTCTCATCCATATTTAGAGAGGGAGAGGAGAGTTTTAGAGAGAGAGAACTTGATTTGGAGAAGAAGGAGTCGGATTCTCACCAAAGCTCTGGTTCTAAAGTTGTTCATCTCGCTCCTAGCTACGTTGTGGTAGTATTGGTAAGTTCAAACTCCGAATTTCATTTGTTAGATTTGATATTCAAGTTAGGGTTTGAGCTAGATTTGTTGTGAAACCCTTTTAGGTGATAAAATGGGTTTATGGTGACTAGTTATTCATGTCACTTGGCGGGTTTTGGGTTGGTTGATGATTTGGCCTTGATTAAGCTTTGATCTTGAGTTTAATCACTAGATTTAGTGATTATGGAAGTGTTGTAACACTTTTGGGTGTGTTTAGTTACCTAATTTTGAAATGGGTCGAATTAGGGTTTTGGTGTCAAAATGGGTAAGACACGTGTTTAACACTTGTGTTCGGGTTTAATCGGTGTGTTAGGACCATATTCACTCGTGTTAGTGAATGTTGGTTAGTATGGGCACGGTTTGTGCTTGGAAGTGCATTTGGGTCGAAATTGCACTAAGTGTCGATTGGGTTGGTTTGTAAGTCAACCCTAATTGTGTTGTTTGTATTGTGATAATGGAATATGTACCTTCCATTGGCGAGTTGCGGATTTCGATTGCATTCATCAAAGATGACAAGGTGAGTGTTAATATCCTATGTACATGTGAATGTGTAGGATGGGTGCGGGTCAGGTGAAGTGGTTCTCGATTATAGAGCTCACTTCACATATAGGTGGATATGATGGACTTATGTATAGGTCCAATTGGAACGGTTGTGCGTTTTAGTTGACCACCTTTGGCGAGGTACACGTTTTGTGTGTACATTATCACACGTGTTTGTGATGTGGAGTATATAACCCCAATGGCGAAGGGTTGATATTGTTGTGATGTGGATAACCCCGATGTGGTGGATTTTATAATCACGAGACCGTGGGTTTTGAGTTGGAGAAGTGGATCACGTGTGGATGCGGATTCACGATGACGCGTGTAGTTCGATCATCTTATCGGAAGTGAGTCTCGTGTAGTTCGGATTCACGATGACGCGTGTAGTTCGGTCATCTTATTGAGGTAGTGATCTCGTGTAGTTCGGATTCACTAAGGCTCGTGTAGTTCGGCCAACCTCGATGTTTTTGTGTTAGTGAAGATAGTAGTCTCGTGTGGATGCGGATTTACTAAGGCTCTTGTAGTTCGGCCAAATCTTCATTGTGGTATTCGGTTCTCGGTATTGGGTTAAGGGGTTAACCTTGGACGTTTATATATTGTTATATGTATATATTAATGTATTGTTGTGATGTAGCTAGCCCTCCGGGTGTAGCTTATTGGCGTTGTTCACATCGTCGTGGGTGAACTTATATTTGTCGTTGTATCTTAGCTTGTTGCTTAGTGATCGTACGGTATGCTTAGACTAGCTTGCCTTTATGTTTGGATGCTCCGGTATGCGGTATTTGATTATTTGTGTGGCGTGTCCATTTTATGCATATATATGTATGTAGTATATTATCACTCACTAAGCGTTAGCTTACCCTCTCGTTGTTTACATTTTTATAGATGGCATGGATGCGGTGGCTCGGGTAAGCGTGGGAACTAGCGGACTTGCGTAGTTGCTTTAGAAGACTTGCTTTTGGATTTAATTAGGATTGGGTAGCGTATCCCCAATCCCATGCTCGGTCTATGTTTTGAATTTAACTAAATGGGTCACAATGGTCACTTGGTAGTAATTTGGGTCGATGTGGGCTCGGGGTTGTAAAACTCGGTTTTATTATGGAAAACTCTTAGTTTTAATTATTATAACATATTGTGAATGTGTTTTGGTTTAAAAGTGTCGGGAAGCGGGTTTTCCGCTCGCGTGTGTTTGAAAAACTGATCAGAACTTTTTAGTACAACTGGATGCCGTCCCAGATGGCTGGACGCCGTCCTGGTGTTCACAACTGGACGTCGTCCAGATGAACTGTCCCGGAAATTTTTTTTATTGGCACGTTTTTGGATGGATAACGGGTTAGGTCGTTACAAGTGGTATCAGAGCATGGTCTAACGGATTTAGGTGACTTGAGATAGGTGCCTAGACTTAGACTTTTGTGTGTGCTTAATTTGTTGCGGGACTTGTAGGAGTACGTATCGGAATAGGTTGTAGTTAGTGCCTTATTTGTAGGTAGACTAACGTTTATATTAGTAATGCGGATATTATTAATATATTATTGTGTTGTGATAATAATTCTTGCGTGTGCTTATATCGCATAGAATTTTGTTAGTGTTGTTTTTATCATCGAGTGAGGCGGTCGTTGTACTAACGAGTTGATACGGCGTGTGTGCGTAATAAGGACTTGCAAACCTTATTACAGGTGCAAATCGTGTCTAACAAGTGATGTACGACGAGTGTTTAGCAAGATGGGGCGGTATTTTGTGTGTGTGTGTTTTATACGTTCATGATCTAATCGCTTTGCATTCCTTAGAATGGCAACGGGAAATGGGATCGAGACGAACGATGTGGAGTTTAACGCTAGAGTTACGGCCGCCATTGCGGAGAAAATGAGTGCGTTACGAGAAGAAATGGATAGGAAGTATTCCGAACTTCAAGGTAGTAGTGGAATGGAGCGTTGTCTTAAGAGCTTCATGAGGACTAAACCTCCAATGTATGACGGGAAACCGGATCCTTTGGTAAGTACAACTTGGATCTCGGATGTCGAAGGGTGTTTTCGTACTATTAAATGCCCTCCCGAGAAAAAGACAAGACTCGCTACTAGTTTGTTGCGGGGTAGGGCGAAGGATTAGTTGGATGGTAAGATTGATCTTGTCGGTGGTGAACCGTTTATGGCGTTATCGTGGGATGAATTTAAGGAGGAATTATTCGAGGAGTTCCAGACTTCAGCCGATTTGTGGGAATTGCGTAATGAGTTGCGAAATTTGCAACAGGGTTCTATGGACTTGAATACTCTAAAGACGACCTTTATGGCGAAGGCTCTTTTTTGCCTGGAGTATTTGGGGAATGGCCATTTGTTGATGCAAGATTTCTATCGAACTTTGAATGATGACTTGAAGAGTAAAATTAGCCGAGGTCAAGCGAAATCGTTTGCAGAATTATTCGACTTGGCTAGAGGTTTCGAGTCGTATTCGCGATCGAAGATGGGTGAACCTTCAAGTGAGAGAAGGGTTGTTTCGTATGGTGCTCTAAGTAAGAGGACTAAGGGTCCGAACGTGAGCACGAGTGGTACACGGACGGGTATATCGGATTCTAGTGCGTCTAAGTGTTACAATTGTGGCGTGAGGGGTCACAAGTCTTTGGAATGTTCGGTGCCAAAGGGTGATGGCATGGTGTGCTCCATTTGCCAAGAAGAAGGACATCGTAAGTCGGAATGTCCCGAGTTAGCGGGGACGAGTGCGGCAAGGAGACGTTAAGGTATGTTTCATTTTAATAAATATGTCCTTTGATTATTTATTATGTGCCGTTGAGTTTGAGTTTATTAGATGCATTGTGTTGTGCATGTTTTTAATGTGGGTGATGTTCCTAATGGAAGTACCCTATGATGACGTTTGATTGTCGGGTGAAGGGCATAAGACTTGGTGCAAGCAAGCATTCCTTAGTATTTGGAAAATGTTTCTACCAAGCCATGGAAATGGGTTTTGGTGTTCGGTTGTTAAGCGCGTGTTCGCTTTTGTGTTGAAGTTGATGGACCATGAGGTTCGTCGGGTGGATTGAAACCCTTGAGCTCGAGTGTTTTGGATCTTGATGTGTGTTGGTAAAGGAGTCTACGTGACGCGACATTAGGTGCCTCTTTTATACCTACTAGCATGGTGTTCAACTCTGATTTTGTGTTGCGGTTACATTGTACTTAGGTTACCAAAGTGAAACCCTTTGGTACATGAGTGATCGGGTGAAATTTGACAAACTAAAGCAATTGGATGATTGCGAGAGTATAGTTTGTGTAATTTGTGGTACACTTTTCGTTCGAAGTGTTTAAGGATAGGTTAAGATCCTTGGTATGCTCAAGGTTGGAGCAAGATATGGTGATGGGTCGTGTGAACCTAATTATTGGTAAAGTCTACCTTTGGTAGCATTGTACAGTTGTACAAGATGCGGTTATGGAATGTAGTTCCAAGTAGGGGAGTCACACCCCCACACGAGGAGGTTTTAGTGTCAGATTTCGGATGACGCTTTTAGTTGATTCGAATTTGTGTTGGGACCTAATTTTGGTCGATTTGTGGTAGAGTACAATTTCGGTTAAATTGTACTTATGATCTTGGATATGAATTATCACCGAGGTGGTAATGTGGTAAATCTCGTTGAGATAATGGACGTGTTTGGCGAGCAAGGTGAAATCCCTCGGTTAAGGGATGTGTGTGTCGGATTCTCTTCTAGAGAATTATTGTTTTGTACCTATGTTGGATATAGGTGGTTCTTGCTCGATTGTGTGAATGGTTAGTGGTATCCGTTAGGATTCACTATGGCGTAGCAGAGCGCGATGTTACGCTACTCGTTGTTCGAGGCCAAAAGGGCGTTGATTGGTGAAGCATGACCTTCGGGGTCCGCTGACTTCATCATGGGAGTAGTGCCATATTGGTGAAGCATGACCTTCGGGGTCCGCTGACTTCATCATGGGTGTAGTGTTATATCGGTGAAGCATGACCGTTGACGGGGTCCGCTGACTTCATCCGGTGTTGAGATTTGGAAGTGGATCGCGTGTGTTTGCGGATTCACGATGACGCGTGTAGTTTTGGTCAGCTTATTGTGGAAGTGAGTCGCGTGTAGTTCGGATTCACAAATGACTCGTGTGGTTTTGGTCATTGTATTGAGGAGTGAGTCTCGTGTAGTTCGGATTCACAAGTGACGCGTGTGGTTGCGGTCATTCTTTTGGGATAGTGACTCTCGTGTAGTTCGGATTCACTAGGGCGCGTGTAGTTCGGCCAATCCCGAATGTTGTGCGGTGGAGGTAGTGAGTCGCGTGTGGTTGCGGATTCACTAAGGCGCGTGGAGTTTTCGGCCAGCCTTTATGTTGTTGGATGTGTGATCCGTTGGTTGTTTTATACACCGATGGTGGGGTCGTAAGGACCGTGTTGTGTGATCTATCGGTTGTTTTATACACCGATGGTGGGGTCGTAAGGACCATGTTGTTTGATCTATTGGTTGTTTTATACGCCAATGGTGGGGTCGTGAGGACCGTGTTGTATGATTAGTGATGCGATAGCCATATTTCGCTCACATGATGTTACGGGTGTGACGATAGTCGATTTTGTACACCTTGGGATTTGCGTTGCCATGGTCGTTGGGCGCAATCGGTTTTAGCCGTTGGATTATGATGTTACGTTAGTTGCATATTGGTCGTGTTACGCACTATAAAGGATGTTAAGTGGTAAGTGTTATCTGTAAGGGTTCGCTTCTATTCGGTCTTCGTCGGTCTAGGTAGTTGACATTTTGTTGGTATGTGGTTACTTTGGCATTGTACTTGGTAATGGTACGCTAGAGGGTTGATATCTCGGTTCGAGATTGGATGAGTTTTCCCGATGTGAGGGAATGAGGAAGGTTTTAGTGCTCGAATTGTGATTTGATAAATCGCGTGTGACGATTTTATTTGTTAAAGGTGATTCATTGGGAAGAGTTACCTAGGGAAGTCGGATTGAGAATTATGTTTGAGGACCGTGGAGTGTGGTCTGTTCGGTTAAATGGCGCAGATAGCGAGGACGCGATCATGTCTAAATGGGAGAGAGTTATAAGACCTTGTTTCCATTTCAGTTGATCGGGACGCCGTCCAGGATTCGGCACGCCGTCCAGCAAAGAAGAGCTGGACGCCGTCCAATATTTGGGACGCCGTCCAGTTGGTCTGTCGGGCCAGCTGTGATATTTTAGTTTTTAATAAGGGGTATGTTGGTCTTTTCACTTGGTGGCCAGTTTTAAGCCACAAATGGGCAAAGGTTGAGCTCATTCAACCTTATCTTCACCAACACAAACACTCTCATCCATATCTAGAGAGAGAGGAGAGTTTTAGAGAGAGAGAGAACTTGATTTGGAGAAGGAGTCGGATTCTTACCAAAGCTCGAGTTCTAAAGTTGTTCATCTCGCTCCTAGCTACATTGTGGTAGTATTGGTAAGTTCAAACTCCGAATTTCATTTGTTAGATTTGATATTCAAGTTAGGGTTTGAGCTAGATTTGTTGTGAAACCCTTTTAGGTGATGAAATGGGTTTATGGTGACTAGTTATTCATGTCACTTGGCGGGTTTTGGGTTGGTTGACGATTTGGCCTTGATTAGGCTTTGATCTTGAGTTTAATCACTAGGTTTAGTGATTATGGAAGTGTTGGAACACTTTTGGGTATGTTTGGTTACCTAATTTTGAAATGGGTCGAATTAGGGTTTTGGTGTCAAAATGGGTAAGACACGTGTTTAACACTTGTGTTCGGGTTTAATCGGTGTGTTAGGACCATATTCACTCGTGTTAGTGAATGTTGGTTAGTATGGGCACGGTTTGTGCTTGGAAGTGCATTTGGGTCGAAATTGCACTAAGTGTCGATTGGGTTGGTTTGTAAGTCAACCCTAATTGTGTTGTTTGTATTGTGATAATGGAATAGGTACCTTCCATTGGCGAGTTGCGGATTTCGATTGCATTCATCAAAGATGACAAGGTGAGTGTTAATATCCTATGTACATGTGAATGTGTAGGATGGGTGCGGGTCAGGTGAAGTGGTTCTCGATTATAGAGCTCACTTCACATATAGGTGGATATGATGGACTTATGTATAGGTCCAATTGGAACGGTTGTGCGTTTTAGTTGACCACCTTTGGCGAGGTACACGTTTTGTGTGTACATTATCACACGTGTTTGTGATGTGGAGTATATAACCCCAATGGCGAAGGGTTGATATTGTTGTGATGTGGATAACCCCAATGTGGTGGATTTTATAATCCCGTGACCGTGGGTTTTGAGTTGGAGAAGTGGATCACGTGTGGATGCGGATTCACGATGACGCGTGTAGTTCGATCATCTTATCGGAAGTGAGTCTCGTGTAGTTCGGATTCACGATGACGCGTGTAGTTCGGTCATCTTATTGAGGAAGTGATCTCGTGTAGTTCGGATTCACTAAGGCTCGTGTAGTTCGGCCAACCTCGATGTTGTTGTGTTAGTGAAGATAGTAGTCTCGTGTGGATGCGGATTTACTAAGGCTCGTGTAGTTCGGCCAAATCTTCATTGTGGTATTTGGTTCTCGGTATTGGGTTAAGGGGTTAACCTTGGACGTTTATATATTGTTATATGTATATATTAATGTATTGTTGTGATGTAGCTAGCCCTCCGGGTGTAGCTTATTGGCGTTGTTCACATCGTCGTGGGTGAACTTATATTTGTCGTTATATCTTAGCTTGTTTCTTAGTGATCGTACGGTATGCTTAGACTAGCTTACCTTTATGTTTGGATGCTCCGGTATGCGGTATTTGATTATTTGTGTGGCGTGTCCATTTTATGCATATATATATGTATGTAGTATATTATCACTCACTAAGCGTTAGCTTACCCTCTCGTTGTTTACATTTTTATAGATGGCATGGATGCGGTGGCTCCGGTAAGCGTCGGAACTAGCGGACTTGCATAGTTGCTTTAGAAGATTTGCTTTTGGATTTAAGTAGGATTGGGTAGCGTATCCCCAATCCCATGCTCGGTCTATGTTTTGAATTTAACTAAATGGGTCGCAATGGTCACTTGGTAGTAATTTGGGTCGATGTAAGCTCGGGGTTGTAAAACTCGGTTTTATTATGGAAAACTCTTAGTTTTAATTATTATAACATATTGTGAATGTGTTTTGCTTTGAAAGTGTCGGGAAGCGGGTTTTCCGCTCGCGTGTGTTTGAAAAACTGATCAGAACTTTTTAGTACAACTGGACGCCATCCCAGATGGCTGGACGCCGTCTTGGTCTTCACAACTGGATGCCGTTCAGATTACTGGACGCCGTCTAGATGAACTGTCCCAGAAATTTTTTTTTATTGGCACATTTTTGGATGGATAATGGGTTGGGTCGTTACACAACTTGTATTCCTTGTTTACTAACAATATGTCCAAGGAATTGAACTTCTCTCAACCAGAAAGCACACTTAGAGAACTTAGCGTACAACTCTTCTTTCCTCAATAAATCAAGCACCAACTTCAAATGTTCTTCGTGCTCTTCATCACTCTTGGAATAAATAAGGATGTCATCGATGAAAAAAATAACAAATTTGTCCAGATAGGGTCTACACACACGGTTCATGAGGTCCATGAATACAGCAGATACGTTTGTCAATCCGAACGGCATAACAAGGAATTCGTAGTGACCATAACAGGTGTGAAAAGAGGTTTTCAGAACATCATATTCTTTAACACTCAGTTGATGATAACCGGAACGAAGATCGATCTTAGAATAAACAGATGAACCTTGAAGCTGATTGAACAGATCATCAATTCGAGGAAGTGGGTAACGATTTTTAACTGTAAGCTTGTTCAATTCACGATAATCAATACACAAACGAAACGAACCATCTTTCTTCTTAACAAACAGGACAGGAGCTCCCCAAGGGAACGAACTAGGATGAATAAAACTCTTGTCTAACAACTCACGGAGTTGACTCGACAATTCTTGAAGTTCGGAAGGCGCAAGTCAGTAAGGAGCACGTGCTACAGGAGCAGCACCGGGAACAAGATCGATTTGAAATTCTACCGCACGTTGTGGCGGAAGGCCAGGTAAGTCTTCGGGAAATACCTAAGGAAAATCTCTAACAATATGAACATCACCAATGCTCTTATCTTCTCTATCGGAATCAACAACATGGGCTAGAATAGCATGACAGCCTTTGCGAAGATATTTATGAACTTTCAAACAGCTAATAAGATTTAACTGTCTGCATTTCTTATCCCCAAAAACCATCAGCGGCTCTCCAACCACACTAGTAATACAGATAGCTATCTCATAACACACGATCTCAGCACGATTCACAGACAACCAATCCATACCAATAACAACGTCAAAACTGCCTAGGTCAATCGGTATCAAATCTACCTCAAAATCTCTACCAGCCAGATTATTGTTACATTTACGATACACAGCCTTAGCAATAAGCACCATACCATTAGCTATCTCTACAACGTAAGTACTATCTAGAGGAGTTAACAGTGTTTTGATTTTTGGACTCAATTTACTCTACACAAAACTCAAATCAGTCCCTGAATCAAATAGTACATAAACTGATAAATCGTTGACCAAGAACGTACCCGTAACAAGTTTTGGATCTTCCTCAGCATCCATGGCATTAATGTTGAACGCCCTTCCACGTGCATTCTCAGTAGTCTTCTTGTTCGGGCAGGCATCACGGAAATGCCCCGGCTTACCACATTCACACTCTCGGAATTTCACCATTTCTTGGCTTCCCGTTACCATTACCACCATTATTACCAGCATTATTACCACCACCTGTAGCAGGAGCAGCAGTACCCGGTATAACCATCGTACAATCTTTAGCAATGTGTCCCTGCTTGGAACACCTCTTACAAGTAACCGTGCAATAACCATCATGAGCCTTATAACATCGTGGGCAAACACGATGATTACGGTTATTCAAACCAGAAGTATCTTGTTTCTTCTACTGATTTTGGTTCTGATTGCGGTTGTTATCCTACTTCCTCTTACCATTATCAGCCTTTTTAACAACTTCCTCACTGGCATCAGTCACAGCTGCCTTACTTCTCCTCAGAATCTTGTCATTAAGCTTGTGTGCAATAGACATAGCAGCTTCAATAGTCTGGGGCTCACTAGACTCAACTCCATGCTCAATTCGCTCAGATAACCCATCAATATAAGCTTCAATCTTAAGGTTCTCATCAGCATAAGTATTGGGACACAACAATGTCAATTCAAAGAACCTTTGCTCATAGGAATCTAAATTGGTGCCCTTCATCTTTAAGTTCTTAAGCTCAGCCTCCAACTTCTTAAGTTCATCCCGGAGATGATAACGGGTGATCATTCTCTCTTTAAAATTCCAAGTTAAACCATAAGCAACATCATTACCCAAACTATTAACCAAATTATTCCACCAAGTTAAAGCACTGTCCTTAAGAGTGCAGCTGGCAAAACTAACCTTATCCTCATCACGGACTCTACTAACCCGGAAAATAGACTCAATCTTCTCAAACCAACGAGTAAGTCCAATGGGTCCTTCGGTGCCACTTAATTCTTGTGGACGACTGGCTATGAAAGTTGATATCGGCTAAAAAGTCATGTTTTTACCCCCGATATTGAGTCCCAAAAGCATAAAGTTCAAGGCTTTGTCGGAAAAATAATTTCTTTTTTGGTTAGATTTGTAGGTAAAGTAATTACAAAGACGATGCAAGAAGAATCAAGAAAATCGGAGCTAAAACAAAGATACTAGAGCGAAAACGGTGAAAGACAAGAAATCAAGTTACGATCCAAAGATTCAGCAAGCCAAACGGCTTGCCAAACGGGTTGCCAAACGGTCTGCCAGCTGTTTGCAGGCAAAATTCAAGTCTATTTAAAGGGATTTTTTTCATCCAATTTCAACACACTTCTCTTCACTCTCTCACTACAATACACTTTCTCTCACTAGAGCTTTCAAGGCCTTCTCACCTCCGAGTAGGAAATTAAGTACCCGGAGGCGAACATCAAAGATTGTAATAGGAGCGGTCTAGAGGATGTCAGCACTTGTAATGGTTCGGATCTCGTCTGTAAATGGTGAACGCTTTCCTTAATTTAATAATGTTATCTTAAGTTGCTTTCATCCTGCATGACTATCTATCTGTTACAAATGTTTATTATATGTTGAATAAGTTATCTGAAACTTATGCTATTGTTATGCTGAAACCTTGACGGTTTAGAAGTTTAATTTACGGATCACCCTTTCTGCTTATTTACGTGGCTATAACCTAGTATTAGGACCTGATCAACCCTAGGATACGGGTAAGTAGTTATGTGTGCTTAACATCACAATAGGGATATAGTACCTACGTACAGATAATCAATTATCCGTCAAAGAAGAGCTGCGCGTTTAGGCTGTGATCAGAGTTGACAATATAGAGTTCAGTGAACACTGGTCTGCTTAGAAGCATGATTCGCGTCAGAAGCAACGTTCTTGAGATGTTGCAAGATGATCCGGGGTTGAATAAGTGATCGTAAAGGAGAGACCTCTAATTCAATTAGCAGTACCTTAGAATATCTAAGATTGCACATCTGTTAATGTTAAGGCATAGCATAGTACTAAGTGGTGGAATATTGCTTTAGTTAAACCAACTAGGATTAAGAAAAGCTGAGACTTTCCTTTATGGGTATACCGCTTTGTTCATGTACCTAGGATTCTATCCATAAATTCGTTTAAACCTTTTAGGTTAATGTTGGGAGTAGGGATATCCGTCTTAGCCAGAATCTTCAAGGCTTAAACTCTTAGTGACAAATCAGTTAGGTCCATTACCCAGTTGATTGAGGTTTAGTGTTTATCCTAGGAAATCAAACTCTTGTGATATTTCTCCTTCAGAATTCTATTCTCCATACCTATCTATCTTTATCTTTATAATTTAAATTACTGTTTTAGGTAGTTAATCTTAATCTATCACCTCTTGTCCTTAGAGTTAACTGTATAGGCACTTTTGTCCCACATTACTAAGCAAACATACAAAAATACGAACCTGAGTTATATTTACCACTTACTCGTTAAAAGGAAGACAAGTAGGTGAGTTATAGCTAGGAACCCCAGCTAAATATAAATGATAAAACCGTTACGCCCTTGTGGTAGCTAATTCTGACGTGTCGCGGTCTAACTACACCGCACAAAATAAAAACGTCCAATTTGGTCATATCATAAGGGTAGTAAGTTTTTGGCGCGGCTGTCGGGGACTTATTTTCTGTCTGTTAAGGTAATTGTTGATTCTGTCAAGATATCCGAGATTCTTGAGTGGTGTCTAAGAAAGACAATTATACACAGACTTGGTTGCTGGATTTTCCGAACAGTCTCCAATTATATTGGAACCAAAAGGATCATGCCTCCCCGTTGTCGGCTTGGCCACTTGTTTCAAAGATAAATTGACTGGAACCACACATGCTTAACAAGCAGGGAGTTTGCAGTATAGGATTTAAAGTCGCCATTACAGTAAACCCTTTTCAAACTATAAAAACAAAATATTAATTATGGTATTAATTTCTGTAGATTCCAGTTCAAACTTAACCGACTACGAAGAAAGTGCGAATGGCAGTTGCTCTCCCACAACTTCGGAAATCGGAGAAGTATTTCTTTATAAAACAAAAAAAAAAATCTAAACCCTAATGAATCTCATCAAGACCTAATTCTTGATCCTTGTAGTCCAAGAAGCCAGATAATTTCATCTGACTTAGAGATTTCATTGCTTTTGAATAAGTTTTACTCAAGTGAACCACGATTCGACCCTCTTCACGATCCAAAAAGGAGACTCAGTCTTAATGAACTCCTTATTATGGAAGATGATATACGGTAAGAATACCCAACTATTTTCAATTATCCAGACTTATTCGAATTTAATCCCAAAGAGATACGACACCCTGATAAAATAAAGGCTCAGTTTATTGGAAATCTGTTAAATCCTAGTAGAAGGTTAGACGTCTATAGAGAATTCATTAGGCACCTCTATTCCTCAGACTTCCCGTTCTCAACATTTCAAATCAATCTGTTAAAAGAGCTGCGTTCTCAAGTTCGTTCTCTTCACAAAATATTAAAAGAATGTGGGGATGATATTTTTGTCAAGTATCGGGATGCAGATATTGATTTCAAATCCGATTTAGAATCATTCATCAGTTTTCTCCCTCACTTCACCAATAAGGAAGTTTCTCCAATTCATATCAACCGCTACGTCGCCGCAATAATTTCTGAATTTGAATTTTAGGTTGAAAGCAAGAAAACTAACCCTATTTCAAAATATGGAAACCGAGATTTCTTTTACTTTGATCCAGCCTCGTTTCTTATCAAGAGATTATTTGAAATTTTTTCGGATTCTACCGAGGAAAGAATACATCAGAATTTCTTCACAAAAAGAAAGGAAATATATTCTGAACTCGTACAAACCCTCGCTATGTCAAAATTTCCATTTACAACCCCGCAAAGGAAGATCATTCGGAAAATATCTACAAATTTTAAATTTACTATCGGTGATCCTGACTGCGTGGAAGATCTTTTATTTCAAGACACAGTATCAAAACTTCTTTTTAAACCTAATTATCGAGATACTGGACCAAGGGATGGAATTTCAAACGTTAAAAAAGTTAGAAAGGTTTTGGTTAAACTTATGGACGATATCGGAGATTTACCAAAGCGTGAGCGTAAAATGCTAAGTGATTTTGAAATATTTTCAGTATACTCCGTTGATCTACTCTGGATGGTTAAAGAAGCTTTAAACTTATCTTTCTTTCCGCTTCATTTCTGGAACTTAGTGGTGGAACCTGTGTAATTTGAGTTATTAATGAAATGAAATAAATTTAATTTTTTCCTTATTTTTAAAAAAAATATAAATAACCGGATTAAAATCTGAAGTAAAATTTTATTTATCTTTTATTAACCTCATTAAAATTTTAAAAAGTTAAAATTTTGCAAGCCGGGTCGGGGAAATAAGCCCGTGAGCCACACGGGCCCATTTTTCTTCTCCTTTTCTTCCCTTCCTCTCCTTTTTCTTCTTTCTTTTCTTTTTCTTCCTTCCCTTTTATGGTGAGCTACGGCCGACGGCCCCAAACCACACCACCACCATCGAATCTTGGCCAATTTCTGCGATTCGAAGCTCAAATCCTATTCTCTCGTGCCTCCTAAACGCATTTCCATCATCAATTTGGTGCAAAAGATGGCTAATCGCATAATGCACGAATATGAGTTGCCCCACAACCTCCTCGGGCAAGACGATCCAATATAAAATGAGCCATTTATGAGGAACGGGATTAACCGACCAAAAGGGGCTAACAAATATATTAACTGGACGATTATGGAACAGTGTGGATGGGCCAATGAGCTCAGGGCAATCTTGAACTTTCAAGCAAACGGGAGAACACACAGAGCCTGGCAACAACTGTTTGAGATAAATAAAAAAGCGTACAATGAGCCATATGTAATGACCCGTCCTAATCCAGATGGACGAATACAATAACATATGATTTCATTGCGAGGTACTTGACCTTTATATGATACATTTTACAAGCATTGCATTCGTTTTTAAAAGACAAACTTTCGTTACATCGTAAGTTGATGGCATGCATACCATTTCATACTATATCCAACTATAATTGACTTAATAATAATCTTGATGAACTCAACGACTCGAATGCAACGTCTTTTGAAATATGCCATGAATGACTTCAAGTAATATCTCTAAAATGAGCAAATGCACAGTTAAAGATTTCTTTCATACCTGAGAATAAACATGTTTTCAAGTATCAACCAAAAGGTTGGTGAGTTCATTAGTTTATCATAATCATTCATTTTCATCATTTTAATAGACCACAAGATTTCAGATATTTAATTGTACATGTAAACCGAGTACATAATAACACGCGTAAACCGCGAATTAAAATTCATTCATATGGTGAACACCTGGTAATCGACATTAACAAAATGCGTCTAGAACATCCCCATCATTCCGGGACTCTCATCGGACATGATAAAATCGAAGTACTAAAGCATCCGTAACCCGGATGGGGTTTTTAGGCCCAATAGATCTATCTTTAGGATTCGCATCAATTAGGGTTTCTGTTCCCTAATTCTTAGATTACCAGACTAAAAAGGGTGATATTCAATTCGATAATCCAACCATAGAATGTAGTTTCGATTACTTGTGTCTATTTCGTAAAACATTTATAAACGCAGCGCATGTATTCTCAGTCCCAAAAATATATATTGCAAAAGCATTTAAAAGGGGAGCAAATGAAACTCACGATACTGTATTTTGTAGTAAAAATACATATGATGACATTGAACAACTGAACAATGCAGGGTTGGCCTCTGATTTCACGAACCTATATCATTTGTATATTTATTAATACACATTATTGTAATCGAATAAGTTTATATATAGTTAATCTATTAATTATATCATTTTTATTTTAATATATATATATATATGTGTCTCATATATTCTTTTTGTATATGAAAATATTGATTTTATTATGTTATAAGTATTAAATGTATTTTATATATATATATATATATATATATATATATATATATATATATATATATATATATATATATATATATATATATCATTTGTTTGTTAAAAATAGTAATTATAATGATACTAAAATCATATTAATATTAGTAAAAATGATAATAATTATAGTAATTAATATCACTGATAAAGGTAATAATGTTAATAATAACTATATTAATATTAATGATAATAATAGTGATATTAATAATAATACTTGTAAAAATATTACTTTTACTGTTAATGATAATTATGATAATGATTTTAATATCTATATAATATTAATACTTATGATGATAATAATAATAATACTAATAGTCATGATACTGATAATTGATAATAATAATTATTATATTACTAATACTAATGATAATACTAGTAATAATAATACTAATAATTTTAAAATGATACAAGTCTTAATTTTAATGATCTAATACTAAACTTTATTATCTTCATAAAAATATTAATGATGATAATCATAGTTATAATCATAATAATAATACTAATACTTAAGAACAATACAAAAATAATAATAATATTAGTAATGACAATGCTAATAATATTTATATTTATGATAATAATAATAATAATAATAATAATAATAACACTAAAAACAATAATGATTATAATCATAATTATAAAATTAATAACTAATAATTATAATAATAATAATAATAATAATAATAATAATAATAATAATAATAATAATAATAATAATAATAATAATCATAATAATAATAATCATAATAATAATAATAATAATAATAATAATAATAATAATAATAATAATAATAATAATAATCATAATCATTAATAATAACAAAAATAAAAAAATAATTGTGTATACCCTTTAAAGCTTTGTGTAAAAAGAATTGTCCCTGACCGGGCCCGAACCCTAGACCTCCTGAATACCCGTAACACTCTGAGCCATTGGCCTGTTGCCCAGTTTTTGATTTAAAACCATTCCATTTACTTTTAACTCGTATTAATTGTTTCCTATTTTCTTCTTCAACATAAACAACGATTCAAATCAATTCAGCAACTATCAAATTGAGTTACCAGATAAATTTTGATTTTAAAATAGAAGCAGAAACATTTAAAACATGTTTAAATATATTAGCAAACAAGAAAAAAAATTAAAACAACCTCCTGCTGCTGTTCTTCGCGTTTTTAAATTTTTTTTTTATTGATTATGAAAATAAGAACGTTTTAGATAATGATTTATACATGAAAATGTTTCTAAATAATACCTATAAACTTTATAAATCATCAATTTGACTGGAGATATCAAAATAGGTTCGAATTTCATCATGAACATAACGGTTGACTTTTGGATTTTAAACTTTGACCGTTAAATTCGAACTCAATACACAAATTTGGAAGTTGAAACTTTTCAGATAGTTTAAATGAAAGGTTTATAAAAGAACTGCATTAAAGGATTTTTAAATTAAACTCAAATTCGATGTTTTGGATAAATGGTTAAGAACAGAGGTCGACCTGCATATTTTTATCTTTTCTGTTAAAATCAACAACCCAAAAATCGTTAATTGTGATTGTAATTGACTTTTGGATTTTAAACTTTGACCCTTAAATTCGAACTCAATACACAAATTTAGAAGTTGAAACTTTTCAGATAGTTTAAATGAAAGGTTTATAACAGAACTGCATTAAAGGATTTTTAAATTAAATTCAAATTCGATGTTTTGGAAAAATGGTTAAGAACAGAGGTCGACCTGTATATTTTTATCTTTTCTGTTAAAATCAACAGCCCAAAAATCATTAATTGTGATTTTAATTGATATTGTGAAGTTTATTGAGTTTCTCAAAAACACTGAATACTCGCTTGTTTTATATTCAAGATCTATCGACAGGAAGAATCATCAGGCATCAAAAATAATAAAAATAAAAAGAAGATTGTGACTTCTAACAAATTTTGTAATCTTCTGTGATTAAATCCATTTTTTCAACAGGATTAGAGACAGGAAACAAATTAGAGAAAGTGTGATGGTGAGATGAAACAGAATACGTACTCCTTTAATTCCTGTATGTAATATCCGTATATATATATATATATATATATATATATATATATATATATATATTTATCTATATCTGTATATTTAATTATATATATAAATCTGTATTTTATGTATATATATGTATTTATATATATCTGTAATTTTATATCTTGTTTATATATGTCTGTATATTTATATATGTATATATATATATATATTAAATTCTTTAATTTTTGATATTTAACAAGTATAAATATATTAATAAAGTAATTAGTAATAATAATTGATAATTAATATTATTACTTAGAAATAATGATAATAATTTAATTACTAATAATAATGATAATACAATCTTATTAATTATAATAATATTAATATTATTAATGATAAATATATAATAACTTATACATATCAAATTTTATACATATCTTTTTTATTGAAAATAATAATATTAAATATATAAATTTTAATATCTATAAAAGTAATGATAATAATATTAATATAACAATTATATTCAAATTTATTATTAATTTTGTAATTTTTAATAATCATATATAATAACTTTTATTAAATATTTATTATTTATACATTTTATATATAATATTTTAATTATACATAGAATTCATATATATAGATTCATAATGGTGTATATATATATATATATATATATATATATATATATATATATATATATATATATATATATATATATATATTGTATATATAATAGTAACTTATCTATTTTATTATTTTACATTTCTAATTCTAAATGAATAAGTATACTTTATTAATTTCAAAATGTTATATACACTTATATTTATATTTATATCTATAAATGTATTTACATATTCATTTACTCATAATTGTTCGTGAATCTTCAGAAAGAGTCAAAGGTTAAGATAAATACATGATCAAAGTTCAAAAGTTTTTTAGATTCAATTTAATAGACTTTGATTATCGTGTCGAAATCATATAAGAACAAAGTTTAAATTTGGTTGAAAATTTTCGGGTCGTCACAACTCAGAATTCATGGCAACTTGGAGGTTTGACTCAAACGTTGATCTAGAAGATTACAATGATCAAGAATGCATCCACTTTCACCATCAAAATCAGACGTACCACCTAAATCTTGCACAGTTTGCAAGATACTTGGAATTGTACAAACCGTCACAGTTCACCAGTTCTTTATTCAAAAGAGGGTACACCACCTTGAATAATATAGACTACCAAGCTTTCTGGCACGAGTACACATCCGATAATGAGCCATGGAGATCAAGTAAAAAGGTATCAAAGTTCACCAATCCTGTACACCACATCCTTCACCACCTCATCACTAAAACCCTCCACCCAAAAGCCTAACATGGTGGCGCTGTTACCATTAACCTGATGCACTCCATGATGCACAATCAAAATATGCAAGTCGCACACCTCCTGGATTATACATTCACTAAGGAAAAGGATTCAGCTAGGACAGTTGTGCCAGTCTTGGGCGCCATTGTTACTAAACTCCTTCGTCAAATGCGTGTTTTGGGAGTGTCGAAAGGTTTGGGTATAGAATTGGGGCCGATTCAGAAGAAATAGGGTATAAGCTACTAAACACTTGGGAATAAATTCGTATTGAGGGTGAACAGTTGATCATTGCAGCTAATCCAACGATACCTGATTCTGAAGACCGGACAGTACCGGGGGTGAGAGTACAGGGTTTCAGACCTGATACTAGGACGAGAGATGGTAGGAGGCGGCGAGGTTCTCAGGAACCAAGAGATGAGGATGATCCCACCACAAAGGTACGACCCACTAACACCCGCCGACACTCATCAGTTGGAGAAGGAGATAGGCCGCGCTTTCCGCCGTACCACTATCACATGGGAGACTTTCCTGGGCATGAGAGTTGGTTTGCCCAGCACGCTATCTTTCAGAACCTAAACCACTTCACACATTACGCAGGCAGACATCTCAATGTTCCGCCATACCCTCACGAGTATCCAGTGATGTAAGCCCACAGGGACCCCAGAGGTGCAGGCCCGAGCCGTCAGAACACAGGATACAGTCATCTTATCTCCTACTAGGGAACCGAGCACAGGGGCCGCAGGTTTCATCGACAACCTGTTTGACACCTCCCATATGCACACTCACAGAGATACATCCGCCAATGCTCAGGCTTCCGTATGGGATCAGGCTGCAAGCCGCTATATGACTGAGGGAGTATCGCAAGGTATAGACAGTATGGGTATGAACCCACATTTGGGAAGCGATTTGCAAGAATGGCAGATTTGGTGTACGGGGCCTATGATTCATACGAGTACATCATCGCTTACAGGACTGATCTCACGGTCAGATGAGATTCAGTTCAGGGTATCTTCTAGGATGAACACGGCGGAATTGGCACAACAATTCGCTACAAATGAGGAGATGACTGATGAAGGGCAATCAACCCTTCGACCAGCGAGACAGCCCCACACCAACGTATCGTATTCCTTACCCTACCCTCCACCTCAGCCATGACTGTATTTATTTCTGGAATATTTGAATAATTACTTATGATACTCTATTACTTTATGTTTGTACGCCCGATTTAGGGCATAACTACTTTATGTTTTTAGTATGTATGGTATTTAGAATAACAATTGCATGAATAAAACATCACAAACAAACGACGATCGAGACCATACGAGAAGGAAGCACGACTTGGAGCAAGGATGAATCGAACTAGGATGACGCCAGCACAAGGATTGAAGACCTCATAGTTGGCACGCCATCCGACTGCACACCATCCGACCATAGGGGAGTACTACGTCTTCACCAATTTTTCAAATAGAATAAACGCAAACTACTATACCACTTTAAAAACTAAGTGTGGGATTGGCAACCCCACCAACATAAACTTTTAATGGGATAGCAAATGTTGCACATAACGATTCTTGTAAACCCTCAAGTGTTGATAAACTAAATTTTTCTTAAAATTTAAAACTTCTCGAACTATAAAACACCAAGGATTATAAAATTCTATAAAAGATCAAAAGTTTTTGCTACAAAATAGACCAAAAGACTAAAACAAGGTTAAAGCTTTTTGCAAAAATCAAACTGAGTATTCCAAAAGATCATTGCATAACAAAAGGCGCTATTCGACCCATTATAATTGTTGTGAGGCACCCCCAAATAAGGCTTTATAAGCACTCATTTTTAGTGCTTCACTATATTTCCGTTGAGCGCCGATGTTAACATCTCGGAATCAGAACTTGCTCTTGGTCTACATTTCGAAATCACACATTTTGACGAGGATTACTAAGTTAGAACCTCAGCTACTCGTGAAGACAAAAACACCCCCATTCCACACATCCATTTCCACCTCCGCTCTACAAATCCATTCACCACTACCCATCCATTCTAAACCACCTCATAAATAAAGAAATAAATCCCGATAAAAATCATTCTTTTTGGGAAACCCTCTACAAAACTGCACTAGAAAAAAATGCGAGCATCCAAGCCAATTCTCAAAGAAGACCACCAAAAGGAGACCTCGAAGAGAAAAGCAAAAGTTGCTTTCAAAAAAAAAAAGATTTTGTTGATGAATAAAGGTTCTGAGAAAGGGAGCAGAACCAAGAAAGATACGAGAAAAGAAACTCCTGGCAGTCAAAAAGAAGGATGCTTACCGCAAAATTCCTGACAAAAAGCTGAAAGGATCACAAAAATCGATCTTTCAAAAAGAAACTCCTATCTATCAAAACCCTTCGTACCCTAGAAACTTCCAAATCCCCATCTCTTCACAATCCAAGTTGAGTCAATAACTGAAAATTCTCTCAAATAAGTGATGGAGATTTGAGTCTTGATCAAGCCTATGACGAAGAATGTAAGCATGACTGGCTAAGAGTGACTTCATTTCTTAGAACTATAGGACACCCTAAACACTTTAGTGAAATGAGTGACCTGAGTGAGATAGCCTCAGTTATGTAACCTCATCTCATGCTTACGGGAAAAGGTTTGGGAATAACAAAAAGAATAAAACCAAGTTTTCGCTCCTCCGTCTTGCGGAAAAAAAATCACTTGATCTCTACGAATAAAAGTCCTCGGTGTCTAAAGTTCGAAAGTTTGCTTGAGGACAAGCAAAGTCTAAATATGGGATATTAGATATCGGCTAAAAAGTTATGTTTTTACCCCCCGATATTGAGTCCCAAAAGCATAAAGTTCAAGGCTTTATCAGAAAAATAATTGCTTTTTCAGTTAGATTTGTAGGTAAAGTAATTACGAAGATGATGCAAGAAGAATCAAGAAAATCGGAGCTAGAACGAAGATTCTAGAGCGAAAACGGTGAAAGACAAGAAATCAAGTTACGATCCAAGGATTCAGCAAGCCAAACGGCCTGCCAGCCGTTTTCAGGCAAAATTCAAGTCTATTTAAAGGGCTTTTTTTCATCAAATTTCAACACACTTCTCTTCACTCTCTCACTACAATACACTTTCTCTCACTAGGGCTTTCAAGGCGTTCTCACCTCCGAGCGGGAAATTAAGTACCCGGAGGCGAACGCCGAAGATTGTAATAGGAGCGGTCTAGAGGATGTCAGCACTTGTAATGGTCCGGATCTCGTCTGTAAACGGTGAACGCTTTCCTTAATTTAATAATGTTATCTTAAGTTGCTTTCATCCTGCATGACTATCTATCTGTTGCAAATGTTTATTATATGTTGAATACATTATCTGAAACTTACGCTATTGTTATGCTGAAACCTTGACGGTTTAGAAGTTTAATTTACGAATCACTCTTTCCGCTTATTCACGTGGCTATAACCTAGTATTATGACCTGATCAACCCTAGGATATGGGTAAGTAGTTATGTGTGTTTAACGTCACAATAGGGATATAGTACCTACGTATGGATAATCAATTATCTGTCAAAGAAGAGCTGCCCATTTAGGTTGTGATCAGAGTAGAAAATATAGAGTTCAGTGAACATTGTTCTGCTTAGAAGCATGATTCACGTCAGAAGCAACGTTCTTGAGATGTTGTAAGATGATCCGGGGTTGAATAAGTGATCACAAATGAGAGACCTCTAATCTAATTAGCAGTACCTTAGAATATCTAAGGTTGCACATCTGTTAATGTTAAGGCATAGCATAGTACTAAGTGGTGAAATATTGCTTTAGTTAAACCAACTAGGATTAAGAAAAGCTGAGACTTTCCTTTATGGGTATACCACTTTGTTCATGTACATAGGATTCTATCCATAAGGTCGTTTAAACCTTTTAGGTTAACGTTAGGAGTAGGGATATCTGTCTTAGCCAGAATCTTCAAGGCCTAAACTCTTAGTGACAAATCAGTTAGGTCCATAACCCAGTTGATTGAGGTTTAGTGTTTATCCTAGAAAATCAAACTCTTGTGATATTTCTCCTTCAGAATTCTGTTCTCCATACCTAACTATCTTTATCTTTATAAGTTAAATTACCGTTTTATGTAGTTAATCTTAATCTATCACCTCTTGTCACTAGAGTTAATTGTATAGGAACTTTTGTCCCACATTACTGAGCAAACATACAAAAATACGAACCTAAGTTATATTTACCACTTACTCGTTAAAAGGAAGACAAGTAGGTGAGTTATAGCTAGGAACCCCAGCTAAATATAAAGGATAAAACCGTTACGCCCTTGTGGTAGCTAATTCTGACGTGTCGCGGCCTAACGACACCGAACAAAATATAACCGTCCAATTTGGCCATATCAAAAATCTTGTGGGAGCATCCCACCTTATTGTTGTTATTGAAATTAGCATTAGCATTAGCTGCCATAGCAGCTGCTATCCCTTCTAAAATAAGGTGTTGCAAACGAGCTTCGTTGGACTCGCCGGGAGGCATGATCTTCAAAACAGAATAACACAACCATTAGTACTAAGAATAATACCAGTGTTATAAAGGAATAGATCGAACACAAAAAGATTAACCATTAAAATAATAGTCAATGAACACTATGAGTAATAACATGACAATTATGATAGTTATAGAAATAGCCACCACATGCATACATACTTTATGATAGAAATCATACAACATACATAGAACCTAACATACATGAACTATATTACGCATAATATAACATGCCAAGAGTCACAACATCAGAAATAAAATGATAATGATAATAGATGTCATAAAAGAAATAACCATCCATACATAAATGAAATATCTCATAACAAAATCCTCGGCAAAACACCGTACATCACCTAAAAATGAATGTATAAAAAGGATAAATAGTCTATGAAATGAAATGATCACTCATGATATCACATCACATCTGCTTAGATCGGGTGTGATAAGCTGGGCCAGTATAAGGCTCGTCAGGAGTCTCATACTTCCTCAAATTTTCTTTGTCCTCCTCCAACTCCGTCTTCAAACCACGAACCACGCTCTCAAGAGCCTCGAGCTTAGCGTTCACCTCTCGATTATGCTTCCGAGTCTCGAACTCAACATTATTCTTGAAACTAACGAACGAATCCATACTAGCTCTAATATCATCCATCACCTCGTTATGTGGCAAGACACGCATACAGTCGCTAAGAGCATCAACACGCATCTCGTTGGAGTATGCTCTAGTCATGTGAGTGATGGTAGCCACGTAGTAGTTAACCGGATCTCTCAGGCGAGGCTGTCGTGCACGACGAGTGGCAGACGGGGAAACAGGAGCAGGAATGGAATTGTTGTTGAAGCCGACATCTGCAAACAGTAAAACCACAGACCACATACAAAATAGAAATATCATAAGCAATAACTTACAATTATTTCTCATATGAAATGAAATGCATAATAATGCTATATCAAGAAATGTCGGGCTGTAGACTAGACTCTAATGCACCCTAAAAACCACGGGTTGACCACATTATAACCGCCTAGTTTCCTACAACCAGAGCTCTGATACCAACTGTGATGGCCCCGTCAATACACTTAACGGCTCCGTCACTTGGTCCCACAGCTTGATCGAACTTTAAATGAATTTAATAAACAACATTTCATTCTTTTATTCAAAAGTTTCCCAAAAAGGAAATTTACCAAAATATGTAGTTTAACAAACCCAACATATTAAATAATCAAAGTTGACATAAACATTGTCAACCAAAACCCACAAATTTAATAATCCAAAAAGAGAATGCAAGTTTAATGTTTCATAAATCGTTTAACAAAATCTGCTCAAATGCATGCAGACTCTTCTAACACAGCGGAAGCATCAAACAAATCAAGTACCTGTGAAAACATGCGAGTAAACTGTCAACAAAAAATGTTGAGTGAATTATAGGTTTAAATAAACGTATAAACTTTAGACCACAAGATTTAAAATGTTAGAAAACATAAAACATTATTCCATTTTCAATGAGCCGCCTGGTAACCACTTAACCCTTTATTTACCCTTGGAAAACACAATATATATACACCGAACAAGTGTATCTTCAAATAAATACGAAGTACTAATACATTTCGATTATAAATTGCTAGCGCGACTAGCTCGAAATGGGGCTGTCAAGCCCGATAAATCTATCCATAGGATTCGCGTTCACCAATAGAAACCAGTGATTACAGTTACCAGACTAGGGAATATATTTGTTCAACTCATAATGAATAATTTAACTTTAATTGCCACTTGTGTCTAAACGTAAAATAAAATGCATGTAATCACATCCCAAAATACTTTAAATAGTATGAAAAACGGTACTATAACTCACCTTAAAGCAAATGAAGTAACCACACAAAAAGCGAACAGCAAACAAAGTAAAGTGATCAAGAATGATCACAACGCCGACATATAAATAAAGAAGGTCGATATAAATAACTAACTTAGGTCAAGTATTAGTATGATAGCTATAGTATTTGTTGCAAGTAAATATAGAACAACACACAACATGCTTTGGTTTGATAAGAACAGCGTAAGGACACGTACTTTTATTTGTAGAAAGTTTCTATTTTTAGCTCGTTTCCATTTTTGGAAAGTTTCTATTTTAGGAAAGTTTCTATTTTAGAAAAGTTTCCATATTTAGAAAGTTGCTATTTTTGGAAAGTTTATAAGTTTGAAAAGTTTCCTTAATTAGAAAGTCAACAAAAGTCAACTAAAAGTCAAAGTCAACCGAAAGTCAACTTAAAAGTCAACCTTGGTTAAAGTATAAGTTATATTAATAATATAAGTTATAATGTTATTTAAAGTCAAATATGTATAATTATGTCATATCATAAGTTTAATTAAATTAAATTGAATTATTAAAGTTAACATAAGTTTAAATGATATAATTAATATAACATAAGTATTTAATTAATTAATTAATTAAATACTAGTCATAACATAAGTATTATTAATTAATAATAAATTTTAATCATATCATAAGTATTATTAATTAATAATGAATTATTAATCATATCATAAGTTTCTAATTATAATTATTAAATCATAAGTATTTAATAATTAAATTATGATTAAATAATAACTAAGCCTTATAATAATTAAATAATTAATTAATCTTTATTATAAGTCTTATTATAATAATTTCATAACATAAGTTTAATACTTACCATAAGTATTTCTCATTAATAATAAAAGTATTATTAATTATAAGTTTAATTAAATGTTTAATTAAATCATAAGTAATTAATAAATGATATAATAAATATATATATCATAAGTCTTAAATTAAAATAATTACTTTTTATATCATAAGTAATTTATTAATAATGAAAAGCGTTATTCATATCATAAGTTTCATTTTATAACCATAAGTTTTAATTAAAAGTTCATCGGGTCATAACTTGAGCCCCGGGTGTCAGTTTTCGGCGAGTCTTATATACATCTTCTCCTAACCAACCCACCCGACACATTAGTGCACTCAAGAAGACCCCAAGAACAGCCACCAAGTCATGACCAACAGCTATTAATCAACTTGGAGCTTTAATCTGTTCAAAAACAAATTTTAGTCATAACGGGTGATCCGTGGCTCGGATTTCGATGACCCGAACATGAATGTTCATCCAATCATTAATCCTAACACACTAGTACACCCTAAAGACTCCAAAAGTGGTCACAAAGTCGGACCAAAACTGAAACAATTCATTTTTATATTTTGATTTCAATAAAACACCATTTTAATCATATCTAGAGCTCTGATAATCGAAATAACATGAATTCGGAGTCTAAAATTAATGTCTTGATGAGAGGAACACATATAGACACTTTAATTTAACATTTAAATCAGTAAATTTTACAGAATTGATCAAACAAACAGCTGTCCAAAAACAATCAAACCGAAAACATGAATTATCGAGTGATTCTACGCATACAATCAATAATACAACAACATACTATCATCATACTATCATAATAACATAAAATACAGAAAAATAAATGAAAAATCAAAAAGCTACGTGTCGTGGTTTATACCCTAATCAAGAATTGATTAGTATGAACGTGTAGAGATCGAAGAGAGGAATCCGGTTGTGTAAATGAATAGATGATCCAAGCTTTAATTGATGAACAAATGAAGATGATGATGATGTTGGTTGTGGTCGGCCGAAAAAGAGAGAAAAGAGAGAGGGGAGAGCAAAAGTGATTAGGTTAGAATGAGAAGTGAAATGGAATTAGGAGTTTAGGTTACAAGTTTACAAAAATTGCACAAATCACCCCTCCCCCAAAGGGGTTCGGCCGAGATTTGCATGGGGGTGGGCCCCATTGGTCCAATTTTGTTAAATGATAAAATCCTTGTGGCCCGAACGCTCGATCGAAGCCCGAAACGCGAAAAGACGACTACGCGATTGAATAATCGGAGAGATAACAAATACCCGACAAAAAATATATATAAACACTATATATAAACATATGACATTAAAATATCATATTTAAAATAAGTTGGATTTAAAAATCCCAAAAGCTTGACCGTTGGTTTGAAAACCGAAAAGATTCGCTGGATAGAAATCCACGATACGTAGAAACGTACGATTTAAAATATGAATACAAATATTCACATAACACATAGCAATTAATAAATTATTTAAAATAATAATATAGGTCATAGAAATGACGTGACACGAATAACAATTAACGGGCATTAAATAATAAACGGTAAAAGATAACGGAAAAAGTAAGGTCGTGACAAGCAACGTCCCTTACCCTCGACGCCCGTGCAGTCTGACTACAGGCATACACGTTCAGACGGATCATCCAATTGAGCGACTCGGTTGGGTGACGTATTAACATTCCACAAAGGTATAAACTTTCTTAAGCATAATAGAAAATAGGGTTTGCCATATTCGAGAGACGTGATGTGTTTCGATGCTTTCGTTAATGATTGGGTTTAAAAAGATAGTTAGGCCCTTAAAAAGAGTTCAACCATAAAGAACACCATGAGCACGTTCGGTTATCCTAACAGTCCAATACATTATGTGTTTAAACAAACAGTTCCTTAATTAACTAAGAATCCCTCAAGCGAGGTGCAATGCTTGAGACCGCGTTATGGTGAAGTGTATTAATCAGCACTGACCGGGTTCCATGGCCTTACTTAGCAGAGGTACAGCTTACAACAACTATTGTGCTTCAGCTTGCACGCACGAAGTTTATATGCTTGGTGACTACACTAGCATGGTCTAGGATCGACAATGTACTATGGGTTTAGTTAGATGTTTCACTACGAAAGAGTCCACAGTCAAAATCTAAGGCTCGGTGGGCTTACTACAACCAGTGTGCCTCAGTCAAGCTTACGTTGTATTCGATAGACTTCTCTTACCAAGGAGTGACACAGATAGTGTACTCTGAATCGGGGTTCACGACTTCCCAATAACAAAGCCGATAACTACGTTCTATTAGTTGGAAAAGTGATTGGGTTTAAAGTATAATCAGAAAGCATCTCAACAACATACACAAACCATAATATTATTTCATCATTATAACTGACTACATCATAGCATACACTAAAGATAATTACTCGCTAATCATGGCAACAATATCACAAGGCATAATTGTGACGCCCCGTACAAAACCATCGTGTACGATTCGTCAACAACATGATCTTTACACAGTTGAATACTACATGTTGTTTGAAAACCAGTTTGCATTCATAAAAACATAGTGTTTTACAAAAGATAACTTGCATCCTACGAATAGGAGCATAAACATAAGTATTTGACCCTAAGGTCGTTACAAAGCCATTATTCAAATAACATAAGTTGCGAATGCAAAATAAAAGTTTCATAATTGAGACATCTCTAAGTTATGCAGCGGATATCTAACACAGCAGGTCCTTAACAGCAATTCAATAATAGCATGACAGCAAATCTAACAGCGGAAGCAAGAAACCTCTAGGCACCAATCAATACACTTTAAGTATTTGATTATTTCTTTCTTTCTTACCCTTGTTTGAGAGTTGTATTAGTTAAATATTTTGGAGAGTGTAGTTGGCTTAAGAGAGTCGTCTATATCATTGTAACAATTTGTGATATAGTGTATTTCTCTCTTTGGGGGGCCGGTGGTTTTCTCCTGTTTTGGAGTTTCATTGTAACATCCATGTTACATCCGTCCCACATCGGTTGGAGAGGGAAACGAAGCATGCCTTATAAGGGTGTGGAGACCTTTCCTAGCATGACGCGTTTTGGGACCACAAGCGCAGCAGATCCCATGAGAACTCTGCAGTTAAGCGTGCTCATGCGAGGGCACTACCAGGATGGGTGACCTCCTGGGAAAGTGCTCGTCGTGTGTGGTTGCCAAAAAAAATCCGTGCGCCTACGGGCAAAGCGGACAATATCATGCTACGGGAAACGTGTTACCTGCGATGTTACATTTGGTATCAGAGCCAGGCCCCGGACCAAACGTGCACAGCGAGGACGCTGTGTCCCATTAGGGGGAGGATTGTAACATCCGTGTTACATCCGTCCCACATCGGTTGGAGAGGGGAACGAAGCATGCCTTATAAGGGTGTGGAGACCTTTCCTAGCATGACGCGTTTTGGGACCACAAGCGCAGCAGGTCCCATGAGAACTCTGTAGTTAAGCGTGCTCATGCGAGGGCACTACCAGGATGGGTGACCTCCTGGGAAAGTGCTCGTCGTGTGTGGTTGCCAAGAAAAATCCGTGCGCCTACGGGCAAAGCGGACAATATCATGCTACGGGGAACGTGTTACCTGGGATGTTACAATAATAATGGAAGACATTATATAAAGACAAATGATAGAAGTACCAGTAGATTAAACGAGTTTCGAATACAAAAGTGACAACTTCAAACTCCAGACCGCTCCTAATATAATCTTCGGCGTTCTTCTCCGGGTACTAGGTTTCCCGCACGGAAGTATGACTAATATTGTAGAAAGAGAGAGAGAGAAGTGAATTGAAGTGAGTGTAAAAATAGATGACAAAGACCCTTTAAATAGACTTAAAATTGGCCTGCAAGCCGTATGGCATGCCGTTTTTTATGGCCGTTTGCTTTGGCAGACCGTTTTGCATGGCGTTTGATTTGGCCGTATGGCAGGCCGTTTTGCCTACTGGCAGGCCGTATGGCAAGCCGTTGGCAAGCCCTATGGCCTGCTCTGGTTTGCTAATTTCACTAGACCGTAACTTGATTTCCTTGATCGTAGCTTAGTTTCTCGTCTTTCACCGTTTTCGCTATAGAATCTTCATTTTAGCTCCGATTCTCTTGATTATTTTTGCACTATCTTCATAATTACTTGATCTTCAATTTCAAATGACAAAGCGGGTATTTTGGCGATAAAGCTCAGAACTTTATTGTTTTTTGGCCTCAATACCGGAGTGAAAACGTGACTTTTTAGCCGATATCACATGGTCTCCTGAAGCCGCCGGCTTGGTGACAAAGATCAAGAAAGTTCCAAAACTCTGCAAAAAATGTCAGAATCATTGAAGCAGCCGGCTTGCAAATGAAGCCGCCGGCTTAAATCTGTTTCGTATACTTAAAACCCAAGAAAAAGATAAAAAAGGAAACGAAATCAAAAAGATTGCATATCACTGAAGCCGCCGGCTTAGCCCTGAATCCGCCGGCTTGGCCTAAAACGGTTACACATTATTCAACTTGCTGGCTACGTTAAACTTGCGAAAGGAGTAACCGACCAAGTGAAGCCGCAGGCTTCCCACTGAAGATGCCGGCTTGGCCACCGAATTTGAAAACTATAAATAGAGGCCTTCTGGTTCAGTTTTGTATGTACTTTGTTTTACCTCGGGTGTTCACCAAAACACGAAAACTCTTAGATTAGGGATTACTTCAAGTTGTAATTAAAGTTATCAAGTTATTAATAAAGTTTTCTTTTCATCTACCCTTTTAAGGTACATGACTCTATCCATTTACTTTAATCTATCGCATTTTATTTTCTTTTTTTGTATCTGTTTGTCTACCACTATGAACTAAACTTTCATAGTGATTACATGGACGAAAACTAACTTTGTTTGGGAATCAGATGAAGCCACCGGCTTCACCAGTCCAAACCGCCAGCTTTACTTGAACAAAGCCGCCGGCTTCGTGCTATAATCCGTACAGTTTCTTGTTTCTTCCATATCTGTATAAACTGAGTTACTGTGATGATGTTTAAAATGTTTTGAATCTGCTATGTTTTAATATACTTGTTTGCCATGCTTAATGATTAAATGCTAGATTCTAGGATTGATTAGCACTTAATCCAACGATCTATTATTCTATTCATGCTACTTGTTTAGATCTAGTCAATCAAACTTGTTAAATTAGATTGCATGCAACTAAGTTAAATAACATAGTTAGTGATAAATCTGTTAAATTTGAGTTACGCTTATATAATAAAGTTTAATATTGTTAGGCCTAGTCAAAGATCCTCTGTTTGGATGTGTTTAATTAATGATTGCATGAGAACTAAGTGATAATTGACTTTCAGCTAGTAACTTGAGTTGATCTACTTGATGTTTAATAGCTTATATAAATTGTGAGTCAATTTGCATGTTGATCAGCATCATAAGGTTGATATGTATCATGTGATTGAATTGAATACTAAGAATTGAGATGTTAGCCATGCACATCACGTGTCTAACATATGCTTTAAGTCCTGCCTATTAAATGATACGCAACACTTGTCTTAACCTATTTAGGGATAATAATTTGTCTATGATTATTATTTTGCCATTGTGTTAATATAAGTTATGAAACTTGCCTAATATGATTCCCGTATGAGTTATTCGTTCATGTAACTGCTTTGATTTTTAATTATTTATTTTAAATCTTTATTTCTTGTTTTATATCTTGTTATTTTGTTTATTAAAAACCTATTTTCAATCATATCTTTCTTAAGAGATAAGAATCAACAACTTCAAAATACATAAAAATCTATCTTTAGTTCTTTAATAAGAACTAAGCTATCTAATAAACCAACTTAAAACGCATCTACGCTCTCTTGGGACGATAACCTAAAATACTACATCTGATCGGGTTTTGTTGCTCGTTAGGGTGTTAAAGTGTATTAATAAAGGTTTTATAAATTTAAAAGTTGAAAGATAAGTTAAGCATTACTGCAACACTTTTGACACATCATAGTGCTAGTGTAGTAATCAGATTTCTGATTATTTGCACCTAACTGGATTTCGAGAACGGAATCCTCTTAAGGGGGTAGATTTGTAACATCTTCAGACCGGTCCTAGTAGGTAATGATCTAATCTATGGTTAATTTAGGGTTTATAGTCAAAGTGGGGTTTTATGTGTTTTATGCTTTGATTTTTGTTCATAAATGTTAAGGATACTTGATTAATGTTAGATATATGTTAGGTATGGTATATGACATGTATATGCTTTGAATCGATCCAAAACTATTAAAAATAGTGATTTGAGTGCAAAAATCACGAAAAGTGATAGGCTGTTGCTGTTCTTGAGTCCTCGTACGAATAGGGTACTCCCTCGTACGAAGTGGGATTCTCTTCGTACAATGTGATAGTTAGCTCGTGGGAATAACAGCCCTCGTACAAGAGGGTATCTCCTCATACGAAAAGGGTACCTCTTCGTACGAAGTGACGAGCTCGCGTACGAGGTGGGTTGTTATTGAGCCTATGTACGAAGTATGGTTTTCCTCGTATGAAGAGGGGTTCTCTTTGAATGAAGTGATGTCCTCTTCGTATGAAGATGGTGTCTGTTCGTGTGGATTGTGTTGCTCAAATTTTGTTCTTACGAATGAGCAGTTTGGTTATGTTATGATTTGGTGACTTTTGTGCGTATTTTAAATGGTTATGTACTGAGATAATTGTACCGACTTAGTTATATCTATTTTTAGGTGATAAGAGTAAGTATAAGACTCAGTAAGATTATACCACTGAGTTCTTACGGATATCAATAAGTGGAACTATCCTTTCGGATATTAGTATAGAGTAACAAATTGTGTTATTGTTGTCATGAATACCTGATTAGATTTCCATGATATTTTATCGTCGAAATGTTGTGTGGATTATATGATTGTATGTGCACAAGTTGATTCAACCTTGATTTGTGAGGTTAGCTGCCAGTAGTCGGTCTTGATTTGTGAAGCTGGACTCATGAGGTTAACCTTGATTTGTGAGGTTGGGTTCGAGTGTTACTATCTGTGTAGTATAGCATTGAATGATGCATACATTGCGCCTGGATTACTATGCGAAGGTGTCAGTAACAGGAACTATCGGTAGACTCTAGCCTGATCAGTTAGGGTCGTAGGTCAGGCCTGGCCGCCGGTCCTCTGGGAGGCAAAAGTTGATGTGATTGTTGGTTAGTTGTTACCCATGGTTGTATGATTTGATAATGTATGCTAATGATGTTTGAATAATTTCATTCATTTAGCTTTGTGCTAATGCCCCACATCTTCCCCTGCAAGTTGTTGATTATTTTGCATGCTAGTGTTACGTGTAAAGATGGGTGGCTAAAGATATGTTTAACAAACAGTCGATACTCTGATGTCGTATTTTGATGTTAAGATACTGTTTTGTAATAACGTAACACACCAAACTATGGTTTATAAAATAATGATGTGGCTTTAAATATTAAGAACTTGAGTTTAATGAATAATTACGTTATTGTCGTTTTAAATTACTTCCGCCGTGATTTAAAAAAATTGGGTGTTACAACATTTCTCATGCGTTAAAACCATCTTAAAGAACTCTGTGTTGAGTATTCATACCATTAAGTTAGTCCGTAAATTTGTCATCCATAGCGTCAATTTTATCATCCCAAGTTTGAAATCTGTTTTCCATAGCCCGGCAGCTAAGGTAATGGTAAAGTTGTTCGATGGACGCTCTTATTCCTTCCATTGTTGTTTGGTCAATTGAATTATTTCTTGTAGACATTACCATAACAACCCTCTAGCCGTTGGTAACCGTAATCAACAACTTCCCCGCACAAGTTATTTGCAAGTATTACAATCAATGAAACACGAACGCGTCTGAATCGGACACGCACAAATGACATGCACGGGAAAAAATTAATATATTGGTACACGTGTAAGAAATTTTATATACTTATTACTCTTGGATGGGACCACGTGTAAAAAATAACGAATATGAACTGGTTCAATGGAATGCGTGTGTAAAAACAAATGGTGGAACACGCGTGTGTTAAACGTGTGTGATACACCCGTCTTTTTATTTGGCGCGTATGTAATACTGATATGTTAAAAGTGTGTGCGGTAGTACTTAATTTTCTTTTCAACTTTTAAATTTATAAAACCTTTATTTTACTTTTAACACATTAACGAACAACAAGACCCGATTAGATGTAGTATTTTAGGTTATCGTCTCAAGTGAGCGAAGATGCAGTTTAAAGTTGGTTTATTATATAGTCTAGCTCTTATTAAAGAACTAGAGATAGATTTTTATGTATTTTTTGGTTGTTGAATCTTATCTCTTAGGAAAGAGATAATTAAATATACATTTTTAATGAATAAAATAACACATTAGTAAGAAACAAATGATAAAGATTTAAGATAAACAATTACAAGAGGAAAGTAGTTACATGACCGAATAACTTCTAAGGGAATCATATTATGCAAGTTTCATGACTTACATTAACATAAAGCAACATAATAATCATAGACCAACTATTATCCCTAAACAGGTTAAGCTAAGTGTTGCATATCATTCAATAGATAGGACTTAAAGCATATGTTAGTCAAGTGATGTTCAAGGCTAACATCTCAATTCTTAGTGTTTAATTCAATCACATGATACATATCAATTTAATCTTACGATGAAGATAAATTAACATGCAAATAGATTAACAAATAAATATACTATTAAACTTAAGTAGATCAACTCAAGTTACTAGCTGAAAGCTAATTTTTACTCAGTTTTCATGTAATCATTAACCAAACACATTCAAATTAAGGTTCTTTGACTAAGCCTAATAATATTAAACTCTATTACATAAGTGTGATTCAAGTTCAACAGACTTATCACTACCAATGCTGTTTAACTTAATTGCATGCAATCCGGCAGCTTGGACTGATGAAGCACGAAATTAAGCACGAAATCGGCGGCTTTGTTTCAGTCAATCCGGCAGCTTGGACTGATGAAGTCGACGGCTTTGTTTTAGTCAAGCCGACGGCTAGGACTGATGAAGCCGGCAGCTTCATCTGATTTCCAGATAAAGTTTGTTTTTCGTCCACGCAACCACTATGAACGTTTAGTTCATAATGGTAGACAAACAGTGAATAAAAACAGTATATAAAAAGAAAGAACAAAAGTAAAATAACATAGAAATGTACCTTAAAGGTAAATTGAAGAATAAACTTGAATTATAACTCGATTACAAAGGTAGAACTTGAATAAAAACCCTAAAAACTAAGAGTTTTCATTTTTAGGTGAAAATCCTAGAAGAAAAACGAATTGGTACATTCAAAACTGTAACAAATGGACTCTATGTATAGTGTTCAAACTCGGTGGCCCAAGCCGGCGGCTTCAAGGTGAAGCCGGCGGCTTCCCTTGGTCGGTTAATCCTTCTCCAAGTTTAACTTAATCCGCAAGCCCGAACACGTGTATCTGTCTTTGCCCAAGTCGACAGCTTAGATATCTAGCCGGCGGCTTCAGTGATCCGTAATCTTTCTGATTTTGTTGCCTTTTTTAGCTATTTCTTGGACTTTAAGTACACGAAACTGAACTAAGTCGGCGGCTTAAGTGTCAAGCCGGCGGCTTCATTGACTTTTCTTCAAATCATTCGTTTTCTGTGTTTTTCTGGACTGTTCTAGAATATTCTGGAATTCTTCATCAAGCCGTCGCCTTCCATGCTTCCATGCCGGCGACTTCATCCACTATTATGCAACTTTTATCTATTTTTAATCCTGTTTAATACATAACTCAAACAAAAATATTAAAAATACTTTTTTCTATTTTTACCCATTTTGGTCTGTTTAAGTATTAAAATGTCTTTAAAATACCAAGATAACTTCTTAAAATGTTATTAAAAACCTGTATAATTTAGGAGTTATTAAATACGCACTCAAACACGCGTGGGAACGATTTATAAAACACATTTGAATTTTTGAAAAGTGCGTGTAATAGAGTATGTTGACTAAGACGCGTGTGAAAAGAATATCTTGCACTCGTCGGTAAACGTCACTTTCTGTTTGAACTCCGATGCCGGAAATGGGCGACGGAGCACGGCGACCGGTAGGGCCGAAAACAAAAAAGTCTTCGGAAAAATAGATAAAACCAAGAAAAATTATTGGAATCACTTCTTGCACTTTCGATTAACACGTATCTACCATAAATTGAACCTACAACGCGAAGAACTGATGAATTTGTGGAAATATCATTCGAAAACCGTCGAACATCAATTTTCGAGTAGAACCTACTCAAAATAAAGAATTAAATCATAATATTTCGAAAAACTGAGTATGAAATCACTGCAAAACTCCCTGTAAACTTCGATTAGATCAACACTACAGCAAATTTCTTCCCGCCAATTTTCTTTTATTTATTTTTTTTCTATAAATCTGATACCAAATGTAATGTATCTCTAGGATATGATTCTTAAACACTAGTAAGCAATTGAACTCCACAAACTAGAATTGGAATTGATTTATAAACCGAATTATATTGAGACTGAAATTGAGATCTAGATTACAATGATATAATATTAGGGGAGAAATGTGTATACACGTACAACAATTAACAAGCTAACCAGACCATAATGACCTAGTGCCTTACTTATACTCACTGTTGTAAACGGCGTCCGTTGCGTCCGTTGCGATGCCAGTTGCGGCGTTTTGGTGACTAAACCGTTTCGACCCCGTCCCGTTTTCTTATAAGTCGGTCAACGGTCAAAAGTCAGTCCAAATGCAGGAAAACTTCGGTCAACGCCGGTCAAAAGTCAGAAATTCTGTTAAAATCGATCATAAGTCGGTAAAATCAATTAAAATTAACTTAATTTAGTATTTCATTTTGTATTATATTAACGCTAATAGCAATTATAGGTAAAAACTTGTTAACGAAGGTTTTTTAGCTTTAAAATATGTGTAAATATATATTTATATATATATAAAGTCAACATTAGTCAACATCTGTTTCGACCCCGTCTCGGCCCCGTTTTTCCGTTACGACATTTTGAGGTCGCTACCGTTTCGGCCCCGTCTCGCGTCTTTTTCAACCTTGCTTACACTAGTACACAAAAATTAAGAACTAAGTATGTGCATTGCACATGTGATGCTAAAATAATTCATAACACGAGCCTAGCCGCTTCGTTTGATTATATTTTGTTTGGTTCTTTTATTTTCTATTGAGAGGGTTTAGGTTATATAATTTTCGTTATTTTTGTTAAATTAAAAATAAATATACATAATAATAAGTGTAAAACCTTTATAGTTACTGGAATATTACTTAAAACAAAATATACATGCGTTGAAATTTATATTATATATACATATATCTAATACACAAAAATGATGAATAGTATAGGGGCGTTTTTAACTTTTCACATTTTTTTTTACTAAATTTCATTTCACCACCAAAGCCCCCCAGAGTTTTTTCAAAAATTCAAATCGACCCCCCTGTTAGGGGGTAAAGTGTCAAATAACCATTTTTCATAAAAAATCTTAAATAAACTCTACCCAAATATTCAACGGGTCATATCTTCTCGCTCGCAACGCGTTAAATTTTTTCGGCACTATCGTTAAACTCGAAATAATTTTAGGAACATAACTAACTATACGCAAAACAGACGATTTTTAAAAAACGCTAAATATTTGGGGTACTTTTCATACACGTTGATTTTGCGTTAAATTTTTAAAAGTCGACAATTCCATAGCGAAACGCGGAGATGCACATATATTATCAATTGAAAATAACATTAAATCTTTCACGGGTTATACTTTTTAGTTCGACTCGAGTTGCGCTTCAACGACATCATCGTTAGCCACGAAATAATTTTACAAACTAAATGCAATAAAATACATTGAAAATCGAACCCCCGGCGCGAAGCGAGGGTTCGAAAACTAGTATATACTAATAGACAAAACACTGTTTCACTATTTACCAATAGTAACTAGGGGTATTTTCGTAATTTCCCTTTTTTTTTGTCCCCACCGATAAAAGAAGCAACTTTTGTAAAAGAATCAACTTTTTGTAAAAGAACCAACCCTTCAATGTTACCAGAAGATGTCGAAAAAAAAAAATTTTTACAAAAAAATCAACTAACTTTTTTTTTTCTCTCTTTTCTTCCTCAACGATAAAAGAGACAACTTTCATAAAATGAACAACCCTTTAATACTACCAAAAGATGTCGAAAAACAATATTTTTTACAAAATAGATCAACTAACTTTCAAAAAAAAAAATAATAAAAAAAACGCTAAAAGAAGCAACTTTCACAAAAGGAACAACCATTCAATGTTAGACGTCGAAAAAAATTCTTTTTTACAAAATAGATCAAGACTTTTTTTTTAACTCGCATTCAAAACGAAACCTCCGGCGCGAAGCGAGGGCTCCACAACTAGTTGAAATGAAACCTCAAAAGTAAGAAGATTTGAAAGGTGCTTTGAGAAAAGGATGGCAGTGATGAATGCTGACGGTTTTATGTGTCGGAGAGGATAAATAAAGCTGAAAGATTCAAAATACAACTGTAATAAAAGTTTTTCATCATGCTCCAATGTTTGTTTATAATAATAATCACCCGTTTTATTTTTATCTTATCTGCATGGATTAAAATCGCAAGTCCTAAAAATCAACTTACGCTTTGCAATTTACAAATACAAAGTGCGAGTTCATCGTAATTTCGCAATAGCCATTTGCAAATTGCAAACTAGTATTGACGATTTACGAGAGTATTTTGAAGAAAAAAAATTTTAATTAAGTTTTATAATACGTTTGAAAAAAATTGCGTTTTAGTTAATATTCTCTATACCAATTAGTTTTTTAATGGATTCTTTCATTACGTATACGTTGAAATTGAAAAGGACGGTGGATATTCAATATGAACTTGTAAATTGTGTAATTCGACATGGTAATATTTCTTAAATTCACCTACTAATTTGTCTTTAAATTATTTATCATTTAGCTATCTTGGATTAGTATAGATAGAGCAACATGTCAGCTCATTTAGACATTCCCAACATGCTTAAACATGCTTGATGCTTCTCTTTGCATACTAAAAGTTTAATTAAGAGTTTTTGAGTTTTATTCTACTAATTACAATAGATATCAAGATTGGTTTTATCCTTACAATAAGAGATAGTGTAAATTTTATTATTATTTTTAGTGGAACGTTTCTTACCTTGCATCATATCGTATCGGGGTTTGTCACGTTAAATCGTCGTTTCTTTATTGTCGGTATTACAATTTGTTATAATTCGGTATCTTTTCTCAACAATGTGTATGCGGGGTTGGCATATATTAATTTTGAAGAGGGTGATCTAAACTTTTTAAACGTATATGATATTAAACAATCAAATCTTATGATCATAAAAGAAAACCAAATGCCCTTTTCACTTTTTCTTCCCTTATATATACAACATTATCTCTTGTAGACTTTGTACCACATATATTATATATAGTATATAGTATATATAGTACCAAAAGTTAAAGAGAGAACATGGGAGAGATTTACAAACAAGAAAATATTGAATTACTCCATAATAGCTAATTATGTTGTGCAACGAATTTACCCGCTCCATTTCCGTTATCGATGTATAGGTAAGTTCTAAAATATAATAGATTTAAAAAAACATATATTTGTATCCAAAATTCTAAAATAGATAATAAAAAAAAAAGGTTCTAAAATAGATCATAAAAGGACCGTAAAAAACATTTCAAACCGTCAATATATCTTTACGATTAATGAATAACACAAGTATACAGCATGGATTCCACGTCCAAAAGTTAATACTTTTCTTTGTATCCAATCACAACAACCTTCTCATTATCTTTCTAATAGTTTATAAATTGAATATAATAATTGAAATAGTATAAGATATATACATACTTACGTACGTTAATCAATATTCTTACTAATACTCCCTTTTTGACTAAAGAATTTGGTAACAATTTCTCTACCACCAATTAATATAACTTTTTTTGTGACAATATGTACTATGATTATTGCCACGAAAAAATAATTAATTTGTAAGAAATGTATCGAGACCGTCAGATCAAGTTTAGAACACTCTACTGTCTTTGGCACATTCAACGTGTTGATGATCTTGAAGCTCAAAATGCCAAAGAGCATGCACGTGTTTAGTCTATTCACATAGGAGGCCGGCTTTTGAACATGCTTAAAACGACAGCGTCCCAATCGTCATTGCCACTGAGCAGATTGAAATCCAACACACTATGCGATGATAAAGATCCGTTCTTTTTGCCTGTACCATTTGACAAATATTCGATTTTAATATATTGATGACTTACGTCATTTCTAATTGTCGTATTAAGAATGTTCAATCATGCAATAAACGACGTTGATGTGTCAAATTGTATAGTAGATTCTATATTTCTATGCTCAAAGAAATGAGAGTATTGAAAAGTACAAGGTGGAAAGATCCATGTATACATCATCAAAATTAAAGCAATATGTGTTGATAAAGGCTCAGCGGTCGTATATTGGGGCGTGCAAAGCGTCCAGTCGTAGAATGCCCATTACCCAAAAGAGCCCAAAAGTTATAGCACAATGTTACATACCAAAATCAATTTGATTTGATATTATTTTTTATACAACTATTATTTTAATTGATGTTAGTATTTTTGACGTTTATTTGGTATTATTGAACTTTATCATTATTATATATGAAAAACTTTCTTATGTAAAAGGTCCACTTTTATTTAATGAAAATGTCCATAAAAGTCACAGGACGGTCCTGTTAAGGTTGGTCCCGAAAATTTAAGTATTTAGAATGAGGTGGAAAACGAATTCTTCTATATTTTTTTTTTCTTTGAACCTAGTCAAAAGCGTAACATATGATACCGTATTTACTTTTATTTTTTTGTGTCTAGTTAAGTGTATTACATATTATAAAATTTGAGCCCTTAAAAAGACTAGGCCCCGAGCATCGATCGAATTGTTGCGGCTTTGTGCCGGCGGCCATGGTTCATTTTTATTCTAATTTTCTTGACTGGACATTATATATATAAAATCATATGATGTGCATTTGCCGAAAAATTGGATTTCTTTTTTAAATTTCATTTTTCTTAGAATAATAGGGGTAAATATCTTTTTAAAAAGATATAATCATATAACATGACTAGCATTTTAATAAAATATTATTTAATAATAATATATGAATGGCGACGTCGACGTTGATTTGTAAAGGCATCTTATTATTTTTAATTATTGAAATGTATTACCTCTCCTAGATTAATTTGTTGATCCAAGAATTTACCGACATGTGTAGTTTTTTAACACATGCACATGCCCATGCCATCATATGTATATAAAGTTCCAATAAAAAAAAAAAAAAAAAAAAAAAAAAAAAGAGTAAACAAAATAATTAAACAGCTTAAAAACTGAAGTTAATATACTAATAATTGGATTGACCAAACAACGTATCCTAATATCTAATAGTAATGGAATAAATACGACGATACTAGAGCATATATACCATATAAAATTCCACACCTTATATAACTACCCATTGAACATGACGTCATTCGTAAACTCAAGAGTCAATGCTGACAATATTATGTACTCCATAGTTGTTTCTTGTAAATATCTAAACGCAATTTATTCAATAAGTACATGACCATCTTTATGTTGACATATGTTGACACACTGAGCATATTTCTCTATCAATTCATGAGCTCATCAAATTCGATCGTGCATAACTTATATATAAAGTACAATGTTATTTAATTATTTAATAAACATGAAATTTCAAGCTATTACATACCTTGTTAGCCTTGGAAGTAAGTGAGATCCAAGAAGGAGATGCCGATATCGACGGTGTCGTACTCGTGACTAAAGTCGATAGCCCGACATTGTAAGCCATCGTTCCATCGGGCTGAAACAACCCGTAGTTTCGCTCAGATGTCGGGCCGGGCTTCATATCTTCATTAAACAAAGCAAACAAGTAAATCTCTAATCTCATTTTAGGCCTCAATGGTGTCCCTTCACCACTTAACTGCCTTTTCAACAAATTCCTATTATAAGTAGCCGCATTTTGAGGTGTTGCACCAATTTCATTCGCGTCACCTTTTGATGGCCAACCCGTTTCCGAAACCCGAACCTCAATCCCACCAAACCCTAACCGAGCCATCGCGAATATAACCGCGTCAACTTGAGCATATAACATGTTGTCATAATGCATATTTGTATTAGGATCAACCATGCCTTGATTCGGGTTAAATAGCGCGTAATCTATTGATATTTTACTAGGACTATCTTTATAAGCAAAATAAGGGTATGCATTGATCCAAAATGGTGATTTTGTTGTTGACAAAAACTGTAAAAGTTGTGTCATTATCGGTACGAGTTCATCCGTAAATGTTCCTTCTGATGGTGGATACGAATTCGAAAGAACCGCTAATGAAGAAGGTGTCGATACTTGAATGTATTGTTGTAACCCTAATTGTGTTAAAGCTTTTTGAATGCTAATCATGGCTGGAACCAAATTGTCCACTAATGACATATCGTCTCCTGTGAACACTTCATTTCCAACTGCAATTCCGGTTATTTTTGTAGATGGAACGTACGGTTTTATACGTGAATTCACCCATTGTAACGCTTGTTGTGGATCTATTAGTGTTGCTAACATTTCGTTCTCAACCGTTACGATTAATTCAACCCCGGAATTAGAAAATGCTTTCAAAATATCAGGATTTGTATCGTAGATTCGTGTTTTTGTAACTCGTAGCGATTTTAAAAGCTCGAGAACTTTGTCTGGTGGTGGTAAATTGTTGCCAACTTGACCGTAGTTTATACCAAGTGATTCAACAAAATGAAAGCCTATTATAAGAACATAAAGTCACAAATCAATCAAAAAAAATATATGGATACGTCACATGCATACACATGCACAAATACATGTAATATATCAACGTTTACATTGGCTCGTTACATGATTTATTTAGATTAGCGCTAAGCCTATTGTAATCATAAAATATAGATTATTACAATGGGCTTAGCTTTGTATTAACTAAACTGTAACGGGTCATCATCAATGTCCGTTAGCATGAACGTACCGGTCAGTATTGTTGGTTATCAATGTTTAACTCGAAAAGTAAACTAGGATTGTACAAATTAATTAACCTAACCTGATAAAGATAATAGGATTCCAAGAACACATTGCACAATGAAAGTAGTTTTAAGACAAAGTTCCATATGTTTGGAGATAAAAGAAAGATTTGAGAAAGAGAGAGGGGAGGAAAGATAGAAGGTGGGGGTGTGTTTGTATATATATGTGTGTGAATGTATGTATCATGTATGTATATGTGGTTTTGGTAGTGGGAATTCTTTACTTTGCTTGTTAGAAAATAAATAAATTGAATTGAAGGGTAATGAGAGGTTTAAATAAGGTTGCTTTGATTTTGAGGCTTGGGGGCTCTCTTGCCTCTTAAATACTTGTCCTAAAAGGCAAGGCCCCTTTATATAAATTTCTATTCTATGTATTTAAATAAATAATCTCATATAAAAGGCTAAAGTTTATGCATGAAATGACTGATATACCCCTTATCAATTTCTTCGCATAAAAGTAAACAGAAACACTTGTAGTACGTACGTCTAACGTTTTTTTCTTATTACAAAGTTGAGTAATAGGTATCATTTATGTTAAAACACGTGACAAGGTCTACTATATATAACAGATGTGAAAAACTTTAATCGTAACACATTTGATAAAGCTATAGGTTGATATGATCCAGCTAGTCAGAAAAGTAATAGTTAATAAATACTACTGACTCACTAGTAATGCACTAAACGAATAGGGCGGGTTCTATTTTTAAAGCAGATTAAAAGAAAATGGTATATTCTTCTTTTAAGAAGAAAACAACAAAAAATAAACAATGTTTGATTGTTAATCAAATAAATAATACGCCTAGCAATTTAATTTAAAAAGGATGCTAATGAAAGCCAAATTTAGGCACATGCATGTCAAAGGTATAAATATAAACAGAGGTGATTTTGAACAAAGGCAAAGTGGACAATCGTTTAGGGTCTAAAAATTTGAAAGGCTCAAAATTTTGAATATGTTTATACTTCTCTCAAAATTTTCAATTAAATTAAATAAAAATTGTCAATCACAATTATAATACTGTAAATTTAAATACTTAAATACATTGTAAGTAATAAAAAGAAAAAAAATTAAGTATTAAAAAATTTATACAAGTTTAAAAAATTTAGCAAGTATGAGGGTCCATTTTTATTTTCACTTATGGCCATCGAATTGTTGAGACGGCCCTAAATGTAAAGCAACTTAATAGAGGTGAATAAATATTCAAAAATTTGTTCTAAAAGCGTTTACGTATATATAATAATAATAATTATTAATAATAATAATAATAATAATAATAATAATAATAATAATAATAATAATAATAATAGAAATAATAATAATAATAATAACAATAATAATAATAATAATCATAATAAAAATCATAATAATAATAATAATAATAATAATATAATATAAATTACGTTTTAAACTAATTAAATTAGGATTAATGAAAATAAAAAAACAATTTACTTTAACGAGGATAAAAAGTTCGTCCTTCGGTGCAAGATTTTGATCAGTTAACGTTTGATTAACTGAACGTTAAAAATGTGGTTAACATGCTGGTTATTGTTTGATCAATTGAATAGTAAAAAAATGATTAATTATCGAGCAATTAAATGTTAAAAAAATAAAGCAATGAAAAAGTATGGTTAAAAGAAAGTAAAAAGGTAATATAAATATAATTAAAAAAAGTTTCAAAAACAAATTACGAAAATACTTTTGAAGTTAGAAGCAGTGTTGTAAAAAACGGAAAAAATGGGGGTGTAGACGGAGGTGTAGACGGATTTTGGAGTGCCCCGTCCCGTTTATACATAAAACGTTTGAAAAAACGGAAATCGGCCAAAAAACGGTCAAAAGACGGTCAAACACGGTCCGAGACGGGAAAAAACGGGTTTTTCTGATTTTTTTCAAGTTTTTTTTTTTTTTTTTTTTTTTTTTAACATTAAACGTTGTGCTATTACTTAGGGTTTCTTTTTTTATGTTTGAAATGTTGAAGTATTTAAACATGTGTGAAATGCTTATGTTTGGAATAATGTAATGTACAATATATATATAATATATAACATTTTTATTTAAAAGTCAACGTTAGTCAACATCCGTCTAGACCTCCGTCTCGACCCCGTCTCGACCGTCTCGACCCTTTTAGAACCCGAACGTCTCGACCCCATCTCGCGTCTTTTGCAACCTTGGTTAGAAGTATTTATCAAATTGTCATTGTGAACAATGTTTCACTGTCACCATAATTATTATTATTATTGATAAGGGTTATGTGAGGAATATTCATCTGAATCCATAAATTAAGTTGAGATTCAAGGGATCAATGAGAGCGCGACATGTGGCGCGAAAATCACATGTGATTGGAAAAAAAAAATTCAAAAAAAAATTTCGAATTTTTTTCCCGAAATTTTTTTTTTCAAAATTTTTAACAATCGCATGTGATTTACATGCACAATCACATGTGATTAGATTTGACTTGCATAATCACATGTGATTGGGTTTACAATCAGCTGTGATTGAAATGCAGAATCACATGCGATTGTAAAGAAAATTTCGAAAAAAAAAATTTACCAAAAAAAAAAAACATTTTTTTCGATTTTTTTTTCAATCACTTGTAATTTTCGCGCCACATGTCACGCTCTCATTGGTCCCTTAGATTTCAAGCAAATTAATGGATGCAAGTGATTACAACTCGGGTTAGTTAATACATAGTTTAATGTTATTAATACATCTCTTTATATTTATGTATTGGTACGTGTTGTTATTAATTGCTACAAAAAGGTGTAAGGATATTTGTAAGACTACAATCCAAATATTACGTCAGATTGTTGACCATATCGTCGACCCATTTGACATATACATTAGAAACTCTATAAAATAATACACTTGGAGTCACCAAAATTTATTGATTAAAAGAATTATTAATTAATCGATAAATTAATAATTTATATATTATTTAATATTTTATGAGTTAATTACACTGATGGTCCCTGTGGTCTAGGTTAAATTACATCGCTAGTCCCTAACTCTTAAAAATTATATGCTTCGTCCCTGTGGTTTTAAGTTCAAACGGTGGTGGTCCCTGTGGTCTTGGTTAAATTACGTCGCTAGTCCCTAAATCTTGAAAATTATATGCTTCGTCCATGTGGTTTTAAGTCCAAACGGCGTTGGTCCATGTGGTATTGCAGTAAATGTGTTTTTTATTTCTTTTAATTTATCTTCGCAAAAATTGAAGACCTAGTAATCTAGTGTTAGTAAATATGCCCTAGATACGGAGTAATTAAATAGGGTTAACTGCATTATAATGTATCAAACTAAGGTCTGACTATCCTAGTAGGTAGCGAACTACGTTTCAATGGTAATTGATGAACTTGTTATCCATTGTTGTATGTAATTTAATTTCTTACTTATACTGACGTGTCATCTATGTAAGGTGCCACGGCTCCAAAATACATACAATAGCAATTAATATAAAATATATCACACATAATGGAAGGTCGAATAGTTCAATAAACATTATGAAAGTTGGACCTTAGTTTGATACATTGTGAAGCACCTAATAAGTAAGTCTAATGCAAATGAAAAGAGTTTTTTATCCAAATTTTTGTAGAACTAAAGACCTGAAGCACTAAAAAGCTCTTTCCATTCGAAACATGAATATTCTATCTGTTTGCACTGAAGTGTGTTATACTTCTGTAGATTATTTGTTTAATTATGAATGTTATATTATATGTGTCTTTGGGTTACTCAATACCATCTGACCAACCTGACCATTAAGAAGCCTTTTACCAAGCCACTATCTTGTGTTCTACAAAATACAATTCAAGTTATCAGATTAGTCACTATTACTAATCCCAAGCACTTTCAATTGATGTAACAAGAGAATATTTTCTAATCCAAGAAGTATAATTTAACTTCGTTCTAATCCAAGGACCACCGCCGTTTGAACTTAAAACCACAAGGACGAAGCATATAATTTTTAAGAGTTAGGGACTAGCGACGTAATTTAACCAAGACCACAGGGACCACCTTCGTTTGGACTTAAAACCACAGGGACGAAACATCTAATTTTCAAGAGTTATGGACTAGAGACGTAATTTAACCAAGGTCACAGGGACCATCGGTGTAATTAACTCATATTTTATTAATTTATAGTAGAATACTTAGTTTACAAACACCTTTCAACATTTCACTTAATTATTGTATATAATGCATGTATATTAAATGAACGGCCCAATTTGAAAGAAACCTTTAATCTCCCACCTAATTATGCTTCTTGTGTTCAATGTATCATTTTATGGAAATTAAAAATATTTTCTATATAAATACAAGATCAAAATAGGTTAACACAAACAAATCATACACACAACATGGCTTCCCATCTTAAAGGTGAGAAAAAAAACAACAATGACAGACGAGATTCGAACAGCATTATGCAAGCACAACAAGGATAATCCAAGTCTCACGCAAAAGCAATTGCAAGAATGGATTCATAGTAACTATGGTTTGTAGGTGAGTCAAGCGACAATATCGAATACAGTTAAGTAGTCTTTAGAGTATCTCTCACTTGCTCCCAAAAGAGGCGATGTTAAGCGATCAAAGAGTGATCAAAGATGAAGGTGGTGAAAGCACTCAAGAACTCTAGAATTTGATCAAAGAGTTGGGTTATCGCAATGCAATGGATGTCGAAGACGTTCTGATTTACCCAGAAGAAAATGTAGTTTCACAATTGTTGACTGATGAAGAAATTATTGAAAGCGTTATTGGAATTAATAAAGACAATATCGATGTAGAAGATGATGAAAGTTCTACAATGGAGCCCCCTTCGCGAAACGAAGCTATTAAAGCTGCAATCACATTGAATAATTTCTTGTTGAGCTATGAGAAAACAACACCAGAAGTTCTTACCATGCTAAGAAAAATTAGAGACAAGATTCAAGGGGAAATTGATTTCAACAAAAAACAAAAGACAATTGAGTCATTTTTCAAGAAACCTTCATAAATCATTCATGTAATATGCTATATACTGTATAAGTAATTATTAATTTATATTTTATATGAGGTCTAAAGAAATTATCAAAATTGTATTATCTTATAATGTTAGCGAATTATTAATTTAGCACCCTATCCCCGAGTCGGAACCGGCAAAAAATATATCTTAGAGAGTTTATTAAATAATCGAGTATTAATTTATCGAATTTCTATTGTACTTGATCTCTAATATGCTGTATTTATTTTGTAAATTTTAAATATCACATCATTTTTCAATTTTGATTTTGGTTCAATGTTTTCTTTATTTTATTAACGAGTGTTATGGCCACACAAGTTACTGCAAAGTTAATTTCATTATGTACATTTATAATTACAATTCACATATTAACAATTATTAAAATTCTTCTATATGAAAAATCAAAAAATACATGTATGTTAGATGTATATTATTCTAGCCCAATACTAATTTTTACTAGTGAAGGGACCCGTGATTTCACGGGATTATATAAGAAAAATTATTGAATGATATTTTATTAACCATTTCTCACAAACTACTAAATACCAAAACGACCCACCAATTTCCTTTATGTTCTCAGATCCTATTATAAGTCTTCCTAATATACCTATCCGCCTTGTAATTTGGAATACTCTTTATGCCATCTATTTCTAACATCATCCTCAGTGTAATGCAGCGAAAAACGTCTGGATATACTACGTTTGGCAGACAATATTTCTTAACAATGACAACAACCATATGCATCAAAAAACACAAATAATACATAAAACATCAAAATTCAATCAAATTAAGTCAATTTTCCATATGGGTATACCTGAAGGTTTCACTTTTTATTTAAAATAAGCATCAAAAATCAAAATTAATGAATCATAATTCAAAACCCAATTCAAATTCTGAATTGAAGACTATAAACCCACAGAAGGTATACCGTAAAAAGAAGAAATCGTATTCCACTATCAACTAAATATAATCATTATACTTTAAATGTTTGGCGTATTGTTTGATTTTTTTCTGATTAAATTGATACTTCTACCGTAAATTTACGGATTTAAACCCTAAAAAACAATTCCAATAACTGTTACAATAAAGTAGAAGAACATTAGATAGGAACCAAAAATCGGAACTGAGAAAAAATACCTGTTGAATATGAAGAAATCTTGATTACAACCAGCCTTTTCATTGAATCTGAAACCAAAGAAGAAGAAGAAGGAAAATGAAGATTGATGGCGTACAGAGAAATTTTTAAGGAAATGAGCATGTTTAAAAAAAGTGTGAATTTAAGTAATAGATGTTTATTAGTTAAAGCTAGGAAAAAAAAAACTAACCTGAAAGGAAGAAGAAGAAGCTGTTGAGGAGGGTATCTTCAAAGGAGCTTATCTTCTAGGGTTTATGAGCTTATCTTCTAGGGGTTTATTTTGATTTGGGATTAAGTTGTGTTTTTTAAATGGAAAAGATTGAAAGTACCATCAGAGCGGTGGTGGCTATGGTAGCGGTGGCGATGGTAGCGGTGGCGGTGGCGATGAGCGACGGTGGCGATGGTGTCTGGAGTATGGTTGATTGTAATATGTTGATATCTGATTGAAGAAAAACGTATGTTAGCAACTCCGTATCTGCTTTTGTTTTTGAGAAAAATAAATTTGAATTCATTTGTATTGGATTAATTCAAGAGAAGAAGTATCAAGAAAAAGAGGCTTGATGTTCAAGAAAATCTGATATGATTTGGAAAAGGGAGGTGATTCTCACACACCATTTTTTATCTCATACACACCTTTTTACATAAATGGACAAGTTTGTCCTTGCTTTTTACATAAAGACAAAAATGGAAATGTTGATTAATACAAGGGTAGGGTTGGAATTTCATGTAAAAGAGTGTATATGAATCAACAAGTGATGTATAAGGATCACCTCTCCCAAAAAGGAGTCTGAAAGAAGATTTATCAGAGATATGTTTTTTTTTTACTGATTTTGATTAGATAATATAATATTTAAATTTAATTAGGAATTAATTTGTTTATGACATCATTCAAAGGCCCTCCCCTTTTTCTTTTTTTTGTTTTGATTTTTTTTATAGAAGAAAAATAGTTATTTATGATGTCATTTAATTAGCCTTTTATAAGACCACTCCCAACGGTGAGCCATCGGGCCGTCCTCCTTGCACTTCCTCGAGGGCGCCGATGGCATTGTACCGCCATGGCTCCTCCCTCCCTCGTACTCAAGCTCCTCGCCCTGGAAAATTTCCTCATATCCACGAGAGTGAGGGCGAAGTTTTGTGGTTTTTTCAATTTTCAGTGCATTTTTTTTTCCTTTTTTTTGCTGTAAATTTATATATCATGAAAAATGGAAGTTTAAAAAAAGGTGGGTGAGGTTGAGGAAGGGGTGAGGTTGAAGATGAGTTTGGTAGGTGTAATTTATTTAATTTTGTATTTTATATTTTTATTTATATGGGACCCACTACAAAATTGATACTCCCTCCGTCCCAGATTAATTGTCCAGTATTCCTTTTTGGGACGTCCCAGATTAATTGTCCACTTCCAAATATGGAAAGTAAATTTGATAAAGTTTACAATATTGTCCCTAATGAATTAATTAAATTACAAAGGTGGGAGGGATTTCTAATTAATTAGTTGAGGGTAAAACAGTAAAGTAAGAAAAAAGTACAGAAAGAGTACAGTGTGATAATGACATTTCTTAAACTGTGTGTTTTTTGTCTGGGGACAATTAATCTGGGACGGAGGGAGTAGTTGCTAAAAATTGGGAGTTCTATACTAGTAGTATACGTGTAGTCTTCTTTTGATTTTTGTTTTTTTTTTTTTTTTTAATCATTATTTCATATATTTGATTGGTAAATTATTGATTTTTAACTCTAACTTAGTTTTAATAATAATACATAAAGTAAATAAAAAAATTGAGGAAGTATGTCATGGTTGGCAATGGTGTGTTATGGGTGTGTTATGGGAGTGTTATGGGAGGAAGTGGTGAGAAAAGAGGAGAGAAAAAGCTGATGTGGCGCTGAGGAAGTGCCCATGACGGCGTCATGGTTGGGAGTGGTCTAAGAATAGAATAGATAGATTGTAAGAGCCTAGCCCAACATGTGTATTCCCCTTAGGGTTAAAATGCCTATTTATTGTGTTTACCATTTGTTCACCGGGCATTATGAAATAAACATCATTTATCAGTTTGTAACATGGTATCGACTCGTCCTTTTTTTCAACCCTACAAAACATTCATCGTCACATAATATTGGCCCACATGTGCATTTTTTTCTTCTTCTTTGTCCTTCTTCAACATATCATCTTCTCTACCTCATGGCCACCAGCAAATATGATAAAATATATACGGTAACATATGTCCATCATTTCATACCCGTGAAATTAGACCTCGCAAAACTAAACTACGCACACTGGAAAAAACTCTTTACAACACACTGTGCAGGTTTCGAGGTAACAAAATACGTACTCGGCACAAACACTAATGAAGAAAAAGCCACCGAAGAATGGATAAAAGCTGATGCAGTCATTTGTACCTGGATTTATCTAACTATATCGGAATCCCTCTTGGAACGTCTTCTTAATTCCGAGCCTGCTACTGCCTTTGACGCATGGCAATTTCTTGATAAGTTTTTTCAAGACAATAAAAGGTCGAAAACTGTTTAACTTAATGCTTGGCTTTGTGGCCTCGAAATAGGGGATATGACCATCGAAGCTTACTTTTGAAAATTGGATCAAATTGTTGCTCACTTAACAAATTTGGGATCCATTGTTGGTGATGACGATCCGTTATATATGCGGTAAATGGATTAAACGATAAATACCCTCATGTTTCTCGTTATATATTGGTATCGTGAACCTTTTCTAGATTTAAATACAATCCATAGCATGTTAACTATGGAGGAGATGACCTCTAATCGAAAGTCTCGCTCCATCACAGAAGCAAACTCCTCCAGCCCGTCAGTTTTGGTTGCGCAAAGTGTTCATCTTTCATCACAGTCGAATAATCAGTCTTAAGTTTGTCGCCATTTCAAAGTGCTTGTGCAAATTTGGTGAAAAATGCATGTTTACACACCAAGAAAATAATCGCCAATCAATAAGTTCCAATAACAACACCTGACCCAACCGTTTGACTCTGGCCCAACTCCTCTCTATTATTGCAAGTCATCAGCAGCAGTTAGCTAATCGTGGGCCTTTTATGTGTAATTAATTTAATCGTGGGCCTGTCCAATAGTAGCTACAGTACCCGTTTTAATCCATTAGGCCCAATCTTCACTCGGTCAGCTGGTTTCCCGCCCCTTAGGCCCAGTCCACATTCTTAGCAGGCCCACCATGCTTTCACAGCCCGCATCCTATGCACAACCCATATGGCTCCTACGTGGTTGATCCCCAGAATCAGACGCAAGAAACTATTCTCCCAAGTACCTTTAGTGCGATGACACTTTAGGATTACGGTGCAACTGGTTGGCACATGGATATTGGTGCGTCCTCTCACCTTACCTTATATATTAATTCTCTTAGTACTATTTTTAATAAATGCAAGTATCCGCCAGGCGCCTTTGATAATGGGAATATTATTCCGGTTACTAACACAGTCCATAACATGTTTCCTAACACCCATAGACCCATTCATTTAAATAATGTCCTTGTTACTCCTAACATAGTAAAAAATATATCTATGTTCGTCAATTCACTAGTGATAACAAATTTTCCGTTCAATTTGACCTGTTTGATTTTTCTGTGAAGGATTATTTGACACGCCACCTCCTCATCCGATGCGATAGCACGGGGGATCTCTATCCCATAACACAACAGCTTCCTCAAGCTCTCACCTGCAGCTATACTACTTGGCACCAACGTCTTGGACAACCCAGGAATGATGTGTTTCGTAGACTTATTTCTAATAAATATATTATTTGTAATAAGATGACGCCTCATGTGCTCTGTCATTCATTCCAACTTAGCAAACACATGCGACTTCTATTTTCTGTTTCTAGTTCCAATGTTACTTCTATTTTTGTTAAAATTCATTCTGATTTATGGACATCTACTATTTCTAGTTTTAGTGGTTTAAAATATTATATTATATTTCTTGATCATTTTTTGCATTATGTTTGGGTTTTTCCTTAACGTCATAAATTCGATGCAATTAAAAAATTTATTCAATTTCGAACATATATAAAAACACAATTTAATCATGAAATCAAAGCCTTTCAATGTGACCAAGGTGGTGAATTTGATAACACCGCTTTTCTTCAACATTTTTAATATAACGACATTCAACCACGATTGTCGAGCACTCAAACCTCCCAACAAAATGTGAAATCCGATCGTATGTTATGCGCCATTAATAACCTCATTCGTACGTTCATATATTCGGTTGAAGCTCTAGATATGGCTGCATATCTTCTAAAGATTCTTCCATCTTCCGTTATCAACCATGACATATGTCATACTTGCGTCTTCAAAACCAAGCCCAACTACTCCTATCTTTGCATCTTTGGATGCCTCTGCTACCCTCAACAATACTCTAAACACCCGCTCCTCGATCCCTACCCTATATATTTCTTAGGTATCCCTCCAATTACCGGGGGTATCGCTCTCATAATCTTTCCACCCACAAATCATCATATCCCACCATGTCACCTTTGATGAAACTGTTTTTCCTTTCAGCTCTATGACACCCAACCAACCTCCTTCTTATGATTTTTTTGATCTACCACCAAATACCTTCTCCCGATCCCTTCATCTAGAAACACGTCCTATCACTTCTCCTACTGAGACTACCCCTACTACCTATACCTCTACGGAGACACAGTCTCCTCCTATTGAGATTGCCGCCACTACTTCTACCTCTACGGAGACACAGTCTCCTCCTATTGAGACTACCACCACTTCTACATATACTCACCCTATGGTCACTCGAATCCACCTTGGTACCACCAAACTTGTCCAACGCCTCAACCTCCACACTTCGACAATTTCTCTAATTTTTAGCACCTACTCTAGTGCTCGTAATGATTCCAATTGAAAACATGATATGACTGATGAATATAATGCATTAATTAACAATAGTACTTGAATACTTATGACTCGCCCTCTGAAAATGAACATAGTTCGCTCCATGTGGTTATTTAAGCACAAGTTTAATGCAGACAGTACTTTGAGCATGTATAAGGCTCGACTCGGTGCTAATGGTCGTAGCCAACAGGTAGGCTTTGATTGTGATGATACTTTTAGCCCGGTTATCAATCGGGCCACTATCTGTATGGTTCTTAGCTTGGCAATCTCTCGACACTGGCTGGTTCATCATCTTGATGTCAAGAACGCCTTTCTCTATGGACAGCTTTTTGAGACTGTCTACATGCATCAGCCATCAGGATTTCGAGATACCTGATATCCTAATCATGTCTGCTTATTGCAGAAATCTATTTATGCCTAAAGCAGGCTCCCAGTGCTTGGTTTCAACATTTTGAAGGTTATGCTCACTGGATTGGATTTCATCGTAACCGTTGTGACACTTCGTTATTCATTTACCGACAGGGTTCGGACATTGCATATCTTCTTTTATATGTTGATGATATTGTGTTGACTACCTCATCTACAGGTTTTCTTCAGCGGGTTATTACTTCCTTATATAAAGAATCTTTGATCGCTGATCTCGACCCATTGAACTACTTTCTTGGTGTCTTAATCACACGTAATGAATCTGTGATGTTCCTCTCTTAGAAACAGTATGCCTCTAAGATTATTGCGCATGCCGTTAAGACCTCTTGTAACTCTTGCAGAATCTCAGTCGACCCTAAAGCCAACCTTATAGTTGATGGCCCTCCACTATCCGACCCGACTTTATATCGCAGTCTTGCTGGTGCCTTAGAGTATCTGACTTTCACGCTTCTAAACATCTCCTATGCCGTTCAGCAGATCTGTTTATTTATACATGATCCTCGAGAGCCTCACTTAAATGCTCTTACATGGATTCTTCACTATGTTCAGGGGACTCTTAATCTAGGACTTCAGTAATTTGTCGTATTTCCTACCTCTCTAGTAGCTTACTCAGATGCAGACTGGGCTGGATGTCCCATCACCAGACGCTCTACTTCTGGTTATTGTGTGTTTCTCAGCAACAACCTACTTTCATGGTCCTCGAAACGACAACTCATGCTGTCTCGCTCCAGTATTGAGGCTGAATATCGTGTGGTTGCAAATACTATGGCTAAAACTTGCTGGATTTGTAACGTGCTTCGATAACTTCACTGTCATATCTCATCTACCACACTAGTCCACTTTGATAATGTTAGCTCTGTACATCTCTCTGATAATCCATTTCAACATCAACAGACTAAAGATATTGAGATTCACATTTATTTTGTTCGGCATCTGGTTGCTAAAGGTCAGGTTCGGGTGCTCCATGTTCCGTCTAGATATCAGTATGCAGACATCTTCACCAAAGGTTTACCATATGCTCTCTTTGACGAGTTTTGATCCAGTTTGAGCGTTCGCTCATCTCTCACTCGAACTACAGGGGGATGGTAGACATATATTATTCTAGTCCATTAGTTTTTTGGTTGTAAGGGCCTATCCCAACATATGTATTCCCTTTAGGATCCGGATAGACCCGCGCGATGCGATGAGGCCTTTCAGAATGCATTTTCATATATAACTTATCGTTATGTATTTACAGACGAAAAAAGGCCTACGTGTTAAGCCCCGTTTTTGATGTCGATTTGTTTAGCATTTCTTTTTAAAAAAGTGCCATTTCGAACGTAGCTAGTTTCGTTTTGTTCGTAAAATTATTTCAAATTTAATGGTAATGGCGGTGAAAAATAATTAGCAGCGGATAGAAAGATAAGGCCCGTTAAAGTTTTTGGTGGTGTTTGTTTTTTTTTTTTTAATTGAGAAATTGAATTTATGTTTTATACCCTTGGAGAAGTTACAAATTTATATTTTGTACCCTGAATGAGGTTTACTATATATAGGATTAATTAGCCTAATTATTGTGTTTACCATTTTGTTCACTTGGCATTATGAAATAAACATCATTTATCGGTTTGTAACAATGTATACTATACTAAAGTTTATAAATAAAATAAAATGTATAAATAATAATAATAATATAAACTTTAAATATTGATGTGTGTAAAATTGTGTGCAAAATGCTTAGCTTATTCTCAACTTTTAAATTTATATTATCTAATTTACTTTTCACTTTTAACACCCTAATGAGCAACAAAACCCGATCAAGGTAGTATAGTAATTAGTAAGTTAGGTTATCGTTTCAAGAGACGCGAAACTTTAATAGTTGTTATTTATATTTAGGCAATCTCTTAAGAATGAAATAGAAGTATTTATTATATATTATAGATTATTATTAACTTTTGGTAAGACTATCTTAGGAAAGATATAATATGAGAGTTGGATTTAATTCGAATATATTAAAAGAGTGGTTATTCGAACTTTTGAGTCATAAAAGATTTCGATTAATTAGTTTCATAACTTATATTGATAATCAACAAAATAACAATTATTGACCGACTGTTATCCCTTAAAAAGGTTAAACTTAATTATCATGTAAAGATCACATATTAGGACTTAAACACATATTAACTAGGTTGTTGTGCAAAGTGAATATACTAACTTATAGCATTCATATAATCACATGATAAATATCATCTAAATCTTGTGGTGTGGATAAATACACATTCAATTAGACTGACAAATAATAAAATTAATCAGATTAACTCAAGTTACTAGCTCAAAGTCAACCTTAATCAGATTTTCATGCAATTGGACATATGAATTCACATAAACTATGGTTCTTTGAATAAGTCTAACAAAGTGATTTTACTATATAAGGGCAATTGATGTTCATCCATCCATTACTACTAATGATTCTTAGCTAAGTTTCATGCAATTCAAACACTTTGTCCAATATGGTTAATCTTAAAAATTGGATGAATCAAGTAAAAGAAGACTTAGAATTAATTACTAGTTAATCCTAGTTTCTATTCACCAAATCATTAAACATGTAAATAAAGATCCAAATCATAGTAGCCATAACAGAATAAATACAATCACATAAACATAACTACACAATTCTGGTCACAGACAATAAACTATGAACTTTAAAGCAAAGAAGCTGTCGGCTTTAAGTGTTCCAGCAGGCAGCTGTGAACACTATAGCCGGAGGCTTCTTCTGAAATCTCAGATGAATTCAGTTTCATCAAAATAACTACTATGAACATTTAGTTTATAGTTGGAGATGAATAAAAATAGTTAAACATAAATGTAAACATAATTAAAGTAGATGCAAGAATTTAAAAGTAAAAGTACCTTAGCAGATTAAAAATAACTTGAATTGAATTGAATAATGTTGAAGATCAACTTGAAATTAAATCGTAAAAGCTAAAGAATTCGTAATAAATTCGTAACTTAACCCTAAAAACTGAATTTGAATTTGTACACTGAAAACTTTATAATTCGACCCTATTTATAGTTTTGAAAACCGTCATGGGAGCCGGCGGCTCCAGTGAGTATAGCCGCGACTCTGTTCACAATTATTCCCAACTACACGTTTTTCTTTGGATTCAAGAACAAGTTATCATTTGTTAGTTTATAGTGCCGGCAGCTTCCTTGATTACAATCCGATACATATTTAGTTTCTTTAAATATCTTGACTTGGGCTTCACGAATAAGAAACTGATCCACCTAGCTGGTGGCTTAAGTGAATCAAGCCGGCGAATCTTGAAGATTTTACTTGGTTTCCAAGTTCTTCGATATCTGGCTTAACTATGGAACTTTCTGAATTCTCTGCTCCAGCAGTGGCTGACTTTTGCCAGCAGCTCCTGCTCATTTTCTACTTTTTCCTGTTTTATTCATGTTAATCAAATTTTCTAAACAACACATTAAAAATACATTTTTATATGAAATATAAACTTTTGGTTATAAAAGTACTTTAAATGATGTTTAAATACCAAGATAACGCTTTAAAATATTTGTAAAAATATGTATAATTTAAGCGTTAACAAATTCCCCACACTTCAACATTTATTTGTCCTCAAGTAAACAAAACTTTATTTAAATCAAAATACGTTTTATAATACTTAGACTTTGATAAAAAGATTTCATCATATCAACTTTTATTTATTATCTTCTCCTTAGTAATTGTTAGGACCCCAAAGTTAGATAATGTTAAAGTGAATAAGCTTAATTAGAAGGTTCTATAGAGGAGGGCTATATATAGAACCTAAGTAGTGCAAACTAGATATCCATTGCATTGTATTGAGTTTAAGAAGGTGTGGAATGTAATGTTGTCCGAATTACTCTCTGTCCGAATCTATTGCTTTATGTCTGAATCTCATTCTTACTCTTGATTCTTCATTATTCAATCATAACTTGACATATCATTTGGTATCAGAGCATCCAGGTAGTGATTCTTTATCAGTAGATCTATCCATATTTCGAAGATTCAAGTTTTGATCACATTCACTCACTTTGAATCAGATTCACACAGTTCGAATATGAAATTCTAACGTTCAGGATTACATATAAAGTTCATCGAAGGTGTGTTATACTTAATAGAAAGTAATTCAATCAAAAAACAGCTTACCAACGAACGTTTGCTTCAACGGTATCAAGCCTCAGTGTGGAACGGCCCGCGATTAGTTGCCAAGCAACCCAGGTTCAATTCCTGGGGCGGATGGTTTTCTCTCAAATTTCCTGCAATTAGTTGCCAAGCAACCCAGGTCCCACGATTAGTTGCCAAGGAACCCGGGTATGAGTTTCCTTCTAGCGTGTGTGGATGCAAATGATGAGGGTTGTTGAAAAAAATGATCCGCTGATGCAAATTCGCCCTTAAAAAAAATCAATAAAAAGCTAAATTTTAACAATTATGAAGATTCAAGCAAATTATTAGAGTTTGTGGCTAAAACTGTCATATTCGGTCATTTCAAGCATCATTATGGGTTATATTGAAGATTAATCATTTAGTGTCTACGCTTCTTTTTGACGGATTGATTTCAACAATTGAACTTTAGTTGAGAATTTGATCGACATTCGCACGCTTAACTACATATGCGAATGTGCTTCAACTGGTAAATTTAGCTAAGGTGTTATTATTTGAGGAGTGTAATTGATTCAGTGACATTCACTCAAGTGATACGAAGCTCATTCAAGTGATTCTAGAGGATATCAATACAATTCTTACGTTTACAATATCAGATTCGCTCATTTCAACTGCTATAGTTGACATTCGCACAATCTGCTACAGTGCAGATCCTGACAACAGATTCTCACACCATTTGGACGTTTGATTTTCACGTGTTACTAACTTGTTTCCTTTTTCAAAAAGGTGACTGAATCTCACAACACGTGTTACACATCCGAATCTCAGTGTTTGTGATTCTATTTGAATCATATCTGTTAGAATCTCACATTGCCCAAATCTGACAAACTGAGAGAATCTCAGTTTATCCTTACAATGTACGAATCTGTTTTTTTGGTGTTTCAATGTGCGATTCTTACACTGTATGAATCAATGTGCGAATCTCCCGATACTTAACAGAGATACTGTCCGAATCTGACATCTCTGAATCTTTGTGCGAATCTGACAATAAAACCTTTTTATTGTGGGAATCTGTTTGTTCTCTTGAATATTTTTACTCTCCGAATCTACCTGGACATTTGAAGTGTCCGAATCTGTCAAAATGACTTTTGATTATTGGATCCAATTCCAAACCTCATGTTCTATTTGAAGGACAATATTACCAATGGGTACAACGTATCACTTAACACATTGATTACACGGGCGAAAAGGCAAAGTACATTTGGGCCTCATTAAATGAAGGACCAATTGTTGAAGAACACCCAGAAATTGGTCTTCCGATACCAGTGTATCAACTTACTGCTGATAAACGTGAGCGTGCTCGGGGTGATATTGAAGCAAAGAACATCATCATGAAAGCTATCCCGTATGAACTCTTTAAGAATGTTAACAGCAATACAACTGCTAAGGAAATATGGGATGAGATTAGAAGGAAGCAGGAAGGCTATGACATGAATGATATTTCCAAAATGACTAAGGCACTTTGTCTTTATGAAGACTTTAAGCAAGAACCTGATGAATTTCTCAGAGACACTTATAAGCGTTACAACGGTGTTTTAAATGAATTGAAGAAGTGCTAGATCATTAAGGTGAATGCTGAGGTTAACATGAAGTTTCTAAAAAAGCTCAACACTGACTAGACTCCGTATGAACCATCATTCAATCTACCAAGGAGATTGATAAACTGAACATTCATGAGCTTGTTGGTGTCCTTATGTATTATCAGCCAGCCATGTCTAAAACTCAAGCTGAAAGGAAATAGTCAACTCCAAGTGATCCACTTGCTCTCATTGCTAAGAAGAACAGTAAATCTTACAGCACTTCCAAAAGCTTATCAAAGAAAGTGTTTGTTGAAGATTCAACTGATTTTGAAGGACTCAATCTTTCAGATATTGATGAATCTCACCTTGAATTGGTTAAGATGGCTGAAATGTTTACCAAAGCCTTGAATAAATACAAATTCAAAGTGAAATCGAGTAATCAAACCAAGAATTCATCTTCCTCATCTTACTACAAAAAACCTGAATTCTCAAAGCCGTAACCAAAATCAACTGATGATTCCAAGAAGGAAGATTCCATCTATTATAATTATGGTAAAGTTGTTCATTATTCCCATGAATGCAAAATGCCAAAGAAGAAGGATGCAACTTACTACAAAAAGAAGATGTTCATGGCTAAGGTTATGGAGACTGGGGGAGACCTGAAGCCTGTTGATGATACTTGGTTCAATTGGACGGATGATTCAGAATTCGAAGAGGAACATGCCAATGTCTGCAATGTGACCAAGCTTATCAAAGCAAAGGAACCAATGGAGAACTCTAACTCTGCATCTGATGATGAAGAGGTACATTTCACTGAAATTCCACATGATTTTGTGAATATACAAAATACATTGATGAAGATATTAGTCTTAATCACAAAAGAGGTAACAGGTTTTAAAAGTGAAAACAAAGCTTTAAAAGAAAAAATCAAACTAAATGAGACTAAATCTTCATCATCATTAAAATTAGAAGTGAATCGTTTAAGAACATAACTCAGTACATTGGATACCGAGTTGGAAGATGAAGAAATCTATCCTTCTGATTAAGATTGACAGAACGGATTATCGATTAAAATCTGAATGTCTTGAGAAAAAGATTCAATTTCTCAAAAGAGATCTTTCTAACTTAAAGGAATAACATGAACCCACAATTTCAAGTTAAATAAGAAAATCATTGAATTGGAAAACACCTTACTCAAAAAGAGATCGGAAATCACCCTATTCAATAAAGATGTACTTCAAATGAAAGCTCAACTGCAAAATATGAATATAAACTTTACAGAACTAAGCAATCAAAAGCTATAATTTTAATGAATATTTCAAAGCAAACCTTCTAGATGAATAGACCGAAAACTATTTTTGGTGATAAGTGATGGGTTGGTTTTGAAGATCCTAGGACATTGGATGGAGCTATTAAATCCGATCCTTGTTTTTATAACTGTGCTTACATTCAAGCTGATTTACCAAAGTATTTTGTTCATGCTTCTGATGCTGATATTGATGAAATAATTGCTAAACATTCATCCATGAAATATGCTCAAATTAGCTTGATGTATGAAAAAAGATAAATGCTTAAATGGGAAAACAAAATCAGGTTTCTTAAAAGATCTAGTTGAACTAGAATAGAGTATGTAGTATGCTGATTAAGTGCCTAAACATAAATTGGTTTACATTCCTACTCTCATGCTAGAAAAGTATATTGTGATGCTTGAGAATGAAGTGTTTGGCAAACCTAGTTCTAGTATTACAATACATGAAGTGTTAGACCAACCTGCACATGAACTGAATGACTTAACCAACAAGTTTGTAACTAAATTAGACAACATGAAAAAGAAGTTAAAACTTGCCAAGTCAAAATCACTAGATCACAAGGCTTTAGATCAAAAGGGAGAACTCAAGGTTGAACCTAAGGTAGAACCTTACGACCAACCTGAAAAAAGCCTAATGAGACTAATGTGCAACATCTAGTTGATCAACTTGAAAAAGACAACATTGGATTGCAACTAAGATGTAAATATCTGAAACAGATGCTTAATATGTGTGATAAATTGCTCCACTTCCTAAGGTAGAATCTACTTAGGACTTCAGAGAAGGCGAAGTCTTAATTTTATTGGAAGACCTATGCCTTGAGATTAAGAGCTTAAAAAGCAAATTCTACTTAAGAAGGCCAACGCACATAAGCATGCTTCTCCGAATGCACACACAAAGCACATAGATTGTAAGAGTGAGAAACTTGTTTCTACATGTGTTAATGACATTGATAAGAAAGTAAAGGGTACAATTAATTCTTGTGATTCTAAACCCATTACCATTCATAAAAATTCATTATGATCTATTGCGGAGAAAAGCTTTTCAAATGATTCGTCTTCAAAGAAAATTATTGTTAAGTAGATTAATCATCCTGATGGTTCTCAATCAATTAAAGAACCCAGTGAAGTCTTTGAAACACACGAGTCCAAAATCTAATTTGATTGAGTATGATAACAACGAACGTAAAGTCAAAATGGACATTTTGAAGTATCAATCATCTCCAAGTCAAATGAAAAATTCTGACGTTTAACTAACAAAGGTGCTTTAGTGTCATAGGTTTTAATCCAAATTTGAGTTACAAGTCACAATGGGTACCTAAGTCGTGCTTAGAGCTAGTAGCAAAAGTTACCAAGAAACTTGCTAGTCAACTAAGAAACCATCTCATGTGTTTCATTTTACTTCTGTGAACAAGACATCTTCTAGGAATAATCTGTGTGTTAAGACTTTTAATCGTTTTGTAAAACTTGAGATTGCTTATGCTAATGATTCATACAATGTGCTTTTGAAGATGCTTTGAAATCTAAATTGAATGATGCATTACGTGTGACATTTATATGCGATCCAAGGTTTTCTGGTGTTACTAACCGTAAATGACCCAAACAAGTTTTGGTACCTAAACTCTAGGAACATAAACATTTACAGGGTTTCAACTTTTATGCTTGGTATATCAACTCTGGTTGTTCACGACACATGACGGGCGATAAATCCGTGTTGGTGAACTTTGTTGAGAAATTCCTAGGAACGGTTACTTTCGAAAACGATGAAATTGTAGCGATTACAGGTTATGGCGATTATGTGAAGAATGGTATCACGATCAAACGGGTCTCATACGGTGAAGGTCTGGGTTGTAGCATGTTTAGTGTAAGTCAATTTTGCGATGAAGATCTCAAAGATGTATTTGAACATCTTCAATGCGCAGTGCAATCCACCGGCAGACAAGATCTCTTAGTTGGTAAATGTAGTGCTTCATTTTACACTATTAACCTAGTTGATGCACCAACCAATGGTAATTTGTGTTTGGTTGCAAAATATACAAAAGAAAATTCATGGTTATGGCATCACTGGATGTGGCACCTGAATTATAAGGGAATTAACCATCTAGTCTCAAAAGACTTGGTTGACCACATACCAAGTTTTCACTATAATAAGCATCATGTGTCCATCATGTGCCATGGGTAAGCTTATTCGGACTTCACATTCATCTAAGCAAACCTCAGTACTACAACATCTCTGATACTTTTGCATATGGACTTGTGTGGACCCATGAGAGTCTCTAGCCTCGATGGCCTACACATGTGATTGTTATTGTGGATGACTATTCCCGATTTACATGGATTTTTCTTTTTGTTGCTGATGGCGATCAGGCCATAATTCTCAGATACTCGTCGAACAAAGTGGCTTATCATGTTTATCACAAAAGAACAAGGATGATAAAGGAAAGCATCAATGTTCAATTTGATGAGTTATCGGGAATGACTTTTAAACAACTCAGTTCAAAACCCAATCCAAACCTGGCTTCCACTTATTTCGCATGTAACTCAATTTTATCGGAGAAGGGTTTTCCTACGGTGACCACAGAGGAACACAATGTCTTGTTTGATACGATTTACTCTCCTCAACAGAACTCAACTGTTCATACCGTACCGGAAACACCGACTCAATTAATTTCTACTGAGACATAAACTAGTCTCGATCATGAAGATACAACACCAACTGATACACTGGTTTCTTCTTCATCATCTCTCCCACCTCTAGATGTTTCTCTTCATCTGATTCAAGATGATTTACTTGATTCTACTCCAGTTGCTTCTCCTGATAATCAATTAGAATCATTGGAAAATGTTTCTTCAGAACATGAGGATCATGGCTCTACTTGTTTGATAAACTCTCCAAGACTCATCTTTATGTCAACATCATCAAACTTGTTTTGTCTATACTTTAGATATATCAACGCGGCTTTGAGTGTCCCATTAAAATATTTGTTGAGTTCGCTTGTTCTGATGAACACCTTTTCTTTCCGAGATTTGACAAATATAAACCCTTCGGGTTCAAATAATGTTTAGAATAGTGTCAAGTTCTTAAGTCCTTCTAAAGATTGATATGTACATGTTACTCAAATCTTTTTTCCTCTAGCTTCAAGAGGAAAAAAGCATCAACTTTGGCCATCCTCCACCACCTACGGCCCAACACTCTAACCATCATCATGAACAACCCATAACCGCCATGGGAAAACACCACCTCCGGCCACTGTTCAGGCATGATAAACCACCACAATCCACTACAAAAACTGGCACCACCCTTGTTATGTTCTTTCCTGTTTACTACTACATATTACTACTACGTTATCGGTTTCTTTTGAACAATCACCTTGAAGAACCTTAACAACCACCACCACTCCATCGTGAAGCTATTGTTTCGGTCTCCTATCACGAACAAAACCCACCACTTTGAACCACTTTCTCCTCTATCTATTTTTACATGTTGCATCTCTTGTTTTCTGTTGTCCCAACGACAAACCACCTTATTCTCTTGTTTTGTGTTTCTTGATTGATCTTCACAACCACATCCCACCACCATCCCGTACACCATCATCACCACAATTAGATAACTGCCACTCCACCATGTACAACCACCTCAACCATTACACTGTGAACCACTACCGTTTACCACCCTTGATCACAACCATCGATCACCACCATCTATATCTCCCTCTCTCCCTCAGGAAACCACCATTTAGACCACCCACCAACATCACTATAATCGCCATCACCATCAATCTCCTACAATATTTTTCTGTTTTCAATCGTAAAACAAACAACCACATCTCAACACCACTATGATCCACCACCGATGCCATTTTTCTGTTTCATATGTGCTGCTGCTATGCTTCTTTTCTGTTTCAGTCCAACAACGTAAGTAAGCCACAACAATCACCATAGTTCACAACTACTGCTGCACTTTTGATTCGATTACGAGCTGAGAACAACACCTTTAAACCACTACAACTTGCATTTATACTTCTGCTACTACTGTAAATTCCTGATTAATACCGATGTACAACTGGTTTTTTGTTTCTATTCGCGACAAACAATGAATTAAACCACCACTGTGTAGGTAACAATGATGATATTATTTTATTACTGTTTACTATTTCTTGCTCATTCGAAAACCATCAATTTTTATTCTCTTGCTTCATCGATATGTACTGCTACAGCAGATACATACACCTGTTTCTGTTTCTTCTATTAAAATAAAAATAATATGATGAACTATGTGAATAAAGGTGGATAATAATGATGAAAGGGATGCATTTTTGTGTCAGTTTCTTTTGTTTCTTTACTGATGAGGAACCCACCACAAAAGTCAACAGCTAATCGATGCTTTCTTTAATCCCAACATATCATAAACCATCGACTGTGTTTCTTTTCGATTTGGGTTTAAGCAAACAGCAGCCACGAATTGTTATTAGACCGTGATTCTTTGGACTTAGTACTTGGGCTAGATAATTGGGCTTCTAATTAAGTTATGATTGGGCCAAGCCAAGGTTGGTTATCGGGCTAGAAACATAAACCGCAAACAATTGGTATTTTGAATATATGTAAGTATCATACATTTGCCGGTGAACTGTCTAATAGATTACGATCATGGGAAAATTTCGATTATGTTAATGGTGTACGATGTTTATCGAAGAAATTAGGATGAGTTAATGATATAGGATAAGTAAATGATAATGGATATTGTAATGATAAAACGAATCAAGATTTTTAGAAATGGTGATCGAGAAGACAAAGATTAAAATGATGGTATGATTATAATGGTAGCAATGATACATAAAATAATGATAATGATTGGACGATGAAGTTATGTTGATGATAAAGATAATACGATGATGATAAAGATGTAGGATGATGATACTAAATTATTATGATAGAGAGATTTTGATGATTAGGATTATGAGGATAAGATATTAAGGATAATGATGCTATGATGATGTTAAGATGATAAGATGAAAGTGATTAAATGATACATGATGTTTCAATGATGATGACGATGTTCAATGATAATGATATAGTATTAAGATGATGATGATTGGTATTATGGTAATGATGATAATGATCCGTAATCACCATGGATGATGGATGGCGATTAAGATGATGAATGATGGTATAACAATTTATTATTATTATTATTATTATTATTATTATTATTATTATTATTATTATTATTATTATTATTATTATTATTATTATTATTATTATTATTATTATTATTATTATTATTATTATTTTTATTATTATTATTATTATTATTATTTTAGTATTATTATAATTATTATTTTAACAAACAAATGATATTATATATATATATATATATATATATATATATATATATATATATATATATATATATATCATATTACATATTATTATTTTTTAAAACTAAAATGTTATTATTATTATTTAAGTTACATATTATATATAAATATATTTTAATATAATCATATATATAAATTTTAATACATTATATATATTTTAATTAAAACCCTTTAATATGAATCTAATATATAAATATTAAGTATATATTTTAAATATATAAATATAATTAATTTATTTATTAATAAATATTAATATATATAAACTTGTTTGAATATTATTATATGTTTTAATATATATAAATGATATAGGTTCGTGAATCCGAGATCAACACTGCATTGTTCAGTTCCGTCGTATGCATATTTTTACTACAAAATATCGTATGGTGAGTTTCATTACTCCCTTTTCATATATATTTTTGGGACTGAGAATACATGCGCTGATTTTATTAATGTTTTACGAAATAGACACAAGTGATCAAAAACTACATTCTATGACTGGATTATGAATATTGAATATCACACCTTTTTAGCTTGGTAACCTAATGATTAGGAAACATGCATGGCCCCTAATCGACGTGAATCCTAAAGATATATCTATGGACCCCGACAAGTCCCATCCGGGGTACGGATGCTTTAGTACTTTGAGATTAATATTATTATACAGACGAGAGGTTCTATTTGGGGATATTCTATGCATTAAAGTTAAGTCGGTTATCAAGCGTTCACCATATGAATGATTTTTAATTCGCGGGTTACGCGTGTTATTTTGTACTCGGGTTACATGTACAATTAAATATATGAAATCTTGTGGTCTATTACAATGATGGAAAAGATTGTTTATGATAAACTAATGAACTCACCAACCTTTTGGTTGACACTTTAAAGCATGATTATTCTCAGGTATGAAAGAAATCTTCCGCTGTACATTTGCTCATTTAGAGATATTACTTGGAGTCATTCATGACATATTTCAAAATACGTTGCATTCGAGTCGTTGAGTTCATCAAGATTATTGTTAAGTCAATTATAGTTGGATATATTATGAAATGATATGCATGCCGTCAACTTTCGTTGTAAAGAAAGTTTGTCTTTTAAAAATGAATTCAATGTTTATAAAATGTATCATATAGAGGTCAAATACCTCGCGATGTAATCAACTATTGTGAATCGTTTATAATCGATATGAACGGGTCCTTTCAGTTTGTATCAGAGCGATGGTCTTAGAGAACCAGGTTTTGCATTAGTGTGTCAAACTGATAGTTGTTTAGATGCATTAGTGAGTCTGGACTTCGACCGTGTCTGTATGTCAAAAGTTTTGCTTATCATTCTTAGTCTAGACACATCTTACTGCATTGATTGCATGAATAGTGTATAGACAAAATTCATATCTTAGCTTATCTGTTACTGTAAACTTTGCCTGACATATTCCGTAAATTCCTCCGTATTCTACGAAATTTTTGTTCTATATATAAAGATATTCTATGTAATTAGAATACCATTCGATAGCCGAAAATCATTTTATACCGAAAAATCCTTTACTCAATCGTACGAAATGGAACTCGCCATTAGTTCAAGTTCTTCGGAATCCGACAGCTATTCCGACATGGATGTTCACCTATGCTCCAGAAGCAGCGTCACCAGAATGAATCAACCAATCAGCCATCCCCAATTCATCTGATAGGTTCGTAGTCGACTTAATCAATGGAGATGAGAATAAGGCGATCCCTTTCACCAACCAAATTCACCTCTTGGCGATGAACCTAAAGCATTTACCAGCGAACCTCTCCGAAACACCATTTCCAACCTCATTTCCAGGGTATCTCGACACGATTATATTTTATCCACAATTTTAAACCTTATTCATCCGCTAGTTTTGACCGACAATCATCCCGAAATTTATAGAAGAAGTCAACGAGCTTCACGCCCGAGTTGTAGAATTGGAATATGACGCAAAACTTACCAGATTCAGCAACAACACCAGCACCAACAGTATCACCAACATCAATACCAGTACCACCAACAACCTAAGTCTCAACATCACACGCCTTAACATCACAATCTATACCTCGAGCATAATCTTCGTTCTACATCTTGTTCTACATCAGTTATCTTCGTTCTTCATGATTATGTAATCTCTAATGTTTTAGAGATTATGTATTCTAGTTCTAAGGGTAAATCAAATGAGTTAATATTATATCTACTCCTTAAATCCATGATTACATCTGAAGAAAATATATATGTATATATATTTTCATAAAGATTGTAATTGAAAATTCTTTTGTACAAACTGTTAATGGTAAAAATATTTTAACAGGTAGGTAACACTCGAGGAATATTTAGATTTCACATTAATAAGTACACTGTACATTATTTTAAATCTAATTCAACAGTCATTTACTATCCTATTTACAACCACCGATATATGTATCTGTTCACCGCAGAATAACCCTTTTCATTCAATTTCATATTTGGATTTTGATCTATCAGAATCCAACAAGTGGCATAATGAAGAAAACGTTGGACAAAAATAAAATTTGTTAGAAACAAACAAATTAACCATGAGAAAATTTTGTTAAGAATCCACGCTAACAAAATCCTAGCTAAATGTTCCTAGCTAACTGTTAATTCCTCATTACATTTTATTATCGCAATTTATTTATCGCAATTTATTTATCGCAATTTATATTCTCGTAATTTTATTTATCGTCATTTAATTTATGTTATTTATTTTACGCACTTTATTTATCGTCATTTAAATACTGTTATTTACGCATTTTAAATATCGGGACACGTATACAATGTTTTGACCTATCATATCGATGCATCCATATATATTATTTGGAATAACCATAGACACTCTATATGCAGTAATGACCGAGTTAGCTATACAGGGTTGAGGTTGATTCTATAATAATATATATACTTTGAGTTGTGATCGAGTCTGAGACATGTATACAATGGGTCACGATACATATTAATTAATTCAAATATTATATATTAAACTATATATAAATTATTGAATTATTAATTGTGGACTATTAACTGTGGACTGCTAACATTGGACAATTAAAATGAATTAAAATATTGATTATAACATATGAAACTAAACATTTCTTCAAGTTTGCCACTTGATTTCATCTTAAACCTCATTTGTATCTTGACGATTACAATCTGTGTTCAAACCTTTCATGATTCTTGAAAACGCCTCAATCGAGAGGATGAACCAACCGCACTTCATCTACGGAAGAAAATATTGATGCATATGGTTATGCACCTGAAAACACTCGGAACCTGAGTAAACATTTAACATGTATCTGTGCTAGCTCCTTTGGCGTTGTTATTACCGAAAATAACTTTGCAATCCCTTTTCAAAGTAGCCAATTTTGTCACAGCTTCAACAAATCAACTTCGACTTTTTCGTTCGAAACAACCTTATTATAACTTTGACATATATGCGTGCTCTTTTATTGTTACCGGAGAACCTTTTATATTCCACCATATTACCATCAGCGTTTAATCATCTAAAAACACAATTCTCTTGAAACCACCTTGGATTGATAACCGATGATTCAGATATGGTAGCATTAAATGCAGAGGAAACAGCAAAATTGTAGATGGTCTAAGCGGCCAAAATTTTGATAATAAAGAATGGAATATTGGGAACGCTCGATAGAAAATTTGGTTCTGAAAAACAGATTGAGCTAACCATGAAGGAGACCAAGGACAAATACAAGGACCAAACCCTATATTCAAAAAATTCAGGTAATTCTGGATCCGATGAGATCTTTAAAGAATATCCTGCTTCGAAGTCTTGTTAAAATCTTGAGGAAAATTTTTCCTTATCAACTTTCGAACTTAGAAATTCCAAAGTATCATCATAAATATTTTCGATACTTCTGAAGATATTTTCATAAATATTCTCGTCTGAAATTATATACTTCTTTGTGCTATCTTTAATACATTATATTGGAAATTTCTGTAAAATCTAAGTATAAACTATGAATGAATTCGGAAGTAGTATTGGGAACTGAAGCATGAGTTAGTATAATATAATGACACTTGATCAACGTGATTATATTACAGTAAGTTATGCTGAGTTTCTAATGAAACATGATGATTCACAGTACCATCATCATGTGCCATGTACACGATTCTTACATTATATTTAACCTCTAAATATATCAAGAACGTATTTTCTTGATGATTCTATTTATTCCGTGATTCTAGCAGTTGCTAATTAAATCGTGCTATTACAAATCATTTCTAATTAATAATATAAATAGATTCATTCGAAACACCATACCTACAAATTCTGGACCATTACTTGTTGTACTAAGAGTCGAGAAGAGAATAAAAAGGCAAATAGCTCCGAAATATAAGAGAGAATATAAAGCCCAACAACACATAAATTACAAACCGTGTATGTCAATGTTTATCGCAACATAAAGACACGGAAGAATTAAAAACACTATAACTGTAACAACCCAAACCAATAACTAACCGAATACGCGAAATAAAATTTTTTTTTTTTTAGTCAGAAGGGTGCGCCACGCGCACCACCTCAGGGTGCGCGGCGCGCACAGGCCCAATTCAGTTCTGTCCGGTTTTGTCAATTTTCAAATAAAGATCTCCCACTTCCCGACATATTTAGATGAAAGGCTTTTCACAACATGATATAATAGTTAAAACTCACACGATTCAATAATAAAATAAGTTTTACGAAATTGGGCCCACATATGCCGTAATACGAGTTTCGTACAAAAGTATAAGTTTCAACCAAATTAGTTTAAATTCCAAAAGACACTAGAGCATGATGTTTGGGGGTTAAACTACCTAACTCTCGGTCAAACTTCAAAAGCTAACACATCCGAAAGTGTCCCCTATCAAAACAAGCGGGATCTCTAATCCAATCGTACGCCCTTACCCTTGTCAACGCCCGAGCCTATAAAAAGGTAAACAACGAGAGGGTAAGCAAAACGCTTAGTGAATGCAATAATTATACATACACATATATAACCTACTTACTTGCAATCACTTACACAATACTGCATACAAGCTAGCGATTCGACAACTATGCAAACATTATGCATATACCAATATCCGCAATCATAATAAGCTAGCGATTCCAAAAGCATATAGTTCACAATTAAATATGCTAGTACAAAAATTCACACCACCATGGTTAACCAATCGTACAAAGGAATGGTACTCGAATTTCCCATCGGTGTTCATAACAACCGTTAACGTACAACAACATATATCACTAACCCTTGGCAGAACGACAACACATATCCGTTCATAAAGCCGTTATTGTACAACGCCATATATCACTAACTAGGACAACACATATCCGTTCATAAAAGTCGTTAGTGTACAACAACATATATCACTAACTCGGACAACACATATCCGTTCTTAGAAACCGTTAGTGTACAACAACATATATCACTAACTAGGACAACACATATCCGTCCCTACAAATAAATACATTATATACATACATATATACTTATTCCACTCACCTTAACACCAAGATGATGCTTATGCACTTCCGAAAGCTTCAAAGCAAAGTACCTAATACAATAAGTACTCAATCAACACACAATCTAGTTGGACTAAACACCAACCATTAACTCATGTGCATTTAATGACTTAAATGCATTAAATGCCCCATTTTCACCAAAACCGTCCATTTAAGGTCAAGACCATCATTAACCACTAAAAGCTAGTGCTTAAGGTCCAACAATACTAACTACCTCGTAATCGAGGTATCTCACACCCATCTTTCCCAAATTAGGTCAATCATTACTATTTTGACCATTTTAAAACCAACACACCCATTTTAAGTCATCTTCACACCCAAACTACACCCATTTACTAAATATCTAGGTGTGCTAGTAATTAACTAACCCATTTTAGGCTCATAAATCTCAATTAACACTTTGAAACCCTAGGTTAGTTACTATTGAGTCTTCATGACTCAATCTTACACAAGAACACCCAAAATCACCAAATATGGGTTTTATGTTCATCACTAACCCAAACCCTAACCCTAACCCTTATACAAATTAAAATAGGGAAATCAAAGTTAGAACATACCACCACAACCAAAACATAGCTAACGACTAGATGAACAACTTTAATACTTGAGCTTTAACCCGGATCAAGCTTCTTCCTCCTTGATTCAAGCTTTCTCTCACTTAAAGTGTTTTCTATCTCTAGGTTGAAGTGGAATTGAAGATGGGGTTGGTGGTTGTGTTGAATGTGCATCAACCACCAAAAATCTGGCCATAAGTGCCCTAAAACCGGCCTCAAGTGAAAGGACCATCATGCCCCTCATTAAACTTAAATTAAAAGCAGAAATCTGTCAACAGGAGGAGTGCGCCACGTGCACACTTAATAGTGCGCGGCGAGCACATGTGGTCTGAACCAGTTCTGCTTCTGTTTAATTACACTCTGCAGCCCACACTTTATGTACACTATTTACACCACTGTACAATTATTATTCGGGTCTTACAACTCTCCCCCACTTGAATCGGAGCGCGTCCTCGCGATCCAAGCCGCATGACAAGCGGGAAGATACACTATCACAAACTCTTCGAGCTCTCAAGTAAACTCGGAACCTTTACTACGACGCCATTGAACTTTAAACGTTCTTACCTCTTCATTTCTCAACCGTTTGACCTTCTCATCGAGTATAGCAATCGGCTCCTCAATATACTCTAACTTATTGTTTAGCTCAATCTCGTCTAAAGGTACCCAAGATGAATCATTGGCAAGACACTTACGGAGATGGGAAACATGAAATGTATTATGGATCCGCAAGCTCTTCGGGTAATTCCAAACGATACGCGACTTCACCAACACGAGCTAAAATTTTAAAAGGACCAATAAACCAAGGAGCTAACTTTCCCGTTTTCGAAACCGAATAACACCTTTCCATGGCAAAACTTTAAGCATCACCATGTCACCTTCTTGGAATTCGATCAATCGCCTACGTTTGTCGGCATACGACTTTTGTCTATCTTGCGCCTTTTTCAAATGAGCCCGAATCATATCAATCTTGCTATTCATCTCTAAGACCAAATCGGTACTCCCAATTTCCTTTTGTCCCACTTCACCCCAACAAATTGGAGTTCGACACCTTCGCCCATAAAGCATCTCATAAGGTGGCATCCCGATACTAGTATGATAACTATTATTGTACGAGAATTTCACCAAAGGTAAGTGCTCATCCCAACTACCACCGAAATCAATAATACACGCCCGTAATATATCCTCCAAAGTTTGATTCATACGTTCGGTTTGATCATCTGTTTGAGGATGATACGCCGTGCTCAATTTCAATTGTGTGCCCATATCTTCATGAAACTTTTCCCAAAACCGAGATGTGAAACGAGTATCTCGATCCGAAATAATAGATATAGGAACCCCGTGTCTCGATATCACCTCCTTGATAAATAACTTAGACAAAGCCTCCGATGATATCGCTTCCCGAATGGGAAGAAACAAGGCACTCTTCATCAATCGATCAACTATTACCCAAATCGAGTCAAATTGGGTTCTCGCCGTCTTTGGTAACTTTGTGATGAAATCCAAGGTAATGTGCTCCCATTTCCATTTCGGGATTTCTAAAGGTTGTAACATACCATACGGCTTTTGGTGTTCGGCTTTAACTTGCAAACACGTGACGCATTGTTCAACATATTTAACAACATCACGTTTCATGCCCGACCACCAATACTCTTTCCTCAAATCAAGATACATTTTCGTCGCGCCCGGGTGAATAGAATACTTTGACTTATGTGCTTCATCAAGTAGCACTCACCGATAATCATCCATTTTAGGCAACCACACTCATCCTTGAAAGGATAACAAACCATGCGGACCTAAGGTAATAGACTCCATTTGTCCCACGATTCGTTCCTCATGCTTATTGTTAACAAAAGCTTCAATTTGAGTCTCTCCAAGCTTTACAAGAGAATCGTTAGTAATAATCATGCGTAACGATCCTACTCGTATCGCCGGATGTTGACTCTTCCGACTTAACGCATCCGCAACCACCTTCTCCTTACCCGGATGATAAAGTATTTCACAATCATAGTCATTCACCACATCCATCCATCTACGTTGACGATAGTTCAAATCTCTTTGATCAAAAAGGTGTTTTAAGCTCTTGTGATCCGAATAAATCGTACACTTGACACCATACAAGTAATGGCGCCAAATTTTCAACGCATGAACTACCGCCGCCAACTCAAGATCATGAGTCAGATATCTCGTTTCGTGTTCCTTTAATTGTCGAGAGGCATAAGCGATGACTTTACCCCTTTGCATTAGAACACACCCGAGCCCATTTAAAGAAACATCACAATAAACCGTCATGTCTTCTACACCCTCCGACAACACTAAAACCGGAGCTTGACATAACTTCTCTTTTAACAAATGAAAAGCAATTTCTTGCTCGTTCTCCCAATTAAATCACGCGTTCTTTCTCGTCAATTTTGTCAATGGAGAAGCGATCTTAGAAAAGTCTTGGATAAACCGAAGATAATAACCGGCCAATCCGAGAAATCTTCGAATTTCCGTAGGCGTAGTCGGCCGTCCCCAACTCTTCACCATCTCAATCTTCCCCGGATCTACTTCAATTCCATCTTTGTTCACAATGTGGCAAAGGAATTGAACTTCCCTTAGCCAAAATTCACATTTGGAGAATTTAGCATACAACTTCTCCTTCCGCAATGTCTTTAACACACTCCACAAATAGAGTTCACGTTCCTTCATACTCTTCGAATAGACAAGTATGTCGTCAATGAACACAATTACCGACTTATCCAACATAGGTTGGCACACTCGGTTCATAAGATCCATGAATGCCGCCGGTGCATTCGTAAGACCAAAAGGCATTACCACAAACTCAAAATGCCCATAACGCGTTTGAAAAGCCGTTTTCTCAATATCTTCCTCATGGACCCGCATTTGGTGATAGCCGGACCGTAGGAAGATTTTAGAGAAATACGTTGCACCTTGGAGTTGGTCAAACAAATCGTCAATCCTAGGCAATGGATAATGATTCTTGATCGTCACTTTGTTCAACTCCCGATAATCGATGCACATCCGCATACTACCATCCTTCTTCTTCACGAATAAAACTGGAGCGCCCTATGGAGAAGCACTAGGTCGGATAAAACCCTTTTCAAGCAACTCTTGGGTTTGATTTAACAACTCTTGCATTTCCGTTGGTGCTAAACGATAAGGAGTTTTAGCAATTGGGGTAGCCCCCGGAACCAACTCAATGCGAAATTCAACTTGTCTTTCCGCCGGAACACCAGGTAACTCATCCGGAAAAACGTCTTCAAACTCATTTACCACCAGAATTTCACGAATGGGTGGTGGCTATTCACGAGTATCAACAACATGGGCAAGAAAAGCCATACCACCACTAACAAGGAAATGACGTGCCCGTGCAAAAGTGCATATCGGCACAAGTCTTCTTCGCTTATCGCCATGAATAATTAATTCTCCCCCACTTGGGGTCTTCACACGAATAGATTTTTCATGGCATGCAATATCGGCTCTATAACGATCGAGCCAATCCATACCAACGACAATATCAAAATCACCCAAAGTCATCGGAATGAGATCGATTTCAAAAGTTTCGGTACCAAACACAACATTACAATTTTTGGAAACATCAACCCCTAGCACCGTTTTACCGTCCGCTATTTCGACTTCTACCGGATGACTTAATTTAGCTAGCGGTTTATTTAACTTAGGCACAAATCGAGGCGACACAAAGGACAAATTAGCACCACTATCAAAAAGTATCCGTGCCGGATTAGAGTTAACCATAAAAGTACATGAGACGACTTCATTGGATTGCTTGGCCTCATCATTGGTCATTAAGTAATTGTGACCCCTAGCCGTACCCGCCGCCTTCTCTAACTTCTTTACATGGTCATTATTTAAATCGGGACATTCTGGCCTCTTGTGCCCTTCTTTACCACAATTATAACAAGTGAGATTGGTTGTAGATGATAATTTCGGGCAATCACGAGAGATGTGACCTTTGTGCCCACAATTGTAGCAAGTGACCACGTGACCACCGGAATTTCCCCTCTTCACACTACCAACGCTTTCGGAGCCCTTCTTGCTATTTTTTTTAAAAAGTAATGACTCGAACCCTCAAACTTTCTTTTGCCGAAAGTAAAGCCACTCTTTCTCAAAATGAGCGCCTCAAAACCCTTTGCCATGTTGAACAATTCATCAAAGCTTTTTACCACACTTACACTAATCTTTTCTTGATAGTTATCGTTCAAGATTCGGTAAAAATCTTCCTTCAACATTTTATCATTCCCGACATACTCTGGGCAAAATTAGGTCTTGGACAAGAAAACGGATTTGAGAGTGTTCAAATTCATCGACCCTTGCCTCAAGGAACGCAACTCATCCTTGAGTCTAGTAAGATCGGCCGAAGTTCGGTATTCGTCGAAAAACTCCTTCTTGAATTCATCCCAAGTGAATTCCATGCATTGTTCTTCGCCATAAAGTTGGATCTTCGCGTCCCACCACAATTTAGCATCACCTCTTAACATGCTACAACCATACCTCGTCTTTTTATCGAGAGGGCATTCACATGTACGAAAATCCCCCTCCATATCGGAGATCCAACAGGCACTCTTAAGTGGGTCCCGTTCATCATCGAAGGTGGGAGGTTGAGAGTCCTTGAAATTCTTATAAAAGAAGTCCCGTCTCCCCACATTATCCTCTTGTAGAACAAGTTTAACTTGTTCCCTAACCACATTAACTAGTTGCTCGTCGATCGTATCTAGAAACATCTTCTTAACGTCTTCGAGAAACTCCGCTTTTTGACGTTTAAAGATGGCCTCAACTTTGGCCGTAAACTCAACATCCTCGCTCGTACCCCCTTCATTGTTCTCGGGTCCGTTTCTCGTCTTCATACTATAAAACGGAAAAGATTAAGCAACGGAATGAAAGGACTTAACACATATGTATATACATATACACCACACTACCCCATCTTGCTCAACAATCGTCGTACATTGCTTGTTTGACATGATTTGAACCCGTAACAGTGGTAGCTAATCATTGTTATGCGAGCACGTCGCGTTAACTTGCTAGTACAACGTATATCTCGCTTGATGATTGCAAATACAACACAAAACAATTAGCGCATAGTTAGTTCACCTAGCCCTAGGCACTACCCAATTCCCGGTCCGACCCGTCTCCTACAAGTCCCGCATAAAGCGCATACACAATTCAAGTCTAAGTCTAGGCACCTATCTCAAGTCGCCTAAATCCCTTAGACCATGCTCTGATGCCACTTGTAACAACCCAAACCAATAACTAACCGAATACGCGAAATAAATTTTTTTTTTTTTAGTCAGAAGGGTGCGCCACGCGCACCACCTCAGGGTGCGCGGCGCGCACAGGCCCAATTCAGTTCTGTCCGGTTTTGTCAATTTTCAAATAAAGATCTCCCACTTCCCGACATATTTAGATGAAAGGCTTTTCACAACATGATATAATAGTTAAAACTCACACGATTCAATAATAAAATAAGTTTTACGAAATCGGGCCCACATATGCCGTAATACGAGTTTCGTACAAAAGTATAAGTTTCAACCGAATTAGTTTAAATTCCAAAAGACACTAGAGCATGATGTTTGGGGGTTAAACTACCTAACTCTCGGTCAAACTTCAAAAGCTAACACATCCGAAAGCGTCCCCTATCAAAACAAGCGGGATCTCTAATCCAATCGTACGCCCTTACCCTTGTCAACGCCCGAGCCTATAAAAAGGTAAACAACGAGAGGGTAAGCAAAACGCTTAGTGAATGCAATAATTATACATACACATATATAACCTACTTACTTGCAATCACTTACACAATACCGCATACAAGCTAGCGATTCGACAACTATGCAAACATTATGCATATACCAATATCCGCAATCATAATAACCTAGCGATTCCAAAAGCATATAGTTCACAATTAAATATGCTAGTACAAAAATTCACACCACCATGGTTAACCAATCGTACAAAGAAATGGTACTCGAATTTCCCATCGGTGTTCATAACAACCGTTAGCGTACAACAACATATATCACTAACCCTTGGCAGAACGACAACACATATCCGTTCATAAAGCCGTTATTGTACAACGACATATATCACTAACTAGGACAACACATATCCGTTCATAAAAGTCGTTAGTGTACAACAACATATATCACTAACTCGGACAACACATATCCATTCTTAGAAACCGTTAGTGTACAACAACATATATCACTAACTAGGACAACACATATCCGTCCCTACAAATAAATACATTATATACATACATGTATACTTATTCCACTCACCTTAACACCAAGATGATGCTTATGCACTTCCAAAAGCTTCAAAGCAAAGTACCTAATACAGTAAGTACTCAATCAACACAATCTAGTTGGACTAAACACCAACCATTCACTCATGTGCATTTAATGACTTAAATGCATTAAATGCCCCATTTTCACCAAAACCGTCCATTTAAGGTCAAGACCATCATTAACCACTAAAAGCTAGTGCTTAAGGTCCAACAATACTAACTACCTCGTAATCGAGGTATCTCACACCCATCTTTCCTAAATTAGGTCAATCATTACTATTTTAACCATTTTAAAACCAACACACCCATTTTGGGTCATCTTCAAACCCAAACAACACCCATTTACTAAATATCTAGGTGTGATAGTAATTAACTAACCCATTTTAGGCTCATAAATCTCAATTAACACTTTGAAACACTAGGTTAATTACTATTGAGTCTTCATGACTCAATCTTACCCAAGAACACCCAAAATCACCAAATATGGGTTTTATGTTCATCACTAACCCAAACCCTAACCCTTATACAAATTAAAATAGGGAAATCAAAGTTAGAACATACCACCACAACCAAAACGTAGCTAACGACTAGATGAACAACTTTAATACTTGAGCTTTAACCTGGATCAAGCTTCTTCCTCCTTGATTCAAGCTTTCTCTCACTTACAGTGTTTTTTCTCTCTAGGTTGAAGTAGAATTGAAGATGGGGTTGGTGGTTGTGTTGATTGTCCATCAACCACCAAAAATCTGGCCATAAGTGCCCTAAAATCGGCCTCAAGTGAAAGGACCATCATGCCCCTCATTAAACTTAAATTAAAAGCAGAAATTTGTTAACAGGAGGAGTGCGCCACGCGCACACTTAATAGTATGCGGCGTGCACATGTGGTCTTAACCAGTTCTGCTTCTGTTTAATTACACTCTGCAGCCCACACTTTATGTACACTATTTACACCACTGTACAATTATTATTTGGGTCTTACAATAACCCCAAGGGCGAAGTAGAAGAAAACAGCTTCTTCCGGTGGAAGTTGAAAAAGGAGAATGACTGTTGCGATAGTAAGAATAAGGACAAGGATCAGAACTGAATTAAGCATTTTCACAATCTTTTGAATTTGGGAATTGAGTATAGGAGTGGTAAAAGTAATGGAACGGGAGAAGTTATTTTATAGTGAGATATTTGTTAAAGAAATCAAGGCAGAATTCTGCATTTAATTAGAGAGATCCTAATTTCCGAAATTACCGAAGAATCAAATCTTTTAGATTTCGAATATTTTCTTTAAATTCCTTGAATTTCGAAATTCAGCAGTGACTACATCAGAAGTCAAGATGAATCTTTATTTCTCATTTCACTCTTTTGTGATAATTTCACACGTACTCTTCACAAAATCAAATTAATTTATCTATATTAACCAATAATGATAAAACTCTATTTTTCAGCTCCTATTCGTCATGAAAACATTCATATTGTTAGCCATGACGACCTCAATCAAATTTTGGAGACGAAATTTCTTTAACGGGTAGGTACTGTGACGACCCGGAAATTTCTGACCAAATTTAAACTTAATCTTTATATGATTTCGACACGATAAGCAAAGTCTGTAATGTTGAAGTCTCAAAAATTTTGAACTGATTCATATATTCATTTGACCTTCGACTGCTCTCGACGATTCACGAACAATTAATTGTAAATAGATATGTGTGTATGTATATATAAATAATAATTCAAAATATAATTTGAAGTATTATATGTTGTTGTTATTAAAAAATAATAAAATAAAAAATAGGATATTATAATAAATATTATTTAAGATATATCTATATATATAAATAAAGTAAATTAAAAATAAATATTAAATGATTGTAATACTCGTCTGATGTTCCGATTGATATTAAGCAAGTAAAATTCAGACTCGTGTGATTTTAAAATAAACAGTAATCCGAAAATAAGTTATATAAATCATAGGCTTATTAAAAATATATTTAGGAACTATTTGTTGAATTTTAAAACTTTTTATATTTTACTTGGGGTTGGAAGTGAATAATTAATGTAATTTTGATTTAATAATTAATGACCGATTATTATACCATAATGACTAAAATAAATAAAAATATTTATTGTAAAAATTTTTGGATTTTTCCAAAGACTTTTATCCATAACTAATTGATAACGAAGCACGATATAATCTCTGTAATAATACCTTCCGTAATATAAGCCAAATGTAATGGCTGCTACTTTTTAAAAACGCGTTTGACTATACATGATCACTCAATTTTCCTTCCACTTGCAATATTATATATACCTATCATTATCTACTATGTTTACAAGTGTGTGTGTATATATATATATATATACACATATATATATATATATATATATATATATATATATATATATATATATATATATATATATATATATATATATATATATATATATATATGTGTGTGTGTGTGTGATAACAACTGGAAACAAGCATCAACTTTGGCCATCCTCCACCACCTACGGCCCAACATATTAACCATCATCATGAACAACCCATAACCGCCATGGGAAAACACCACCTCCGGCCACTGTTCAGGCATGATAAACCACCACAATCCACTACAAAAACTAGCACCACCCTTGTTATGTTCTCTCCTGTTTACTACTACATATTACTACTAGGCTATCAGTTTCTTTTGAACAATCACCTTGAAGAACCTTAACAACCACCACCACTCCATCGTGAAGCTACTGTTTCGGTCTCCTATCATGAACAAAACCCACCACTTTGAACCACTTTCTCCTCTATCTATTTTTACATGTTGCATCTCTTGTTTTCTGTTGTCCCAACGACAAACCACCTTATTCTCTTGTTTTGTGTTTCTTGATTGATCTTCACAACCACATCCCACCACCATCCCGTACACCATCATCACCACAATTAGATAACTGCCACTCCACCATGTACAACCACCTCAACCATTACACCGTGAACCACTACCGTTTACCACCCTTGATCACAACCATCGATCACCACCATCTATATCGCCCTCTCTCCCTCAGGAAACCACCATTTAGACCACCCACCAACATCACTATAATCGCCATCACCATCAATCTCCTACAATATTTTTCTGTTTTCAATCGTAGAACAAACAACCACATCTCAACACCACTATGATCCACCACCGATGCCATTTTTCTATTTCATATGTGCTGCTGCTATGCTTCTTTTCTGTTTCAGTCCAACAACGTTAGTAAGCCACAACAATCACCATAGTTCACAACTACTGCTGCACTTTTGATTCGATTACGAGCTGAGAACAACACCTTTAAACCACTACAACTTGCATTTATACTTCTGCTACTGCTGTAAATTCCTGATTAATACCGATGTACAACTGGTTTGTTGTTTCTATTCGCGACAAACAATGAATCAAACCACCACTGTGTAGGTAACAACGATGATATTATTTTATTGCTGTTTACTATTTCTTGCTCATTCGAAAACCACCAATTTTTTTTCTCTTGCTTCATCGATATGTACTGCTACAGTAGATACATACACATGTTTTTGTTTCTTCTATTAAAATAAAAAGAATATGATGAACTATGTGAATAAAGGTGGATAATAATGATGAAAGGGATGCGTTTTTGTGTCTGTTTCTTTTGTTTCTTTACTGATGAGGAACCCACCACAAAAGTAAATAGCTAATCGATGCTTTCTTTAATCCCAACATATCATAAAACATCGACTGTGTTTCTTTTCGATTTAGGTTTAAGCAAACAGCAGCCACGAATTGTTATTAGACCGTGATTCTTTGGACTTAGTACTTGGGCTAGCTTGTTGAGCTTCTAATTAAGTTATGATTAGGCCAAGCCTAGGTTGGTTATCGGGCTAGAAACATAAACCGCAAACAATTGGTATTTTGAATATATGTAACTATCATACATTTGCCGGTGAACTGTCTAATAGATTATGATCATGGGAAAATTTCAATTATGTTAATGGTGTATGATGTTTATCGAAGAAATTAGGATGAGTTAATGATATAGGATAAGTAAATGATAATGGATGTTGTGATGATAAAACGAATCGAGATTTTTAGAAATGGTGATCGAGAAGACAAAGATTAAAATAATGGTATGATTATAATTGTAGCAATGATACAGAAAAAAAATGATAATGATTGGACGATGAAGTTATGTTAATGATAAAGATAATACGATGATGATAAAGATGTAGGATGATGATACTAAATTATTATGATATGGAGATTTTGATGATTAGGATTATGAGGATAAGATATTAAGGATAATGATGCTATGATGATGTTAAGATGATAAGATGAAAGTGATTAAATGATACATGATGTTTCAATGATGATGACGATGTTCAATGATAATGATATAGTATTAAGATGATGATGATTGGTATTATGGTAAAGATGATAATGATCCGTAATCACCATGGATGATGGATGGCGATTAAGATGATGAATGATGGTATAACAATTTACCATCATCATTATTATTATTAGTATTATTATTATTATTATTATTATTATTATTATTATTATTATTATTATTATTATTATTATTATTATTATTAATATTATTAATATTATTATTATTATTATTAATATTATTATTTTAGTATTATTATGATTATTATTTTAACAAACACATGATATTTTTATAAAAATATATATATATATATATATATATATATATATATATATATATATTTATATATATATATATATCATATTATATATTATTTTTTTTAAAACTAAAATGTTATTATTATTATTATTATTTAAGTTACATATTATATATAAATATATTTTAATATAATCATATATATAAATTTTAATACATTATATATATTTTAATTAAAACCCTTTAATATGAATCTAATATATAAATATTAAGTATATATTTTAAATATATAAATATAATTAATTTATTTATTAATAAATATTAATATATATAAACTTGTTTGAATATTATTATATGTTTTAATATATATAAATAATATAGGTTCGTGAATTCGAGATCAACCCTGCATTGTTCAATTCCGTCATATGCATATTTTTACTACAAAATAAAGTATGGTGAGTTTCATTATTCCCTTTATATATATATTTTTGGGACTGAGAGTACATGCGCTAATTTTATTAATGTTTTACGAAATAGACACAAGTGATCAAAAACTACATTCTATGGCTGGATTATGAATATTGAATATCACCCCTTTTTAGCTTGGTAACCTAATGATTAGGAAACGGGTATGGCCCCTAATCGACGCGAATCCTAAAGATAGATCTATGGACCTCAATAAGTCCCATCCGGGGTACGGATGCTTTAGTACTTCGAGATTATTATTATTATACAGACGAGAGGTTCTATTTGGGGATATTCTATGCATTAAAGTTAAGTCGGTTATCAAGCGTTCACCATATGAATGATTTTTAATTCGCGGGTTACGCGTGTTATTTTGTACTCGGGTTACGTGTACAATTAAATATATGAAATCTTGTGGTCTATTAAAATGATGGAAAAGATTGTTTATGATAAACTAATGAACTCACCAACCTTTTGGTTGACACTTTAAAGCATGTTTATTCTCAGGTACGAAAGAAATCTTCCGCTGTGCATTTGCTCATTTAGTGATATTACTTGGAGTCATTCATGACATATTTCAAAAGATGTTGCATTCGAGTCGTTGAGTTCATCAAGATTATTATTAAGTCAATTATAGTTGGATATATTATGAAATGATATGCATGCCGTCAACTTTCGATTTAAAGAAAGTTTGTCTTTTAAAAATGAATGCAATGTTTGTAAAATGTATCATATAGAGGTCAAATACCTCGCGATGTAATCAACTATTGTGAATCGTTTATAATCGATATGAACGGGTCCTTTCAAATGATGTCTGTCATGTTGAGATTTAGAAAATTCCCACAAATCCCTCACCTTCCCTCACGAAAAATCAAACACTTTCACCGACATCACCGACAACATCAACGACGGTTCTACTTTTAGCTATTCTTCCACCATCATATGGTTATGCCATTGTTTCACCACCTCAGTCACCTTCTCGTACAATGTGGACATATGGATTTGAATATCTTTCTCCAGATGAGTTGGAGGTGTTATACCTTGCTGTATTTAACAGACGTCCTAATATTGACAAAATTCGCGAGAGGATGCTACTTTATACTGAACAAGAAAGGGTAATATTTCCAAACTCACCATGAAAATCACCTGGACCAATCCACATGCCAGACCATGATGATTTCGATCCCAACAATCTTCATGAGGGGGAGAATAGATATGGTCATGGGTCAGGTACTTATTATACACGCTCATCATATGAACATGGTTTATCAAGTCAACAAAGAAGAACCGATGATGTGGTTGATATCTCTGATAGTTCTGAAAGTGAAAAGGTTGATGATATCAAACATGAAAATATTGATTGCTTTTTAGATGAGGTGATTCCTAAAAGAGAAGGTGACTCATAGACTTTAAAGATAATGGATGTAGATCACAAGGATGCATTAGATGAACAAACTTTACAAGATGATTGATCAAGCATATTTTCACGGGGTCAAGGTGAATCTACGCTTGAGTGCATAAAAGGGTTTAAGGACTATCAATATTCGAACCTCCTACCTTAGTCGTGGATGACCCACATCGGTATCGTTTCGATTCCAACATTGTGGCCAATTTGAGAGTCCACCAACAACCTAGCATACGAGGTTGAGTGGCACAAAGACATGAAGGTTTCATAGTTTATAACATACCTAAAATTCTTTATATGAATGATCGTATGAAGCTTGTTCGTACGATAGTGTGTATGCTATGTTACGTATTAGTAACGACTGTGTTTTTAGGGTTTGAGAGCTATGTATTTATAGGCTAACGAATTAGGGTTTGGATAGGATTTCATCCTTAATTAAATGTGATCTTTTCCCTAACTAACTCACGTTATTTAAGGAATAAGAATCTGGATTATTTATACCGTACATTGTTCTAGAACGTAATGAACCCTTATGCAAGTATACGAAACTTACATTAATTGGTATAGGCGCATATTGAATGCGGCTATACCCGTGCCATATATCTTACATGGCAATTAGCGTGCGGCTCAGGACTTTGGATGCATAATTCGTATAGTCATGCGGATATGTGTATCATTAAGTCCCCCCAGTTCGATGTTATATACGATGAAAATAATTGTATGACGTCGAACTAGTAAGAAAAACTTATACACAAAATGAACCATTAAAAGTCCTTAAACCAAATGAACATGCTTTATATTCGTATTTGAATGCATAGATGGACACAAGAATATTTAAATATATATGTGTAACCGGGTACTGTGGCAGCATTAAATGCAATGTATGCGTGCAGTCACTAAACTGTCTTTTCGGCTATATTTCCTACACCCGAGGTGACAACTGTCACTATTTACCGAAAAGGTAATGATTGTAATTATGCAACCGCCTGGTAATGCTAAGGTGTACATCATCTTAACAAGGTGTTTAGCTTAAGATTACCACACGTGTGCGGTTGTGATTTCACCACTGTTATTTTTTAACCTACATATTTTATCTATAAATACCGTTTTAGCTTATTTTGTCTCTTAATCTCTTCCATTTATAGCCATTTACAGCCTTTCATCTTCTCTGCCAAAAATCCCTTTTTCAAGGTATGTGATAGTAAAAATTTATTTACCCCACGCTCATACTTTTATGCATTCCAATACGTAACCTTAGTTACATATTAACTTCATATTTTGATAATATTATTTTATTTTGCAGATGAAGATGAAACTGTATGCACCTGCTCCTGCTACCAATTCTGGTAATCTCCCAAATGTTCCGGCTACACAACCGGAAACCATAGCTTTGCTTTTTAAAACTGATGAAGTCGGAAGCTTATTTAGCCATAAAAGACTATTTGATGAATGTATTTATGTGTCCATCAGACTTGTTCTATAACTTGGCTATAAATTCTCACATCACTTTCTTGTTATTTCAGGTTTTAATGGTGTATCACACGATGTTCCTTGTTTAACACGTGCATGTCCGAATCCTGTTGATCCATCTCTGTCGATTCCAAATATCAACGAGTTTATGAAAGTTCCAGCCACAGTTTCGCCGAACAATTTTCTTACTTACAATCTTGTGCACCCTGCATCTGGTGCAGAAGTTTGCTAATCTATCTCCCGCGGAAGAGCTATATGTTGATGCTCAATCTACATTGTTCAATTTGGCAAAAGATTTTAACCACCTTCACCAAAAATCAGCTGCTCTTGCTAATCCGCCAGCGACATCAGCATCGGATACAACCAAGATATCTTTGTTGGAAGAGGACAACTCTGGGCTTTCAGCCCAACTTGCAGTTGTTGTGACTGCTCATGTGCAAGCAGAAGAGTGCATCAATGTTCTGATGCAAAAGAGACAACATGATCAAGACCAACACAATGCTGAGAAGAAGTTCATGGAGTCCGAAATTTTATATTTGTCTGCGAAATTGATGGAGGCGGAAAGTCATTTTGCCTTTCTCAATGACAGTTTTAGTGACTGGATTTCGGCCCAAGAATCATGGGGCACAAAACATGATGCGGTGAAGGCATAGTATGACATCCTTCAAAAGGGTTTGCCGGTAATTGTACAACATGCCCTTGATTGTAAAGCTGTCGAGCAGCGGTTCGGTGCAGCGATGGTAGCTGCGCGTGCATATGAGCGCACCCTGTTTTGGGATGTTATTTGTCAAGAAATGTATCAAGCCTTCCATTCCTCCAAATGTTTATGAGTTTCTCTCTGATGGTACAAAAGGAAGATGTAACCATGCCTGTGTCTTGCTAGAGTAGATACCCATTCCCTGCCTGGATCAGTTGGTGAATGATGCTAGTGTTTCTGCTCAGCAGATTGTGAATGACAAGTTTAACTAAACTTGTTATGCTACCCGGGGTGGATGTTGTTTGTCCATTTCGAGTAGCAATTTTTTGGGAGCGAGGGATGGGCCTTGCAGTTTGAAGGTTTCACATCCCTATATCATATTTTACTTTTTTGTTTCAAGCAGGGTATGCGTCTGATCGCTGCGTGCGAGGATAGCATATTCTCCTTAGTGTAGGGCAACGTTCTAGCCAAGCCACCCTTTTATTTATTTATATTAGCATATACTAGTTTATATTTTGTACAAGTCACACTATTATGCTAAGCGTTAGACTTTATATTTTTTTGCCCCAACTGTAATTGGTAGGTTTAAATATTATAATCGAATATATCTATTGGTTATCTGCAATTATATTATTGTATTTTGTGAAATCATTATGGCGGATATAACGATTCATTACAATTTCTATGCATGTGATAACTCTATTTTAGAATAAATGCCATGATTTTGTGATGGGAGCGATCCCTCAATCTTTTCATGATCTTTTTGTTCTTGTGCTAACAATCCAATGTTATACGCAAAAGAAGTAAACCAATGCTTGTATGTTTATACTCAAGACTTTTATAAAAACATTTATAAGTGTTTACGCATATGCAATCCAATGCAATTTATCTGTACTTAAGACAAACCAATGTCTTTATTCAAGAGTCTTTCGGCCACGCCAATGTTCGGGTATTTTTAAACAAGTAAACCAAACTTGTATTTTATAGTCTAGGCTGTGCAAGTCTCCGTCTTGCGCGGTGTATAAGTGTTTGAAATAATTCAATGTTTTACTACTATCACCATTAAAAATAGTATTAGTAATCAAACTAAGCTATGCCACTTGAGACTCGAAGTGTATCCCTGTGCAGCTTAGGGGCATGCAATCAACAAATGTAAAAATACAAAAGTTATTGGCTTACACTGAATGACTCAATTTATTTCAAACTTTTTTTTATCAACACTTAGTTGTCATGTTTGCAATGGAAAATGGAAAATTACATAATAAAAAATTCAAACAGCTTTTTTAGGGTGATCAATCCCTCTATTGTTTTTCATATGTAGCACCGTTGGAGTGTTTGTGCATGCCAGGTGTGCTTTATTTCTCTTCCATCTAAACCTACTAACCGATACGCCCCTGTATCGCTTACACCAATAACCTTGTATGGTCCTTCCCATTTGGGTCCAAGTTTACCCGTATCTTCTGCTCTACTTGCTTCATTCTTTCGCCACACCAAATCATCCAAATGGAAAGATAATGGTTGTACGCATTTATTATAGTAGCTTGCGATTCTTTGTTTATTGATTGCTTCTTTTATTGCGGCCATTTCCCTGCACCCTTCAACCGTATTTAGATTTTCACGCAATTCTTCGCTATTGCTACTTTCATCGAACGAAGCTATGTGCATGGTTGGCACATTTATTTCCACGGGTATTACTGCCTCGGACCCATACACCAAGCTGAAAGGTGTTTCATTAGTTGCGCCCTTTGGGGTCGTGCAGTGTGTCTACAACACGTTTGGTAGTTCATCTATCCAACCCCTTCGACACATCCCAAGTCTTGCTTTGGGAAAAATACATTATCTCGATTTCTTACTTCACATTGGCCATTTGCTTGGGGGTGTGTGACTGATGTGAATGTTTGCTTTATATTCAGTTCTTGGCACCAGTCACTGAATGGGTTTCCTTCGAATTGTGTACCATTATCACTCACAATTTCATTTGGTATTTCGAACCGACAAACGATGTTTTCCCATACAAAATTGTGGATCTGTTTACCCAAAATTGTTTTGAGCAGTTTGGCTTCTACCCACTTTGTGAAGTAATGTATAGCTACAACCAAAAACTTTATGCCTCCTGGTCCAGCGTGGAATGGTCCCACTATATCGATTGCCCATTTGCAAAATGGCCATGGAGACGTAACTGGTATCATTGGATGCCGCGGAGCTTTACTTACCGGAGCATGCAGCTGACATGACCGACATTTTCGTATTATTTCTGCGGCGTCTCTGTACATTTACGGCCAATAGTATCCAAGCCGCATTATCTTGGATGCTACAGTTTTATGTCCTAAATGCAAAGCGGACATTCCCTCATGCACTTCCCGGATAATTGATTCTGCTTGAGTTGGATTAAGACACCGCAAATGAGGTCCCAAGAAAGATTTTCTATATAGGACCCCTTTGTCTAGCAAATACATTGGTGCTTTCATTTTAATTCTCCTTGCCTCCGTTGAATCTATTGGCAATGTTTCGGTGTTCATAAATTCCACTATCGGTGTCATCCAACTTAACTCTTCTTCTTCGTCTGTGGCAGATATGCAGTCTGTGTCAATAGATTTGACCTTTACTTCTTCCACCCAAATTTCTTTTTTGAAATGGTTGAACGTTAAAGCGGCTAACTTACTAAGCGCATCTGCCTTTTTATTCAACGTTCTTGAAACCTGCATTATCTGGAATACATCAAAGTCTACTGCAAGTTCTTGCACGAGCTTCAGATATTTTTGCATTGACTCATCATGTGCTTCAAATGCTCAGTTGAATTGATTTGCCACTAACTGTGAATCAAAAAATACTGACAACTCTTTTACTTCCAAGTATTTTTCTACGTGCATCCTAGATAGTAATGCTTCATACTCAGCTTCATTATTTGTCACAGGGAAGCTAAAGCCCAACGCGAAGGTATACTCCTCTCCTTCTGGACTTTTTAGTATTATTCCGGCCCCTGCGCCTTCTAGACCACAGGCCCCGTCTGTGTGCATTTCCCACATCTGTTCGGGCAGCGGTGGTATTTCTTTTGATTCGTGCGAGATTTCAATGTCTCCGGCTGTTTCATCTAGATAATCTGCTAGGACTAGCCCTATTACCGCATTTCTTGTGAGAAACTTATCTCGTGCTCACCTAATTCAATAGCCCATTTGGCCATGCGACCAGAATTTTCTGGTTTGTATAGCACCTGCTCAACAATTGATAGTGAATTTGAATTTGCAAGAATTTTTTCAAGCAATTTTAGGCTTTTACTAATATTTTGTTTTTTGTCATACCTGCTTTATTGGTTGGTTCGTTAAGACAATTTTTGGATGCGCTTGGAAATATCTTCTTAAGCGTCTGGCCGTATGCACAAGCGAATAAATGAGTTTTTTGATGGCAGGGTAATTTATTTCGCTTCATGTTAAGGCTTTACTAATAAAATACATAGGCATTTGTACCTGTTCACACATCATAATATGTATAATTTTAAATGTCTATTGAATAAGAAATAACTAAGTTTAAGTTTCAGGTGCATACCTGCCCCTTGTTTGCTATCAGTACTAAACTTATCTCTTCTTTAGATGCCTCTAAGTAAAGTATTAATATCTCTCCTGCAATCGGCGCAGTCATCGTTGGCAATTCCTTTAACAACTTTTTCATCTCTTGGAAAGCAACTTCTGCTTCCTCTGTCCAGTTGAAATCCATTTTCTTTAAACAATTTTTCAGCGTCACGAAAAAGGGCAACGATCGTTTTGCGGATTATGACAAGAATCTCGTTAACGCGGCCAATTTACCTATCAAACTCTGCACCTCCTTCTTACTTCTAGGTGATGGCATACTTTCGATGGCTTCTATTTTCTTTGGATTTGCGCGTATTCCGCGCTCAGTGATTATATGTCCGAGAAATTTTCCCTCTTCTTCTCCAAAGCTACATTTTGAGGGATTGAGCTTCATGTTTATCTTTCTTAATGACGAGAACGTTTCTAATATATCATCCAATAAACTTTGCGCTGTTGTGTTTTTTATCACCAAATCGTCAACATATGCTTCTAAATTTATGCTAATCTGACTTTTAAAAGCCTCGTCTATTACGCGTTGGTATGTTGCTGCAGCATTCTTTAAACCAAACAACATTTTTGTATAACAATAAATGCCTTGGCTTGTGTGAAAGGCAGTTTTGTCTTCATCGTCTGCGGCCATCTGTATCAGATGGTATCCTTTATACGCATCCAAAAAACACTTGTACCGAAATAGTGATTCGACTTTCCAGTCTATTTCTAGTAAAGGATAGTTATCCTTTGGACAGGCCTTATTAATATATGTGAAGTCGACGCACTTGCGCCAAGATCCATTGGGCTTCTTCACCAGTACTGGGTTTGCTACCCAAGTTTGGTACCGCACTTCTCGCAATATGTTTGCTTTAACCAGTTTGTCGACTTCTGCCTTTAACCATTAGCTTCTTTTTGTTCCATACCGCGTTTCTTTTAGCGTACTGGCGTCAGACTTGGGTTTGCAGTAAGCTTATGCTCAGCTATTTCCCTTGGCACACCGGTCATATCTGCTTCTTTTCATGCAAAGACATCTGTGTTAGAAGCTAATATGTTACAGAGTTTAAACTTTGTTTCATTAGACAATCCTTCGCCGATCTTTATTTTTTGGTCCGGATATTGCGGGTTTGCGATGATCATGCAGCTCCGCAGCTCCTCCTCTTCACTTGGATGTTTTTCAGCTTGTTCTACAGCCGCAACACTTGCGTCCTGTGTTTCTGACCTTATCCTTGCGATTCCTAATGGAGTTGGGAATTTTATAAGACCATGCACCGTGGAAGGAATGGCCGTCAACTTTTGCAATGTTGTGCGTCTTAAGAGCGCATTGTATTTTGAGTAAGATCTTACTACAGCAAATTCTACTGTTGTACTTCTTACTAACTCCTTATTATCATCATCTACTAGCTCTAACTCCAAATCAATGATCCAAATTGGCCATGCGGATTTGCCAGGAAACCCTGATAATGTGGTACTGGGAGCTATCAGTTTTGCCCGTACCGTTCCAGGCAGCAACTGGAAACAGTGTTCGTACATTATATCGACACCGCAACCAGTATTTATGTGCAATCATTTTATGATGTACCCACAGCCTTTAACGGTCCCTTAAATTGTGATGGGCGCATCTGATGGTTCTTGCGCTATTGCCGGGAAAAAGATGGGAGCGTTTTCCCATTCCTCTGACAATTCTATTTTGCGTTGCTGATTTGCTCGTCCGCTGATGACCATGTTGATGGTTTTCTCTGTTTCCCTTCCATCATTCTTTCTTTGCCTTGGATACTCTTTTTCTCCTTTTGGCTTCTCACTTGATGCTTTTTCACCCTTCTTCAAGTGTTACAATCTTCCTCTTTTGAGTTTAGCAACTACCTTTCTGATTAGATGCCGACATTCATTGGTTTCATGACCATAATCATCATGAAAATTGCAAAATTTGCTTTTGTCTCTATTCCCATATTTTGACAAAGGTATCGGGGGATCAAAGCTTTTGTATACTGCCTCCGTAGCTAATATTTCTTTTGGTGTTTTTGTGTGGTCTTTTATCAATGCAACATTATCAGTGTGGTTATTTTTATACCTTTGGCTTCCTCCCCGTTGTTATTGTTAAACTTGCGGTATTTTTTCATTATTGTAATTACCGCCTCGGAACGGCCCATGACTACTATAACGCTTGCCAGATTCTGACCCTCTTCCTTGCGCACGATAATAATTGTCATCGATATCCATGTTTGAAGAGGTATTTCCACAATTTTTATTTTATATTTTCTTGCGCACGCATGTAATCATGCGTTTCTTTTATAGCTTCTGCAAAAGTTTCCGGCACTCTTCTGCGCAAACGCTGCCATAAGGATATGTCTTTCGGTGTCTATGCAATGTATAAAGCCGGACACTTTCTGACTTTCTGGGAGGTCTTGTATTTTGGCCACTTCCTTGGTGTACCTATCTATGATTTCCCCCAGACTTTCTTTTGGTTTTTGCTTGATGTCATGACATTCAACGTGCGTTCTTTTGTGGGCGCGCAAATTGTGGAAGATTAATAGGAATCTTGAGCGTAAATCCGCAAAGCCTGTAATGCTTTGGGCTGGCAAGTTGTTGAACCATTTCCTTGCTACCCCTGCAGCACTATTGGTAGCATATGGCATGCTACTGCGTCACCCCAGCTGTGCGTTCTTGCGGTTCCTTCGAATTTTTGCAAAATATCATCTGGATCTGACAACCCATCGTAACTTCCCAATGTTAAAGGTAACACAGGTGTCACTATAAAAGGATGATTTACAATATGCGGCACAAATTTTTCTGTCGTAGGAGCTAATTCAAGACTTTGTTTAGCTTTTTGTCCTTGCATTACCGCAAACCAGTTGTTCATAAGTTCTTGTACTCGTGCTGGTTCATTAAAAGCTGGTGCCAAATGTGGCGACGCAACTTGCTGCAACTGAGATATAAAGCTGTTGGATACAGTCGAGAGATATTGCGTCCTACTATATTGATTGCTTGCAGCATCAAAAATTGGTTGCGAAGATGCATATGCTGTTGACCCTTGTTGCGGTGTCAGCATAATATATGAACCATCTGGGTTTCTCAGGCCCATCTGTATAATTCTTTCCTGAGCATTCTATGTGGTAACCCTCTCGATAGGAGTTTCGGGTTCGACCGAAGTGATGATCGGTATGGTGCCCACACAGGTAGTTTTAACTTTAAAACCTGGTGGAATGGTTTCGCTTGGAGAACCAAAGCTCAAATTCTTTGGTGGCAGATCTTCAAATGGTTTGAAGCTAGTTACTGTTTCTAACACGCTTCCATCGGGAGAGTGCCACCAATTCTTAGATGGTTCTTTTGAAACCGTTTCTGATGCAGATGGTCCTGTTTTGACATTTTTATGTCGATGGAGGCTTCGATGTGCCTTTGACTGGCGCAGGTGGCGTCAGTGGTGTGTTCATAACAGTCGTTGTAGGTATTTGAAACCCTGAACTTACTAGAGAATCCGATCGCCCCTGATTTTCGGCATTCTTGTTTCCTCCACCCATACTTGCCGACAAATTTGAAAACCTGAAAGTGACCGATTAATTAAACAAAAAAGTTTTACGGAAAGAATATATAATAAATTATATACAAAACAAATTCCAATCTTATTTGTTCACATAACCGGTCCCACAGATGGCGCCAAATGATCAAGCATATTTTCATGGGGTCAAGGTGAATCTACGCTTGAATGCATAAAAGGGTTTAAGGACTATCAATATTCGAACCTACGACCTTAGTCGTGGATAACCCACATCGGTATCGTTTCGATTCTGACAGGGTGGCCGATTTCAGAGTCCACTAACAACCTAGCATACGAGGTTGAGTGGCCCAAAGACATGAAGTTTCATATTTTATAACATACCTGAAAGTCTTTATATGAATGATCGTATGAAGCTTGTTCGTACGATAGTGTGTATTCTATGTTATGTATTAGTAACGATTGTGTTTTTAGGGTTTGAGAGTTATGTATTTATAGGATCACGAATTAGGGTTTGGATAAGATTTCATCCTTTATTAAATGTGATCTTTTCCCTAACTAACTCACGTTATTTAAGGAATACGAATCTGGATTATTTATACCGTACATTCTTCTAGAACGTAATGAACTCTTATGCAAGTATATGAAACTTACATTAATTGGTATAGGTGCATATTGAATGCAGCTATACCTGTGCCATATATCTTAAATGGCAATTAACATGCGGCTCAGGACTTTGGATGCGTAATCCGTATGGTCATGCAGATATGCGTATCATTAATGATCAACATCAGTATCTGAGGATAATCGAAACTTTGAGGATATTGAGGAAATACTAAATGAAAAGGGTGCAGTAAATGAGTTTTTCAGATCATCAATTTATCAACATTCTGACACCGATAGTAGAGTTCTGCTTACAACTTGAAACGTAAATTTTCTCAAACGGAAAAGAAGATTCCCCAACACCTCCAAATCCCGATATTTCATTTCAAACTTCTGAGGTTGTACTTATTAGAGCGGCTGATTTCCAAAATGAAAGTGAGGAAGAATATTTGATCTTACGATCACCATTCATTGAAGAACTATCCTACAAGATCTTCTGTGAAATAGATCTCATATTGGAATTATCAATGTGTGTTCTTGGTGCCTGGAAATTCCACAAGAAGCCTTAATATCTGAGATCATATCTAGTCGTTCGAAAGATCTACAAGATAAAGAACGAAGAAAATCTTCAAGATCAGAAAAGTTATGAAATCAAAAGCATCAACAAAATCTTGATGATAAATCAAAAGGGAGTTCGTATGCCTTTATTCTTAGTGACAAGAATGGATGATGAGGATTATCAATCCTTAGAGGCATATTTTGAAATGCTAAAAATGAATGACATCATCTTCATATACAACTACTTGACTGACTTGGATAATGCGACAACTTTTCATACAATTGCTTGAAAGCAGTTTACAGATTCATTCTTGATTTAATGAGATGGATGTCAGTTCATGACTTTCAAATGGGGTTAAAATCCGAACATAGCAAGATTGGGATTAGACCACTAAATCAACTAATTGAAGGATTGCAATACATGTCCTTACTTCAAGTTTGTGACAATCCATATGAATTTGTGTTTGTGAATTCAAACTACACATAGATATTCATGAGAGCTTTTGAATTCATGAGATAATCCAACGGAACGTTGGGATATTCTCTCAAACATTTAAAGACGAGATTGGATAATGGGTGCTATTCTTTAGAAGATGCTGAAATTGTCAAAGTGATCATTAAGAGACTTCGAAGCTGACTCAACACACAAAGAAATGTGAGAAGGTATGGGAAGCTCAAAGGATTCAAGTCAAGAATTCACTTTAGAGGAACAAAGTTCCTATAATTTTCTAATTAAGATTACAATCTAAAATTCACATTTAACACTAAGGGGGAGATTGTTAGGACCTCAAAGTTAGATAGTGTGAATAAGCTTAATTAGAAGGTTCTATAGAGGAAATCTATATATAGAACCTAAGTAGTCCTAAATAGATAGCCATTGCATTGTATTGAGTTTAAGAAGATGTGGAATGTAATTGTGTCTGAATTACTCTCTGTCTAAATCTATTGCTTTCTGTCCGAATCTCAATCTTACTCTTGATTCTTCGTTATTCAATCATGATCTGACCTATCAGTAAAGTATCAAAAGAAATCATAAATTGGGAATTTTCTCTGAATGGTTTAAATAAGGTAGTCATGACACAAATAAGAATTGTCTTAAAGAGTTTAGGAATAGTAAATCATTCTAACTTTATAAGGTATAATGTTCATAACTTTGACACTGATTCGTACGAAGATATATCTAAAATAATCTTACAATTAAATCTTAATTTTAAATCGGGGCATCAATTATAGCTAGAATTGTATCTATGTTTATGTATTTATCCACTTTAACTTATCCACTAGCCAAAACCATACCCTTGTTGATATCGGCTAAAAAGTCACGTTTTTACCTCGATATTAAGGCCTAAAGGCGATGCAAAAAGAATCAAGATAAATGGAGCTAAAACGAAGATTCTAGAGCAAAAACAGTGAAATACAAGTTACGACCCCTGAAACCAGGTTACGATCCCGGGAACAAGCAAGACTATCCAAGCAAAAAAGCACACCAGAGGCAAAACCGGCCTACCACTTCTGCTTGCCACACCGGCTTGCCAGTGTGGTATTGGCCTGCCACATGACTCAGACAACAGGAAAGGGAAACGGACATGGTAACCGACTTTCCTGGCACCGGCCACACACGCCAGCTTGCCAGGCTAGCCTGCCAGCCATTTCCCATCCAAATTCTCACTATTTAAACACCATTTTGCATCCCATTTTCATACACCTCTTCACACTCTCTCAGTACAATACACTTTCTCTCACTGGAAGCTTTCAAGACCTTCTCACCCCCGAGCAAGAAATTAAGTACTCGAAGGCGAACATCGAGGATTGTACTAGGAGCGGTCTAGAGGATGTCAGCACTTGTAATGGTCCAGATCTCGTCTGTAAACGGTGAATGCCTTCCTTAATTTGATAAAGTTACTTTGTTACTTTGAGTTGCTTTCATATTGCGTGCTTGACTATCTGTTACAAATGTTTATTATATGTTTAATATCTTATCTGAAACTTATGCTATTGTTATGCTAAAACCTTAATGGGTTTATAAGTCTAATTTACGGACCACCCTTTCCATTTACTCACGTGGCTATAACCTAGTGTTAAGACCTAATCAATCCTAGGATATATGGTAAGTAGTTATGTGTGCTTAACGTCACAATAGGGAAATAGTATCTATGTACGGTTAATCACTTATCTGTCAAATAAGAGCTTCCCATTAGGTTGTGATTAGAGTAGGCAATAGAGAGTTCAGTGAACACTAGCTTACTCAAAAGCATGATTCGCGTCAGAAAGCAATATTCTAGAGATATTGTAAGATGATCCAGAGTTAAGTAAGTTATCGCATAGGAGAACCCTTTTACCCACGTTATTAACTGGAGGAATGTTACTATAGTTAAACTAACTAGGATTAAGAAAAGCTGAGACTTTCCTTTAAGGATATACCACTTTATTCATGTGCCTAGGATTCCATCCTCAAGGTTGTTTAAACCCTTAAAGGTTAACGTTGGGAGTAGGGATATACGTCTTAGCCAGAATCTTCAAAGCCTAAACTCTTAGTGACAAATTGATTAGGTTCTTAAGCCGATTAATTAAGGTTTAGTGTTCATTCTAGGAAGTTAAACTCTTCTAACAGCTGTCCATCAGTATCATATTCTCCATACCTATCCTTTTTATCTTTACAATTTATATTAGTTAAGTTTATTCTATCACCACTTGTCATTAGGGTTGCTTTATAGGCACTTTGATCCCACATTACTGAGCAAACGTACAAAAATACGAACCTAAGTTATACTTGCCACTTACTTGTGTAAAGGAAGACAAGTAGGTGAAATAAAGCTAGAAACACCTAGATAAATATAAATAATAAAACCATTGCCCCTCTCCTAATAGCCAATTTTGACGTCTTGCGACTTAACAACACTGCATAATTAAAACCGTCCATTTTGGTCACATCACTTGTCTACATTAATAATAAAGTGCATAAGGATTAAGTTAAGATTAAATTAGTTAATGATAGAATGTTTTTAGAATGTGGCATTAAAGCGCAATGAGAACCATCCTTATGCCTACAGTGGTCCATGCTTTTAAAGGTACTCGTTTCATAATTTTTGGCATATTTTTATGATCACCTTACTTTAAGGAGTAACTTCCTCGATCCATGAACTTTCGATCAACCGATCCCAAATGGGAAAAAGGTTTCAGGTGGTTAGGTGATCTAGCACCACATATGATCTAATTGCTCGAATCTTACAGACTATAGCTTTAAGCTTAACTTTCAACTTTTTTTTTGATCATCTCATATAGGAGTGTAATATTCTTTAAACAATAGCGCTGAGTATCATGTTTTCAAAGATATGATCTTTAAGGAATGATCAAAATGATATATGATATGATGGATGGTATGATCGTTATTATTATTTATGCACTTTAAATATCAATGAGTAAATCATGGATTCCAATATGGAACCAAGGAACCACTTTGGGTCGAACTATGTTAAAAAGCCACAAACTCTATATTATAATAGCTAGTTATAATTGAAAGTCTAATTTAAACCGATTAGTTATTTGTAAAAATAAGTGTTTGAACAAAAACTAAACAAGATAAAGTAAGATTAAAATTGAATATTAATAACCTGAAAAAATAAGATAGGAATTTGATTTAGTTTTTTTAAAGATTAAGGCTTCTAAATTCCTAGATATTCTCTAATATTTACATTACTTTAAATGAGGCTAAAAAGTTAATACAAGCTAATATTTTAAATATTATTTTCAAAGTCTTTTGTCTTTAAAAAGTTAACATTTACTTAGGACAAAAATTAAAAATTTATCCATTTTGTCCATTCTTTAAGTGTGATTACTTTAAAATTTCTAATTTTGATTTTTCAAAAATTTATCTTGGTACTTAAGTTCAAGTGAATATTTCACTTCCTTCCCCACACTTAAGATTATGAAATGTCCTCACTTGCATAAAAGCAGACTTTAAAATTCTTTGGAAAGACAAAATTAGTAAAGGGAGAGTAATTATATTACTTGGAATAGGATGTTTGTAGACTTGTTGCTTGAAGATATAAACTTTAAGAGATGAACTCAACAGAATATTAAATAACACAAAATAAAAGAAAAACAAACCATAATTTTATTAATAAAACTTAAAACATAGAAAAGTATTAATCAACACACATGTTCTAAACACACAACTTAAACACTTAAACAAATATTCCTAGTAAAAACAAATAAATGGATAGATAGTTTTGATTATAGAGTCGGTTGCGTGACTCATCTTCTAACTACTTTTATTCCTCAGATTTAACGTGCTTACCATCTGCACTCTCCTCCTCATCTTCCATCTTTAATTTCCTTCAATCAGCTTTATCTCCCTCATTACTTTCAAAGTAGCCAAGTTACTTTTATGAGCAGCTTTTTCATGTTGAATTTGCAACTCGTAAATTTGTTTCATTATTTTCTCACTAACCTTATACTGTTCTTTCATAAACTCTAACAAGACCTCTTCAACAGTAATTTCCCTTTTTCTTAAATAACCCAAATAATTAACATCTTCATGACCTTCCTCCCCACACTTATCTCGAAGCATATTCATGTGTTCCCTATGCAATTCTTTCCATGGCACAATTGGAATAATTTTACCATTGTTACCTTGATGAATAATAAGAGCGGTATCACGGTAATCAATCGTGGCGCGAGCACTAGATAAGAAAGGTGTTCCTAGAATCAACACTCTCGGATCTTCAATCATGCCCATTACTACAAAGTTAACAAGAAAACTAGCAAACCCCACTTTCACTTCAATATTCTTAGCAATACCCATGGTACGGCGGTGTAACTTATTATTAGCGAAGGAGACAACATCATTAATTGGTTCAAGTGGTGGCAAACCTAAATGATAGTAAGTTTTGAATGGTGTCAAATTAACACTTGAGCCATTATCAGCTAGATCGCGAATAGAAATCGGACCACAAATAACACAAGGGATATGGAATTTCCCTGGGTCGGGACGAACAATCAGAAATCTTGAACTTGAGTTTGTTGGATTATTATTTGTTTTGAACGAAAGAACACCATTAGAATCCAAAACTTCTTTTCTAACTTCCTTTATTTTCTTATCCTTACTAACAAAAACTTTATCTCCTTTTGTCATAGCTTCCAACTCTTCATAACTTATTCCAAACTTAGCAGGATGAACATAATCAAAGAATTCCTCATCGGATGATAACTCCTAAATTATACAGTTTATTGATAACATTTTGAGGTGTTATCTTAGTATTTTAGAGTCATTTTAATACCAAAACACACTAAAATGGGTAAAAAGAGGGAAAAGGTATTTCTAATGATTTTCTCAAAGTTATGTATCAAACAGGATCAAAAATAGAGAAAATTGCAGAAAGGCTAAGGAAGCCGCCGGCAAGGATTCAACGAAGCCGCTGGCTTGAAGCTACATATATCAGAATGTTCCAGAATCTTCGTAAAATTGAAAGAACATGTTGATCAAGCAAAAGGCAAAGGAAGTCACTGGCTTCATCCTGAAGCCGCCGGCCTAATGAACACGGTTTCTCAACTTGTTGACCAAGTTCAAGTAAAAATGGAAACAAAATCAAGAAGATTAGGCGGATCTTTGAAGCCGTCGGCCTTCCCTGTAGCCGTCGGCTTAATTGTGACGGTTAAAGATTTGAGCTTGCGGATTAAGTTAAACTTGCAAAAGGAGTTACCGACCTAAGGCAAGCCACCGGCTTCCCATTGAAGCCGCCGGCTTGGAAACCGTCCCTGAACATTATAGATACAGGCCTCTGGTCTCAGTTTTCATATGAAGTTTTTAGAATTAAATAATTCTGGTTAGGTCATTTTTCTTTTTAGGGTTTTCTCTAAACCCTTAGGTTAGATTTACTCATTGTAATCAAGATTCATTTAAGTTTTTAATTCAAGTTTCTTACATCTACCTTTTTAAGGTATGATTCTATCCTTACTTTACTGTTTTATTTATTTTATTTATTGCAGTTGTTTCTGTTCGTCTTCTGCTATGAAATAAATGTTCATAGTGGTTACGTGGATGAAAACTGAACTTCATCTGGGAATCAGATGAAGCCGCCGGCCTTACCTTCCAAGCCGCCGACTTGGTTGGAAGGAAGCCGCCGGCTTCGTGTGCTTTATTCGTACAGTTCCTGGTTCTTTTCCATATCTGTATGGTCGAGTTTCTGTAATGATATTTGAATTGTTTCGAATCTGTTTTGTTTAAATACACTTGTTTGCCATGCTTAATGATTAAATAACATGATTTTAGGATTGATTAGTACTTGATCCGATGATCTATTATTCGATTCATGCTGCTTGTTTAGATCTAGTCCATCAAACTTGTAAATTGGATTGCATGCAACTAAGTTAAAAAGCTTAATAGTGATAAACTTATTTGATTTGAATTGCGCTTATGTAATAGAATTTTATATTGTTAGGCTTAATCGAAGAACCTTTGTTTGGATTTGTTTAATTAAAGGATTGCATGAGAACTTAGTAGTAATTGACTTTCAGCTAGTAACTTGAGTTGATCTACTTGGTGTTTAATAGCTTATATAATTTGTCAGTCTATTTGCATATTGATCCTCATCACAAGATTAATGTGTATCGTGTAATTGATTTAAACATGAAATATTAAGATGTTAGTTATGCACAGCACATATCTAGTATATGCTTTAAGTCCTACCTATTGAATGATATGCAACATTTAGCTTAACCTATTAAGGGATAATAATTGGTCTATGATTGTTATTTTGCTTTGTGTTAATATAAGTAATGAAACTTGCCTAATATGATTCCCGTATGAGTTAGTTGTTCATGTAATTTCTTTTACTTTTATCTGTTTATTTTGAATATTCAATTCCTTGTTTTATTTTACTATTTTTTTTCTCGTAAAGCATCTCTTTCTTAAGAGATAAGAATCTATCCCATAAAAAGACATAAAAATCTATCTTTAATTCTGTAAAAAGAATTAAACTATTTAAATAAAACAACTCTTATACGCATCTACGCTCTCTTGGGATGATAACCTAAAATACTACATCTGATCAGGTTTTGTTGCTCGTTAGGGTGTTAAAGTGTATTAATAAAGGTTTATAAAATCAAAAGTTGAAATAAAATATTAAGCACTACTGCACACACTTTCAACACATCATCGGACAAGTACTCTTCCTCAAACTTTGTATCTTCAATGAGAATATAATGTGGACCCTCACTTGTTTTTCCAGTCATCTCATCAATTTCCTTCGACAATTCCTCCTCGGTCAACTCATATTCTCACATTGTTTCAGTTTTACTAACTTCCTTTTTAGCTTCTACTTCATCCTTAGGTTCTTCTTCCTCAATCACTTCCTCAACATTTTCCTCTCACTTTCACAATTTTTCCACATATACTTAAGACCAGGCTCATAATCACATTCTCAATCAACTTCCTCAATTTTAGAAACAACATTAACCTTCTCAATGAACTACCTTAGGTTTCTCGGTATTATGAGTACTTTTTTTTTGACTAATTGAAAAAAGCTTATAAGTAACATTACGCTCTAAGTTTTTAATTGAGGCTTGGTGATTGTTTTTGAACTTAGGAAAGTTGAGATTTAATAGCTTCATTGGCTTTAATTTGGTTCTTAATGAATGAGAGAATATTATCTTCAATGGTTGAATGTCTTTTAGCTTGGTAGTTTGGAGGATTGTTTGGAGTGAAGGGTGCTCTAGTAGGATAAAAGCTAGGTGGATTCTAAAAGTTATTAGGATAAGGAGTTTGGTAATTATTTGGAAGACGATAGTTTGTATTACCTCCTTGAAACTGATTAACATATGACACATTTTCCACTTTTTTCATCGTTAAACTATTAACACAATCCTTTATTAAATGCGACCCATTACACTTCACACAACGAACCTTCATAACATGCATTTCTTTTGTAAGCTTCTCAATTTGTCTACCTAAATTCCCTAACTGAGCATTCATTACTTTTAACACATCTTCGGTCTCATACCCAACAACACTTACTGAACGAGAAACACCTAAATCTTGATGTCATTCATGAGAATGTGTAGCTAACTAATCAATCAATGCATGAGCTTAATCCGCAGTCTTACTCATTATATTACCTCCAGCTGAGGTATCGATTTCTCTTCTTGTCGTGATATCATAGCCCTTATAGAAAATTGTAACAATTTGAAAGTTATTCAAACCATGTTAAGGACACGCCCTTAACAACTGCCCAAATCTTACCCAAGCGGCATATAATGTTTCATTATTCTTTTGCTTGAAGTTCATGATATCGGGTTTGTAGGGTTATGGTTTTAGAGGCAGGCAAAAAACGAGTCAAAAATTTTTCAACCATGTGGTCCTAAGCAGTGATTTCTCCCTCTGATAATGAATTCAACCAGTCTTTAGCTTCGTCTTTAAGGGACCAAGGAAATAAACGAAGATAGATAACGTCATCAGCACTTGGATCATAAAGAGATTACAGATTTCTTTGAATTAACGCAAGTGATCATTAGCATCCTATTTCAGAGTCCCCCAAAATTGGTTATCCTTAATCTAGTGAAGAATAGGACCTTTGATTTCAAAATTATCCTTAATTTCGGGTTAAGTAATGGAATGACCAAGACCTTGACGGCCAGCTTTCATAGAACTGTTAGCAGCCATTTCGAATTCTGATTCAAAAAGAATTTCAAATAGATTAGATTTAGTTGATGAAGAAGAAGAAGGTGAAGAAGGTGGCGAAGAAGGTTTGCCTTCCTCGAAGTTTAATTTCCCAGCAGCAATGGTTTCTTTCATTTTCTTATTAGCTATGGATACTAATTTTTGAGGATTGGAACTTTTTTTTTTTGTAGAATAGGAATCTTGGATCGAGTGGCCATACAATGAGAAATGACATATGAAGGATAATAAAAGAAAGATTAAGAAAGATTTTTTGTGAATTATTCTTAATATATTTTAAAAAGATGTTTAGATTATAATTATGAGATTATTTATGAATAGATGAAGGATGAATTCTAAGAATTAAGATTTAGAGGTCAAAATCTCAATTAGGATTTAGAGATGGAGATTATAGGAATTTAAATAATTATAAATAAATATATATATATATATATATATATATATATATATATATATATATATATATATATATATATATATATATATATATATATATATATATATATATATATATATATATAGTTATATTATAACAACTTTTATCGCTAATAATAAATATATAAATAAATTCTCAGTTTTATCGAATCATCCACTCAGCTAGGGATTAGGCAAGACCCTTTAAATCGGACAATCCAGCAACCTAACCCTAGATATCCTAGACACCATATTCCATGAATTATCAATAGACCAAAAATAAATTTAAATTATTTATATTTACCGTGTCCCCGGCAGCGGCGCCAGAAAGTTTATGTGCGTAAAAGTGTGTGCAAAGTGCTTAGCTTATTCTCAACTTTTAAATTTATATTTTCTAATTTACTTTTTACTTTTAACACCCTAACGAGCAACAAAACCATATCAAGGTAGTATAGTAATTAGTAAGTTAGGTTATCGTCCCAAGAGACGCGGAGCTTTAAGAATTGTTATTTATATTTAGTCTATCTCTTAAGAAAGAAGTAGAGGTATTTATTATATATTATAGATTATTATTAACTTTTGATAAGACTATTTTAGGAAAGATAGAATATGAGAGCTGTATATAATTCGAATATATTAAATGAGTGTTTATTCGGACTTTTGAGTCATAGGAGATTTCGATGAATTAGTTTCATAACTTATATTGATAATCAACAAAATAAAAATTATAGACCGATTGTTATTCGTTAAAATGGTTAAACTTAATTATCATGCAAAGATCACATATTTAAACACATATTAACTAGGTTGTTGTGCAAAGTTAATATCTTAACTTATAACATTCATATAATCACATGATAAATACCATCTAAATCTTGTGGTGTGGATAAAGACAACATTCAATTAGACATACAAATAAATAAGATAATAAACCATGTAGGACCCAATATCTATGAATATCATGAATGTAAGGATGAATGTATGCAGATATGAAGAACAAGTATGAATATTGATATGAATATTGAGAAGAAAAGTCAATTAGTCAAGAATGACTTTTCCACAACTCTCTTAAACTCTTTATAATACTTTGTGCGATGGGGTGAGTGGCTCACTACTAAGGATTCCTTGTGGGATATTTCTATGCTAGCTTACTATCAATGCAAATCCCAGGTTTCTAATAATCTCCCCCTTTGCATCGATAGTGTGCAAAAAATTAGCATCCTTACTACTTACATACAACAAATTTAAAACTACTAGTCTAGTCTTCGATTTATGTATGTTGCCGTTGTTGATGATCTTTGAATCTTGAATTCTTGAATCTCAACAGACTTTGATGATCTTTGAATTACAAGCTTGAAATGAAGTTGCTCAAGAGTCTTTCGTCAATCTTCAATATTTTCTTCATGTTACCTTATTATCTCCCCTCAAAATGTTATTAAATCTTTTAAGAATATTTTGATCTGGGAGGGACATGAAGAATTAACATGTAAGATCCCCCTTGACGAATGAGTAAACTTAATCAAGGTATCAGTGTCAGGAATCTTGGTAAGCATTTTTTCACTCCTCCTAGAAATAACAATCATTTCTCCTCTAGAAGTAAGAACATTATCTCCCCCTTGATAAGTTACTTCAATCAAAGCACCTGTGGGTTATGGCCCCACCATTATCTATTCGATGAACAGTTGTCATACTGAAGTATATGAGAGCCGTAGTGAAGTCAAATCAACATTTTTTAAAATACCACTTGTAGGTATTATCAACTTGGTCTATGGAATCTTCACTCCACTTGGTTGGAATACTTGTTTTAACTTGTGAGAATAATTCCAGTGGTATTAAATGGAATGAAGCTTTAGCCATAATCATAGACTGTGGCTTAAACTTGAGTAACTCTTTAAACGTGTATTTGGTTGGTGCTGAAGAATTAGGTGGTATCAGTATTGATGTTACCTTTTCGTTTGACACTTGTTTAGGAAACTTATGCTTTGAGTGTTTAGAAACAATGTCAATTTTGTTACGAGGGGTTTTTCTTGGACCTATGGATGACTTCCTTGTATTATGTGAAAATCAACCATATTGATCACGATAACCTGTAATCTCCCCACTCTCCCCATATGTGGTTTTCAGAAACGGGCGATTCGTATTGGTCTTGTAATTGAAATAAATTTTTTTTTTTTTGAGGAAAAGGATTTCTTTGGTTTAGAAACCTTAGGGGGTGTGGATTACGTCTTGATGACCTTCTTCTCAACCGTTTGAGGAGAATTCGGAATCAAAGTCTTCGTTTCAACCATTAATCGTTCAGTGTTAACTCCTACTGACACCATTTTGGGTTCTAACTTTTGTTCTCGTGAAGAACTCTTAGATGATTTGAAGTCCAACTCTGAAATTTGATCTTTCAATTGAAAAATTTCAGGAAGGTAATAATCTTTTTCCTTTTTGATTCCTTTGATAATCAGCATGACACACGCATTTGTTCTTTGTATGTTCTTTGTTATCTTTGATTGTAACATCCCGCAAAAATCCACTTGATGGAATGTTAATTATCGGTCCAATAGTAACGGTTAAGCCCTCTATATGATACATTTTTAGAAGTATCCGTATTTATTATTTACAAAGTTTTCAATAAAAAGAAAATGACTCAAAAGCTAATACAATACACTTATTGAAAATAGAGTTTAAATTTATTTTTATGCGAATTATCAAATATCTAGTTATGCAGCATGCGATATCTAAGCAAAAAGCAGAAGCAAATCATCTAGTACCTAAGAATAAGACATGCTAAAGGTCAACATAAAGTTGGTGAGTTATAGGTTTAGTTCCACAATAGTAATAAAGAATGACCATAAAAGATTTGTATTTTAAAAGTTCGTAGAAAACATAATGTTTTATTTCAAATGTTTGTAGACAACATCATGTGCCATTTCAAATATTTGTAGACAATACCATGTCTTGTTTTGATTGTTTGTAGACCGCAACTATGTCATAGCTCAATTGTTTGTAGAAAACAAATATGTCATAGTTCAAATATTTGTAGGCCAAAATATTTATCAATAATAGTTTTTAAAGTGTATTGCATCTTGTGAGCACTTTAATTATGAAGCTTAACACCACGTGCAATATCTTACACAATTGCCTTTACCGTAAAATAGTGTACACCAACCAAGTGTATCGTTTACGAAGTAACATGCACCTTAGTATGCAGGTACGGTTTGTCAAAACCCAACAGATCTGTCCATATGATTCACGTTTTCCTGAGAAATTTAACATATTCGAGCTAAGGGCTTTTTGGTCTGTAACTCATGCAATACAAGTTTTGTTTCTAAATAATCGTGTCCAATTGTGAAATCTATTTCAAACATTACAAATCCACATCCCAAGTATAAACAGTGAACGTTTAAAAAGAAAGTAGGATTGTGAACTCTCGTATAATAAACTTTTGGAAAACTAGTAAGCATGTATTCTCATCCTAAAAACAGTAGAGAAAAAGAGGCTATAACTCACCTTTAGCGCAGCTACAAGTAGCACAATAGATAAACAAGACGTAGGTCCTTGACCCACAGACTCAACCTAAAGAAATAAGTTTGTCAATAAGTGTCTAATCTAGGTCGGTCCATAGGGTGCACATAGTCCTAATGCTCAATTCCGACTCACGGTTACAACAAAAGTCAATGCAAGTCAACGCAAGTAAAATATAGTCAACAAGGTCAACAATAGTCAACCATCTCAATATGTCACTTAAGTTGGTCAAATAGTCAAACATTGGTCAACCAAAAAAGGTTTTGACTTTAGTTTATGGTTTTTAGCGTTTCTAGTCGTTTACAATAATCGTACGTGTAACCACTACCCAGATAAACATGCATATATCTTAGAGAAATTAACATGAAAATATGATCTTTTCCAGACCTGTAAATTAGCCTTTTAGTTTTCTAAAAACTTGAGCCATGCAATCATACGCATTATGAAACGTACCATCAAAATATCATTGACGACCAACGTTAACTCCTGGTCCCATAGTAATGGTCACGGCCTCTATATGAGACGTTTTCCAAAAATATTCGCATTTATTATTATTTCAAAAGTTTACTAGAACATATGATCTACTACAAGAAAATTAATGTAATAATAACAAGATACAATTAACAATGTTTAAGTCTTTACAACCCAAATGCGAATAAGTATTGTTAAAATAACAATAGAAACTCCAATTATGCAGCATGCGATTTCTAATCAAGTACAACAGAAAAAGATCATCTAAGTACCTGAGTATAAACATGCTAAAGGTCAACATAAAGTTGGTGAGTTATAGGTTTAGTATAATGACTAATATTTGATCAGACCACAAGCTTTTATGTTTAGAAACATTTAGAAATAACATTCTACTTCCATGAGCACTTGGTAACCCAACTTAACTCAATATTATCACCCTTAGTATAGACAATACACTGTCACAAGTGTATTAAGATGAAGTACTATGCATTCCGTTTAAGACTAGCACGACTAGCATAGAATGGGGCGATCAGGCCTGATAGATCTATTAATAGGATTCGCATTCACCAGTGTCATAACCAGTAGTTAAAAGTTACCAAATTAGGGTGTATTTTGTCACAACTCATATTGAATATTTTGAACACTTGTGTGTAACATGTATGAATAAAAGCATGTATTCTCATCCCAAAATATTAAAAGATTAGAAAAAATTAGAAAGGTGGGACTACAAACTCACCTTGAGCGCACAGAAGAATGATCACACAACGTACACAAATAAAGAGATCAAAGATGATCAAGACTCTAACCTAATTACGAAAGAAAGTAAGTAAAAGTCTAACTTAGGTCATGTCAATGCATGATAGTCGTAATGCTTGAAGTGGCTTTAATTGTATGTTTAAAGATTTGATTAAACTGCTAAGTATACTTTCTATATCTAGTAACTTTCCATTTTTAGAAAGTTTCTAATTTTAGAAAGTTTCTATTTATAGTAAGTTTCTATTTTTAGAAAAGTTGCCTTATTTAGAAAGTTTCCTTATTTAGAAGGTCAACTAAAGTCAACCGAAAGCCAAACGAGAAAGTCAACCAAAAAATCAACTCCAGTCAACCTTAGTCAACTTCAATATTTTAAAAAATAATTAATTCTACGATCATACCTTTTATTAATACATGATATAATATAAGTATTTAATTCGTCATATCATAAGTTTAATTAAAAATTTAATATAAGTTAAATGATATAATAGTTATAACATAAGTGTTAAATTAATAATTAAATGCTAATTGTAATATAAGTATTTCTAATTAATATTACAATATTAATATAAGTTTTTTAATGTATTATTAAATTCCTTGTGGATTTAATAATTAATTTATATCATAAGTAAATAATAATAAATTATTATCATATGTTTTAATTAATGTCATAAGTATTTTTTAATAATTATTATTAACATAATTAATTTATTAATAATAATTATTTTAATATATCATAAGTTTAATTATAGAAATAATTAAATTTTAATATAAGTAGTAGTTAAATTATATAATAAATACATATCATAAGTATTAAATAATAATAATTATTTTTATAATCTAAATATTGAATAAATATTATTTTTATCATAAGTATTTTAATTATAATCTAAGTATTATTTTATAACATAAGTTTTAATTATAATTTTCTTGGTTCATAACTTGTCTCCCGAGTGTCGCTTTTTAACGAGCCTCATATGCATCTTCATCTAAAAGATGATCTACACACATGAACAAGTCAAGAACAGCCCAAATCAGGCACAAAACCTGAGATGACCTGCTACAATTATTTTATACATTTTAATTTTCACAAATCTTATAAATTTTATAAATTTTGATCCGTAACTCGGATTTTAATGATCCAAACATGAAAATTCATCGAAACAACGATCCCGATATGATGGACTAGCTTATATTTTCCAGAAATGGCTCGAAAACCAAGGCCATACCTGATGTATGTATGTATATATATATATATATATATATATATATATATATATATATATATATATATATATAAAATCTGTTTAATGTGTATCCTACACGAAAATTGTAGTACTCGATGAAAGGAATTCAATGAGCTACAAATCCATGTCAAAAACACTCGGCACGGATCCCTAATTTACTGTTTAAAGGTCTAATTTGTTTAATATAAACTGAAAAATATAAGTTTTAACATGATTAAATAATCCAAATATCACCACAATAATTTCCAAGCACTAGTAACTAACAATCATGCATAATTACATATAAATAATTAATAATTGAGAAGGCTAGGGTTTTATAACTGCCTCAAAGAAAGAAACAAGAATAAGAGAAATGTAGAGAATCGCGAGAGGAACACGAATTTATAATCCAACTTGAATGGAGATCAAGCAACAAGATGATGAAGATTAAAAAATAAAGATGATGGTAAGGGTTGTTTGGTTCGGCTGCAAGAAGAGAGAAAATGAGAGAAAAAATGATTTAGGTTTTTGATTAAATTGTTAAATGAGATAAGATCACAATATAAATGCTAACCAAAAATATGAGATTTATCCTTTAAAATTTTCGGCCGACTTTTTAAGTAGTATATATATATATATATATATATATATATATATATATATATATATATATATATATATATATATATATATATATATATATATATATATATATATATATATATATATTACAATTCCTATCCTTAATTGTATTTGATATTATCTTAAACTCTTGAGTTGAACATGGGATAACTAATTAAAGGGGTAAATAAAAACCTTAGACCAAACATGTAGGAATCGGACTAAATGAGCCCACTTATCAATTTTTGATTTTATTATTGGCTCGAACGATTGAACGAACATGATCTGAGAAAAATGTCGTTACGCGATTTAACTACTCGGGAAGGATGAAATCCTATGAAATAAAATATAGGAATATTTTATTTACTCATTTGACATTGGAATGTCGTATAAAAATAATTCGGATTTGGAAATCATGAAAATATGATCGTTGGTTTGAAAATCGAGACAATTTGTCGAATTATAATTGTTATACGCTAGAACGTAATAACACATGAATACACATTTAAATTTAATAAATAATAATGGAATATTATTTAGATTATTAGAATATATTTAATAATATAGAAATGACATGACAAAGATACCAATTAACGAAAGTTAAACATTTGACGGGAAAAGATAACGGAAAAAGTAGGGTCGTTACACATTACAGAAACACGGATATAGTACCGGTAGTACACAACAGTTTCAGCACTCGCACCAGACTTGTAAATTCGATATTTAATTCTATAAAAATCAAAATGACATGAGGCCAGTGGGTGAATATAAAAAACAAGCCAAATTTTAATCTATGAAAATATGGTGTCTTTTGGTGTAGCCATTTGGTACAGTTTATTCGTACAAATCTGACCAGCAGATTTTAAGCCAATTCAAAAACGGGTTTTCGTGTTAAGCATTTCTACCACATAGGACAACAAATCGAAATACCGCCATTTAGAAGGTCTTCCTGCTCATTTTAAAGTTCATATTCCAGAAAAACATGTCAACCCATTTTACCAATTAGTTACAATCACATAATGTTTGTGCAGACGTAGAATTAGTTTTACAAAACGTTGTATTGGTCATAACTTGAGTTTCACGATTCGAAAGCATGCAATATCTAGATGCAAACTTATTATTTTTCGCAATGAATTCATTTATCAACATTTCATGTCTTTATTCCCAAGTATATAATCCCAGATAATCAGATTCACACATAAGTCTAACCGAAATCGTTTTAATCCTAACTTTCAATTCGTAAATCGAAAACATACAATATCTAAACACAAAATTAATAGTTTTTCGAAAGCTATTCAATAATAAATATGTTAAGATCAGTAGTATGTCATAAAATTCCGGGAAAAATAAGAAGTAAAAAAAACAAAATTGCATTCAAACCCCCATCACATGTATCTTGTTAACCGTTTATCGAAATCGCGCGTTATCTACATCAAAAGTTAAATCTAATTATGTACTAATATTAAATGTATGTAGCATGTAAAAATAGGTTTATATCAGTTTCAATTTTGTGATTTTGACAAAAGTGTGTAAACTATCAATAAATCACAAAATCACATGTATAAAAACAAGACTTGAGCACTAGAGTATAATACAACCCTAAACAAGTATTAAAAGGATGAAAACTAGAAATTGGAGTTTTTGGATCTTACCCTAATCACAAAATCGTTGGTATAGATGTGTGAAGCACGACGAGAGGATCACGAATATATAAACGATCAAGCAAACGAGCAAGAAATCGAAGGTGTTCTTGAGCTTGAAGGTAGGTGATTGATATGATGATAATGGGGGCTGGAAATCATGGATGAGAGGGAAGGAAAGTAGAAAAAAGTCGTATATGTGTTTTTGTTTTTTGTGGTGGGTTAATCAAATAGTAAACATGCCAAGGAAATAAGCTAGTGGACCAAACAAAAGAATGGATTGACCATGGGGGAGGGATTTTGCCCAAGAGGGCCCAAGGGGAGGTTCATGGACTCTTAATTGTTGCTAGATAAATTCTATGTAAATCCATTAAGCGTTGATAATTGAAATCGAAAACTCGGGACGTTAACCGAACGTTTAAACGAATTCTTCGTATTTTAATTTTATAATATTTCTAATAAATCAAAAGTTTTCTTAAAACTTAATAATTATATGAAATAATTATTAACAACTAATTACCATACGTTTCGTTGTCTTAAAAGACGTTTTTCGTGGTTTTCACTAACTGTACATTTTTCTTGTGTTTCTTAAGTAGTTCCAATTCGAAGCATGTTTTTCCTTGAATATGTAACACATATTAATTTAGTATATTCTTAAATGTTTATTAAAAACAAAATTTGGCGTAGAAAGTCATAGAATTTAACTAACGGTTGTTAAGTGTTTAACGGAAAAAGTCGGGTTGTTACATTGATAATCTTCTTGCAGTGCACACACTTTAGTTTCCAACTTTTCTTCTCTCAATTTTCTTAGAGAAAGTTGTGAACTCATTTTCATAATCTTAGCTTTAAGCTTTGAAATCTCTGAATCAACTGAACTAAATGTCGAACTATATCAAGAATTCTCACTTTTCTTTCCCTTAATATATGATTCTAGTAAATCAAATTTTTGATATGACATTTCGTTAGTTTTCGTTAACTTTCATTATGTCTCCATTAATTGCACGGTTTAGGATTTTCCTCCAAAAGTTTTCAGGAAACTTTGATGTTGGAAACTTTTGAGATATGAACTAATATGTGTTCGGGGGGTTGAGGAAATTTTTTTGAGTTTTTCCAAAATTTTCTGCCATATTTCGAAATAGTGTGTTTTCGGGTGATTTTCAGGGCCGAAAAAATTTCTCTTGTGAAAATTTCAATCTCGCATACAAATGATCTTCCAAGTCAAAGTAAAAGTTTTAATTTTTCTAGATTTTTTCCGCCTTTTTAATCTTTTCTTTTTTAACATTAGCTTGTACTAAATTCTGGCACTGACTAATTAGCACAGTGTGATTCGCTCAGTGTGATTCGCAAGAGAACATTTGAGATTCGGACAATAACAGTTGAGATTCGCACTATAACACCCCGTCAAAATCCATTAACGGAATGTTAACTATGGTCCCAGTGCTCGGCCTAACTTCTACGTAACAGCAATGTTCTACAGCGGAAGCAACTAATACCTGAGATAAAACATGCAAAACGGATCAACATAAAGTTGAGTGAATCTACAAGTTTGAGTAAATAGTTCTCGTATGTTTCATAAAATAGTTTCCATAAATTATTTGTCGAAAATCAGTTCTCAAAAATCAGTAAACATTTATCAGTATAAACCACTAACGTTTAGTCTCAAAAGTTTGCATATAGTAAATACTAAGTAATAAACTGTTTGTAAGATGTCAAGTTTCAACTGAGTAGGAGATAAAAAAAAAACTCTTTTTGTTTCAACTGCTGGTAGACATTACTATGTATAGTTTCTAGTTTGTAAATGTCAAGTTTAACTAACATTCATCTTAAGTTAGGCCACGATATTTCTGAAAAGCTTCGTAAAAGTATACATTTATCATGATCACTTGATTATAAAGCTTTAACCCGCGGATAGCTAAAGCGCTACACGTCTTCCCTTTACCCTTTCTAAGCATACACCGATCAAGTGTACAAGTTACAATAGAATAAGCACCCTGTAGGTTGAGGCGAGGTTTGTCAAACCTAACGGTACTGTCCCTATAAGTTGAGCTTACATAAAGTAATTAATATAATAAAGCTAAGGGATTTTTGATCTAAATTCATATGTATATTTGTTTGGTTACTCATGCCTAATATGTAAAACATTTGTAAAAATAGTTTAAGAAATAGTTTCAAAAGCAGCATGTATCTCATCCCAAAAATGTTAATGAAAATGGGACTGTAGACTCACCTTAGCAAAAGCACTGAAATCTCTTAGTAAAACCGTACAGTAGTCGAACAATCACGATCGAACAACGCAACCTAGTCAAATAGGTAATCCTAAGTATACATAAGTCACACTATGTCAACCCATAGTGTACATATAGTCCTAGTGCTCAGACTGACTCAATATGCATGTAAAAGTCAACTAGTCCAAGCAAGTCAACAAAAGTCAACCAACGTCAACTCAAAAGTCAACTCGGTCAAAGTGGTCAACTAAATTCAAACATCTCAGTAGGTCATGAAATCATGGTCAACATGTCAAACCTAAGTCAAATAACATGTTACAGCTCATAGTTCACAATTTGTACATTCGCTGTTTATTGCATGTCCTTAGAATATGTGCATCACAAAAAGAAATGAGTATAACTCTTAGCACATAATTCATGAAAACATGGAAAACTCCAGATCACAACTAGACTCAAAATTGATTTCAAAAAGTCTAACCCGGACCTCATACGATGTCTACAAGTCGGGTTTCAGAAAAGGTCTAGTTACAGTTTACCAAATCAGTTTCTGCACGCGTATCAGTTTTGAAACATTTCTCATAAAATATTGAAAATATATTTTGATGAATGGCCATTTGGAGATGACTCAAAACACTCCAAAGTTTTAGTGATAAAATAATCAAAGACATTCATTTAGCCAATTTGTACAGATTAGCCAATCTTTACAGACCCTTCAGTTTTTGTCAACAAACAGACATATCATTTGGTCAAGCTTATAACTCATGGCAAATCACGTTTTCATGTGATGACCCGAAAATTTCCGACCAAATTTAAACCTAATCTGTAAATATTTCTGACACGATAAGCAAAGTCTGTAAGGTTGATGTTTCAAAAACTTTGAACTGTGTTCATGTAATAAATTACCCTTCGACTATTCTCGACGATTCACGAACCATTATGTGTAAATAGATATATAAATAAATAAATATATATATATATATATATATATATATATATATATATATATTTATTAATTATTATAAATTAAAATATTATATGAGTTAATTAATTATGTAAATAAAATAATATATGATATTAAAATACATCTATATATATATGTAAGGAATATTGAATGTATATTTATATGGTTTCGAATTTATATAGTAAACGATAATAGCACTCGTATGTCAGTCGATCGATATTAAGCAAGTTAAATTCAAACTTATATAATTTTAAAATAAAAGGTGATCCGAAAATGAGTTCTATAAATTTTAGGCTTATTAAAAATGTATTTAGGAACTATTTGTTAAGTTTTAACACTTTTTATATTTTACCCAGAAATGAGAGGGACAGTTGATGTAATTTTTATTCAACAAATTAATGACCGAATTTTATACCATAATGAACAAAATAATTAAATATAGTTACTGTAAAAATATGGAATTTTTCTGAGTACTTTTGTCCTCCACTAATTATCAACGGACCACGATTTACACTATCTAAGAAAAGTGTCGGTAAGATAATGTGTATGTAGTGGCTGCTAAACTATTCTAATAATTAAGTAATCAATCAAGTCACTGTTTTATTTTTCTTATTTTTCCTAACTTAAACGATATATATATATATATATATATATATATATATATATATATATATATATATATATATATATATATATATATATATATACTTGTATGCTCACATGTATATTATCCAATTCATCACCAATACTAAACCATACAACTATAACATGTTTCGATATATTCTGTTTCTACTCGACAGCCCCAAAACCGTCCCCTACCACCACTCAATCTCCTCCGGCAAACCACCATTCGTCGCTGTCTACAGCCACCATCGGCCGACACCCCTGCAGAAACCACCACCACCGAATTCCTTTTCTCTCTCTCTCTCTCTCTCTATCATCTCTCTCTCCTAATCTTGATCTCCTTCTTCATGTGATCCGCCACCACCCTTGTTAACTACCACTTAATAACCACCACCATCATGTCGATACTTCAATAGCTGTACTTTTTCTACTTCTTGTTTAGGTTTCCGTAAACCTGCAACAATGAGATGAAAGAGGTGGAAGACGATGAACAGTAAACCATAAAGAAGAAAACAATACGCGTGCCTCGTAAACCTGTACACGATCCACGTAATTGGCTGATAACATTACACGTTTCGTGTAAAGATCACACGATACGCGTAATTTCATGTATATGTTTATGTTTCCGTTCACTGTTGCTACTGTTTTCTGTTTATGTTCCCGTGATAAAGACGACGTAGATAATAAGAGATCATGATCGTGATCATGATAAAGTAATGGTGGAACAGTGAAGAACTTACGGGAGTATGATGATAATATGATAAGCAACGATGATCGTGTGATCATAATTGATTCGTGATTGTATGTGTTAATAATGATGAATAGTGATTTCGTATTGATGACGATTGAAGATGAGATGGCGATGAAGCTACGGTGATGATGTGATGAACGAGGACGATAAGATGATGAATAGATCATGATGTATGATGGTTAACGACACATATGATGATGATATTTGATAGAGGATCGAGCCACTTACTTATCTTTCTGCAACCCTACACGTTACCTCTTAAAATTGGGTATAAATATTAATATATTTGGAATTTATATTTATATATCCATATATAATTATTGCAAAATAAAATTATGGGTTTAAAAATGTGGTTACAATATGTAACAGAAAATCATAAACAGCTCGATGGTCAGGCGTTGATTCATTGAGCGAGAGGTCGAGGGTTCGAGCTCGGGCTGTGGTATACTCATTATTTTTTTTAAAAGGTATAATTATAATACTATATAATTATTAATTATATTATTATTATTATTATCATAAAATAATATATTAAGATTAATGTTATAAAATTGTTAATATTATGGGTACAATATGAAATAAGATTAAGATTATTATTTAAAAACATATGTTATTGGTATGAAAATAAAATAGTTTATGACAATATGATTATAATTATATTAAGTATAATTATTAAGGAGAAATGTGATTAAGTATGATCTAAATGAAATGATATTGTCAAAAACTATTATTATTATTATTATTATTATTATTATTATTATTATTATTATTATTATTATTATTATTATTATTATTATTATTACTACTACTAATATAAGTATTATTATAAAGACTATCATTTATTATTAGTAATATGATATTAGTAATATGATTATAGTCATGATCATGGTAATTACAACCGAGAAGTATAATTATAAGTACGTTTATGAGTAAGATGAATATAATTATAATTAAGTCATGATTAAATAAAATTATCATTTTTAGAAAAATTATTATTAACATTATTATTATTAATTATTATAGTTATTATTATTATTATTATTATTATTATTATTATTATTATCATTATTTTCATTATTATTATTATTAAAATTATTTTTATTATTATGACGATATATACAAATATTATTATAGAAAAGATTAAATTACAAATTTAATAAAAGTATTAATATTATTATTACTATCATTACTATATTATTATTATAATAATAAACAAATATATTTTTATAAATAACTATATTTAATACATGTAACATAACTATATTAATATTTTTACTAATTATTTATTTAAAGTATATAAAATAAATAACATTTATAATATAAAAATCTGTTCGATTACAATTAGATGTGTTAATATATATATATATATATATATATATCTGATATAGGTTCGTGAATCCGAGGCTAACCCTGCATTGTTCAGTTGTTCAATACCGTCATATGTATTTTTACTACAAAATACAGTAGAGTGAGTTTCATTACTCCCTTTTTAAATGCTTTTGCAATATATATTTTTGGGACTCAGAATACATGCGCTTTTTAAATGTTTTACGAAATAGACACAAGTAATCGAAACTACATTATATGGTTGAATGGATCGAAGCCGAATATGCCCCTTTTAGCCTGGTAATCTAAGAATTGGGGAACATCACTAATTTTGAGAATTAGTGCACCCCTAATTGACGCGAATCCTAAAGATAGATCTATTGGGCCCAACAAACCCCATCCGTTGTAGCGGATGCTTTAGTACTTCGATTTTTTTTATCATGTCCGATGGATGTCCCGGAATGATGGGGATATTCTTATATGCATCTTGTTAATGTCGATTATCAGGTGTTCAATCCATATGAATGATTATTTTGTCTCTATGCATGGGACGTATTTTTTAAGAGAAATGGAAATGAAAATCTTGTGGTCTATTAAAATGATGAAAATGATCGATTATGATAAACTGATGAACTCACCAACCTTTTGGTTGACACTTTAAAGCATGTTTATTCTCAGGTATGAAAGAAATCTTCCGCTGTGCATTTGCTCATTTTAGAGACATTACTTGGAGTCAATCATGACATATTTCAAAAGACGTTGCATTCGAGTCGTTGAGTTCAACAAGATTATTATTAAGTCATTTATAATTTGATATATTATGAAATGGTATGCATGCCTGTCAACTTTCGATGTAATGAAAATTTGTATTTTAAAAACGAATGCAATGTTTGTAAAATGTATCATATAGAGGTCAGAACCTAGCGATGTAACCAAATGTTATTGTATTCATCCTTATGGATTAGGACGGGTCGTTATAGGTGGTTTCAGAGCGGTAGTCTTAGCGAACCAGGTCTTGCATTAGTGTGTCTAACTGATAGTTGTTTAGATGCATTAGTGGGTCTGGACTTCGACCGTGTCTGCATGTCAAAAGTTTTGCTAATCATTTAGTGTCGAAAATTAATTGCTTATCATCCTTAAAGTCTAGACACATCTTACTGCCTCTATTACCTAGATAGTGTATAGACAAAATTCATATCTTAGCATATCTGCTAATTCATATCTTAGCGTATCTGTTATTGTTACCTTTGCCTGACAAATTTCGTAGATTCCTCCGTAACTTATGGAATTTTAGTATTATATATGCATATGTAAATTATGTATTACAGGGTACTAATCTACATCCTATAATCTATTTCTTATCGAAAATCCTTCATCCGATCGTACGAAATGGAACTCGTCACTAGTTCAAGTTCTTTGGAACCCGACAGCTATTCCGACACGGATGTTCACCTAAGCTCCGAAAGCAGCGTCACCAGAATGAATCAACCAATCAGCCATCCCCAATTCATCTGATGGGTTCGTAGATGACTTAACCGATGGAGACGCGAAGAAGGCAATCCTTTCCATCCACCACATACCCCTCTTGGAGAAGAACCTGAAGCATTTACCGGCGAACCCATTCGAAACACCATTTCCACACTCATTTCCAGAGTATCTCGCCACGATTATATTCTATCTAAAATTCTAAACCTTATTCATCTGCTAGTTCCGACCGACAATCATCCTGGAGTAATGGAAGAAGTCAATGAGATTCGCGCTCGAGTAATAAATTTGGAGAATATGGTGCAAAAATTACCGGCTTCAACAACACCACCTGCACCAACAGTACCACCAACATCGACACCAGTACCATCAACAATTCATGCCTCAACATCTCATTCTGTACCCCGAGTATAATCTTCGTTCTACGTATAGTTCTACATCATTGATCTTCGTTCGACATGATGATTATGTAATCTCTAATATTTTAGAGGTTATGTACTCTAAGTTTTAACCGTAAATCAGATGAGATTAATATGGTATTAACTCATTAAACCCATGATTACATCTGAAGTAAATATATATATGTAAGTATATTTTCATAAAGATTGTAATTAAAAGTTATTTTGTACAAACTGTTAATGGTGAAAATATTTTAACGAGTAGGTAATACCCGAGGAATATTTAGATTTCACATTAATAAATTACACTGTACATTCTTCAAAGCTGATTCAACAGTCATTTACTATCATACTTAACCACTGATATACTTATACGTTCACCGCAAAATAACCATTTTCATTCAATTTCATATTTGGATTTTGATCTATCAGAATCTAACAAGTGGCATAATGAAGAAAACATTGGACAAAATAAAATTTGTTAGAAAAAAACAATTTAACTATGAGAAGAATTTTGTTAAGAATCCACGCTAACTGTTCCTAGCTAACTGATTACGTTTTATTTATCGCAATTTATATTCTCGCAATTTTATTTATCGTCATTTAATTTCTGTTATTTATTTAACGCACTTTATTTATCGTCATTTAAATACTGTTATTTACGCATTTTAAATATCGGGACACGTATACAAGGTTTTGACATATCATATCGACGCATCTATATATATTATTTAGAATAACCATAGACACTCTATATGCAGTAATGTTTGAGTTAGCTTTATAGGGTTGAGGTTGATTCTATAATAATATATATACTTTGAGTTGTGATCGAGTCTGAGACATGTATACAATGGGTCACGAATACGTATTAATTAATTCGAATATTATATATTAAACTATATATGAATTGTTGAATTACTAACTGTGGACTACCAACTGTGGACTACCAACATTGGACAATTAAAATGAATTAAAATATTGATTATAACATATGAAACTAAAAATTTCTTCAAGTTGCCACTTGATTTCATCTTAAACCTCATTTGTATCTTGACCATTACAATCTGCGTTCAAACCTTTCATGATTCTTGAAAACACCTCAATCGAGAAGATGAACCAACCGCACTTTATATACGGAAGAAAAGATTGATACATATAATTAGGCACCTGGAAACACTCGGAACTTGAGTAAATGTTTAACACGTACCTGTGCTAGCTCCTTTAGCATTGTCATTACAGTTCCAGCAAGTCAACTTCGACTTTTTATTCGGATTAGCCTTATTATAACCTTGATATATAAGTCTGTTTTTCGTCATCGTTATCAGGGAACCTTTTATATTGCATCACATTATCAGCAGATGTACCAACAACTTTGTTACTCTTTGGCGTAAACCTCTCCGAAAAATCATTAGATGTACTCATTGAAAACCCCATTATCTACTCATCTGCATCTTGTAACGATAATTGCCATACCAATTACCGAGAATCAGTAATCAGTATTTCGAATCTTGCAACAGTTATATATATACATTTAACATTTATCTCCTAGAATTATGATCTTCAATTATGAAATTCTAAAAAGCACCCAGTCTACGATTCAATACCTGGCAAAATCTTTAGCAAATACCTTGCTCCTGACTCTAAATCTTATGAACAAATCTTCTTCATCATCCATCAATATTAGAAATTATAAGATATCATCGTATCCTTCATTGTAAATATCCTCAATATTTCTGAAGATATCTTCATAAATATTCTTATCTGGTATTAATTATCTCTCCGCGCTATCTGTGTTACATCATAAAAGAAACTATTTTAGTTTCTAAATTCTGAAACCTTCGAGTTTAAAATATGAATGTTTTTGAAGTAGTGTTGGGAACTGAAGCATGGGTTAGTATAATATAATGATACTTGATCAACATGATTATATTACAGTAAGTCATGCTGAGTTTCTAATGGGACGTGATGATTCACATATTATAACATCATCATGTACCATGTTACACGACTCTTACATTCTATCTAATATATAAACATATCAAGAACTTAATTTCTTGATAATTTTATCTTTTCTCTTGAATTCTGGTAATCTAACCAATCAAGATCGTGCTATTACAATCTCTCTTAGAACGTTAGCTATGTTCATTTCATATCTATGAATTCTGGACTATTATTCGATTGATTTAAAGTTGGGAGGAGAAAACAAAAGTATGGAACTCCAAAGGAAACAAAGAGGGTGGATTTATAGTGAAATATTCGAAAGAGCAATCGAAATAGATCATCGCATTAAACCAATAAGGATTCTAATTTCCTTAAGAATCAAATCTTATTACGAAGATTTTCTCTAAGTTCCTTGAATTCCAGAAATTCAACAGTGACTACGTCAAAAGTTAAGACGAACCTCTAGTTCCTTCGCTTCACTCTTTTGTGATAGCTTCATTCGTACTCTTCACATAAACGAATTGTTTTATCCATATTATTCATTGATGATAAAACTCTAATTTTTAGCTCGTATGCGTCATGAGAACATATTTATTGTCAGCCATGACCACTCCAATCAAATTTCGGGACGAAATTTCTTTAACGGATAGGTACTGTGGCGACCCAGAAATTTCCGACCAAATTTAAACCTAATCTGTAAATGTTTTCGACACGGTAAGCAAAGTCTGTAAGGTTGATGTTTCAAAAACTTTGAACTGTGTTCATGTAATCAATTACCCTTCGACTATTTCCGACGATTCACGAACCATTATGGGTAAATAGATAGATATATATATATATATATATATATATATATATATATATATATATATATATATATATATATATATTAATTATTAGAAATTAAAATATTATATGAGTTAATTAATTATGTAAATAAAATAATATATGATATTAAAATACATCTATATATATATGTAAGGAATATTGAATGTATATTTATATGGTTTTGAATTTATTTAGTAAACGATAATAGCACTCGTATGTCAGTCGATCGATATTAAGCAAGTTAAATTCAAACTTATATAATTTTAAAATAAAAGGTGATCCGAAAATGAGTTCTATAAATTTTAGGTTTATTAAAAATGTATTTAGGAACTATTTGTTAAGTTTTAACACTTTTTATATTTTACCCAGAAATGAGAGGGACAGTTGATGTAATTTTTATTTAACAAATTAATGACCGAATTTTATACCATAATGACCAAAATAATTAAATAGAGTTACTATAAAAATATGAAATTTTTCTGAGTACTTTTGTCCTCCACTAATTATCAACGGACCACGATTTACACTGTCTAAGAAAAGTGTTAGTAAGATAATGTGTATGTAGTGGCTGCTAAACTATTCTAATAATTAAGTAATCAATCAAGTCACTGTTTTATTTTTCTTATTTCTCCTTTGATGATTTTTGCTTCTCCTTCTTCCTAGAAAAACCCAATCCAAACCCCGCCTCCATCATCATCTCTTCACACCAACCACCAAACAATTGGGAGCAGCAAAGCAAACCAAATTATTAGATTCATTATCAAATAAAAATTGGGTGCCGTTAGTTGCTTTCGTAAGATCATTCACCCAAACCTCTTCCATGGGTGATGATCAGGGGCGGAGGGAGGGGGGTCAAGTGGGGTATATATATGTATATATATATATATATATATATATATATATATATATATATATATATATATATATATATATATATATATATATATATATATATATATATACTTGTATGCTCACATATATATTATCCAGTTCATCACCAATACTAAACCATCCAACTACAACATGTTTCGATATATTCTGTTTCTACTCGTCAGCCCCAAAACCGTCCCCTACCACCACTCAATCTCCTCCGGCAAACCACCACTCGCCACCGTCTATAGCCACCACCGGCCGACACCCCTGCAGAAACCACCACCACCGAATTCCTTTTCTCTCTCTCTATCATCTCTCTCTCCTAATCTTGATCTCCTTCTTCATGTGATCCACCACCACCCTTGTTAACTACCACTTAATAACCACCACCATCATGTCGATACTTCAATAGCTGTACTTTTTCTACTTCTTGTTTCGATTTCCGTAAATCTGCAACAATGAGATGAAAGAGGTGGAAGACGATGAACAGTAAACCATAAAGAAGAAAACAATACGCGTGCCTCGTAGACCTGTACACGATATGCGTAATTGGCTGATAACATTACACGTTTCGTGTAAAGATCACACGATACGCGTAATTTCATGTATATGTTTATGTTTCCGTTCACTGTTGCTACCGTTTTCTGTTTACGTTCCCGTGATAAAGACAATGTAGATAATAAGAGATCATGATCGTGATCATGATAAAGTAATGGTGGAACAGTGAAGAACTTACGGGAGTATGATGATAATATGATAAGCAACAATGGTCGTGTGATCATAATTGATTCGTGATTGTATGTGTTAATAATGATAAATAGTGATTTCGTATTGATGACGATTGAAGATGAGATGGCGATGAAGCTACGGTGATGATGTGATGAACGAGGACGATAAGATGATGAATAGATCATGATGTATGATGGTTAACGACACAGATGATGATGATATTTGATAGAGGATCGAGCCACTTACTTATCTTTCTTCAACCCTACACGTTACCTCTTAAAATTGGGTATAAATATTAATATATTTGGAATTTATATTTATATATCTAAATATAATTATTGCAAAATAAAATTAAGGATTTAAAAATGTGGTTACAATATGTAATAGAAAATCATAAACAGCTCGATGGTCAGGCGTTGATTCGTTGAGCGAGAGGTCGAGGGTTCGAGCCCGGGCTGTGGTATACTCGTTATTTTTTTTAAAAAAGTATAATTATAATACTATACAATTATTAATTATATTATTATTATTATTATTATTATTATTATTATTATTATTATTATTATTATTATTATTATTATTATTATTATTATCATAAAATAATATATTAAGATTAAAGTTATAAAATTGTTAATATTATGGGTACAATATGAAATAAGATTAAGATTATTATTTAAAAACATATGTTATTGGTATGAAAATAAAATAGGTTATGACAATATGATTATAATTATATTAAGTATAATTATTAAGGAGAAATGTGATTAAGTATCATCTAAATGAAATGATATGGTCAAAAACTATTATTATTATTATTATTATTATTATTATTATTATTATTATTATTATTATTATTATTATTATTATTATTATTATTATTATTATTATTACTAATATAAGTATTATTATAAAGACTATCATTTATTATTAGTAATATGATATTAGTAATATGATTATAGTCATGATCATGAATATAGTTAAGGTAATTACAACCGAGAAGTATAATTATAAGTACGTTTATGAGTAAGATGAATATAATTATAATTAAGTCATGATTAAATAAAATTATCATTTTTAGAAAAATTATTAATAACATTATTATTATTAATTTTTATAGTTATTATTATTATTATTATTATTATTACTATCATTATTTTCATAATTATTATTATTAAAATTATTTTTATTATTATGACGATAGATACAAATATTATTATAGAAAAGATTAAATTACAAATTTAATAAAAGTATTAATATTATTATTACTATCATTACTATATTATTATTATAATAATAAACAAATATATTTTTATAAATAACTACATTTAATAAATGTAACATAACTATATTAATATTTTTACTAATTATTTATTTAAAGTATATAAAATAAATAACATTTATAATATAAAAATCTGTTCGATTACAATTAGATGTGTTAATATATATATATGATATCGGTTCGTGAATCCGAGGCCAACCCTGCATTGTTCAGTTGTTCAATACCGTCATATGTATTTTTACTACAAAATACAGTAGAGTGAGTTTCATTACTCCATTTTTAAATGCTTTTGCAATATATATTTTTGGGACTAAGAATACATGCGTTTTTTAAATGTTTTACGAAATAGACACAAGTAATCGAAACCACATTATATGGTTGAATGGATCGAAGCCGAATATGCCCCTTTTAGCCTGGTAATCTAAGAATTAGGGAACATCACTAATTTTGAGAATTAGTGCACCCCTAATTGACGCAAATCCTAAAGATAGATCTATTGGGCCCAACAAACCCCATCCGATGTAGCGGATGCTTTAGTACTTCGATGTTTTTTTATCATGTCCGATGGATGTCCTGGAATGATGGGGATATTCTTATATGCATCTTGTTAATGTCGATTATCAGGTGTTCAATCCATATGAATGATTATTTTGTCTCTATGCATGGGACGTATTTTGTATGAGAAATGGAAATGAAAATCTTGTGGTCTATTAAAATGATGAAAATGATCGATTATGATAAACTAATAAACTCACCAACCTTTTGGTTAACACTTTAAAGTATGTTTATTCTTAGGTATGAAAGAAATATTTCGCTATGCATTTGCTCATTTTAGAGATATTACTTGGAGTCAATAATGACATATTTCAAAAGACGTTGCATTCGAGTTGTTGAGTTCAACAAGATTATTATTAAGTCATTTATAATTTGATATATTATGAAATGGTATGCATGCCTGTCAACTTTCGATGTAATGAAAGTTTGTCTTTTAAAAATGAATGCAATGTTTGTAAAATGTATCATATAGAGGTCAGAACCTCGCGATGTAACCAAATGTTATTGTATTCGTCCTTATGGATTAGGACGGGTCGTTATATTTCAGAAGTTAGCATGCAAATGAAATATATCAAGGAACATATAAACTAACATAATCCAGAAGATTAAAGCCTCAATCAATTTCTAGTTCACTTTAGACATTTTATTTCTCATTCGAAAACAGTTTCAGCTCTCTTTAAAACACGAATATTTGTTTTGACGCACCGAGAGCATCACAAAAGCTTTTGACGCAAATCTTTAGTCCAATATGCATGTTTTTTTACAAGGAATACAATGGTACATATTTCAATAGCTAAATCACAATGTACATAAATCTGAAAATTCGAATAACATGTAAACCCTAATCAAAACTTCAATGTAGCATATCTTGAGCATACGATAATGAAATCAAGCAAAATCAAAGTCCAAACTTATTAATTTTTCGACGCCTATCCATATAGATAACATAAAATATCAGTATATAAACCAATTTGATCAGATCCATGGCATACAAATTCGTGAATCATGCAATCGAAGCAATTAAACGATAAACAACAACTCTATACATCGTTAATTAAGCACTAGACTTGATTACACTATGAAATTGATAAAAAAAACTGATCTGATAAAATTAGGGTTAGAAAATATACCTTAATCTATCAATTAATTTATACTATCGCGTAGAGAACGATGCGTAGAACAACGTTTGTGTACAAGGTTTCTTCTAATTTTGACTTTTGAAGGTGGTGGTGGTGATGTGGTGGCCGAGGGCCAAAGAGAGGGGAGAGAGAAGGAGAGGTCGACTGCTATGTGTGAGTTGTGAGGGTTTACATATAATTTTTCCTTTTAAAGTCCAAAGTTAGGGCCTAAACCACACACTAGTAACTAAACAAGCCTAACAAATAAAATAAAAGGGGGTGGGGTTATGGATTCGGCCGAATGGCCCTTTAAGGGGTGTTCTGGGCTCGTTTTGCTTAATTGCTTGTACGCGCGTGGTCCGTTTCGAGTGCCGTTAACCGTACCGGGTCTCCGGAATGTTAACTAGTCGTTGAAACGCAATAATCGAGTTTAATTCATTAAATAAATAATAAATTAAATAAATTTTTCTTAAAGTCAATAATTATTAAAAATAATTATTTTATCGTTTTTCTGAGTTCCGTAAACTGAAAAGCTTTCTAGGCGATAATCTTAATCGTGTCATTTTCTAGGTATTTCGTTATCCGAAACAAGTTCACTAATTAATATAACCATATTAATTCAAGTAATTCACTAGGATGAAGTATGAATTTAAATCAATTAAACACATAACATTCTAAGTAGTCACCGTTAAACTTTTAACGGATATGTAACGATAATAACGAAAAAAGTAGGGTTGTTACATTACCCACCTGTTATTAAAAATTTCGTCCCGAAATTTTAGTGCCCGTCCGCCGTAGTCGTATCTTCAGGAAATAGTTGCGGATACTTTTATCTCATCTGATCTTCACGCTCCCACGTGAATTCTGGTCGTCTACGGGCGTTCCATCGAACTTTAACTATAATAATTCTGCTTTGCTTTAGCCGCTTGACCTCGCGGTCCATGATCTCCACGGGTTCTTCAACAAAATGAAGCTTGGGATCAACTTGTATTTCCTCCAAAGGAATTACTAGACTTTCATCCGATAAGCATTTCTTTAGGTTAGAAACATGGAAAGTGTCATGAACTTCGCTCAGTTCCTGCGGTAGTTTCAGTCTGTACACTACCGGTCCAATTCTCTCGGTGATCTTAAATGGTCCAATAAATCTCGGACTTAGCTTACCCCGCTTACCAAAACACACTACACCCTTCCAAGGTGATACTTTGAGCATAACCTTATCTCCAACCTGAAATTTCAAATCTCACCTTATAACGTCGTCATAAATCTTTTGACGACTTCGAGCCATCTTCAGTCTCTGTTGAATCTATACGATCTTCTCAGTCGTTTCGTTTATGATCTCAGGACCAGTCAATTGACTATCCCCTAGTTCAGTCCAACACACGGGTGATCTGCACTTTCGGCCATAAAGTGCTTCGAACGGCGCGGCCTTTATGCTTGTGTGATAACTTTTGTTGTACGAGAATTCTACTAGTGGTAGATACTTATCCCATCCATTTCCGAAATCAATAACACACGCTCTCAGCATGTCTTCTAGCGTTTGGATAGTTCTCTCGCTCTGTCCATCGGTTTGTAGGTGATACGCTGTACTCATGTCTAAACGAGTTCCCATAGCATCTTGCAATGATTGCCAGAACCTAGATGTAAATCAGTTGTCTCTGTCTGAAATAATAGATATCGGCACTCCATGTCGAGAAATCACTTCCTTGATGTAAATCTGTGCCAACTTCTCCATCTTATCTGTCTCCTTAATTGGTAGAAAATGAGCTGACTTAGTGAGACGATCCACAATAACCCAAATGGTGTCGTAACCTCCCACCATTTTTGGCAGTTTTGTGATAAAATCCATGGTAATACATTCCCACTTCCATTGGGGAATCTCTGGCTGTGTTAGCAGTCCTGACGGTTTCTGATACTCAGCCTTGATGATATGGCCAAAACGGACAGTTTTATTTGTGCGGTGTCGTTAGGTCGCAACACGTCAGAATTAACCATCAAGGGGGTACTGTTTTAAATTTATATTTAGCGGGGGCCTAAATCGTACTACTCCTTATTATGAGTAAAGGAAGTATGACCTAGGGTCGTATTTTTAAGATATTAGTAGAATCGAACCTATATTTAAAGCTTAAGATAGTTATAAAGGAGTAGTGATTACCTAATTTTGGGTTTTTCTAGTTTATAAGATAGATAAAGTAAATGCAATAAAATTCATAATTCAGATAAGGTTAAAACAAGTGCATACTATGAATTCATCAGTTATTCTGCCGAGACTATGGAATGCTGGCTCATGAATAGGTAGAGGCCTTGTATTCATTACATTGGTCCTAAATGCCTCTGTCGTAAGATATGTCACTGGGTAATGCGATAGGCTTGAAGATTCTGAATAGACAGCAACGTCCCTTACCCCGACACCCGTGCAGTCTGACTACAGGCATACAAGTTCAGATAGCTCATCCAATTGAGCGACTCGGTTGGGTGACGTATTAACATTCCACAAAGGTCTAAACTTTCTTAAGCATAATAGAATACAGGATTTACCATATCCGAGAGACGTGATGTGTTTCAATGCTTATGATTGGTTTTAAAAGATAGTTAGTCCCTTTAAAAAGAGTTCAACCATAAAGAACACCATGGCCAAGTCCAGTTGACTTCTATGAACACGTTCGGTTATCCTAACGGTCCCATCCTTTATGTGTTTAAACAAACAGTTCCTGAATTAACTAAGAATCCCTCAAGCGAGGTACAATGCTTGAGACCACGTTATCGTGTAGTGTACTGATCAACACTGACCGGGTTCCATGGCCCTACTTAGCAGAGATACAGCTTACAGTAACCGTTGTGCTTCAGTATGCACGTACGAAGTTTATATGCTTGGTGACTATACTAGTGATGTGCGAGCGGAGGTGTACGAAATAATATTATATTTTTTTTTACAAAATACGATACAAATTACACAAGTTTTATTTATTTATTTATATAATATACCTAAACCTTGCTACTAACTTATAGGCAGTGTACCTAATCGTAGAGTAGTATAGTTTTTAGCAAGTCCGGTTCGTTCCACATGGAGCTAGCTGAGTTTAACGCCATATTTTTAACAACTATATTTATATAAAATATATATAATTATATATAGTAATATTATTATAAATGGGGGTTTTTACCGTTTAATGCCCGGTTTGTCGATTTTATATTTTAAGTGTAAAGATAAATGACGATAATTAAAATGCGTAAAATAAATAACAATATTTAAAATGACAATAAATAAATGACAGTAAATAAAAGTACGATGAGATATAAAATAAAACAATTATACTTATTTAAACTTCCGTAACCATGATGTTTGACGTTTTGATTTTAATTAATTGTTACCCGGGTTAATTGTCCTTTGTCCTGGTTTATTTGATACCTATCTAGTTTTTGTCCATAATAGTTCATCGGTCATAATTATAAAATGCTCGTCAAATTAACCTTATTCCCGAAGTCAAATATTCCAACTAATTAGGGATTCAAACTGTAATAAGGTTTTAATACTTTGTTTAATGATTACACCAGGTTATCGACTGCGTGTAATCCAAGGTTTTAATACTTTGTTAACAATTACACCAATTATCCTTATATGTAATCCACCCCTGTTTTAATGAGATATGAATATTAATTTACCCACTTGATCAGAATGAATAATCAATTATCCAACCCGAATAATTAATTAAATGATCGTAAAAGATGTCGTATAAACGTCACTAAATAGAACATACATAATCATTTTAATAATTATTAGATTAACTAATTTGAAGATAGGTTCGACAGGTTCCATTAAGTTGTCGCTCAATTAGACAATATCCCCTATCTATTAATAGTCATAGTCCAATGTCCACAAGTGTCGGTCTTTTGTCCAAACCTTAATTAAGGTACAAAATCTAATAACCCCGTCTTAATATTTAGTCTAACATCACGATTACTTTGGCTCAAATAAGCATAATAATAACTTAGTTACGATACATTAATTTAAAAAGGAAGAACATAGCTTACAGTGGTATTTAATCGCGTAGCGTTACACGGACAGAGTTTCAACTTACAAAGCCTTAAAACATTTCTTACAATAACCCAATTATTACTAAACTTAATTTAAACTTAATATTATAAATATAAATATATATTACATTGATCAGAGGAAGAAGAGTAAAAAAGTGTATTAAATTCGTCCGAAAAATGCTGAATTTATAGAATGTGGCCTGCTACAGTAACTCATGCGAGTGCATGAGTTTTATGCCTTCGGGCCATGCGATCGCATGGCCAGCTGGGACAGCTCACAAACTTTTGTTTTCTTGTTTGCCGAAGTTTTATTTTAATATAATATATATATATATATATATATATATATATATATATATATATATATATATATATATATATATATATATATATATATATATATATATATATATATATATAATTTTAAGAATTATTTATATATTATATTATATTCATGTGCATAGTTGACTTGTAATTTTAGGCTCGTTGCGTCACGCTTTGAGAGTTGACTCTGGTCCCTGTTCCGGATTTTCAAACGTCCTTGCGTACTATTTAATATCTTGTACTTTGCGTTTCGCGGCTCGTACTCTTGTAACTTTTAGACGTTTCTCATCAATAATTTGAACCACTTTGATTGTACTTTGTACTTTTTAGCTTTTTGGTCGTTTGCATCTTCAATTCGTCGAATCTGTCTTTTGTCTTCACCTTTTATTATTTAAACGAATATCACTTGTAAATAGAACAATTCAACTAAAAGCTTTTCTTTCTTGAGGGATAATGCTGTAATGACCCGGATTTTTCCAATCATTTTATACTTATGAGATTAATATTTACATAAATTAAACCTTACCAACATGATAATCAATCCAAATTGTTGAGACTTGTGTTTTTGAAAAGAGTTTTACACAACGTTTGACCGTCCAATTTGACCGATGATATCACGAACTATATAACATACGATAATTATACGTTTGTGTATATATATGTATTTATATATATTTAACATGATCTAAGGATGGTTTAACATCTCATTGTGTACTAATGACAATGAGTTATAAGTATATTTTGAAACTACTAACTTAAGTTTTCAAAACCATAACTATACGTAACATTCTTTGATATATATACTTATAACCTATAATGTTTATACATGTATCGTATATATAATGTATTTAATCACTTTTTAAGAACTTAAATACATAAAACAATATAAGTATATTCACAAAAGATAGCTATATTTGAATTCTCATTCCGTTTCCTCAAGATTTCTATACGTATATCTAGGGTATATGTACCTGTATCATACCCAACTTTTATATGTATTTACTATTACTATTGGTATATACACATGAAATCAACATTCTAATCAACATTATTACTGCCCTAGATATGAGGTAACTAGGATTTGTCAAGTAGCATGAATTATTAGTAAGAAAACAAAATTAGGAATCCTTTTCTTTCTTTATAAACTAAAAACGTTTTTATGAATGAACACCATTTCTTCACTCCATTTTCTCATACCTACACCCTCATTTCTCTCTTAAAATACTCCTAACTTCATACTTGATCATCTCCAAGCATTTTCCTCATCATTTAGCTTCAATTACAAGCCTTAAACACCATAAGAAAACTCTTTCAAGAACATATCAAAATAATCACCCATTTGAAGAAGTTTACTTCCAACCTTTTGATCTAACTCCACCACTCTTTGATTCCAAGATTTTTTCTTATCTCTTACAGTAACTTTGTCCAAGTAACTTGAGGTAGTAACCTTATTCATAATCTTGTTCGATTCATAATTATATAGCTATCTTATTTTATGTTGTAAAATTTTAACAACAAGAACATAGTTTGAATGATTTCAAACTTGTTTGCAAACTAAATAGATCCTTCTAACTTAACTTTTAAAACACTTCAAGACCTGTAATATATCATAATGATATGCTAACTTAACAAGATATAACTTGGTTTTACAAAGAACACCTTAAAACTGAATCTACGTCGTCGGAGTGCAACCGGGGGCTGTTTTGGGTTGGATAATTAAAAACCATCTTGAACTTTGAATTGGAAGTTCATGTTCTGGAAAAATGATATTTCTTATGAATATGTTAACACATAAAAATTTCATGGTTTAACTCAAAGCGTAAGTATTTTTAGAAAAATGATCATTAAATGTTATTTTTATGATGGAAAATGATCACTTTCATAAGTTTTACCAAAGTTTGACCTATACCCTGTGATTTCGAATACAAACTAAGGTATTTTCAGTTCATATTCTTAAAATTTGACTCGATCCAAGGAAGTGGCAAGTTGAACCAACAAAAACTGAGTTGTATTGAAGAAACTACGACTAAAACAAGATTAGGTATCCGAAGCTAGTTTAGCTACGAAAATATTTGGAGATAAAGTAAATTAATCATATCTTTTCTAATTAATATGATATTTTATATATAATTACTTATGATTTGATTTTATATATTTCAGGACCACCCGTAAACAACACGAGAAGATTAATCATAAGACCTCATGATTGTACGCAACACGTCATTTGACAACACGGTACTTTATGTACGCAACACGTCATTTGACAACATGGTACCATGGGTCGAGATTAATTCTGATCAATACGAATACGATGGGGTCTTTATTTATTTTATTGAGCAACTAATTGTGGACCACTAACATCGGACTGCTAACTACAGACTAAGAAAATATTAAAAGTATTATAAGTGTATATATATATATATATATATATATATATATATATATATATATATATATATGTAACGATTACTTGAAAAGAAAATATGTTGATATATTATATATATATGGTTAGGTTCGTGATATCTATCGGAGACCAAGTCGAGTTAAATACCTTCAAGGCAAAAGTGAGTATATAGTCCCACTTTTAAACTCTAAATATTTCGGGATGAGAATACATGCATTTTATGATTTACGTTATGGACACAAGTGATAAAAAAATATATTCTACGTTGAGTTGTACCACTGGCATACTTCCCTGTAGCTTGGTAACTACTATTTACATGTGGTATTGTAAACGCGAATCCTGTTGATAGATCTATCGGGCCTGACAACCCCAACCGGACTGGACGACCAGTATTCAACGGTTGCACAGTACTTCGTTTCGGTGACTACACTTGGTACAGTGTAGTGAGATTTCATAATAAAGGGAATATGCGACGTTAATTAAATGTTAAGTATGGTTATCAAGTGCTCAACCACTTAGAATATTTTTATTAAAACGTTTATGTATATGAAATCTTGTGGTCTATATTTATAACGCTGCTAGCATTAAACCTATATCTCACCAACTTTATGTTGACGTTTAAAGCATGTTTATTCTCAGGTTCCTAGAAGTCTTCCGCTGTTTGAATATATGTTAGAGAAACCATGTGCATGGAGTCATACACGTTTTATTCGAGGAAGCATTGCATTCACAAAATCATCACCGTGTATTTATTTTGACTGCATTGTCAACGGAAGTATTCTTGTAAACTGTTATTTACGATGATTGTCTATATGTAGAAATCATCAGATGTCAAAAACATTGAATTTTAAATATTCATTTATGGTATATCTTTTCAAAAGAATGCAATGTTTATAAAACGTATCATATAGAGGTCAAATGCCTCGCGATGTAATCATATGTTATTGTATTCGTCCCTATAGATTGGGTCGGGTCATTTCATGTGGTATCAGAGCGGTGGTCTTAGCGAACCAGGTCTGCATTAGTGTGTCTAACTGATAAGTCGTTAGGTTGCATTAGTGAGTCTGGACTTCGACCGTGTCTGCATGTCAAAATTTTGCTTATCATTTTGTGTCGAAAATCATCTACTTATCATCTGTAGGAAATTACCTGCTTATCATCTTAAGTCTAAACACGTCTTACTGCATTCATTGCATGAATGGTGTATAGACAAAATTCATATCTTAGTGTATTTGCTAATTCATATCTACGCGTATCTGTTACTGTAAACTTTGTCTGATATATTCCGTAAATCCCTCCGTAATCTATGAGATCTTTTGTTCTATATATGTGGATATTCTATATAATTAGAATACCACCCGATAGCTGGAAAATCATTTCATATCGAAAAATCCTTTATTCAATCATACGAAATGGAACTCGTCACTAGTTGATGTCCCTCTGATTCCGATATGGAATACCACTCAAGCTCCGAAAGCAGTGTGACCGGAATGGATCAACCAATCAGTCATCATCTATTTTGGATGGATTGGGGATGGGTTCGTAGCCTCCTCAATCATTGGAGACAAGAAGAAGGTGATCCCTTTCATCCACCAAATTGCCCTCTTGACGATGAACCTGAAGCACTTACCGGCGAACCTGTTCGAGAAACTATTTTCTCTCTCATTTCCAGAGTATCTCGTCACGATTATATACTACATCAAATTCTAGATTTTATTTATCCGTTCGTCCGAACCGACAATCACCCCGGTGTAATAGAAGAACTCAACGAGTTCGCACTCGGGTAGTGGCTTTGGAGAATACGGTACGAAGGTTACAAACACCATCAGCAGCATCAGCAGCATAACCAGTACCGTCAATAACATCAACATCGCAAGCCTCAATACCCTAAGCACCAGCAGCATCACCAGCATCAACGTTATCACCATCAACAACATCAACATGATCATTACCACCACCAACAATCACGTCCGCATCACACGCCTCAATATCATCATCCGTACCTCGGATATCAACGTCACACGCACCATAGATACCAAGAAGTACCAACAACAACAAACGATGAAGTATTGATTCATAACTTCATCGGAGAAACATTCTATGGTGATTATGTAATCTCTAAAGACATAGAGATTACCTATTTCTGCCTTAACCATAAATCAGATGAGTGGACAGAAATGATAAAAGGAAGAGTAGAAACCCCGACAAGAATGATGCGTAAGGTACAAGCTAGACTTGTTTTACCAACAGCATCAGCAGTACCCTTAGCCTCACCAACACAGTCAGTGCTGTCAACATCGTTAGAATCGTCAGCAACTTTAACATCACAAGCTCCACCAGTTCAAGAATCACCGTGGACATCATCAATAACGTGTATATTGCATCAACGAGTTATGAAGTATTAACTCATTCTTCTGAAGAATTTATATAAATATTTTATATATATGAATTCGGAAACCAAAATAAATCTTTTCGTACTAAGCTATTAAGTATGAATTGAAAAAGGGTAGATACTACTCGTTTAAATTCATACTACAAATATGCAATGATGTACGTCCTTCGTCAGCAACGTAATCATCGTTAACTACAATCCCTGTTTCAATTCAATGAATTTCGTTTTATAATAAACCAAGTGTATTATTCAATAATATGTTTGATTTTACACTTTCATCTTCAATGTACTCGAAGCTTACTGGGAAACAACATTCAAATCTTGCGAAGTTACCAAGAGTTCAATGAGTATCAGCATGATTCACTAAGGAGATATATATAAGAATAAATAATGAAGTATTGATCCATAACTTCATTAATATTCTGTGAAGAATATGTGGTTCCTAATCGTTTTAGAGATTACTTATTCTAGCTCAAACCGAAAATCAAATGAGTCTAATATTATACTGACTTATTAAATTCATGATTACATCTGAAGAAGAGATATATGTACATATATTTTCATAAAGATTGTAATAAAATTCTCTGGTACAAAACATTACTTGTGAAATTTTTTTAACGGGTAGGTAATACCCGAGAGATATATAAATTCACAATTAATATGATTATATTCTTCGACTCTGATTCTACAATCATCAACTATACTCACTACCTTCACAATAATATACATTCTTTCATAGAAATCAAAACACCCATTCTCATCCAAATTTGATTACGACAAAACAAAATCCAAGTCAAGACTTAACAGAAGACATCACTCTTAGGACTCTTACATCTTTCAAAACTATACTTTTACTTCAAAACTATGCTAGAACATCATTCGATTCTTGGAACCCAGAAAAATATTTGTATCATTCAAAGTCCTAAAACATCATATGTATATTAACAATTACAATCTATGATCAAACCCTTCGAAATTCCTGAAGACACTTCAAATAATGGACAATCGAGATGATGATCCAACCACACATTACCCGCAGTCTTGCACCTGAAAAGCTCTCGAAACCAAGGACATAATTTAACACGTATCCGCGTTAAATCTTTTAGCATTTATTAGCAAAAATAACTTTGCGATTCCTTTTCAAAATAGCAAATTTTGTCACAGTTTCAGCAAGTCAACCTCGACTTTCCATTCGAAGTAGCCTTATTATAACCTGTAATACATACGATTACCCTTTTGTTACCAGGGAACCTTTTATATTCCACGACATTATCAGCAGATGTACCAGCAAATCGTTACCCCTTTGGCGGAATCAACAATTGGTATTTTGAAATCTCGCAGCATTTCTATTTCGGCAGTTATATATATATACAACGTCTATCCCCAAGAATTACATATTTCAAATGTGAAGTTTCTGAAAAATGCTCCAGTCTACGAATTAGTGCTATTAAGTTTTGGAAAAGACTGATAAAGTGGTAAAGACAGTAGACAACAATTACGGTCAGAAGTTTGACAATAAAGAATAATAGATTGGAAAAGCTCGAACGAAAAATTTGGTACTGGAAAACGGATTGAGCAAAGTATAAAGGAGGTCGTGGACAAATCACAATCTACCTTCAAAGGATTCAAATGATTCAGTGTCTGCTGAAACTGTTAGTAAGAACCTTACTCCTTATTATAAACCTTCACAGACAGATTTTCCGCGTCATTCCCTGATCTTAGATATTCTAAGATATCATCGTATTTTTCATTATAAATATCTCCGATATTACTGAAGATATATTCCCAACTATCCTCATCAAAAATCATTTATCTCTTCACAATATTTGCGTTACAACATAAAAGAAACTGTGTTAGTTTCTAAATTCTGAAAAATTCGAGTTTAAAATATGAATGTTTTGAAGTAGTGTTGGAAACTGAAGCATGAATTAGTATAATATAATGACACTTGATCAACGTGATTATATTACAGTAATTCATGCTGAGTTTCTAAATGGAATATAATGATTCACAGATCATAACGTCATCATGTGCCATGTTACATAACTCTTACATTCTACCCAATCTCCAAACATATTAAGAACATATCTTCTTGATAATTCTATCTTTTCGAACATTCTGGTAACTTACCAAATCAAGATCGTGCAATTACTATTTCCTTCTTAGAACATTAACTATGTTTATTTCAAAATCCATACCTACGAATTCCGGACCATTATTCGCTTGACTCGAAGTCGGGAAGAGGAAACGGAAGTATGGAACTGTTGAATATAAAAGAAAATATAAAGCTCGACAACAACAAATAAATTACAAACCGTGTATATCAATACGTATTGCAACGTAAAGGCACGGGAGAATTAACAATACTATAACCCCAAGGTAATAGTAGAAATAAATAAAATCCTCCGGAGGTAGATGAAAAAGAAGAATGACAGAGATGAAAGTTAAGAATATATCCAGGATCAGTACTGGATGAAGCATACTGATAAATGTTTTAAAGTATGAATTGAGGGAGGAAGAATAGAAGGTATGAGTTGTAAGGAAATGAAGGGAGGTGGATTTATAGTAAAAGATCCGACAGAGCAATCAAAATAGATGATCGCATTTAAAGCGGATTCTAATTTCCTTGATTATCATAGAATCAAATCTCATTATGAAGATTTTACTCCAAATCTCTTGAACTTGGAAATCAATCCTATCTACGTCAAAAGATATGACGAATCTATACCTACTTATTTCACCCTTTGGTGATAGCCTCACTCGTACTCTTCACAAAAATCAAATTGCTTTATCAATATTACTTGATGATAATAAAACTCTAATTTCTAACTCGTATACGTCATGAAAACATACTTATTGTCAGCCATGATCATCCCATTCAAATTTCGGGACGAAATTTATTTAACGGGTAGGTACTGTAACGACCCGGATTTTTCCAATCATTTTATACTTATGAGATTAATATTTACATAAATTAAACCTTACCAACATGATAATCAATCCAAATTGTTGAGACTTGTGTTTTTGAAAAGAGTTTTACACAACGTTTGACCGTCCAATTTGACCGATGATATCACGAACTATATAACATACGATAATTATACGTTTGTGTATATATATGTATTTATATATATTTAACATGATCTAAGGATGGTTTAACATCTCATTGTGTACTAATGACAATGAGTTATAAGTATATTTTGAAACTACTAACTTAAGTTTTCAAAACGATAACTATACGTAACATTCTTTGATATATATACTTATAACCTATAATGTTTATACATGTATCGTATATATAATGTATTTAATCACTTTTTAAGAACTTAAATACATAAAACAATATAAGTATATTCACAAAAGATAGCTATATTTGAATTCTCATTCCGTTTCCTCAAGATTTCTATACGTATATCTAGGGTATATGTACCTGTATCATACCCAACTTTTATATGTATTTACTATTACTATTGGTATATACACATAAAATCAACATTCTAATCAACATTATTACTGCCCTAGATATGAGGTAACTAGGATTTGTCAAGTAGCATGAATTATTAGTAAGAAAACAAAATTAGGAATCCTTTTCTTTCTTTATAAACTAAAAACATTTTTATGAATGAACACCATTTCTTCACTCCATTTTCTCATACCTACACCCTCATTTCTCTCTTAAAATACTCCTAACTTCATACTTGATCATCTCCAAGCATTTTCCTCATCATTTAGCTTCAATTACAAGCCTTAAACACCATAAGAAAACTCTTTCAAGAACATATCAAAATAATCACCCATTTGAAGAAGTTTACTTCCAACCTTTTGATCTAACTCCACCACTCTTTGATTCCAAGATTTTTTCTTATCTCTTACAGTAACTTTGTCCAAGTAACTTGAGGTAGTAACCTTATTCATAATCTTGTTCGATTCATAATTATATAGCTATCTTATTTTATGTTGTAAAATTTTAACAACAAGAACATAGTTTGAATGATTTCAAACTTGTTTGCAAACTAAATAGATCCTTCTAACTTAACTTTTAAAACACTTCAAGACCTGTAATATATCATAATGATATGCTAACTTAACAAGATATAACTTGGTTTTACAAAGAACACCTTAAAACTGAATCTACGTCGTCGGAGTGCAACCGGGGGCTGTTTTGGGTTGGATAATTAAAAACCATCTTGAACTTTGAATTGGAAGTTCATGTTCTGGAAAAATGATATTTCTTATGAATATGTTAACACATAAAAATTTCATGGTTTAACTCAAAGTGTAAGTATTTTTAGAAAAATGATCATTAAATGTTGTTTTTATGATGGAAAATGATCACTTTCATAAGTTTTACCAAAGTTTGACCTATAACCTGTGATTTCGAATACAAACTAAGGTATTTTCAGTTCATATTATTAAAATTTGACTCGATCCAAGGAAGTGGCAAGTTGAACCAACAAAAACTGAGTTGTATTGAAGAAACTACGACTAAAACAAGATTAGGTATCCGAAGCTAGTTTAGCTACGAAAATATTTGGAGATAAAGTAAATTAATCATATCTTTTCTAATTAATATGATATTTTATATATAATTACTTATGATTTGATTTTATATATTTCAGGACCACCCGTAAACAACACGAGAAGATTAATCATAAGACCTCATGATTGTACGCAACACGTCATTTGACAACACGGTACTTTATGTACGCAACACGTCATTTGACAACATGGTACCATGGGTCGAGATTAATTCTGATCAATACGAATATGATGGGGTGTTTATTTATTTTATTGAGCAACTAATTGTGGACCACTAACATCGGACTGCTAACTACAGACTAAGAAAATATTAAAAGTATTATAAGTATATATATAAATATATATATATATATATATATATATATATATATATATATATATATATATATATATATATATATATATATATATATATATATATATATATGTAACGATTACTTGAAAAGAAAATATGTTGATATATTATATATATATGGTTAGGTTCGTGATATCTATCGGAGACCAAGTCGAGTTAAATACCTTCAAGGCAAAAGTGAGTATATAGTCCCACTTTTAAACTCTAAATATTTCGGGATGAGAATACATGCATTTTATGATTTACGTTATGGACACAAGTGATAAAAAAATATATTATACGTTGAGTTGTACCACTGGCATACTTCCCTGTAGCTTGGTAACTACTATTTACATGTGGTATTGTAAACGCGAATCCTGTTGATAGATCTATCAGGCCTGACAACCCCAACCGGACTGGACGACCAGTATTCAACGGTTGCACAGTACTTCGTTTCGGTGACTACACTTGGTACAGTGTAGTGAGATTTCATAATAAAGGGAATATGCGACGTTAATTAAATGTTAAGTATGGTTATCAAGTGCTCAACCACTTAGAATATTTTTATTAAAACGTTTATGTATATGAAATCTTGTGGTCTATATTTATAACGCTGCTAGCATTAAACCTATATCTCACCAACTTTATGTTGACGTTTAAAGCATGTTTATTCTCAGGTTCCTAGAAGTCTTCTGCTGTTTAAATATATGTTAGAGAAACCATGTGCATGGAGTCATACATGTTTTATTCGAGGAAGCATTGCATTCACAAAATCATCACCGTGTATTTATTTTGACTGCATTGTCAACGGAAGTATTCTTGTAAACTGTTATTTACGATGATTGTCTATATGTAGAAATCATCAGATGTCGAAAACATTGAATTTTAAATATTCATTTATGGTATATCTTTTCAAAAGAATGCAATGTTTATAAAACGTATCATATAGAGGTCAAATGCCTCGCGATGTAATCAAATGTTATTGTATTCGTCCCTATGGATTGGGTCGGGTCGTTTCATATGCTATGAAATATATGTTCGTTTTTAGCATTATCAACTAGCATGGTCTGGGACCGACAATGTACTAGAGGTCTAGTTAGACGTTTCACTACGAAAGAGTCCTCAGTCGGAATCCAAAGCTTGATAGACTTACTACAACCGGTGTGCCTCAGTCGATCTTACGTTGTATCCTATAGACTTCTCTTACCAAGGGGTGACACATATAGTGTACTCTGAATCGGGGTTCGTGACTTCCCAATTATAGAGCCAATAACTACGTTCTATTAGTTGGAAAAGCGATTGAGTTTAAAGCATAATCGGAAAGCATCTCGACAACATACACAAACCATAACATTATTTCAGCATTATAACTGGTTATATCATAGCATACACTAAATATAACTACTCGCTAATCATGGCAACAACATCACAGAACATAATGATAAAAGACATTATAATGAGAAAAGAGATAGAAGTACCAGTAGATTAAACAAGTTCCGAATACAAAAGTGACAAATTAAAATCCATACCGCTCCTAATACAATCTTCGGCGTTCTTCTCCGGGCACAAGATTTCCCGAACGGAGTCGAAGACCTTGAAAGTATGACTAATATTGTACAAGAGAGAGAGAAAGAAGAGAATTGAAGTGTGTGTTGGAATGAATGTCAAAGACTGTGACGATCGCTCCAAATCCATATGGACGAATACGTCATTCATAGATTTCATTGCGAGGTATTTGACCTCTATATGATACGTTTTGTAAACATTGCATTCTTTTGAAAAGGCACACCATAAATGAATATTTAAATCAAAGGTTTTCGACATCTGATGATTTCTACATATAGACAATCACCGTAAATAATAGTTTACAATAGTACTTCCGTTGACAATGCAGTCAAAATAAGATAGATGGTGATGATTTGTGAATGCAACGTTTTCTCTAATAAAGCATGTATGACTCCATGCACATATCTTGTATAACATATAAGTAAACAGTGGAAGACTTCTAGGGAACCTGAGAATAAACATGCTAACAAGTGTCAACACAAAGGTTGGTGAGTTCATAGTTTTAATGTTGCGCATAATCTGTATATAAAGGTGGATCACAAGATTTCAGTTGTTTCATCCGGAAACATTTATCAAAATATTCTACGAAATTGAGCACCCTGGTAACTAAACTTTAACGTTATAATAAGTACCCCTGTTTTAACATACATGCAACCAACATGTACAATATACGCAGTCCAACGTATATTAACTTAAATAGCATATGTCCGCTTTATAGTTAAGGCTAGGGTTTCTATACCTGGAACGGACGGGGATGTCAAGCCTTATGGGTCCATATATAACTACTCGCGCCTACCAGTTCTTATAACCAGCAGTTACTAGTTACCAAAGCTAAGGGATTTTTGGCTCAAATGTAACATCCGTGTTACATCCGTCCCACATCGGTTGGAGAGGGGAACGAATCATTCCTTATAAGGGTGTGGAGACCTTTCCTAGCATGACGCGTTTTGGGACCACAAGCGCAGCAGATCCCATGAGAACTCTGCAGTTAAGCGTGCTCAAACGAGAGCACTACCAGGATGGGTGACCTTCTAGGAAAGTGCTCGTCGTGTGTGGTTGCCAAGAAAAATCCGTGCGCCTACGGGCAAAGCGGACAATATCATGCTACGGGGAACGTTTACCTGGGATGTTACATCAACGTCGGTGTAGAATTTAGTATGTACTTGTATCCATTGCGTTTAAAATAAAGTGCATGTATTCTCAGCCCAAAAATATATATTGTAAAAGCAATTAAAAAAGGAGCAAATGAAACTCACCTTAGCAGCATATAAAGTCATTCACCAAAATGTGACCGAAACTCGAATTACCAAATAACCGTAGATCTCAACCTAGAGAATATATGTTGGTCAATAAATGTCTATCAAGCTAGGTTAGGTCATAGTGTATCACAATCCTAATGCTCGAGATCGATATACAAAAGTTATCCAAAGTCGTTTCAAAAAGTCAATTTTGACAATAGTTCAACAAAACGAGATGTGCCTTATATAAGGATTCATTTACTCGGTTGGTAATATTCAAAAATCCAATTTATCAATCTTACGAACAAGTTGTTTAAATATTAATTGCAGATTCAAAAGCAATTCCAATTAACGTCAATCATAATTCAGTTGACCATATCTTTTGATTCGTTCATCGAAATTACGCGATTTCTAAATGAAAAGTTATTGATTTTTCGCCAGCTTTCCAAAAACATGCATATCATATACCTTTTATCAGTAATATATGTATTTAATTTGTGATTCATCATAAACTGTTTAACGATGAAATTTAGCATACAAGCATGCATAAATATATGTACTCGAGCACTAGACATCGATACACAATTAATATATAAAAGATAAGATATGAATGCTCACGTATCAATATTGTGATTCAATATTGCAGGAAAGTACGTAGACGCAACAGAGATGATAAACACTAGGTTTGACTTGCGAATAATACCCATGAACATTACCCATAATCTCCATAGCTATAACCCATAGTTTCTTTAGTTTAAACCCGTTTGAAAACTTGTTTTGAAAGCGACAT